>NW_027072034.1:43901180-44567840 GCF_038088225.1 Cyrtonyx montezumae | reverse complement strand
CTGAAATTAATGCCTCCTGTTTGATTATGCTCATCCACAACGTCAGAGGCAGATGGTGATATGGCAGAAGAGCTTGAACCTTCCCATCAGTAACCCATTACATTTTGAAGCTGTGTGAAAGCTGGCAGCAAAGGGGCAGTCTGACAAAATGGCGTCTGACATGGAAGTGTGGATGAAGGAAGGGTGTGTCACTGAATGCCTCCATGCAGAAAAAAATGATTTCTGAACATTTGTGGAGACCAAACAGTGAGGGGTGGGTGGAGCATTTTAACAATGATGACAATGGTTCAGCTTCACTGGTGCAGATTTTTACAAGTACAGCATGCAGGCTTTTGTTCATTGCTTGTGAAATCACATAGCTAATGGTGGTGGTGGCTATGTTGTAAAACAGTGCTTTGTAGCTGAGAATTTCCTTTATCAAACAGTGTTATTGTGTTCTTTACATCTGTTTTAAATTCCATGGAAATAAATAGGAAGCATTACTTTTGGAGCTACCTTTGTGTCTACAGCCCAAGACGATTCCCATTTGCTCAATGTGACCCAGTAGGACACCTATGCGTTTGTGCTCTTAGCAAAAAAGTTTCTGTCTAATTTGACCCAACTTCTTCAAGGTAATTGTGTGACTCCTGCTTGGAGGCCCATCACAGGGGAACAAGCACTGGGATAGGGTTTTACAAATGAATGCTTCAGTGGAGAGCACAAATGTGCTTGAGGAATTTCCAGTGCCACTCTCAATCCATTTACCAAAGCAACAGTGGTTTCTATCATGTACTGGGGAAAGAATTGCAAGTAATTTATCTTGTGTTGCTTATCTGTTTTCAGGGCATTTTGGGGACATTAGCATTCAGTTCAACAAATGCTCTGTGGACCTTAGATTCTCATTTTACCAGGTATTTCATCAGAAAGCCTGCATGAGATATTTTTCATTGCTTATTTATACAGTATATCACTTAAACATATTTTTATATATATTCTCTTCTTTTTCTTTTCTTTTTTTTTTTTTTTTTTTGAGATGCCAACAGAATGACTTTCTCTATTTGCACCCAGTACACTGATAGAACATACCCTGACACCCTAGATAGCAATTTTTCACAAGCACATTAACTTTAGATCAGTGCAAGTTTATGGGCATATTTTCCCTGTAGCAGATCTTTCATTACACTTAGAAAGAAGGATGCCCTTGTGGGTAGGCTGAGAGATTGGATGTCAGTAGATTTGGTAAGTCCATTCTTCTTGTCTAGTGTCTGAGTGAGTGTTATTTCCAGGCGACCTACCCTATAGACATCTAACCAGCTGGTTTATTCCCAGTGTAGCTCATTATGTCATATTGTGACAAAATGCTTGGTTTCTTCAAGGTACACATTCCTTCTGAAGCCTCATGTCTTTTAAAAAACTGCAATCTGAATGCTGACTCTAGTGTTCATTTTCTTACAAAAGCTTTTGCTTGTTTCTTTTCCAGGCTTGTTTAGCCTCTACCGCTTGTTGTGTTAGTGGTACTACTGAGCAAGTCTTTGCAGACCTTTACATCATGTCTGTGGTTGCTCCTCCTTTTTGTGTAGAATAATCAAACACCAGTGGAGAGTGACTGGGATTATTCAGTCGGGATAAAAGGAGGCTCAGGGAGACCTTATCACTCTTTACAACTTCCTGAAAGAAGGTTGCAGAGAAGTGGGAGCTGGCATCTTCTCCAAGGTAACAGCAATAGGATGAGAGGGAATTGCCTCAAGTTGTGCCAGGGGAGGATCAGGTTGAATATTAAAGACAAATTTCTTCTCAGAAAGAGAGGTGAGGCAGTTGCAAAGGCTGCTCAGGTGGAGTCACTGTCCCTGAAGGTTTTCAAGAAATGTCTAGATGTAGCACTGTGGGACATGGTTACTGGGCATGGTGTAATGAATTGATGGTCAAACTAGATGATCTTAGTGGTCTTTTCCCATCTAAATGATTCTATGAAGATTTCTCTACAAATCCAGATTTTATATATATGTGAGGATGCAGAAGGAGTTATTCAGGAAATTTCTATCATGGTTAAAATATATTGCACCTGAAGTGTATTTGGGCCCTATAAGTTATGCCCCTTTTTCAGACTATGACTTCCTTTTTGCCCATAACATGCCCTGATACACCCAGAGAGGGATGCAATGTAAGCCAGTGGCATCCTGCCTAGGCTTGAACAAGCAAGGAAGGCATTGTCAAGTAGTTCTGCACAGAGATCCTCAACCGTATTTACTACATATATGGATATCACCAAAACTGGCAAAAATGCTGTTCTAGCTTGGCAGTCCTCTTTGTTTCCTGTGTCACAAGAACTGTCCTATTCAAGTTTATCAATCCCTCCGGGCTGATGTGTTTCTCACTCAGGAGGCACACTCTGGAGCAGCCTGATGCTGATGCACAAAATGATACATTGCTGTTGTGGCTTTAATCTTCCTTCTTGTTGCATGGCCATCACTGCTGAATCCTCCAGCATGATAGAGCAGGGCTGCAGCATACCTCTAAGGAAAACATGACCAACACACTCACCTTCTTACCCTCTAACCTCACCAGTTCTTGATGGAAATGCAGATATTTTGGAGGTAAAAAAGCAGCTTCCCTTGATGCTTACTTTAGAAATGACAGGTAACCTTGATGCCATCTTGCACCCTACTATGGAGACAGGGCCATATGAGAAGCAACCTTTTAAAATCCCAGTGTTGTCCTTTAATTTTTGCCTAGGTTTGTAAGGGATATTTTTCCAAAGTGAGAAAGGAATAGAAGGTGAGATAGTGGCTTGCATAAAATCATATTTACACCAATAACTGCAGGCGAAGCAAGCAGGCCTGGCAGGACTGACTAGATTTTCCTGAGGAAGAATCTGCCCTGCTCACTGGCTACCTGAATACGGTGTGGACACAGTGCTGTGCTTTCATGTCATCTTTTTTTGTTTCATCTCTGAAGCAATCAACTCCTGATGTTTGTGCTTCTGCCCTATACACCTTTGCTGTCAGGCAGGTGCTTTTTGCTGTGCCCTCTTTGTAAACACAGAGTAAACCTCATTTTCCACTTGTCAGTCACTTTCTAGAGTTTTCCAAGGTCTGCTAAACATTTTACTGTGAAGTCCACTTCTCCTCCACTGCAATATTTCACATACATTGCAGATGGAAAAATTGATTGCATTCAGGTAATCTGCCTAGGCTACTTGAAATTTAGTGGCTAACCATGACTGCGGAGTGCACCCCCAAGTCCAACAGTCTGAATGACTTATGTTAAAATGTGCAAAAATACCCCCTTCCTTCTTGACGGTCTCTCCCTCTTCTGCAGTGGCTGCTGAAGCATGAACATCAGTTTGTGATGAAAAAACTACCTTGTGTCATAGCTCTCCAACATTTTGGCTCTATCCACTGACACCCTGAAAGCTAGAATTTTCTTGGAGAACAAGAACGCTGGCAGATCTTCAGTCAAAACTGAGGCAGAATTTTGTCTCAGGATGGTGAAACTGATCTTTTCTGTAGGAATGTATTAATAGGACAGCTAAGACTGAGAAATCTGCAAATATCATTGGAGTTTTTCTTGCTTGCCAGTTCTGAGGAGAGTGTTCTTTAACAACAGAATAATCCACTGCTTATGTAAGATCTTGCTCTAATTTTTGTGCTTCTTGGTTTTTGTTTTTTTTTAAGATTTCATTAAAAGATGATTAATTTTTCCAAATTCTTGTGTGATTTGTAGTGTAAGTTACTCCAAATTTAATAGAGCTAGCAAGCAAAATAAACCATATCATATATCCTTTAAGTCTGTTGCTGCTTATTGCTACTGTTCAGTTCCGGTGAATTCAAATATATTCCTGTAGTGTAATGTTATGTTTCAAGTCTGCTTTGATCAAAATAACATTCATGTTTTGCAGTAAATCCATATATTTGAACCCAAACCTCTTTGAGAATGTGATGTGAAATACCGTAAGTATGTATTGCAACAAGGAGAGATGCTTTCAGAAGTATTATCGAGGGGATTGAGTGTACCCTCAGTAAGTTTGCAGATGACACCAAGTTGGGAGGATGTGTCAAACTGCCTGAGGGTAGGGAGGCCCTTTAGAGGGATCTGGATAGGCTGAACAGCTGGGCTGAGCTCAATGGGATGAGGTTCAATAAGACCAAGTGCCGGGTCCTGCACTTTGGCCACAATAACCCCATGCAATGCTATAGGCTTGGGGCAGAATGGCTTGAAGAATGTAGAGAGGACAAGGACCTGGGGGTGTTGGTTGATGCTCGGCTCAACATGAGCCGGCAGTGTGCCCAGGTGGCCAAGAAGGCCAACAGCATCCTGGCCTGTATTAGAAATAGTGTAGCCAGCAGGAGCAGGGAGGTGATCATCCCCCTGTACTCAGCTCTGGTACGGCCGCACCTCGAGTACTGTGTTCAGTTTTGGGCCCCTCACTACAAGAAGGACATTGAGGCCCTGGAGTGTGTTCAGAGAAGGGCAACAAAACTGGTGAGGGGTCTGGAGAACAAGTCTTATGAGGAGCGGCTGAGGGAGCTGGGATTGTTCAGTCTGGAGAAAAGGAGGCTCAGAGGAGACCTTATTGCACTCTACCACTTTCTGAAGGGGGGTTGTGGTGAGGAGGGGGTGGGCCTCTTCTCCCTGATAAATAATGACAGGACAAGAGGGAATGGCCACAAGTTGTGCTGAGGAAGATTTAGATTAGATTTGAGGAAACATTTTTTCTCTGAAAGAGTGGTCAGGCACTGGAATGGCCTGCCTAGGGAGGTGGTTGAGGCACCATCCCTAGCGCTGTTCAAGAAGCGTTTAGATGAGGTGCTAAGGGATTTGATTTAGTAGTTGGGTAGGGATAATGATAGGAGGATGGTTGGACTAGATGATCTTGCAGGTCCTTTCCAACTTAATTAACCTATGAACCTATGAACCTGTGAACCTATGAACATATGATCTGTGCTGGATTTTCCTTTCAAGCTGTGCAAAAAATCAGTTGCTTCTGTTCTGTGGGTGGTCACTGCCCCTACTCCCCCCTCCACATTCTTCAAGTGAATTTAAAGAAAATTACTGATATTATATTCAAACATCTTGAAGTGATCCACTCTCTAGAGTTTGATCTTCCACTAGAAGCTGTCTCCTCTAACTGCTGAAGCCCACTCAGCCTCACTCTTTACCTTGAGCATTTCAGTCTGTATTAGCAAGCAAAATTTTCTTCATTAGCTTCTGATGAATAACGGCATTTTTTAAGCCTTTTTTTTTACTTTTAAATCACTGTGGTAGCTTTCCAAAAAACATAAAAAATCATTTTTTTTATTTCTAGAAGCAAAATGCATTTTTAACAGTCCAGAAGTACTTAGTATGCTTTACTCTTTTCTGAAATACAGCAAGAGCAGCAAATGATTTCTTCTCCACAAATAGCAACCCAAGGGAGGAATATTTCAGATGTTGGAGGGTGCAAGTTTTGGAAGTATTTTGGCTGTATAATAGTAGTTTTCATCCTGTTGTTTTAAGCTTGCACTTTGCGTCCTGTAAACTTTGAATGTTATATTTGAAGGTGAAGTACAGATCAAATGAGGTAATTCTGAGGGTCCCTATGTTTCTAAGGATATTGCATTCAGCTAAGGGGTGGGTAAAACCAATTGAAAAGCCCAAGTCTCCTGGACATTTGAGTCCTCTGATGGGCTATAATTGCAGGACCAGGTTTCTCTCCATCTTGCCAACCCAGTTGCAGACTGATCTCTCTGTGGACAACTGGTTTTCATTCAGTAAATGTTCAAGCTGCTTCTTGATCATTAGAGAACATCAGCTTGATACAGAGTTACTGCATCCAGGATTAAGCTTCATCACTTAAATTCTTGGAATGTTCACACCATGTTAAACTCAAAGATTAACTTAAAAGCAGCAGTTTTTGAAAACAGTTTAAGTATTCTGTTGCTGTAGGATCAGAATCACTTTAACTAGAGATTCATGAAGGAGAAAGAATCACACATTAAAATGTTTTTACTTCTTTGCTTTCTAAGAAGTTCTTGAGGCTGTTGAACTCTTGGATTAAACATTCTGGAGCACTTTGGCTCTCTTGCAGCTGGCTTCTGATGAACGGAAGCCTTGTTTCTGGTTACAAAGAAAATCAACTTTAATGAGTTTTCCACTCCCAAATTACTTGCTGATTCTCTTAGACAACAGACTAGTATGTTAGTGAACCATAAATATGCCTTAAACATTTGGCTGGATTTTAACTTACTCTTATATAAACAATACAGTGTGTCTTTATATAACTATAATTTGGACTTGGTATCCAGTTGGCCTTGCAGGATGGTTTTCTTGGGAAACAAAAGTGAGTCTTGAGATATTTGAAAGGTTTACTCAAGATATTATGATAATGGAGTTGGTTTCTTAATTCTCAAGAAGTTGGGATTAATCCGCTAATAGGCAATTTATTTATTTATTTATTTATTTATTTTGCAGCTTGGAGATTCAGAAAACCAGTGTTATGGTTTTATGATTTTGGTACTGGTATTCCACATCATAACATCATGCAGTGCATTTGGAGTTAAGGAGTTAATATTCCAGCTCCGTGGACCATCGATAGTTCCAGGTATGCCTGTCTCAGAAGAGAAGAACTCCATTCCCCAGAGGACTTTGCGATGCTTTGCGTTCTTACGTGTTTACGCTCAGAGGGAAAGATAAAAACTGTCTGCAGTCACGGGACTCTCTCTTCCCTTCGGGACCGAGCTCGGCAGTGGGTGTTTGTTGCAGCCGTCCGCCTTCAGCGTTAGCGTAAGGCCTTCGGTTTATCGGACACTCTCTCTCTTGCTCATTTTATTTGATTCATTTGCCTCAATTCCAATTATATTATATTATATTGTGTTATTTTCCTTTCTGATATCTTATTTAGTAAATTAGCTTTCCTCCTCAGATCGTTGCCGCTGTTCTGTTCCTGGGCCCATCTCCCTTCTCCTTTTTCCCTTTTCCCCCTTCCCCTTCCCCGGGGTGTGGGCCCGTGGGTCCCCTGCCTCAATTGTCACGGTACCGGGTCAAACCGTCCCGCAAACCGTTGACAACCAGTAAATAAGTAGCTTGCTCTCTCTATGCAGATGGTGATCAACTATGAAAAGCTGGTGCAGCTAATAAAATTAGAGTCAGAAAGCCATACTCAAATAGTGTCTGTGAAGAGGTTAAGTCTAGACGGATGGCTGTCACAGCCACTCACTTGCTATTTCTCCTCATTTCTGTTAACACTGTCAGCCAGCACCACTGCAGGGAGCATCCCACATATTCTTTTGCTCCCTCCCATTCCAGGGCACCAGAGCCTCCTGGTCCCCCCAGCTGCTGCTACTTGCTCTGCATTCTGAAAAAGCTGTTGTTTTTCTACTGATGTGGCTAAGCATTTAATTTTAAATTTTAATTTTTAAATTTTAAATTTAAATTTAAATTTTAAATTTTAATTTTTTTTTTCTGAAAGAGTGGTCAGGCACTGGAATGGCCTGCCTAGGGAGGTGGTTGAGGCACCATCCCTAGCGCTGTTCAAGAAGCGTTTAGATGAGGTGCTAAGGGATTTGATTTAGTAGTTGGGTAGGGATAGTGATAGGAGGATGGTTGGACTAGATGATCTTGTGGGTCCTTTCCAACCTTATGAACCTATGAACCTATAAGCAAGCAGGAGTGCTCAACACTCTCTGCTTTCTCACTCCAAGCATTGCAGCCAATTATTCAGGGAATAGGACTGGGACTATTTTAGTAAATGTGTGCTCTCAGTAACAGTCCACAAAGAAGAGGTTCCTGAAAGGAGTATCTTGGGAGTGGGCAATTAATGAAAACTGCTCAAAACTTTTGGCTTACTCTTCAGGATAATGTATTCTATGATGAACGTCGATGATTCACAAAAGGAAGATTCAAATTCATCAGACTGTGTATGAGAAAAGAATAGTTCAACCACTGATATATCAGTCTGCTAAATATGTTTTTACAAACAATATGGGATGACTCTCATGTGTGAAGTTCAGCAACTTTATGAATATTTTCAGGATAATGGCATTTATTCCCATGTGAGAATTGTTATGAATTTACAGGCTGCAAATTCATAAACTTCTTTTATCTCCTAATTTCTCTTCATGCTTTGAACAAGAAGCATCTTGAGGAATGTAGTACCATTTGTCAGATTGAAGATGACTCTCATAAGGTGCTGTATTTCAGTTGCATGAATGCTCTTTATATTTTCACATCTTATGACCACAGCTAAAACAATATAATTCCACAGTTTTCTACTTTTACATAATTCTCACTTTTATTTCTCATGATAGTAGTTGATCTGTTGTTCAATGTATTTTCTCTGTTCTGCATGGAAGGAGGTTGTAGTGAAGGGAGGGTCAGTCTCTTCTCCTACATAACAGTAGTAGGATGAGAAGAAATGGCCTCAAGTTACACTAAGGAAGTTCAGGTTGGATATTAAGAAAAACATCTTTTGGAGAAAGTGATGAGGAACTGGAACAAGCTGCCCAGGGAGGAAATAAAAAAATGTGGAGATGTGGCACTGAGGGACATGGTTAGTGGACATGGGGTGATGGTTTGGTGGCTTTATTAGGTGATGTTTGAGGTCTTTTTCAGCCTTAATAATTCTGTGATTCTCAAGAGATAACCCATGTTATGGTGCTCTACAGCAGAAATGGCTCATCTTCTTAAACTTCAGAATCTCATCAGATAATATTTATCCTTTGAATCATCAATGCCTTTAACAAAGCTTATTTTCTTTTAAAAAATATGAGAGCACTGCTGAAGATCTTCAGAATGTCAGATGGCACGAGGCTACTTATGGGTCCCATGAGCCAGTGTTTCATGGTCAGTTCAGCCCCGGACAAAGCCCATTCACTCTCAGAATCAGTATTCAGCATGATTTTAGGCAGGGATATATTTCAAAAAGGAAAGCACATGTGATGCAAAGTGAATTCAACTGGTAGTTGATGTTCAACAGTCTGTAATTTTGTGAGCTAACATACCAAAGAACTAAAGCAAATGATGAAGTATACAGTAATTTGAGCACTAATCCTGCATTTAACTTGTCCAGGGAAGTTGTGTTTTAGGGGAGGATAATATTGTAAATTGTTATATCTGTCATTTACTGTAAAAACACCTCTCTCAGCTGCTCATCTGAGGTTTCATGAAGCTTGCTTCTTAATCAGTTAATCTGACATCCACGATTGCTATTGGGAGCAAAAATGTACTGGAGTATATTTGGCTGTGGGTGCAAGAAACTACTTTATACAAGAGGTAGAAAAAGGGGAAAAAAGATTATTAGCACAGATCATGAAAAATTACAATTCTATAATATGCTTTTCACATAAATTAGTCACCTAATATCTAATGAATGTAATAGGCATGCAGTTTTGTTAATGTCTGTATATTCTGTACAACTACTTTATCCATGGTTATGCTAATATCTTTAATAGCAGTTCTGGTGATTTATTTTTAGTGTAAGATCAAAGAATTTGGGAACATTTTGTCTTACTTAAGCTTTATTAAGTACAACCCTCACCTGAGTGAGGCCAGTGAATACTTCCTAAGCCAAATTTCATAAAATGTCTTTTCAATTAAATCTCCCATTTATTCCTTCCATCTAATTATTACTTGTGCAGACATATTTTCTAGGGAAAAAAAAGACTGAAAAGGCAGCAATATCTTAATATCCTACTTCACTTTATTACTTCGTGGCAAAATACAGGAAAGTTTAAAACTAAAGTGAGACAAGACTTAAGCTTAAAGGCAGTTTCTCCTTCCCTCTTCCTCATAAGTCAGTGCCTGAGTGAGCCCCTGATCATCTCAGCAGATCAAGGCAGTGAAGGAAGCACCTCTTGCACCTTCTCTCTTCCCAAGACAAGAAATGAATTGCATGCCAGTGGCTGCATCCTTCTGTAGGGCTGTGAATGACCCAAAACTTTGCATGGTTCCCTCTGGTGTTTCAGAAAGCACCTACTGATATTTTTTGTATCCCCTCCATTTATTATCAATGTTCCTCAGCTGTGTTGCAAGTCCTAGGAGAGCATTCACGTCCAAATCAATCTGAATGAGATTTATATTTATTTGACACACCATCAAATGCCTTACCATTATTTAAGTATGACACCCACCACTTTTTTGCTACCTACTAATTTTGTTAGTCCATCCAGACAGCCATAAAGATGACAGGACAAGCAGTATCACAAGCTGCTCATAACTCACAGTTTCATTACCTAGTGGAGGTTTAGTAAATTTTTTGTTGTCACTTTTACACTAATGATTTAGAAGCAATGGAAGTTAAGAGTTGATCATGAGTGTTAATTTATTTCTGTCAGAGAATCGGGTTTTATGGCAGGTAAAAACATTGCTGTCATTCACAGTTTGCAACAGCAGTGATAACATTAATTGGAAGAAAACTGTTCATGAATAATTTTCTGCCACCTCCAAAGTAAATACTGAAACACACATTTCTCTGCTTGGCCTTGGCTTTTGTGTTCTCAGTGTTTGATCGTGGCAGGAGAGCAAATACATATGCCATTAATATCTCACCAAGAACGTCAAGTCAAATAAATCAAAAGTGGGTAATGCTAAGATTTTTTCAGCTAGTAGCAAAAGGACACTTTGATCTCTTAATAAATGGAATTTAACTTTCTTAAAATGAAAATACGTCCCATCCTCTCCTCAGAGGAGAGGAGCAGGGCAGTGAGAATGGTATTTGGATGCTAAGACATTTCCAGAGAGGTTTTGGGTATAAAAAGTCATCTTGAGATTAGAAAACTTGAGCTAGACTTCCACAGGAGCCTTTAAGGACCAAATAGATGAAGAGAAATGGGATAGGACAGTAGCAGAAGCTTGCTTTTATTGTGTGTGTTAACACCATACTGCACAACTGGTAACGCAGGAAACTGAAGAGAGGAATGCAGTAAGGAAAACTGAATTATGTTGTCTTGCCTGAACTGCCATGCTCACAGGGTTGTAAGACTGGTGCTCTTACAATGACTTGGACTTTTCCAAACCGTAAGGAACTGATGGCTGGCCTCCTGGTATGCCCTGCTCTAAAAAGGCTAGTGCTGAGGGTGTCCATTAGTGTTCTTAAAAGGAGGATGTGTGATGAATGAGCTTGTGGATTTCAAGGATAGATCTGCAGTATGAGTGGTTCTAATCGTGGAAGCTTCCTAAAAGCCTTCAGTGTTGTCTCACCAGGGACTTATGAGATGCAGAAGACACCTGGCTAGAGTTGGCTAGACATCTCACATCTAAAGCCGTGCAGGTTTGACTCACTACCTCACTTCATTATTTGCCTTTTTTTTTTTTAACTTAGCAGAGTTTTTTAAGGTATTTTTTTTTCCAAATAAAAGTCAGTCCTGTAATACTTGCATAGAACTGTATTCATACAAACTACTCAGTTTGTGCTATTTCCAGTGAAGCACCATACTACATCCATGCTTCTGCATTGTGTCCCTCCAGTCACATCTCTGTTTCACTGTGGAGTAGAAGCATGTGGTGTGTGGAGTCTGTCAGCAGTGCTGCTCTGACAGCTCCTCCTCCTCAGGGCAGATGTCTTCACCTTCCTGCCCCTTTTCGGGTCCCGACTTGGTGCTGTGTTGAGGACTGATATATTAATCCCAAACTATTCTTAGCTTTGCTCCCACAGCAATTCTTCGTGGGTGTGGGCTTCCTTCTACAGCTCTGAAGCCTGCAAACCCCTGACTTACTGTGCCCATGGCTCTATTTTCAGTGTTAGATTGCTGTGCACGGCTTTTTATTTGTACCTGACTTTGGATGACTTTGCTTTGGACTACAGGTTTCCCCCAGGGCAGTGTAGCTTTGGTTACTGCACCTGTGAGGAGTTCTTCTGTGCCAGCCCCAGTGTCTGTTTTTATCCATCCTGTGCATGGTCTGATGGCTTTCATTAATCTTCTTTCAAATGCTTCATCTTGTGATGCTTGCTTCAGAGTGTGCATTGGTACCTTTGGGATTAGAGCTCTGAAGTCGACGTATGCACGTCTGCTTTGAGTCTTTTGAATAGTTCCAAGACATTATTCACCTATGCATCATCGGGACAGAATTCATTGCTTGGGTGTCCTTTGTGTGGTAACTCTACACTGTTGTGCTGTGGCTGAGCTCTTGTTGGGCAGGACACACCCACCATCCAGCCTCTGAGCAAGGCAGTGTTGTTTTCCTCTTTCTTCTCTGATTAAAAGCAATTCCAGATTCTGGCTGTTACACAGAACTCAGTACTCCAGTCCTGTGCTACAAATGCAGTCAGCTTTCTGAGGAGATTAACATATCCTGTGCTTCAGAGTCCCCCATCATTTTGCACTTGACTCTTCCTGTTTTGCTGGCTTGTGAATACAAAGGAAAAAAAGAACCACATGCTTTCAGCTGCTCTCTAGATTCCAGTCCCATCTGCTCCATTCTCCCACTCAGTGGCTTCCCACCATTTGCTCAGCAGTGGCTTGAGGAAGGGTCTTCCAGGGACCAGCTTTTTTTCACTCTTTGTCCATTTTCTCTCCTGTAGACAAGCAGCTCTGGGAGGAATGTGAGCACAAAGTGACTTCAGTTCCCAAAGAGAATTTCCCATTTTCAGAAAATGGCAAATCCCAGTGCATCAAAATCACTTGAATTCATCTTCCTGGAGAATGGGACATTCTTGGGCTGTTTTTTGCTTTGTGTGTCAGCTACCACTGCAGCATTTTGTTTCAAAAACAATGCAAGTCCAAATGTCATCCACCTGCAGCCAACAGGGCAGAAACCATAATGCTGGTGTCAGTACTGCTGGAATATAGTGGAGTCCTGACTTCAGGGGAGAAAAATCTGTTCTTCTGTAATGATTCCTGTGAAGGAGAGATCATAACTGAAATGTCATAAATAGGAAATTTAAGTGTCTCTTTCAATTATGAATAACTGGAAATGAAGTTAAGAAAGAAAATGGATATGGAAAAGAAATAGCAAACTTGCTATATAAATGTACTTACACGTATGACAAACGTGAGCATCAGATACCCTGACTTAATAGAAGTGGCATCTGATTGTTGAAATGGCATAGAGAGCATTGCCTTGAATAATGAATTAGAAATATTCACAAAAATCTCTGAAAAATCAATTACCAAGTATTATGAACGAAAGCATTAAATGTATCACGTACATTGTCACTCAGATGCTCAGCATAAAATACTGTAATGTGAAATAATTGATCTATAGATCTCCTATAAGATACTTCTTCCACTGATATCATTTCATGGAAAAAAAGAATTGATGATTTTGATTTTTCTCTTTTTCTGATTGTCATAGGAATTTTATTGAGGTTCCACTGAGCCCCTGCATGTGACCAAAAGCACCATCCTCCCTCCAGCTACTTTTTCAGGCTCCGCATTTTTATAGCTTAGGTGTATTCCTGAGTCTGCTGTTGTTCATTTGTTGACTAAATCTTAGAGGTTCCCTGTTCTGAATGACCCAGGTGTCTATTCACCCACATCACCCACCTGACATTTCAGCCAAAGTGAAACTCAGCCAGAGGTTTATACCCAAGATCTCACAACTGAACTGAAAGCAAATGAAGGTCTGTAGTAAGCATTACAAAAGATGTGTGAATACATTTGTGGGAAAGTGGATGTGCATCTTTGAAGGCTGTGGAGGATGCAGGCTTATAGCCATAGATACATCTATACCTTTTAAGGCTGTAAAGCATTCTATCTGTGCTCTTTTTCTTGACATTTTATCAGCACTCTACCCATTCTCAGGTCCTGGGCTGAAAGCCAGGCTAGCTTTTCAAAGAGCACTTTTTTTTACCTATTGTTGTGCAGTTTTCCAGTAAGCTGTCCAAAACAACACTTGCCATTTATAGTCTCTTACCAAGCATCAAAGCGTATATTCCAATTTTCATGCTTTTATCCCTGCTTGAATTCATTTGTTGCTTCTGTAAAATCATTACCGCCACTGCTCATTCACCTAGTTTTATTTGGCTTCCTCTGAAGTTCCTTGTCCTTTTTCAATCTCTTGAAACTCTACTCTGAGATAAAAATGAGCTGTGGGAATCAGGTAACAGCAGTAGATGAAAGGGCAGATCCCTTGAGATCTCTCATTTCCCCTTCAGTGCTGTATGATGGAAATCTTGATGTAGCGTCCTTGCTAGCAGAACTCTGAAACCAAGTAAATTTTGTTTTATCTGCACTTCTCTGTCACCAGTTTAGTGCTTCCTGGTGTTTTATTTCTGCTCTGCCCCCCATTGGAGTGGAGCAATTGATTCAGAGGGAGGTTAATGATAGCAGTGAACTGTTTGTGCCCAGTCTGTCTAATGCTCAGTGTAAGGGCTGCCTTCCCTGACTCACGTAACTCAGCTGTCAAACCAACCAGCCAAACAGCTGCTCTTGCTTTCAACAAACTCTGCTACTCCCCGTGGTTGACATTGTGCTGCCTGCAGCAAGGATGTTGTGCCAGGTCTTGCCAGCATTTCCACTGCTGCACAGAAATTATTTCACCCTCTTCTGGATTTTGCACTGGCCTGTGAGACTGCTCTGCAGGTCTTGTGTGATTACTACCCTGGGAAGTGTGACAGTCATTGGAACCAGTCTATAACCGATGGGCTCTTAGAAATGTTTCTTGCAAATATACTTTTCAGTGTACTCTCTCAGCTCTGTTCCTCAGGGAAGCCTGTATGTAATTTTGAAAGACTAGTTATGAAAATTAGTAGGATATTAAGAAAAAGGTGATTACAACAGAGGTATTGTGTTTGTGGTTGGTTTTATTACTTGTCCCTTTGTATTAAAAGTTACTTTTGTAGCTCATCCCTAGGAGATGATCAGCTGAATATCTCTTACCATCTCTCCCTTTGCTGATCAAGCACCCACTACTAAGTGGACCAACTTGTATACATCCACTGAAAACCTGTATAGTTTTGTCAACTTTCATTTAGCTTTGGGCAGCCAAAAGCTTGTCTAGTTTCTCAGTTGATATGATGAAAGACATGACCACAGATATACCATTTGTCTGGACTGTATCTTTAGAAAATTGTGGCTACAGCTAAACAATGCAGAGCTCCTAATGGCACCATGGACTTATCTCTCTTTGTGAACAACCTACAGGGCCGGTGCTGCACTGGCCTCTCTAGCCCAGCCCTGCTCTGGGTAAAAGCAGATGTGCATGCACAGAGTGAAGAGGTAAATCCTTTTCATTTTTCAGGAGATTCACTTAGTTGGAGCTAAGTGGTGGATAGTTCACCATTTTTTAAATTATCCAGAGACTAACGTGATGTTCATATGGCAAAATAACTCTCCTGCCATAAACCTTAAGCCATCAGAGAGCCTGTAGCTTGTTTCATGATGTGGAAAGTGGTGTGAAGCAGGAGGAAAATGAGTGTGAACATGTCAGAAGTCCTATTGAATATGGAAGTAGCTTAAATTCAAACAATGGGTGAAAAAACGTAGTGAGAGAGATGTTGAAGGATAATCATAATAATTCACAACATTATCTTGCAGCTCTTTGCTTATTAGAATATTGCCAAATAATAAACTAAAAGGCAAAACAAGAAACCCCTCACAAAACAATAAAATTCACATGAAAAAAAGGTTTTAGTATCTTTAGGGTTTTCTTTTTTAATTTAATTCCAAAAATTTATGTAAACTCAAGTCTTATTGAAAATCTGTAGGATGTTTTCTTTTAAAGCCCTGACTGCTGAAGATGAGACACCTAAGATTAACACTGGAAAATAGGAATTCTCCAAAGAATCTCTAGGAACCACATGCATGAAGAAAAGTGTAAGAATGGGATCCATGGGATCCTTGGAGTTTTATCCCTGATATTGTCCTTTTAGAGAGTAAGATTAATAATCTTCTGAAAATTCCAATATTGTTATAGATATTTTATAAACATATCCTAAGTTTCACCTTTAATTTTGTTGAATTCTTACCTGAAGTGATAGAAAACTCATTTATTTGGAATGCATTATTCACTTAAATTTAATTCTGATCTGGCTTTAAAAGTACAGGAGTATGTAGTAGAACTGGATTATTAGAAAACTGAATAACAAAGATCAAACTGTATATGTTTAAGAAGAAATTCTTTAATAGTAGATTCTTGCTGATAAAGTCTGACATCATTGTATTTGGAAAATTATATTTGAGTTATTTTGAACAATGTTGAAGAACTGTATCTTTTAAATCATGCTGTATTTTACAGTGATTTTATAGCTAACATTATGTGGTTTGAAAGTCAGAAAAACTGCCTTATACATGAGAACATTAGGTTCCTGGTTTCTGGTTCGTTGCTGAATGGAAGCAATGACCTTTCATCTAATTACCAGAATAGATAATTGATAAGGAGGATTATAGATTAGTCACAATGTGAGCAGTGGTGCTATTTTTTTTTCCATCAGCATCACCAATATGTCCTTTCCTACCAAGACTGCAAGGGATTGCAGCCCAGTTGATTAGACATATTAACAGCTAATCTTGGCTGGAATGAGTCAATAGAGAAAAACTAATGCTTTCATGATCTCTACCTATTTTTAATGCCCTGTTTGTGTGGGTTTAATGTGATAGTACAATCGACATTACAATAGGCTTATTTGACAACTGTTTTTCTATAATACTGATTTTTAGTTAAAAATGGATCCATGTAGGCATGCCTCTGCTTTAACAGATGTCACAGACTGACTTTTCAACTGGAACAACAGTGATGAATCAACCCTGTGCTTTAGTATGATGGATGGCATGAAGTACACTCAGAAGAAAACAGTGCAATTTCCTATCTCATCACAAACATAACTAGAAACAAAAATAGCTTTGTTATGAAATCATGGAATCATAGAATGGTTGAGATTGGAGGGGACATCTGTATCCATCTGTTCAACCCCCTCCCCTGTCAGCGTGCTCTTCTCCAGGCTGAACAGCCCCAGGTCTCTCAGCCTTCCCTTATACAGGAGATACTCCAGGCCCCTCATCATTTGTGTTGCCCTCTGCTCAGCTCTCTCCAGAAGTTCTGTCTTTTTTGAACTGAGGAGCCCAGAACTGGACTCAGCACTCCAGATGTGGCTTCACCAGGGCAGAGGAAAGGGGGATGATCATCTTCCTCGGTCTACTGGCCATGTTCTTTTTAATGCACTCAAGGATATCATTGGCCTTCTTGGCCACAAGGGCCCATCATAATGAGTAATTCTGCTCTCTGTATGGGTGAAAACAGAATGCACTATATGAGTGCTAATAGTTTCAAACTAATTCTGAACTCAGCACAGTAAACATATACTTAGTAAAAATATGTGCTATTATTTAAAAGGACAAATTTCAGCACTGATTTAAGGAGAATCATGTACAGGAACGTTTGCATCCTAGACAGAGCAAGTTCAGAGACTCAATCTGTGCAGTTATTGAAATAATTGAAACTAGCAGCTGAATTTAAGAGGAAATAGTTATTTTCCTTTGCTTACTGAAAAACGAGGAAATGAAAATAGTTTGGCACAGCACTGAGTGAAGACAAGAGAGTTTTATACAGGCATTCATTCATAGCACTAGAAAAGTTGAAGCACAACCTCACCTACTTGAAACTCAGATTCTTCCTTTATTCTTTATAGAATGTGTGTTCAGTGCTGTATGTCTTACTCCACAGAGCTGCTGTCATGCAAATATTGGTATTAAAGTGAAAATATGGATTTAATTTAAGAAAGACTAAAATTCATAGTATAGTCTTTGAACTTTATCAAGAATCTATAAAAAAGCAAATAAAATAAAATGAAATTCACTGTTCAAGTGACAGAACATGGCAATCCAAAAAACCCTAATCTTTACCTTGTTCAGTTAACAACAAACTGTTCACAATGCTGTGGTTCAAAATGGTGAATTTCAACAGTCTTCCAGAAATGATGGCAAGTTTCTGACTAGGCATGACCACAAGAGAAGTCAGTGCAGTGACATCTACCTCTCTTTGCTGCTTTTTGCGGTGCTCTCTGCAAGGCTATTTATAACAGCAAAATCTGCATTAAAAGAGGTTTGGTAACATCTTTAATCTTCCACTACACATCTTGGGCTCTTTTCTTCTGACACATTTGCAGAATTTCATGATTGTGTGTTATTCTTAAGGATTTTTGACATGAGCATAAAGATGCACTTTAATACAGAGATCTATCCTGAAAATCCTCTTGATGATAAACCTCTAAGTCAATGTTTCCTTTCTTATGGGTGTTTTATTAAATGCCAAGTGATCAGCAATTTAGACACAAGCAAAGGTACTGCTTGGTTTTCAGTAGACCAAGGTCTTCACATCAAAAGCTGCTGACTCAGTTCACTGACATTTCTTAGGTTTCCTTTGTCCTTTTTGGCCACTTTGTGGCTTTCACTTTGTAAGAAGTTTCCTTCTGGGACATGGTTCCTTCTCAGAAAGCCACTACTACAAGTATTACAATCCTGCTACCACCCACGAATTCAGGGAGCAGTCATCTGCAGTCAAGTGAGGAAATGGTGAAGCCTTGACATTCTGATAACATCTGTGTCTTGACATGCCTGTCTCTTCCACACCTTTTTGACTGCATGACTGCTCCTCACAGTTGACTGTTTCTGCCATCTGCATGCATTGTCCTGGCTCTTGTAATTACTCCCTTTCACTGTTACTTGGTGGGACTGCGTTGGGCTTTCTCCCCACTGATTCAATAGTCTATTTAGCATTTTGTTTTAGGATTTTCTGCTGTCAGATATTCTGCCTTGTGGTGCTGGTGGGCCTCCTGATGGTAATGGCAATGTGTCAGAGTTCTTACCTGTAAATGAGCTCTGGTTTGGCCTGGGGTTCTCACATTTTTTTCCCCTTGGTACTTACAGAAATTAGTGGAAGAATAGACTCACGGTCTACTTGAGAATGATTTGTGAACAGGGGAAGTAGTGAAATCATTGAGCAAATTATCCACAATGAATTATTGGTCCTGCTCTAATTCGAAGTCTAAGTTGGAAAATATATACTGGAATTCATGAAGGCTTTTCTCCAGCATTCATCCACATCAGGAAGTTGCATACACGTGCTCTTTTTCAGAGGAGCAAAGTAGCTGCGGTCTGCAGTTACTCTATTCAAGACCCAAACTTTCTTACTTAGCTCCCTCTCCACTTCAGCTCTAGCCAGAAAGAGTCAGCATTTTTTTTTTCAGTTATTTATGTATATATATAAATTAATACTTTACTACCCATGCAGTCATGAGGAAGTCATGAGGATACATAGATGTGAAGTCAGGAGCAGCATTTGCTCCAGCTGAGCTTGCCTCTCCCAGAATTGAATAAATGCAACCACATAGCTTGGCTATGAGAATAGTTCACGGTGGTAAAACTCTGACTTTGTTATTTCTGTAGGACATGCATTTATACTGAACATCACAGCTGTCAGTAGAAATAGAAGCCTTAAGTACAGTCCCAAACTCCTTTAAATCCAAAGGCAGATTTTGTTAGACTTCAACCCCGATTCCCAACAGATTGTGCTAGACAAAGCTATTTAGGATGCATTTCTGAGAAGTTCTCTAAAATGTTTTTATTTTTCTGGTGGTCTTTTTTGCTAGTCTGGAGAATGTTTTTTTTAAGCAAAAATTGGAACTGTCCTTTTTGAGCATCTTTTCTTGAATATTTATTTCCTGGTTACAACCCTAGTTCAGTTTCTCATTCTTTCGTTGCTGTGGTGTCTAGTCTGTGTGGCTGCCACAGAGAAGGTGTTCTGAGTGGTTTTTATTTCAATCTATTTCATGGGGAACTGAGCTTTTCTCATTCTTTTAAAATTTATTGATGGTGTAATACTTCCTTCAAGCTAGATTAGTAGTGAGAACATTGAATGATTAATGCCAGCAGAATGTGTGTTGTCAATACATAATAAATCTGTGGAAGAGATGCTTCATCCTTGTGTCCAAAGCCAGATGGTGTAGGGCGGATAATTCAAAAGGATGGAATTCAGAGGAGATATTGCAGAGGATGGTATATTTCCGTAAGGCTTTATATCAGTGGTACACAGACTACTGGTAAGTAAAGGGTGGTTCACCTTTTATGGTTGTTGAGGCTTGCCAATGACTCCAGAGAGATAGAAGGAGTCCATCAAGGAATCTCCAACAAGAGACCCTTCCCTGGTGGTGGTCAGCCCTTAAATGGGGTCTGGGAGGTGGATTCCCTTCCAGTCACACAGGTACATTACTTTCACCTGTGCCCCTGCGGCTGCCTCAGTGCTTGCCTCAGGTGATCAATCAGTGGTTCAGGCCTTGATTAAACAGTTCCCATACAGATGGGCATAGGTATGCAAGGGTCAATGCTCACCAGCTCAGGGGCAGGCTCCAGGCCACTGCCTGCTCTCAGGGCATGCCTAGCACCCCTGCGTGGATTTGGAATTTGAAAGGAGAATTTGAGCCTTGTTTCTATTTCTCACATGGAGTTGTTCTGCATTTTTCTCTAATAACATGGAAAGCATGATCTCACCCACCCTTTACCAGTGGACATAAGCAATTACTGTCAGCCAATAATCAAGGACTAGAACTATGAAATGAATTTCCACATTTTGATAATTTCCAGCACTATTACAACAGTAAATTGAATGTCAAGGACCTTAGGTGTTTTGTTAGCATCTATAATGAGTCAAAAGGCATATACAGCCACTTTATAGTACATGACTAGATTGTCTATAGGTAGTGTAAGATAGAACTGCTCTCATGATGGAAGGCAGAGGCTAGCTCAGAGAGGCAAAAGTAGAAGTTTAATTTAGGGATAGAACTTCGGAGTAATGTGGTGAGATTCATGAAGCCAATAAAGATTTCTGGGGTTAGGGAAGCCACAGACCTGGGTAGAGAAAGGGGCTCATTTTAAGTTACGACTATAAAAAGGTAACACAGGCAGAGTCTTCTTTTTCAGTATCAGGTCATTTAATAAAATACAATACATACGTTTCTATTAGTAGAAGAAATATACAGGAACTTGTCAATTGCTGGTTGTGTTTGCTGTAGTTTCCATCTTTTTCAGCTGTATTTGCAGAGAACTTAGAGCACAATACTTGTTTCCTACTTTTTGTTTGGTTACCAAGGAGGTTTTGGCAATCTCCCATCTAACCACATTCACCCACAAGAGCATATTTTCTTTGTCTGTTTCTCTTTGTTTCAATTTGAACTTGCACTTAATCTATATTTCTGTTTGAATGAAAGACAGGTTTTGAGGTACTGAAACTTATGAAATTTAATTAACTACTTTTGGCCTGAGCTCTGCTGGGCTATCTATATCCTACATAACTGCTTTCAGGTGTTGTGTCAACTTTGTCACTGCTGTATCCATGATAGTAAAATCAACCCTTGTGAATAACTCAGAAGATGTCAAAAGACATCTGAGAGATCCCTCTGATAGTGGCAACCAGAAATGCAGCTTGAGAGTAGCTAGGATTTACCTGCTTGTCTGGCTTAGAAGAGACAGGACACATCTGTGAGATGCATCTCACATCTTCAGTCTAACGTGGCTGAATCCAGATTTTAACTTTGCAACATGGCTTAGGAGAGCAGGCATTCAGGCTTCTTAGTCCATGTAAAGACTGTTTAAATATGATTCTGTAATTTGTAGCTCTAGGGCAAGTTGAGACTGTCTCTAGTTCTAGAGAGAAAAGTTCATGGCTAGAGGAGCAGCCTTAGGACAAATTTGGGTACTACCTTCCCCTCTACCTTTTTGTTCACTTTGGTTTCTCTTCCATATGTGTTGCATCAATCCCCCATTTCTCAGAGTGCTTTTTTAAAAAATACTTTTCTTGTCACCAAACCATTACTCATTTGAAAAGCAACTTAGAGCACAACCAGGTTTCCCATCCTCAGAAAACTCTCTTGAGAACTAGGAAGGTAAATGGGCATTGAAAGTGGCTTTCTAGCTGGAAGCTCTGACTTCCTTTCACCTAGCCCAATGAGAATCTTTCAAATCAGCTAGGAGATCTCCCCATGTCTCTGTCCTGGCCTTACCTGAGCATATCTCATCTGGTAGAAGCAGTCAGAGCATTCTTGCATCTACCTCCAAAGTGAAAGGATCCTCATTTTAAGACGCTATCAGTGTAGTTCTGTTGTTCGACCAGTGGGAGGCCCTTAGAGACCATCAAGTTGTCTTAGTCATACAAATTGTACCCGGGATTATTCTTTATCTGCAGATTTAGAAGTTCCTCAGAGATTTAGAGGAAAATCTCAGGTCCTAGCTTCACAAACTAGAGATGTAGATAAGAGAGTTGAGATCTCCTCAGTCATTGTAAAATAAAATAAATTATTTGACAACAAATAATTTATGAGATGTCACAAAATATAAAAATGATAATGTTCCTTGTCTCACAAACAGTAACATCCCGTTCATAATTTTTTATTACTGTTTTCTTAAACAATTGTTTTGCCCTGAGAATTGCTTGAGAAAATTAACCTTTAAGGCAACTTATTTCATTTTTCATCATGGATATTGTTTTGTTGAGAAATAATAAATTATGATTAATCACATTCCTTTCTGGCCACAGACAACCAGATATCCAGGAGGGGTATTTTGCTATTTTTCTTTGAACAGCTGCTTCAAACACTGAACCACTGTTGTAACATTCTGGATCATCTCCCAGTTATCTATTCATTTTATTAACATGTGTTTGAAACACAAGTGCTATCTAAGGCAGACCTCTCAACTGTGATTTAACCTGGAAATGTCTTCACAGTCTTTTGAGTTAACTCTTCTAGTATGAAATGAAGAACATACTGGGAGTTATCATGTTTTGTAAATGGGCCAGACTTTGGTCTCAACTGCATCTAGAAAACTTTCCTGTGATGTTACCAGCCTCTGTGAGCTAGAAGCTGCAGAATATGTTAAGCAAGGAAGACTCCTTAAACTGAATGACAACTTCTCTGATAGATAGAGCATTCATATCTCAACTCTTACAGAAATATCTGTTTATCAAGATGATGGTAATGTCCAAACTGATCTGCTTGCTGAGCTTGAAACACTACTTTGGATACATGGAAAATGCACGGAAATGGGATTACATGCTATGGAAAATATACCTTGAGTGGAACAACAAAAAGCACAGTAGTCTTCCAAGTCTTACACCAAAGGTGTGTGAAACAGTCTGTGCTAGGCATGAACCGTTCTTTAGAAACATAGAAACACTAGGTTGGAAAGGACCTACAGGATAATCTGTCACTTACCTGTTGTAAGTGTGGAAACTGGCTGTAAATGTACAGCAGTGAACTGAAATTTTACTTACAGCTGAGGTGTTTGTGGAAACTGCTGAATGTCCAAAACTGTTAGCAGAAGTGAAAATGAGTGTTGCCTAGATTTTGGCTAAAACAACAAGTCTGGGATGATCTCTCTGTAGAAGGGAAATCTCTTACGTAAGTTCTTTTTACCAAACTTGTTTCACTCTTCCCCAGCTTTTCCTGTTCTGGAATAAGCAATACTTCATAGATGTACAAGAAGGATAAAAACTAGCTTGTTAGAATGGCCAGAGACTTGAAAATAGGAGGACTGTGCAAAGATGATTGCTGGAGATGGGGCTTAGGCAGGCAAGTTTTGAAGGTCTTTTTGCAAGTGTCAAGACAATTATAAAATTAGGATATATGAATAGGGAGATATTAATTATAGTTCTAACTCTGCCAGTTAGCTTCACAGACTGTCTGCTTTCAAACTTGGGTGCCCGAAGGCTAGCTGAACCACTTTTGAACATAAACATCATGTTTATAACCATGTAACTGTGAATGAGACAGCTTCAGACACAACCTATGGAGAACTTGATGGGTGGGAATTACTGTGGACAGCCTTGAAGGAAACATGAAGAAGTCTGGTGTGAATATGAAGAGGGGAAAAAGAAGGGGGGAAAACCTCAGCAACTCATCAGGGGTAAAGCAAGGCTTGCAAGTCCTCACTCTTAATGATGTCACAGCTTCAAAGAGAAATGTAAATATACTGACAATTTCTGCTCTAAAGCTGCCTGAGTGTCAAAGTGCACTCCATAAAAGCCAGCAATCTGATGGTCTGATTAGAAGTTATAAAATACTGCATGGGTTAAGAAAAAAACCACATAGGGTTAGATAGATTTTAACCTGTTTCCTGTAGCAGAAGATAGACGTTGAGGTTTGCTCCAAATTTCCTCTTCTTTCCAATCCAGGCAGATTTACCCTTAGCAAATAACTGGGCAGTGAACTGTGAAGGATGTGATAGGGTTGATAAACAGGGTAGATTGTGACAGCAGAATATCCTGCCTAAGGAGGAGTTCAGAGTGAGGAAAATAGCTCCCTTAACTTAGACTTCCCATGCTGATGAGAGACGTGGGGGGGAGTGAGAAAAAAGGCAAGAAGAACAAAAACTGTAACACCAAGCAACACTGTTTTGTATTGTATTTGGGAAATAAAGGAAAAGTAGGACTTTTTGAAGAGACTTTGAGATCATCTGGTCTCTCTGTTCCATATAGGGTCAGCTACACTTAACATCCTTTCTAACAGATGCTTGCCTAATCTTATATAAAAAAAAAAATCATCCAGAGATGGATAAAAATGTTGATGGAGGCTGCAGATTTGAGTAGAGCAGAGGAATTATTCTGTATGTTTTGTAGGATATTTCTGTTTAAACAAGTCTGTATTCTGCATGATGACTTTTATTTGGCCACAAACTGACACTGCCCACTGCTCAGCATTTGTTTCACAGCCACTGCTAGATCACAATTGGAAGAAAAACAGTCCAGACAGGTGCTTCCTGTTCTGTCTTCTGGATTATTTCTGCCTACATAGTAAGTTAGTTTGGACCACTGAATTTTGTCTCATTTTTCCAGGCTTTTTCCTAAACTTGTCATAAGAATTCAGAAGTCCAATAGACCTCAAACAATCCTTCAGCACTGCCTAAATTAGTGTGGACTACAGATTTCTTATATGCAGATTATCCTACTATCTCAGTTACTAAGGAAAGCACTGGGCAAAGCTGGATCTAAAAAGATTCCTGCTGAGTCTTGGTTTTCCTTTGTCAATTAATGGCATCTTTCTGAATGTTGTTTCCTAACCAGTATTTCATATAAACCCTAGCTAGCGCAGTTTTTTTTTTAATTTCTCAAGAGTCCAAACACATGCAGCATCTAGTTCTTCTTCTCCTTCCATCTGCAAAATCTTTTAATCTGTCATAAGAGGTTAAATTGGTTTGATAAAATTTGTTCTTGACAAATCATATTTTATAGCTGAATAAACTTGCTTGTGCATTAAAATCCAATAACAATTGCTTTCTTACGTGCCTGCAGATTAGAACTTCTTTATGTACATTTTTTTTTAGATATTTTATGAAAAGGGAGGCTAAGATCTCATAATGAGAGTCACAGGAGGTTTCTGTTTTCCGTCATCCACAAGTAAACCTTAGGAGTCAAAAGGGGCTGACACTGTTGTCCTTGAAATACCTGCTGTGGTCCTTTAGCCTTCCTCTCTTTTAGTTTGTTTTACAATCTGTTTTTATGAGCCTGGTTTGGGGGACTATATATTTTGGGAAAGAGTGTTTTAACAGTAATCATTAAGCGATGATCTGAGGTTTATCTGCTTCATACCTTCTGGAGGAGATCCTTTAAAAATCTAGGACCTCAAGCCCAGTACCTTAGTACCCCAGAGGCTGTATTTCCACCAGGACTGGTGCATGTTTAAGGACACACATTACTCAGCGGTTCCTGGCTACAGCGTTTTATCTGAACCCCTTCTACTAGCAAGATGAAAGGAGGCCATACAGCACCTGCAGCAGAGCATCAGTTGTGAACTACTTTTTCAAAGGAAGGTAGGCAGCAACCCCTTACAGTCTTGGACGACCCATCTTATATAAATAGTCAGCTGGCACAAGAATGGAAGGCTTTTTATCCCAAGGGAATAAGTATCAGTTGACTAGGGAAAAGCTGACTGAAAGAAAAATAGGTTTGGGTGTTTTAATTCATAACAGAAAGAAATGTTATGGATGTTGTAAAACCAGTATCAATTATTCTTTAAAGATTGGCCTCCTTTACCTGTTTTATGCTACTATGAAGAAACACAGTCTTTACTTTAAAGAGCATTTCAGTATATATATTCTCTAAAGCATCCAAACTCTAGAGATTGAAAAATGTCCTAAAGGAAATGTTGAGCCTCGTTATCTACCTTACATTATATGTCAGTGAGACAAACTTTAGTGGTTTCTTAAATACCTGAAATACATTTCTCTTGAGAGATTTATATTCAATTTCTTTAAAAAATATTTAGTTAATTATCTTTTGAAAGTTTTTTTTTTTTGGCGATAGCACAAAGAGTAACGTGCAAAGAAGGCAGCTGAATTCTCCAGTTGATATAATTGTTATTTGGCAGTACATTATCAAATCACTCAATGAACTCAGCTACAAGAAATGTTTCTGAGGTTGTTAGTAAGAAATTCCATTGACTGGGAGAGAAAATGGGCTATCAGACTCTATCAGTTCTATTCAAGAACTAATCTGATACAGAGTTTTTATTCAAAGAATCACTTTTCAGAAAAAAAGTTGAATAAAAGAAAGCTGTAGCTCAAAAAGTATCAGATAATTTGCTGAGAGCTCTTGGACAATAATCAACTCTACATAGATTCATAGATTCATAGATACATTAGGTTGGAAAGGACCTACAAGATCATCTAGTCCAACCATCCTCCTATCACCATCCCTACCCACTAAGCTACTAAATCAAATCCCTTAGCACCTCATCTAAATGCTTCTTGAACAGCTCTAGGGACAGTGCCTCAACCACCTCCCTAGGCAGGCCATTCCAGTGCCTGACCACTCTTTCAGAGAAAAAATGTTTCCTCAAATCTAATCTAAATCTTCCCTGACACAACTTGTGGCCATTCCCTCTCATCCTGTCATTATTTATCAGGGAGAAGAGGCCCACCCCCTCCTCACCACAACCCCCCTTCAGGAAGTGGTAGAGTGCAATAAGGTCTCCTCTGAGCCTCCTCTTCTCCAGACTGAACAATCCCAGCTCCCTCAGCCGCTCCTCATAAGACTTGTGCTCCAGACCCCTCACCAGTTTTGTTGCCCTTCTCTGAACACGCTCCAGGGCCTCAATGTCCTTGTAGTGAGGAGCCCAAAAGTGAACACAGTACTCGAGGTGCGGCCGCACCAGAGCTGAGTACAGGGGGATGATCACCTCCCTGCTCCTGCTGGCTACACTATTTCTAATACAGGCCAGGATGCTGTTGGCCTTCTTGGCCACCTGGGCACACTGCTGGCTCATGTTGAGCCGAGCATCAACCAACACCCCCAGGTCCTTTTCCTCTCTACAGTCTTCAAGCCATTCTGCCCCAAGCCTATGGCATTGCATGGGGTTATTGTGGCCAAAGTGCAGGACCCGGCACTTGGCCTTATTGAACCTCATCCCATTGAGCTCAGCCCAGATGTTCAGCCTATCCAAATCCCTCTGAAGGGCCTCCCTACCCTCAGGCAGTTTGACACATCCTCCCAACTTGGTGTCATCTGCAAACTTACTGAGGGTACACTCAATCCCCTCATCTAGGTCATCAATAAAGACATTAATCAAGATGGGCCCTAATACTGACCCTTGGGGGATACCACTCATAACAGAACATCAGCTGGACTTAACTCCATTAACCACTACATACTGCAGTCTCTACATCCAGGAACTGGAGGGATGATTAACATCAGCCTGGCAGTATGCCAAGTGAGCAAGAAAATGGCAGCTTTAAACTCATTAAAAGGAATCTACAGGGAACACCTCTCTGTGGAAAAAAGTGGAAAAATTCTTTCAAACTGAGGAAAAAATACTTTCTTTAAGTAGAATTTATACATTTTAAATTAATTGCGCCTGTACATAAGCCATTGGGTCTATGAAAATCTGAAATAGAGCACAGTATTTGATTAAGAATACTTGTGCGTTAGTCCCTTTTGAGCGTCAACTTTCTCTTAGAAACCTACTCTGTCTTAGAAGTCCTTCACAATGATACATATAAAAAGGCAGAAATTTAAATCATTCTTATTACTTGCTTGTTCACTCTTTGTCTTTATCTTCTTACCCTTTCTTGGATAGAAAGCCATTTTTCACATACTGGCAGTGTTTACGTTGTGTTTAATTTTGATGGATAGTGACAGGTATGTGAATGCCCAGTACAACCAAAAAATGGGTACTAATTTATCTGATTTAAGGTTGAAAGTTTTAAATTACTTACTTCCCTCACTATACTACATTATTACATGCTTGCTAATGAAATAACCTAACACTCGGAACAGAACAACCCAGTTTTTGCTGTCACAGCAAATGTCAGGAAAACATTTTGCGTATATATACACACACACATACATACATATGTATAAGCAGCAGCGTAAATTTCGCTTGTTGTCACAATATGGGAGAGTAAGAAAAATACAGAAAAATACGTAATCAGTGACTTCTTATGGATCAGAGTTGCTTCAAAAGTTTCATGCTTTGGCATCTGAGTTTGGAGTCCCTGTAGCTGCAGTGTGCCTGTAGGTAGAAGTCTTAAGATAGACATAATGCTGAAGCAGATCTCTGAGTTTCTTTTACAATGTGTTTCTGTGTATTTCAGTGCCAGTAAATATCCTTAAAATGTTCTTATTCATGCCACAGCCTAAATCGTCACATTTAATTCATAAACAAAGTGCTGACAAATCATGGTTTATAGTCTAACCACCAAAGCAAACAGTCTACACAACAGCAAAAGATTGGTAAATGTTTTCTCTGTTAGACAATAGGTTTGTTTCTCCGCATATTACTTTTCTCAGCCTTATGTTGCCTTTTTTTTTTTTAAATATATTTCTGTTCTACTTTTTATAGGAGTTCTTGTTAAAGAAATTTATTTGCTCACTGATACTTTTCATAAATTCCCTCTTCTTCCAGCTACAAGTTTCAGGCAATCTGCAAATTCTTCAATCCCCAAGTCAGAGTTCTGTGACAATCTAAATACTGACCCCGAACAACTCAGCAGCAAGAACTTGTTACATGCATAATGTTGCCTGTATGGAAAAAGAGGTTAATACTGGGAAAGCAGCTAGCATAAGCTGTGAGTTCTGTGATTAAAATAAGCTATATTCATGTTCCAAAGGATTTATTTTCAAAATTCCCACCTCTTACATGCCTTGAGTGTTGGCAAATATTTTCAACAGAGAAGGGAAGTACATATCACAAATACAATATTCTGCAGCTAGGATACATGTGTGCACACAGTTTTTGTCTCTCCTCTTGCCTTGATTTCAGTCTCCTTGCACTGCCCTGCCCTGCTGTCTTGCTTCAGCAGTCTCCCTGGTGTTGTATTCAATATAAAACAAGAAGAGAGTAGTTTGTTTGGGGCCATAAAGTGACCGTGTTTGTCTGATTTCTAGCTTTATATGCATTTTCCACATTTGAAAGTGTTGTAACTGCCTTATGTCTTAAGAAATATTCTGGAAATTGTTGGTGTTGATCGTTCTATTGCATAATTATGAAAATGCTTTGATAAAACAGACTCAATCAAATTTATATGGCTGTTATATGTCAGACATTCTTCAATTAGCGTATGTGAATTTGACTGTTTCAAATGAAATTCTGAACTCAGGGAATTTACATCACTGAATATTCCTGCACTGATGGCAGGCACATGTAATTGTGAGATGGAAATTGGTTTACTGAGAAAGCCATGTTATCCCTGCAGATACAAGAACATACTATCCCCAGAGATCATTCTTTGTGTTTACATAACAGCAAAGTAATAGCAGCATTTAACTGAAGTATCTCCGTGCATCAGATTGCAATTAAAGATTCTTTTTTTTTTAGTGTATTGCTGTGCTTACATAAAAAAAAACAAACATTCCAGTGTGTTATCTTCTGATGAACAATCATGTTAGCTATTAATCTGATGCATTTATTTTATGTTTATCAGGAAAAATATTGCTATACTACTAATGCAGGTTTCAAATATGTAAGGTTGAAAAATAGCTGGTTGTATCAGCTGCTTTGTTTGAGTCTGTTACTCATTGTTTTTTTTACTCCTTCCTGTAAGGGTAGAATTCTCTTGGGATACTGAATCTAAAATACTGAAACTCTCATTTTCAGAATTTATGTCTATGTGCCAAGATGGAATATGTGACCAACTTGAATCTTGTAGCTTCAGGAAACCTGTCCAGCTTTGGACATGCCACCAGATCCACAACTGGTACAGTGTGTTTCAGGGCTTTACTTTGGGGGTTTGCTGGTACGTTGAGACACCAACTGCTCCACATAGCAGCAATTCTGAGAAGAACTCCTAGTCTTTCTGCTGAGGTTAGAGGAAGGTCATGACCCTGAAGGTGATTCCAGGCCCTACAGTCCCATGGACACCCAACCATGGTCACCCGTTGCTGCCCATAAATTGACTGTGTTTGGAAGAGGCTCTCAGAGGAGAAGTTCAACAGCCTTGGGATGGGAAGGAAAGGGAGCAGGGCTGTTGGCATGAGATGACTGGCTGGGAGGAGGATATCTAGTTGATGCTGAGGGTGCTGTGCCAGGCCAGGGAAAATGTTTTCCCATAGACAAGGAGGTGTGAGGCTTGTGCTGACCCATGATTAACCTGTCAACACAGCAAAAAGGGAATTTCAGCCAAATATCTACTTGCATGTCTTTGGGCACAGGTAGTGATGATACTGGGCTTCCCAGGGGATAAGTCATTTCACAAGGTGAAATCCTCAGTGGAAAACACTGTGTTAGTGTCTATCCTTTTTGCAGTTGCTTCATTTCCAGCTGCTGCTGGTCAAAATGTGTGCTATGGGAAGCCAAACAATGGGGCTATCCCCAAGCTGTGTCTCTCCAGGGCCACCTTTGGCTGACTCTTTTGTTTAGGGAAGTGTAGGTTAGCCCTGAATCACTGACTGAATTGCACCCTAGCTTTTTCTAGACATGCTTCTTCACTACTTTTTCTGGCTGTGCTTTTCCCTGTCCTCCATGTTGCAATCCATATATTTGGCAGATATTTGCCCCAACACTTAGTACACCTAGTGTACATCATATATATTTTTACATTATACCTGCAGTTTCCTTCTAACTGGCTTCAGCCCAGCAGATTATTTATGTCTGAGCATCATTATTGCCCTGCCTGAAAACTAACCTTTTGTGATGTTCAATGTCAGCTCATTCAGCCAAATTTTACACGTGATTCAGCTCAGTGTCATGCTTCCAATAGAGCCCAACACCAGCCCTGGCATGCAGCTGTACCAGGCACAAACTTGGAAGTGTTAAAAGACATCTCTGGTCCTTTGGCTCATGAACCCACTACCACAGCCTGCTCCTTGCATCTATGGTTTTGGCTCCGGGGCACCAAGTTACAATGTGTTGTAACCAATTTCTTTTTTCTGTGGAAGAGTTCAGATGTCAAGCTAATGCCAAGTTATCAAAAGTACTGCCCTGCAGTCTGTATCAGGAGGTCATTTTACGAAGGACTTTTGTTGCTGGGGTTACTACTTTGGTATAAAACTGTAACAGAGAAGAGGAAGAAAACACTGGGTTTAGCCTACCTTACGCAACTCAGAGTTTCTCAATTGGCTTTTGCTGAATTTGTCCAGGACATATTTTTATGCCATGTTGTCAAATTAAGCTCCTGAACAGAGTAAGAATTGATATTTTTTGTCTAAAAATAGAGAAGAGTATAACAGATCACGTTAGTTTTCTAGAACAGAAAATCCTTTCACCGAATTGTTCCATTGATTTATTTATATCATTTGATGAAATAATGTATGTAGACAGTTTCATAATTTTATGAAGTTATCCAAATGGGAAATTCCATCTTACTGCTGAAAAGCTTGCTTTCCAAGCAGCATTTTTTGATGTAAAAACATCATCCACAAATTCAGAATGGTATTGTGCTATGGTTCTCTCTTATGTTCAGTTAGGATAGATAGGAGGAACAAGCTGTGTCTGTATTATTTTTGAAACAAATTATCACATCCAAATTATCATGCCCCTAATGTTGGAGCATATTTATATTTTTCAGTATTCTGCTATCTTCAAATATCACATCTATAAATGTACTTGATTACTTTCCTTCCAGAAGGACACTCTGCACTACTACATAAGGAAAAAAAATCCATCTTTAAGGGTATTCCTATAAAATATTCTTATAACTGTAGCTGTGATCTGAACATGGAAGCAATTTTCTGCTCCATAAATCTGTTAAGCAACAAATACTGGACTCCACAAAAAGTGTCCAAAATTTTATTTTCTGATATCATCGAACATCTATTCAACAAATCAACACTTTTATCAGATTCTGTTAAATTACTGTCTGGTTTTCATGACCCAAACTCATCAATATAGAATAAATGAAGCCATTAGAAGAGTGATATTTGACAGAGATGACTTAGCAGGTCTTTATAATAAAATAAACTGAGCTCAAAAGAAAACAATGGTGCTTGACATGTTAATTCCTTTGCATCAGTGGAGCAGTCTATAGTCATGGCTGGAACATCCTTTGAATGGAGTATTTTAGAGAAGTAATGCATGTGTCCTTGTTTACTTGATTCTAGGTCAAGAAAAAGGCAAGAACTGCAGACAGAAGCAGAATTTAAATTGGCCCATTGTCTGTTACCTTCCAGGAATGAGGAGGGTCAGATTGAATTCCTCTGCTTTTACAGGTGGCTCTGCAGAAACCTAAAACATTTGCATGCACATCACTGTCATTGCCCCTCCCTTTGATCCAGATGTTCAGCAGTTATTCACTCACATCGACAGTATGAGGGAATAGGGGCAGAAAGTGAAGCTGGGGCTCCCAAGGACAAGTACAGTGTTGGAACTCCTGTCCTTCTGACTTGCATAACACAGCTGCTAAACATTCTGATTTGGTGCTCCTGGAGTTAACTCACTTATCTAAAAGCACATTTCCACTGAGAGACGCTAATATCAAAGTTAAGGGGAAAAGTTATAAGAGACGCTAAAATCAAGGGGGAAAATCAAGATAAATGGCACTAAAATCAAGGGGAAAATCAAGATAAATGGCACTAAAATAATAATGAAAAAAAAAAAGAATATTAAAATAATTGATATTTTTTCCACTTGTTCTTGGTAATTTCCTGAATCATACTGGAATCATGATCTGGTATGTAGTGACAGAAACATGTTGAAGTTTTGATCAGGTCTGATTTTACTTGTTTTCCACAATATGGCTGCTACCAAGGCAGTGTGTCTCATAAGTAAATCCATGAAGAGATTATTTTAGAGATTGTAACAACAGAAGAAAACCAAAATAGCTGTTCCCTCAAGTGATTCAAGGCATTTTATGCCCATCTGAAAAGCAATATGGGTCCCTTGCTCATAAAAATAAAAGCACTATCCTTCTTTTTTTACTCCTGTCTTTCCAGCTCTCTCAGTGGGATATCTGGTGAACACTTTTCAACTGATCCTGGAAACATCTCAGGGGTGAAGAAACAATCTGTCAAGGCCACGGTTTTCATGGCAGTATTGAAGAACCATGCTAAGTTCCTCTAGTGAATGTGATTTTTTTTCTACTTCTCCACCATTTTCTGCCTGTGGTAGCAGATGTCTTTCAAAGCCAGGTGAACTTTCATTCCCACATCTCCCCTGAAAGGGATCTTTCCAGGTGCCCTGGCTTGTACCACATTTTCTGACAGATATAGTTGTCTTCCTTCAAACCTTTGGGCAGCTGCGTTGTACTTTTGACAAAGGACTGAGAATCCTTATAATACTTGATAGAGTTTTTATGGGAGGAATAAAATCTCACAAAGTGGAAAGTGGCAGTTTTACCCGTAAGGCTCTTCTCCAGCAGCTGAACTGCTTTCAGGTAATCAAACAAATGGAAAAATGAGCAGGCAAAGAGCAAGGCTCCCACTTAGGAGTGATCTGTAATAAACTGAAAAGGAATATGTTGGAAAAAATGAAAATTGCTAGTTAGAGGTCATGGCTCAAATACTTCTTAGCGGGGAGCATTTGGCACCCTTGTTTAGCTCAGCAGGATGTAAATGCTAATGTGCTCCTTTCTGTCTTCATACACCCTGTAGTGCAGTCAATAATCCAAATCATTCCCCCTCATGATTTGTTTTCACATCAGCCTGATACTCAAAAGTGATATGTGTATCCCAGTTACAAAAACTTTCCTGAGAAATACAATCCATGGATTCATGTACTTTAGACTCTGATCTACTCTATGCTGATCTCAGACTGCTAAACCCACTTTAAGCAATGGATTTCTTGAGCTTCTGCATTGGAGTACAAATATGATAAAACTGAGGTAATTGCTGATGTTTGGTCCTACTAGTGAAACTTTTTAATTTCCTAGGGAAATCATCCCTTGTGATTTAAACATTTGGCTGACAGAAAAAAAAATATGTCAACATATGTCACACACCAAAAGAGCAGATTTAAAACTTCTCTATTTCTTGTAAAAGGAGTGGAGAAGTTTATCTTTTGGACTAGAGCAGTGATGTCAAAATAAAGTGGCTGAAGAACTCATATTAGAAAAATACTATAAAGAGAACAGAGACAAACAAACAGTTCACGGTATGCTCAATTAACTCAGATGAGAAAGTTGGAAAGTATTATTTGTGATGTGTATTCCTCTTTTAAGCCAGTCTTTCTTCCATGAACCAGAAGAGTTCAAAAGACAAGTAGTATCATTTTTTAAAAAAAGAACAAGTGAAAAAAGTTGTTGAGGGTCACACCTTAGAATGCCTTCTTTACCAAGACAACTGGAAGAAATTATAATACAAAAGAAAATTACTATGCTCCTAGTTAAGTATAATGAAATAGAGGAGAATCAGTATCTTCCAAATTTCCACTGTTTTTCAAACAGAAATTGTAAAGTTCCTGTTAGAATTGTCAGGAGTTAGTAAGGAGATGGCCTTATATTGGTTTCTGAGGATGTTTTGACATGTTCCTTCACATTCCTGCACCAGAGACTGTTAAGATGACTGGAAGAGAAATGTTTATTTCCAGGATAGAAAACCTGATAAAAGACAAGAAGTGAAGGCTAAGAATGCGAAGTCAGTCTTTAAAAGGGAGAGGTGACTGATAGAGTAGGAAGAGATTAGTGCTGATATAAAAAGAAGAATGACAGAAAGGTGCCAAAGTTTATCAAAACTTAAAAAAACAACAAAAAAGTAACTAATCTAAGAGAGCCATAGAGGATTTTGTTTTATAGAGAAAATGGCAAATGAAATTCAGTGTTGATAGATTCAAAGTAGGACATACAAGGAAAACTAACTGTATTTAAACATTTATGAGCTCAAAATTAGCTATTATCATTCTGAACAGAGATTATTCCTCTTCATTCTCAGTAAAGAATTGTTCAGTCTTGGCAGTGGCGAAAAAAACCAAAACCCCCATATCAAAAAGGGTGTTAATGATGATTAGGAAAGGACTACAGAACAGACCAGAAAATCTTATTATACTGTGTATAAATCCATGTTGTGTATACATTTTGAATATTGCCTACAATTTTGGTCATAATTCTCATTACCTAGTAGAAAGAAAAGAAGCTGCAGAGAAAGGAAATGAGGATGATCAAAAGCTCAATTCAGTTTTCATATGAAGAAAAAATTAAACAGATATATCTGAGACAGTGAACCATAAAATAATGGCTAGTACACAGGCGTGATGAAAGAGCAGTCATTTATTGTTTCTCTTACATGAGCTCTAAAAGGTACCCTATGCGATTATCAGGCCACCACTATAATACAAACAAAAAAATAATATTTTTTTCCACGAAATGCATAATTATGCAGTGAAAATAATGGCTGCCAGCTTATTTTTATAACTTCATCAGCACATTGTTGGTACTATGCACCGAAAGTTACAGATGCTGCCAGCACTTTGTCGTATACATAACCTTGCTGATATACATATTCTGACAGATATTGAGGAACTATCATTCCAGTGATTCTGACTGTTTTGTGTCATCTGGCTATCAGAACCTTGACAGAGAATTTCTGTGATAAGTTATCCCTGTAATACAGTAACAAATTGGCCAATCAGAGTCAAGTCATTCAAAGAGAGGAATGGTGATATTTGCTGGAGATGCTGGACAAAGAAAATGTTGCAAAAACGAATAGAAATTAGAACCCAATAATGGGATATTCAAGTCCAATGAAGTTCAGATAGAGCACTAAATCTAAACTGGCACTCTCTTTGCTTTTGTGAATTACTGGTTTCAATACAGTGATAGTTGCTCTGCTGCAAATTTTTCAGGGGTCTCTGTTCACAGTTAACAGCCAGGCAATATGATTTGAATTGGTATTGTTCCCTTAGATTTACCCATTGGTTAAGGTCAGAGTCAAGTCTGAATAAGGATTTTATCAGTCTCTTTTGAAATATTTCAGAAGGACTGAAGTGGTGATCTGGGAAAGGCAGCAGAAGTTTGTGACAGACAAATATTTTGTGCTAGGATTTCCTGAGCACAGGCTAAGGGACATGGAGGCTAGCCCCAGTAATGGAGAGCAAACACATGGAACTTAAGTCAGAATAAATTAACCACAGAAGAAACATAGCTGCCCAAGAAGTTTTTATTACAATAAATGGCGCATTTGAGATATGTCTGAGTGGAACAGGTTGAAAACAGCAGCTCCATAATTGCGGAGGTATTATTTTTGATGCTCAAGATGCAAATGTTCATTTTGCTGGATGTAATTTAGTTCTAATTAAATCTGCATCTTAAAATAAAAAGTTTTACATTGTATGGTACATTAGTTGCTAAGTATTTCCTGATGAGGAAGTATTGGTTCATGAGCCATGCTGAGGTCTTTACTAGCAGTAAGACATTTCAGGTAATCAGGCTACGTTATGCATGTGGAAATAGACAATGATTGACAGATACTAATAGATAGTTTATGTATGCAATGAATGATTTTTCCACCAATCCCTAATACCCCAAAACACTAGCTCATCAATACCACAACACCTGGGACCTCAAAGTCCCAGATGGGATTTTTATCTGAAAAGTTGACTGTAATGTCTGCTAGGTAGATAAATGGGGGTGTGGATCCTCCTGGTGATAGATCTGGAACATGACAATAAGCAAATAGCATCTATTCTCTGTGCCCTTACCTCTTCGGGGCAAGAACCCTTGGAATGGGACTTACCTCAGCTTGCTGTAGGAATCTAGACCTCAGCTTGTTACAGCTAAGATCTCTTGTAGCAATAGAATGAAAAAAGTACTATTGGGATTTGAGTCATCTGATTTATTCCTGGTGTCCATGATAGGATGGGATGACTCCCACCTTAAAAGTATTTGTTTCGGTCCAGTGATCACATGAATTCTTGAGGGTGGCTAATTCAGTGTCTGCCCTATAGATATTTCAGGTTGAGCAGATGAATCCCGCTCCTACTCTTTGTACAGCGATATCCAACCACAGCAATTCTAGATATCTCTAAAACAGATCATGGGGTATCTTGAGAACAGTGGATTTTTTTTCCTCTCCGTTATGAAACATTATTTCTCAGATATGAAACTTTTGGAAGGAACATGCCAGTTGTAAAAACTTTAATTGGGAAGATTCCTTGTGTCCAATATGACATTCCAAGTTAAAATAAAAGTGATTAACATAAACACATCAACTGACCTGTAGCCTAAGAGTCAATGCACTTATCTGGAAGCTAGATGATTTAAATTCAAGTCTCTGCTTGCATGACATTCTACAGCATGCTGAGTACTTTGGCCATCAGACTCCTGGATAAACTGCCATGTGTATGTGTGTGTGTGCATAAGTTTGTGCAAGTGTGTTTCACAGCATTCCAGTGTGAAGTGGGCATTTTAGAGTGAAAGCTTCAATGGACAGAAGAGAGTTTCCAATTAATCTCTGGCTGTCTTCAGGTGAAGTGAGGCTTCAATGAATGTTCAATCCAAAGTTGAATACTAATTTCAGGCTTCGACCTTACATGCATATGATTATTTCTTACTCTTTCTACAGTAAGATAAAGAATAATTAAATGTAGGCTGGTTTATGGGAATCAATAACTGACTTGAAAGAGTCAACACTCCAGAGAACAATTTATACCTATTAACCTGAGTCTGCCTGAAGCATCCTGTTCTTTCATCGTTCCTGCTTAAATGAATGGAGATGAAGATCAAAAGTAACAGCCTTTCCAGGTACATTTGCTAAAATGTGGCACTTATGAAATGTGCCATTTAACTACCTGTTCTTAGAAAAATGCTACTTAAAGGCAGTAAGCAATAGTGCTTGTACAATGCCACTTAATTGCAGACAAGTAATTTTAATTGCTATCTTACCGAGTTGAAAATTTGTGATGTATATTTGGAAAGAATCCATTTTACTGCTTGAAGTGGTAGCACATTCAATTTTTCTTCCCTGCTGTTCTCTCCACCATTCACACATCAATACAATCTTACCTGGTATGTTTTACATACAACACTTGGGACAAGAGATTTGAGCTTATGATATTGCACTGCCTTTTGCATATGTGACTTATCCCTTTTCCCTAGCATTCTTTAAACTAGTCAAATCTAAAAATACCCAAAATTTTGTTTTAAAATTCATATTTCAACCATCTACTGCCATTCTTATACTGGAATTCAATATTTGACATTGGTTTTACTACACATTTTTCTCTTCCATACTACCTGAGATGTCAGGCCTTCTAGGCAAGGTAACTTCTTGGAAAATAGCACCAGGTTCTGAAGAGTCAGAAAATGCTGAAGATAATTTATCTACAAAGGTATCACAAAATAAAGCAAAGTATGGTGCCCATACCCTTGTATGCCAAAACTGTAGACTGATTTGTTTTTGAAGCTCACCTGTTTGGCACAGATTATTCACTCATAGCCAAGTGGCTGTAGCTATAAATAACTGTGGACTGTGTGCTGCTGCTTTTGGTCCTACTACATTTCACTCATCCTGCCTTCACTTGGCTAGCCTGGCTATGGGTCCCTCTCTTATTGTTATTAATGGGTCTCTATTCTCTTCAGATGGAATTTCTCTCATCTATCTATAATATCCAAAAATCATGCTTATATTGACCTCTTGAAGTACCTGATTTCCTAAGGTGAACTGTTTTAGCAAAGACATGATGACCCTAGTGACCATGATGCTGTGAAGAAACTCAACATAGGACTGGTGCCATTTGAGGATAGCTAGGAGCAGAGAGTTCAATTTTAAGAGATGGATGAAGAAGAAAAAAGAAAACATGGAAAATATTTCTTAAAACTCAAGATAAAATGTATGAATTGATCTTCTAACCTCTTGCTACAGCTGAAGAATCTAAGTCATAGATTCATAGAATCATTACAGTTGGAAAAGGTTGCTAAGATCATCTAATCCAAGCATCAACCCAACACACTGTGCCCACTAACCATGTCCCTCAGTGACACATCTACATGTTTCTTGAACACTTCCAAGGACCAGGGAGCACCTCCAGTCCACCACCTTCCTGGGCAGCCTGTTCCAGTACTTCACCGCTCTTTTGTGGAATTTTTCCTAATATTCAACCTGAACCTCTCTTTGTCCAACTTGAGGCCATTTTCTCTCATCCTATTGCTAGTTACTTGGGAGAAGAGGGCAACCCCTACCTCACCACAATCTCCTTTCAGGAGTTATAGAGAGTGATGAGGTCTCCCCTGAGTCTTCTCTTCTGCAGACTCAACAATCCCAGCTCCCTCAGCTACTCCACATAAGACTTGTGCTCCAGACACACTTTGCACCTGACATTTAAAGTGATAAACCAATGAAGATATATTTTTGTACTGCTCTCTGTCACTTAAACTCATCTTAGCAAACTTGGACATGGGAGCTTATATTTGTTAAATACCGCTAAATTTCCATACATGGGAGGAAACTTCTGACCCCAATGCTATGGCTATTTTCCCCATACATTTTAGCAGATGTAGTAAGTTGCCTAAAAAATGCAGAGTGTATCAGGGTAGTTCTAGTATCATTGATTGTGGTAATCTCCAATTTAGAAGATGGACTCCCAGAAATTAATCTCTTCAGTGTGCTGGACACACTGGAGGGAAAGTTTTGTCTCCTACTTCTCACTGGTTTTCACTGGGGTTATCAAGTCTCTAGCTTGATTTTTGCAAACATTTTTGTTAGTGTCATATTCATTTAAATATACCTGCTGAATGTATTTTAAGTACTTTCCTGAGGTTTAAATACACGAAAAGCTTAATTGGATGCACAAGTAATTTGTGACGTTGTTTGCATCAGTCATGGAGGTCAGCCAGTGTTTGAAAATTTACAAAAATAATGAATACAGGTAGGAGTGCATTCACTGGACACTTTGTAATCATGCCACAGGCTGACATTTTGTTTCAGAAAACATTCATTAAATTATCTGGCATAGCAACAAAGTAAGTAAAAATCAAATTATTTGTGAATACGAACTAAAAAAATTCCCTGTTCCTGCTAAACACATGATTTACTGTGTGTTACTCACTTGCATCTAGTCCAAAAAAGAATTTCTCTGAGGCATTGATAGAAATGAATAGATACGGCAGGGGTTAAATTAGCAGGAACTAAAATTAGAGGCATACACAGAGGTCTAGATCAGATACACTGAAAACTTTGGTATCAGGACCATGTCTTTTTCAAATCAAATTATTATTTTATATTAATGTCAGTCTTAGCATTCCTCTTTGAAACTCAGTTCTTTGTATCATTTGCTGCTTGGAAGCCTGTTACCCTTCAGCACTTGACAGGTTCTGAACAAGTTCCCCTAGGCTAGCTGCACCTCAATGATAAATACATTTTATCTAAGTTAGCTCTGTGAGAGAGAGCTCTGTCCACCTGCCTTTGTCTACATGGAGTATTCCCACAGACAAGGTCCACCCTTATTTTCTTCTCCTTTGCAGCAAGACAACACACCATATTGCTTACTTGAATATAAGATTCTAAAAGGAAAAAGCTGAACTTGCAGTGCACACGAAGAGAGTACCATCTAACAGCTGCCTTTCTTCAGTGCTTAACTCACCTAAACACCATATATCTTTTATTTTTATTTTTTATACAGTGAAAACAATTGTTATCTTTCTTTTGTCTGAGAGAAACCATGGGAGTGTAACATCTAGAGATGTTCAGTCTGTTTTAAGTGTTCTGGTACTAAACTTCTGGCTTCAGAGGAGCTGAAGTGAAAACCAGAAATACTCTTGCCTTGTGTACATAAAAAAAAAACTACTGGAGTGGCAGTATTGACACTTTTCTTTTGCAAGTAGAAATACTGAGAAACAAAATAAAAAACCAAACAAACAAAAAAGCAAGCTTACTTTATGAGAAAAGGACAGTTATAAAATTATTGGTCCACTGTAATAGAACTTGGTATTTTTAAACTGAGAAATTCAGAACTTAGCTGCTTTCACCCAATTCCTTACAGTTGTTGTTGTGCTGGTGACATGTTCCCAGATGGATATACAAGAGTTGTATTTATTGGTCAGAGTTTTAGGGCTTTGCCTATCCTGTGTACAATGGTCACACAATGTACTCTCCCCATATCTATGCTAGAGAAGGCGGCAAATATGGTATCTGCCATATTTTCCATTTATGCTTTGTCCAGGTAGGAAGTAACGTTCTGAAACAATCATATACCGACACTAAGGAGATGAAAGGCTCACATCCTCTCTTTGATGTACTTTCCTCCTTTTATCATGTGTATGGCTTTTCTGTCTCTCCTCACCATTCTACGATAAAGTTGACAAAGCACTGAAATAGGCTAAGTACCTGGCTGAAGTTTTTAAGAACAAGTTTTGCATGCATGTCACTGGGATGGTTTAGACACACCGTTTTACCTATTGTTGCAAGTGAGGAGTGACTCAAGTGAATGTTGTGACTGTTTCTTATACCCACTAAAAACAAATTATTAGTTAGTCCTTCCTGTTTGACAGACCAGACTCATAAACAATAGCTGTATCTTTACGTGGTATGTTTCATCTTCACACATCCATGATGTTTGCTTTCACCATATTGAGAAATTGATGCATACATTTTATCTGGAAAGAAAAGAACTATATATTTTAAAAGTAGAAGACAGGATTAGGTAAAGAAGAATGTGCCATAAAGTTATATTTGAATTGACCACAAATCTATTTCTTGTTAAATTAATAAGAATAGTTTAACCTTTGTTGTAGATTCTAGTGTGGTTGGAACCAGCTGCTCCAAGCACTGTCTTCCACTGATGTTTGTTCTTCTTTGCCTAGAGATACTATCCCCTTGGTTTAGTAAAAAAACTCTCTTTAATTTTCTCTGTGCTACCTGCCAGACTGACGTTGTCACTTCTGATCCATCCCTTTCAGTTGTCCAAAAATCTTGCTGTCAATTCTTTTGTCAGTGGTGATTTCCATTTATTTGTTTATTGTCACAATAAATCTTAGTAAAAACAATAGCAATAGTAATAAATGTTATCCTCACAAAGACTGAACATTTCTTCTAAAAGGAATAAATCACAAGATAACTCACAGAGGCCTGCATCTTTCTTAGACTTAAGCCAGGGAGGTTGAAACCTCTTTCACATGAGTTTTCTCATAGCAGAATTCACTGAAATGTTTTTTTTGTAAGTGCGTCAGTTCAGGTGAGACAGGGTAATTAGGTCTACCCTGATAAAGTTGACAGGAATCAGGAAGATTTCTTTGCTTCTTGTGTGATACATTTATCAAGGAAATAAGAATGTGATCTAATACACTCTTCATATTGGCAATCTTCTGGGCACCGCTTCTCTTTCTCATTAACTGTTTACTGATTAAGTTAGCTCAGGGTGCTTGCAGATATTTCAGAAGCTGACAGATCAAACTTTCTAAAAAGAAATACAAGAATTGTTTTCCAGAATTTATTATATTCATTTCCACATACATTCAAACCCAGGGAAGCTACCAAATGACTTGGGCAAAGCATCTGAGTTCAGTGAGTGTGCAATCATTAGACGCCCCCAGAACTTCACTGTGGTGGTAGAAAACATTACTTTTATAGCCAACTTACTGGTTTTGTCCAGTTTAGATAGGGGAAGCAATGGCAAAAATCGCATATTAATGAATATAAGATCCGTTTGCAGCACTAGGCTACCTTAGGTAAGTATCATTACTGCTTAATGGGTATGAAGCACATTAAGGATTTTCTTGTTGTTCATTTAACTCAGTACAAATATTTCAGCTCAATAGCCTGTATTCAGTTGTCAGGGTAAACAGTTTCTCATTAAACATAAGCTCTGGTAGTCACATCAGAAGTTAATGGTTCTTCAAATATGAAATTAAACATAACAGTAGGTTTCTCTCTGTGATTATAACATCATTATTACTTCACTAGAGGAAAGATTTTACCAGTATGGCTATTTATCTCATATGGATTGTTTATAGTATAGGCTGTATCTGAGGCTGGGCAAAAAACCAAAAACTTTTGTCTTCCTAAACAAGCAAAAAATATAATATCTTCACTCTGCACTCTAATACTGGGTAAGAAAGGGATGAAATAATAAAAATCTTCATAGTAGTTATGATCTTTCATATCAGCACAGTGTCATAACCCCTGCTGATGAAAGGATAATCACGATCTGCTAATCTGCATATTATACATATTAGGAAAATGTGGCACTTAGGTGGAAATTCATAGGATACCTGAAGGCAAAGTTGTGTTTTTTCCTTTCCTTCATCAGCTTGTTGCTTTCCAGGGGAAGTCTAGGGAGATGTAATTCACAGTCCCTCATGTAGAGATCTAATAAAAATAAAAATCATCCCAACAAAGCAGAACAAGCCTCATCTAAATGAATATTGTGCCTCCAACGCTACAAAAAAAAAAAAAACAAAAAAAAAAAACAAAAAAAAAAACGATGTCGTTCAGAGAAAGTATGCAAACTTTGGAATTTTCAGTTGTCCATTACCCTGATACTTCCCTGGCATCCAAAACTCTTGTATGGGGGATGTTAAAGTTGAGATGTGCTATGAGTTTCACTGTGTTAAATTTACTTTCCTCCATGAAGATCTTTTCAACCTCAAACACAAAACTCCAGCCCTTTAAACTTCTTTGTGTAAGACTGCTGTTTCACAGTCTTGATTTTTACAGTTGACCTTCTCTACTCTTTTTCTAAATCCATCCTTCTTGAGATATGAAGACCAGGACTGTCCACAGTACTCAAGACAAACACTTGGTGTTATACAGCATCCAAATGATGACATTTCTCTTACTCTTAGTTCTACTTCTGACGTTGTTCAATACTTCATTGGCTTTTCTGGCTGCCATTTTGTATTCAGAGATTTTGTGAGCTCTTCTCTGCTAGACTGAAGTTCATCATCTTGGAGATATGCTTTAGACTATTTTTGCATAATTTTTCATTTGTCTTGAACCAGACTACCACTTCTTTGCCTGCAAAGTCTTTCTAAAGGTGATTGCCGTTGCCCTTGGGGATTTCAGAATGGACTTCCTTCTTCAGACCATTGACAAAGATGTTTAATAAAACTGGTCTCAGCACTTGTCTCTGGTCTAGCCATGGTATAGATAGAAATTTGTGATATTTTTTTTCCTAGAGCTACAATACTGTTAAAATATAAGAGTTATGCTTAAAAGATACCTTATGTAGCTTTTAAAGACAAATTTTAGTAGGTCTACTTATTAGGCATCTCAGAAAGGAAAAAAAATGGTTTCAGACAGATTTTCTCATTATTCTGTCTTGAGATCTTTGTTCTGAAAGAGAGAGTATTTGGCCTTCTCTTTCACGTCCCCTAGGACTGGTTCATCAGTTTCTTCTTTATTCTGTTCATTGGACTGAAGAAGATTGAGGCCCAGAGCAATGATCATGAAATATTGCAAAGTTAACGTAAAAATTGTCCATCTAATTACAGCAATATTGAGAAACGTAATGTACAAATTCTCAGATCACCTCTAAGTACCAATTATGAGCTTTTTTTTTATGTCTTAACAAATATGCTGTGTTTAACACTGTCTTCCTCATGAAATACACAAAAGAAGCAGAAGTTAGTAGATCTAAATAGTCAGTAAAATCTGCAGCCAAATGCAAAGATAGTAGACAAAGGTGTCCCCACACTGATCAAAAATGACTTAAAATTTCAACATGAATGGAGATAAAGAAGAGCTGTAAATGTAGGCTTATTACCATACTGGTGTGTTTAGCACTAGATTAATACAAAGACGGGGAAGCTGCAGTCTGCTGATAATTAGAAAACACCTCTATTTGGTTGATCTCCTTAGTAGATTTGCACAGACTTATTCTAAAGGTTTTTATTGAAAGAACTTAGCTCATGTTTTATTCATGTTATCAGATGCCATGACTAATAAGGATCAACCATTTCTTCTCCAGGGATCACAACAAGCCAAGGTTTTGTTATGTTTCCTTTGTGACAATACTGGTTTTTCTGAGACTATAGATACGCTTTTTTTTTGGTTTTGTTTTGTTTTGGTTTGGTTTTTTTTTGCAGCTCCTTGCCAGAAGGGCACAAAATAATATATAGAAGGGGTGTTTCTTCCCTTTTATCCTGTACTTGATGATATCTACCTCCAAATGGACAAATGAAGCTTAGCAGAAATCTCTGAGATTTAAAAATATATATATATATATCTTATTTTGATTTGCAAATATCAGTGGTTTTGCAGAAATACTGTTTTATTTGCATCTATCACTTCAAATGAAAGCTACATGTTTTCTTCTTAGTCATTTTTCCCTGAGGAGTCTGCTAGCATTCAAATCTGAAAATTCTAGATGATACTTAGAAACTTTCCTCAAATGCCCCAGTAATATAACTGACGTAGGGAATTGGGGATTTAGCTCTAATGTTCTCCCTTTACTTTTAGTCTTCTGTACAAAGGAACAGAGCAACCCATTTCTTTATGATACTCTCATATTTTCTTCCCCTATCCTTGCTCTGTGTCAGTGTTCCCATTCTGCTGTGTCCTTCCAGTCAATAAATACAAGTGCATTTGTACTAAACTCTCTGACCAAGTGCTGTGGGGACAAGTTTCCTTTCTTATTTTCTGGGGTTTGATTACTTCCCATTCATATAATTTTCTTTTTTAGGTGTATCTCTACTATTACCTAAAAAATAGCAACATTTCCCATCCTTGCTTTCCTTCAAGTTACTTTTTTGATGTGCTTTCTCTGCTTTATAAATCATGCCTGCAATGGTCTCAGTATGGCTATCTTTCATAGCATAGTGTTTTGCTGTCTTTTGACCTTTCAGACACCACATGTAATACATAGTTGGCATTTATATTTCTCCTGATCTCCCCAAGCTCCACTCTGTCCCCTTCTGATAGCTTTTGGAGCTCCTGCTGTCCCAGTCTTGCTATGTATTTGTAAAGAGCACAGTGCTGGCATTTCAGTTTTGTTAGTAGGAAAGGTCATTGGTTTTAGTACTCACATTCTTCCTGATGAAGACAAATGAAGAGAAGAAAAAGAATATGCATTCACTTTTAAATTTCAATTAAAAAATCTTAAAAACTCTGAGTGTGGCACAGAAAGTCAGGGAGTAGATGGGCAGATTAGATAAGAAAAAACTGGTGATGAGAGTGCATCAATTTCTTCTTCAGTAAAATGGAACCAAATCCAGTATTGTTTTGTTTATCAGCTGGGGGACAAAATACAGAGAGTTCCACAGCTCAGTTCACCTAAGCTAATTTTCTGTCGCAAAAGTGGAAATAATTTTGTTTTACATCACCTTGTAAGTTTCAAGACTTTACCACTGAGTGACAGATGTTGTTCAACTACACAAAAAGGCATGGTTAGGTTACTGCTTTCTTAAGGTTGTAGCTATGATTACTGAACTATTTTCAATGAAGAGTAACAATCAGAAGGTATTAAAAAGAAAATTACATAGCCTTGCTCACCAGCAGGAAAATTAGATTTAGACAGTGTGGGTAGGAAAGAATTTTCGTCCTTTGTTACAAAGATGTATTATTCCACATTTTAAAAAAGATTAATTACTACATATTGTTTCATGTGCAATCAAGAAGTATGGCTTTAGGAAAGTTCAGATAAGTCATTCTGAAAACACTGATAAAGTGAATTTTAAGGTAAAGATTACAAAGAGAAAACACTGAGATGGAAATGAAAAATAAATAGGAGGTCAAGATTGACATCATTTAGGGTGTGAAGAAAGGGATTGCAAATCAATTGTATAAGAAACACTGTACAGAGTAAGCCTCAGTCATAAAGTACTTTATCAGTGAAGACCAATCAAGTTATGTTGCTGTACAGCATTAGGGAAGAAAGGCAGAGATGCTGTGATGAACATAGCAAACCAGGACAGTTATCTGTGTAACATGCATTGTATTGGATGGGGAAGACTTGTCACAGTCAAAATTGAGAACTTCTTAACTACTTGTTCTCAAGCAAGTGTGGAAGTGGATATAAACATGAAAATAGAGAACCCATGAGAAGTAAGGCTAGAAATAAAATATTTTTACTTTGGGACAAAGCCACAGTAGGTAAGTGCATCTTTTGAAGTGGTTGCCAGTCCTACTTGATTTTCATGCCCTTAAACTTTTAAACCTCTTCTACAACAGCATCTGAGAATCTAGACACATATTGCAGAAACTCTTTCCCCATTTCCAGGCATGACTAGAGACTGGTCTGCCAGAAAAAGGAGGATTTCAGATTTTAAATGAACCTTTTGTAAATGCTGCCCATGTGTGAATAGTAAAATGCTGCCCATGTATGAATACTAATCTTACATCCAATGTATAGCTTGATCTTAACAGAGATAGGAACTGAAGTGTTAAGATGTACTCTTCAAATGCATGGAGTCATGGGGCAGAGAAACAAGACTATACTAAACCTCAGTATTTCATATCTCTCTGGACTTTCCTTACCAGCTCGGGATCTTAGAATCATAGAATCACAGAATTATAGAACGGCTTGGGTTGAAAGGATCCTCAAGAATTAACAAGTTCCAACCCCCTGCCACAGGCACCATTGCCAGCTGTTAGATCAAGTACTAAGTCAGATTGTCCAGGGCCTCATTCAACCTGTCCTTGAACACCCCTAGGGACAGAGAATCCACAGCCTCTCTGGACAGCCTGTTCCAGCACCTCACCACTCTCAGTAAAAACTTTCCCTGACATCTGATATAAATGTTCTTCTTGTGCAATTATGTACAGAACAAGTATACTTTATAAATGTAGAAACCACTGGTTTTTTTTATTCTTGTTTTGTTTGTTGTTTTCTTGCTGTAACTGCCTTGAAAACATTGGCATTTTTAGAGAGACCACATAATATCCAGAACGTTGATTTGCAATGAGGTTTATTTTCTTTTACTCCTTGACTAGATGTGGAGAGTTACAAGGATATTAAAAAAAAATTATAACTGAGCACACAATTTAATAGGATGAAAGACAGTGAATGAGTCTGGTGGAAAAACCAGCATGTTCTGAATTCCCCTTTACAGAACCTCAGTATCTTGTTCTGGGTAGCTGGATTGAGAAGATGATGCACCTCTCTATTTGTCATGCTGGGGACAGCAAATGATAGTAGCCCCTTAAAGTGACAATCTGTAATTGAATCATATTGCTAACTAACACAGATCACTCTCAGGTTTTTACTTGTTTTGATTGCTGTGCTAAGTAGTTTCAAATATCACTGAATGTCTTTTTCATTGCTGAAAATCAAAATAGGTTCTTTTAGGTTTTGAATAACAGCATTTAGCACAGGCACAGTGACTTCCCTTTCCTTGCTGTCACTCAGTGCTTTGCACATTTCTTTTCCCTTCCCCAGCATGATACATAAGGCATACTTTTTCATGTCCAGAATATTTTCAGTTACCAGCTCACTCTTAACTCACTTCTTAACTGTTAAGAAGTTATAGTTACAAGTTGTTAGCAGTGTTGAGGGCTTGAGACAGGTCCTTGTGCAGCTTTATGTATTTTGTCGCTGCAGTGTTCAACAATTGTTAACGAGACATGTGCATGAAAGGTTGCTATCTGACTCAGCAGTAACCTTGGGGGAAACAAAACAAAACAAAACAACAAACTAACAAACAAACACACACACACATGCAAAAAAAAAAAAGAAAAAAAGAAGAAAAAAAAGAAAAATCAATCTATAAACTGTACAATTCTCAGCAGCATATTTAAGATCATTTTCTACTGAGGTCTATTTCAACACTTTGGATCTTCCAGCATATTTGATAATGAAAATGTTTGCATCACATCTTGCAATTCTGCTTGGTTGTTGCTTGTGTTGCTTTTGGTTGTGTTTTTAATAAAAGATTTGTTGCTTCTAAAAACCTACACCGATAGTAAACAACAAAACTTGCAGATAAAACTAAAATCATACATGAAAAAAAATGGAGTCAGGCTGGAAAAGGATGTTTCCATTGTATGCAATAATATTCATAGTGTTGCAGGGTTCAGTTTAATGAAAATAAATTGCATTTATCTAAATGAGCATCTTTAGAGTGACTCAAAATTTACTGAGGCAGACCTTGTTCACTTTCATTCAGACTTTTTTCATGTGCCAAGTGGGGAACACATATGATGGTATACCAGAATGGACAAGTTACATGCAGCAAAGTAGCAGAAGAGATGCACTGTGGCAGACAGTGCATATGGATAGACAGACAAACACAAGGTGAGGGTTATTTACAGGATGCAATTAGAAAAAACAAAAACAAAAAACAACAAGATAATTGAACTTTGATCTGTGCCACTAAGTGTTATATCTTGTCACACATAATGGAACTGTTAGGCCACACCTTGTGAAATCTAGAAAAAAAACATGTAATAATTAACCACTTCCTGCTGACCTGGTTTCATCTTCACTGCAACTGAAACTCCTGTTTGTGAGCAGAGGAGGAACAGGATGGGCAATAAACTGGGATGGGATAAGAAGGTGCATCTGTAAATCTTTAGCAGGACTGTCTCCAGTTCTCTGCTTTCTCCATAGCATTTCTGGATACTTTATTCCTGAGCTAGCCACCTGGAGGGCAGACGGATCATCATCCACAGACTCTGGTGGCAACCCCCAGCCCACATGACTCTGAGTTATGCTGGTTTGCCCAGTGTTCTCCCCTGACTAGACCAGCATGAGTAGTCTTCCAACACAAGATGGGCTGGAGGAAGAGCTGCAGATATGTACTCCCCTAAACTAATCAATTCTGATAATTTTTTAAATTTTTTTTTAATTATTATTTTTTAAGCAAAACATGGATGGAGGCATTGAGTCCTGAAGCTCTCATTGCAAATACCACAGATTGGTATGCCTTGTACCTCATGGACTCATTGATAGGCAACCTCCTGGTATGCCTTGTACCTCATGGACTCGGAGAAACCATGGCTTAACACAGTCTTCAGATTCCAATTGAGGAAGCATCTTATTACAGGACAAAACATGAGCTTTCATTAAATCTCAGCACATATTTGATCCCATCACCATCAGTGTCACAGCAGCCCACCACTCTGCTAATCAGTATCTCTCCTGGCACCCTATCAAGCTATGATGTGTATCAAACAACATCATGTATCTGGATCTCCATGCCTAGGCAAGATCCAGGCTGCCAACAATGCTTGAAGGACCTGGGGATATCTCCTGTCCTGAGGAGCGTTATCATGTGAGAGATGGTGCAGAAACAGACACCAGGAAGAGTCAGAAGTGTTCAGGGAATTGTTCCAATGATGCTTTGTCACAGACAATAGGAGTACCTGGGGTCTCAGCTTCAGAGGGGGAAGCAGTGAGAGCTAAATTGTCTTTAAAAGATATATTAAAAAAAAACCAACAACAACAAAAAACAAAAACAGAGATGCAGAATTTGATTGCACGTAGGAACTGTATGGGGTAACTGGGATGGAGAGTAGATTCTGTCATGACTGGACCAGGTATACCTTGCCTCAAGGAGGATGAGTAAGAGAGAGAAAACCAGGAAAGAGCTTTGTCCTTTTCATGTTCTCTCTGTTGGGAAAGGGAAATGGAGGTGTATTGTTAGCAGAATATTGATGAGCAGTCTGGTTTGTATCCCGACGTGGGTAGTCATGCCAGATGCTTGTTTTAAACAGCAGCAGAGGATCTGAGGGTAATTGTCTGCCCAGAGCATCTCTGCCAGCAAGCACAGCCCCCCTCAGGAGTCACATAAATCTCAGTGTGTGTTCAGGGACATGGGAAAGCTGATATAATGCAGGAAAGCAAATTTCAATCCATTTCCTACCTCCTAAACCGTGTACCTGCCAGGCTACAGCTGCTGTTTTTGGCTGTGTTCCCCTCAACACTTCACAGAGGCCACTGTTCACTTTTGGAATGTGCACAGACTGGTGTCTCCCAGGAGAGGTGTGCATCAGGCACCATCACCACTTCTCCCCGGAATCTGTGATAGGACAAGAAGTAACGGTCACAAGTTGTGTCAGGGGAGGTTCAGGTTGAATATTAGCAAACATTTATTCTCCCTAAGAGTGGTAATACATTGGAACAGACTGCCTGGAGAGGTGGTAGAGTCACTCACTGTCCCTGGAGGATCACCAGCCATCACTTCTCCATCCCCATTCAACCTGAGGGAGGTTGCCCATCAATGAGGACAGGCACTCCAATCACCTACCAGGCCCCCACTACTGCATAAGGTCTGTCCTCCCTCGGGCATCTTGCTTTTTCTGGGGCTGCTATGCATGAGGCAAACTCAGCCCTTGACCAGCCTCAGGACCCAGTGGTGGGAGCTAGCCAAGGTAGAAACTCAGGGTGAGATTAAGGGGACTCAATGTGGCAAAACAAGCCCTAAGGGGTGACCCTGTTCAATCTGTTATCCTTATTCTAGTGCAGTCCTTGCTCTCAGGGAAAGGGAGAAGGTGAACATGATAAAAGTACAACAGAGCCATTCATGTCAGGTGAGAACCTCCTCGTGTGAACCTGGAGGAAGGATCAACTTTTTCTAGGAAGATAGGTATTTGAGGAATTTGGATTTGGCAGCCCTCCAGTATCTGTAGGAGATGAGATGGACATGACATTTGTTGCTTTGTCTTGAAAGTTTTTGGGAGTCATCAACATCTGATACATGATGCATCCTTAGCTCCCCCATCACTGTTTCTAGTGCTGCTGTGAGATTGTGGACCTTTTAATGCAAACACAGTCTAAGTGCTTGTGTGGGTTTTAGTGCTCTGGCTTGCCATATGAGTGAGATCAGATCTTCAGACCAATTATTCAGAGTATTTATTCCAACATTAACTGTTGAAATGATGACTTCTTTCTCCCACAGTTTGCTTGAAGGTGCAATAGGCACCTGATTGTTACAGTGCTATATTCTGTTTTAGCATTTGGAAACAAATGCTGAGATCAGTATTATGTTCTATTTAAGTTGCAATTTTCTCTTTATTGATGGATTTTCTTTGTATCTGTCAGAGAAGTCTTTGCTACAGCTATTTTTAAGCCTGGTCCCCAAAGGAAATAATGTTTCCTTGTCCTCTGCGTGTCTGTACATGTCTGTGTGACTGTTCCACTCTGCTAACTTTTGAACTGTAGGCAACTTTCAATTCGCACTAGAAAACTATGTTTCTTGAAAACAAGCAGCTGGGTAAATTAGAGACTGTAGCAGTGCCTTCGTGGAGGATAGGCTATTGTTGACAGCCCAAAATCCAGCAGTAAGGAACGGATGGCAAAGGGGAATGGACCTCATAATCTCCATTGCTCACATTATGATTTGTTTTCTGTACTAAAAGCTACAGAACAGGAATGAAGTCTTTCTTATTAGCACCTTCACAGTCAATCCCTATGGTGGATACTTCCAGGTAGCTGGTAAGTCTATCAGTCAGCCTGTGCTGGAATAATATCACAGAGAGCTGCTGTGAGCCACCATCTGACATTTCAGTTCGGTCCTTGGGCAGCACTTGGTCTTTTTGTTACTGTCAGGTGGCATTTCAGACAGAAATGCAGAGTAATGTTTTTTTTTCTGAAAGCAGTTATATAAAAATGACAGAATTTCACCATTTATGATATAGACATGAGATCACTCCTGAATTTTTTTTTTGTTGTTTTTTTTGTTTTGTTTTGTTTTGTTTTTTGTTGTTTTTTTTGCTTATATGTAGGTGTCTGGAAACAAATGATGTGATAAGTTTAGTCCAGGTCCAGCTTCTGCTTTATATTTGCAGATGCTGTCACAGACTTTAAAAATGACATACTCTGCTCTACACAACATTATGTAAACACCTCTGTAACAAATCTCTTTCATCAATAACACAGCCATGGCTCTCTTCAGCTTAAGAAACTAGTACTCACATGCAGGAGCCATCAGAGCTGGAATGAAAAGGGGAAGCTCCGTGTAACTCCATGACAGGATGGCTTGATGCTGACTGGCTTTTGCTGGCTCCTTTCTCTCATATATTTTCATTTTCTGTATTTTCCCTCCAATCAGCAGCCACATGTCTATCTCTGCTATCATTCTTTCTGCAGCCCATTTTGGTCCCCACCTCAAGGAGCTCCTGTTTCCTCCTCATTCTGCTCCCTTCTCTGACATGAGAAGGGCATGAATGGCCAGAGCTTTTCCTCCAGACACTTCTGCCCTCACTACCTGAATACTTTGTAAAGCTCTTGCATTATCCCAAGGACAAATGCAGCTCTCATACCACATCTATGCTTTTGGCTGCATGTCAGAGATACAGCTCCTCATTTCTCAGGGTACCTGTATCTGATCAGTCATCTACGTAGTCAGTAGTAGAGAAAAGAAGGTCCTCCATGGGAAAACATTTTCCTTAGCACAGATATAATTCCTTCTCAGACCACGGTTGTTGCTTTCTCTGTGCTGATCCACTATTCCACCATGGACATACAAAGTTACTTGTGGCATTTCAAGGAAATAGCTGGGCCATTGCTATGGATTTTTGAGAATCTGATTATAACACAATTTATCTCAAAAGGTTTTTGCTGTCCTTTTGTTTAGTTCTTTTACAATAAAGTGATCTTTCAGTTCAGCTCAACCTGTAACTTTTTTAGGGCCTTACACAAATATGATTTATAAGTAAATGTCCTGATAACATTTTTTCCTGTTTACATTATCTACATTTATCTGTCCCTGTGACCTCGAGTGCCTTCTCTTTCAAATAGGAGGTTGGTTAGCCTCCTCCTCACAAATTCAAATTTTTCTTCCATTCAAGGCTTATTTTCTTTTTCTTTGCTTTTTTCTTTCTTCTTCTTTTTTTTTCTTTTCTTTTTCTTTCTTCTTTTTTTTTTTTTTTTAACCATCCTGACACTCATCCCAATGGAAAAAAAGGATTTAAACAGTTACAAAACTGTGTGGCCATAGTGGTGACTCAAAAGCATACAGGCAGCTTTTCAATATATGTTTAAAATTATGTGTTTCATGTCTTCTATGGAACCATGAAACAAATTGGGCATCTCATTAGTCACTTATGTGGTAACAAATCTGAATGCTTACCATGGATTGATTAAACTACACCTCCTGCCTATTCATTTCTTGGGCAAAACCATCCTTTTCTGTAGTGACACAAACAATTAGCTCTTAGTATCTATTCTTTTAAATGTTTAATTTATACTGGAGAACAAAACAGATCTTTGGATGTTCACAGACTCCCTCAAGCTATATGCTAGCTGAGTCTAAGGTCTGCTGACCATTGCTATGGCAGTGATCCATCCAATTTGAGGCAGCTACCAGAGCAGAGGAATAATACTGGATCTGGCATCCCACACAGTGTTTCCAAGTTCCCCTGAATGAAGTCTAATCAACTTCTCTAAATCTGACCTCCAATGCTCTATACAAGCTGCACAGTTGAAGCAATGATGAGACCACTGATGACTTCCTCTGAGCAATTTAAAAATGGATGTACAAAGTGCAAATTGGTGCATAACTTCAAGCAACATTTGCGTGTGTTGGCACCTCCAAAACTTTGCTCCAGGCTTAAGCTGTAAAAGGGACTGAAGATACTGTGAGCAGTACAAAAGAGTACAGAAGATTGTAAGAATAGGGTTTTCATTATTGGACAATTCTTTTCTTGGAATCTCTTGGGTTATTAAGATGTCTCTTCAGTTAAGATGATCCTCAGCTACAGCTTGGTAATCGTGCTAGAAGCTAAGTTTCCTCCTACACTTCAGATGTTTCTTGACCTCAGAATATCTCCTTTGGAAACAATTTGCTTGATATATTTTTCCCTCCCCCTCGTCCTCCCCCACTCCCATTTGCTATATACATTCATATATATACATTGTCGTAATTATTTTCATTTTCTCTGTCTTAGTAAACAGTTTTATTTCAACTCATGAGTTCTATATTGGTTTTCTTGATTCTCTTCTCCATCCCATTGGGAAGTGGTGGGGGGTGAGCGAATGACTGTGGTGCTCAGCAACCCACCAGGTTAAACCAGAACAATTATCCAGTTTTTCCTGTATGGTCTCCAAAAGTTTTTCTCAATGAATGATAGTCCCTGCCATTTGTCATTAGTAAACTTCATTGAAAAACATTCATTTGATAGGTCATATCAGTTGTGAAAATACAAGGTAAGAGAAATCTCAATTTTTTTCCCCACTTTTGAAAACTTCTGTGATAAAATCCTAAATGCCAAAAGGTGATATTTTCAATATTAGACATAATTTTCTGTCTTATATAAAGATAACAACAACAAAAAAGTAAACAGAAACAAGGAAAAAGAAACAAAAAAATAAACCATCTGATTGATTATCTAGGAGTACTCGTACTTGTTTTTTCTTCTCCAGCTTCAGCATTATTGCTGAATAATTATGTGGCAGAGCTTGTCACTATAATGTGGAAGTGCAGATGGACAAGATCCATCACATTATTTAGAAATCTTTTTCTGAAAATCAGATTCTTACTGAGAAGAGATCTTGTGTGACACATGCCACCTTTGATAGCTATTGTTACGTTTATCTGATTTTCCTTTTGCTTCTTTGGCTTTAACTGTTTTCCAAAAGTCAAGATTTGCCCTGAAGCTGTGCAGGCTACTGAAGCTGCAATATTTGCTTTTGTTGCCCAAGTGATTAATCTGCTTTCCTATGTTTCTCTTCCTCTCTTTGTTTCAAAATGTCGTATTCTTTCCACTGTTTTCATCACACCACTTCTCATTTTGTAATTTTAGTAGAAAATAGAAATATTTTTGTCTTCCTCTTCTGTTTCAGCATTTTTGAGAGTAAATACTCAAGTTTTCTCTGTTTGAGTTCATGAATTGTTTTTGTATTTTTTTTCCCATAACTATTAGTGGTAGCTTTCATTACCTTATACCCATTAACTATATGATCATTTGGAAGCCTTAATTTCTCAAAAAAAAAATCGTTTGGAATCTAGAATCCTTAATTACAACATTTACTTTTGTTTATCCTTCAATTTAATTTAACTTGAATTATCTGAGTTCCCAGAATCCCAGAGTATCTTCTACTGTCACCAATAATTAAAATCAGCTAAAATAACATTGCCTCTGCCTGATGGCAGAACAGCCACAGGAACTCTGTATTGAATGTGGTAGGCAAGCACAGAGCAGTTCTGCAAACCTGCTTGCAGATGTTGATGTGAAATGAAGGGTGAGATTATTTAAAGAGACCGTAAGAGGGGAGAAGAACAAGCCAAGGACAGACACTCATGAATAAAGAGAGACTGAATAAGAAAGACTCACAGAAAAGTCCCTAGTGAGTTCACAGTATGTTATTGTTGTAGAAGCAAATGAGAAGAAAAGAGAATTTATGAGAATAAATTGGACAATCCTGGATGACTGATGATTCTCATTGGTAGGACTGAAAACTTCTGGAAAACATAAAAGGGCTACATACATTCACTGGATAAAAAAAATACAGTTCTGGCGTGACTTGAGCTTGTGAATGTGATTATAGATTGCAAATCATATACTTTCTGTTCTCATACTGAAATCCCAGGGTACAACATACCAATTAGTGCAGCATTACACATCCACAACGACTTCAAAATTGAGGAGTATGAATTATTGTTCAAATTTTTTACTGTTGCTGAACTATTTCTTAAAAAAGGAAAAGTAACATGCAGAGATTGTCTTGTTGAACAGGTAAACATTCAGCAGCTATCTTCCAAGCATGGATTCACTCAGTGTATGGTCTTTAGCAGTCTGACTGTTGCAATTGAGTCATACTTGACAGCCAAAAGTGTTGGACTGAGAATAACTGTGTGTGAAATTGAGTGATCAGGTCGTAAAAACGCAACATTTGGTCAGTTGCTCGGAGCTAAGTTATTAGCATTCAAATACTCTTTTGATATCTCCAGCAAAATCACCATGCATCTTGAGCTGCCATGGTTGGAAGTGCTTTGTCAGGTAGCAGAGAAATCCAAGGAGACTGTAACCATTTTGTCAGAAAGTCATTTCTTTTATATTAGTGACAAAACTACTACTTACTACTACTTTTCTTTTTGCTTGATTATGGCAACACAGGAAGGAGTTCTTGCTCCATGACAAGTTCACTTGTATGCTGGGAAAACTAAAACAACATTTTTTTTATTATTATTTTTCATTTGGTTTGTTTTCCTAACTGAAGAAGTGTCAAGAATATAAGACCTGAATTTGTAGTTGTGAATTTAGAGATAAGTTCCTGTAGTTAGGTCCCACAAATTCATGTTTCTATTGACATGCCTTAGCACTATTCATTCACATGGGTGTAGTGGCAAATGCAGGGGAAAGAACTTCAGCATTGTTTGCCAGGCTGGGACACTGCCAGAGTGCCGTCCTTCCTTCTGCATTTACAAGGCAGCACAGCTTTCCTGAGTGTAGACAGTTAATCTGTGTTTTCTGGAAGGAAGTATAAAAACATCTACAGAATAGTGCAATTTGCTTCCTTACACTGATGGCTCACTTGGGGATATATAACACTGTGTTAGGCAAAGCAGTATTTAATATATGCTATGCATTATGACTCACTAGCAGAAGTTTCTTTTACTAGAGCATGACAGTTTTAAATCATACCACTACTTACTGCTTTTATTTCATGAGATATTTCTGAGATTTCCACTCTTGATACCTGTTCAGGACAAAGGCAAAAGAGACAAAAGAAAAGAAAAGAACTGTTTCCTCAGAGCTTGCTTGACTTCCTCAGGATAGTGAGCATTCATTAGAAATGTAAATAATATCCTTTGTTGTTTTATCTAGAATTCAGTGGGTGAAGAGATTCTTACGTGAATGCTTTGAAATTCCTTTCCCTATGTAAATAATCTCAAGAAGTCATGGAATTTTTTTATATTTTCCCTGCTTCACTATGGTCTAATCATAATCCAAACACATCTGATTTTCAACACAGCATTTGCTTGCCAGTAATCAGAGCTCAGATCTTTGCACAGAGAAGTGACACATGGTTAATATGTTGTTAATCTGAAAACAAAGAAGATAAGCACTGAAATACCAGATCAGAACAGGCCCACTCATTTGCATGTCAAGCTTTAATATCTTCACATGGCCCATACCCATGTTGGAAATACCGTGAAGCAGCAGTGGCAAAGCGTTTCATTTGCACTTGGAGAGGAACTACTGAGAGAAAAAAAAACAAAAACAAAAAAAACTTGGCATGCAGCTCCTCCCAAAGCAGCTGCAGAAAGCAGAAGATAATACAACTGTTGTCAATAATTCATCTGGAAAGTTGATGCTCAGTGTAGTTGAGATGAGGGATGGCAAAGCCATTCTGCAGACTAACTCCCACCCTGCCTTGTCCTTGGCCAGACTGCTGCATGCTCAGGCATGCTTTCAGTACAGCAATGGAGAGTGGAAGCCTTCCTCTTATCTATTCGGGCAGTTTTCTAGCTCTTGTGTTGTTTCAGGAAACAGAAAAGAAATGCAGGGCTCCACCCTCCACTTTTCCCACATGAATAAAGAACAGTAGCTAATAAAGAAAAATTAAGTTACAGTTAGCTTTTCTCTTTCATGTTGGGATTTATCAGTAAGAGTGAATAAGTTACTGCTTTCATGTAAATATTCCTAGATAACTCATATTTTCAGCTTTCTCAACATCTACTAAGCCATATAGCAAACACACTTTTATCTCTTCTACAGAACAAAAAAAGAAGCTGTCAATACTTTTGCCTTTTCAACGTCATTACAATGTTATCTACAGTCCTCCAAGGTCAGCTGCCTATAAGTAGTGCTCCTTATTGACATTGTCTGCAGCAGGCACTTGTTAGTTCAACTGATTTCCAATCTAAAGCCTTCTGTCAAGACTTGCTGTGAAATCAACTGTTTCAAGGAAGTATTTATTTTCTTAACTTTTTACATGCTGTGTTCTTGCATTGTCGAAACAGATATAAGCATAATTCTTATGTGTAGTTCTGTAATTCTTATACCTTGTATAACTTTGACAAGTTAAATCTGTAAATGGCTAATTGCTATTTCTTTCCTTGGCTTTAGCCTCCTGCATGGATCTATAGCAAGCTAACAGAATGAAGAGTGGTATCTCATATGGTGATGGGAGTGAGAACATGAACTGCACAGCTGGAGCCTTCCCAGGGGTCCAGCATGAAATGGACTTCTTCAAGAATTTGTTTTCTGATTAATGTTCATAGTCTGCAAAAAGATATTAAAACAGTGAAGACTTTAGATACCTCTGTTCAATGTATTCTGTAAAATCCAGAAGGCCAAACATCTTGAAGTTAAGGGAAAGTTTAAAGAGTATTTTGCATTTGGGATGGGCTAATGAGCATGGAAAAGTTATTCTGGCTGTTGTGACTTATCCATCATGAAGTCATCACCTACCTGAGTCATCAGGGAACCTGGTTTAAACTCAAACTTGCAAATCCTGTTTGCTGGCTGGTTTTCAGTGTGTGACCATCTTCAAGATGCAAAGCCTGGTCACATTCAAGTACTTCCAGTTTCTTTGGCCCAGAAAGTTTGTCCTGACTGCAAAGTTTTGTTAGCACTTAGTCTGTCAGAAGAAGCCTGGTGGTGTTTCATACTTTGAAGACTTATCTTTTGCTGGAACAGAACAAAAGAGTGAAAAGCTTTCATTGTAGAATAGTAAAATCTTTGTGTCCAGATGGCAGCGTGTGCAGAAGAGGTAAGGGTGAAGACAAACCAGCCTCAGTTATGGGCCTTATTTGGCTGCACAACCTATCAGCATCTGTAGATCTGATCCTTCTCTGCAGAATGGGAGAGTCACTTTTAGTTAGCCTTTGTTTTATTGCTTCTTTCTATTCTTCTCTGATACAGTCAATTATCCTTTGACATGATGATACTTCAAAAGATGGATCCTGACATCATTTTGCAGTTTTAATTTTCTGCCTGCCATTTCTCTTTTTTTTTCCCCCAACAATGCTAAAACCCCATTAAATTAATAATATAGTAATTATCTCAACAGTTGTTACTTATTAGATGTATACTTCTGCTTCGCTTCATCAGACGACTTCTTCTATTATTAATTTTAATTTCAGAGTCAAAGTTGTCTTTACTGCATTGTCTCAGAACCATATGAACTTTGCCAGGGGTGGGGAAAGATGGAAAGGAGGAAAGCTGTTGGCCCAATTGATTTTTCAAAACTTCCCCCTGTGCTAATTAGAAACATGATGGAGATGGAATGCCATGGCTGAATGGTTTTGTTTAGCTCTAAAAATTCAATTAAAATATATTTTAATTTCCAAAAGGAGGAGTTCTGACTAAGTGGTAAATGTTTCACATAAGGATGGCTCAGTTGGGAATAAGCTAATAGAATAGCTAGATGGCTAATAACAGCTAGACTTTCACATTAAGTTAAATAAGGTGCCAGAATACAGGATTTAGGTGGACCTCGTGTGGAGCTCCATTCTCTGATATCAAAACATGATAGACTCAAAATAAGACCTATGTATGAACAATCTGAAGGATCATGAATACACCTTTACAGAAGCAAAATAAGAGATTTACTCTTTTTCATCCTTGCACTACAAAGTCTGAGCTAAGATTTGCTTCTAAAAACTTATTGGGAGTAAATATTAGGACGGAAAACATACATTTTAAGGCTAAATAAGAAGGCAAAAATGACCCAGATGAGGAATCGCAATATTTTGGATCAAAGTAAGAATGTTACAGACTGTCATGGTAGCCAGGCTGGGATAGATGCCCAGAAGGAGGTGTCTGAGAAAAAGCATGTAAATAATTGGAAATTAGAGTTCATGTGCACAAAGGAAAACAATTCCTACAGAAGGTACTACAGAAGGTACAGAAGACCCCATACTGCCTCTGTGTCAGGGTGTTTCAGACAGAGGAAGGGGTTTTGTGGGAGAGCAGAGGGGATGGTTGCATGGCAGATTCCTGTGCCCAGAAGAAAGAATTGAATATTTCAAGAAACGTTTGGGTGTACTAAGGGACATGGCTTAGTGAGGAAATTTTGGTGGTAGTTGGAAAGTTGGACTGGATGATCTTGGAGGTCTTTTCTAACCTTGGTGATTCTGTGATTCCATGATGCTATGTCTGCTGAGGGGCTGCCTGAGCGGGCATGTCCTCTTGTGGTAGCCCCTGTATGCAGTGAAACAGCCAACTTGACCAAAAACAGCAGGGAGTTTGCTATGACAAGAAGATATGTATTTACGAGTTTTCATATAAATGACAATGTCATTCATTTGGTCAATTTAATCACTTGTATTGCTCAAAAAAGTTCAGCCCTGCCCAAATCCCTCAGATGCCATTGAACAGGGGTTAACATGGAGATAACAGTATTTTTAATATCTGGATGTGGTTCGTTGTTATAGCTTGAAGGTTTCTGGTTTCTTTAGACTTCATCTCCTTTTCAGTGCATTTCTTCACTCTTGTGACAGTTGTATGCCATGAACCTGTAACCAAAGTGACCCATACTTGCAGGAGCAAAACAAAGATCCAGTAGGAGCACCACACGGCTGTCAGGTTGCACTTTGAGTAGGGATTTCTGTCTATGCATCAGAGCTGGTCAAAAACTCTTCTTTTCCTACTCCTGACAAATACGCACTTGTGCTTTGTGTCTGTATCTCTTCATCCTACCTCTCTGTGTAGAAGGCAGCACTTAGATGGAAAGCTGGAAGGAGATGAAAAACTTCCTACGGGTAGAAAATCAATTTGTCTTGTTAGCTTTGTTGAGCTTGAAAACTGATGACCTTAACTCATCTTTGCCTCAGCACTTTTCTTCTCCACATTTCGGCCATTAAGACTGTAGGCTTTTGGGGGCACGGATTATTTCTTGTTGGTAGAGGTGTCAAGACATCTCAGCAGAGAGGCAACAAATGGACAAATGAGATAGTTTGTTAGCAGAAAATAGGAAAGATCTTCTAGTTGCATTAAGGTTATAAGGCCAAAATATAGCCTAAATTGCAATATGCTCCTTTATTCTTCAGGTAAGGTATTGCATCACCCACTGTGTATTGAAATTAGCTGTGGAACAAAAGACCAGGCTTGCACATATTGTTTGCCTAAAATCCAAGCTCTATCTAGTTTTTGATAATTCTAAACAGCATGTGTCTAGTCTTATAGCTTCTCTGAAATCTTATCTCATACAAAAGAGCAAATTAGAGAGCTGGGCGATTGAGTGTGGTTGTAGTGAAGAAGGTAGGGAAGAAAATGGATCTCTGTTTACTTCATATCCCCAAATACTCTTTTAATTGGTTTCATTCTTCTCTCCCTCTTTGCCAGTGATGACAGCAAAATCTTGTCTGTTGCTAAAAATTGTTTCCTTTCCAAATGAACACATGGTTATAGAGCCAGATAGTTTTAATGACAGAAATTCAAAGAAGTCTTGGAAAAATCTTTGGCTAAAATATAGATGAAAGAGTTGATAGGTGTCCTGCTTTTGGTAGCAGCTTTTCACCTGTCACATAGTGAGGACAAGCCTTCTGCCTGACATGCTAGGGCAGATAAGGCAGGAGGAAGGTTTTATGCACCCCTGACACCTCTCCTCATGCAGAGGTGCCACTAGTCTGCTGAACTACTGCCTCTCATTATATTCTTGAGAAGTGAAACAAAACAAATTCTCTCATCCCTGAATTACATTAAAGCCAGAGGTCAGGCACAAACATAAATTGGCCAGGTGTATGCTGTTTAACGGAACATTGCCTCAGCATTTGTAAGCTTCTGATCAATGAGATGGCACAATTATTCTCATTTACAGATGGAAACTGGAAGTGTTTTTTAACAAAACTGCTGAGAGCACTGGTGGTAACTGAGCATTCAGCTCTTCCCCAGAAAGCCACTCAGCCCATCTTCAGCCCTACACACACCTCCACGCTCCCTGCCTACACACTGACAGCCACACTCCTGGGTGCTCCCTTCATCTACAGGTATGTTTTCCCCTCCCTTCTGCTGCAAGAAAAGTATATGCACTTGAGCACCCTTTGCCCAGGGCCATGCATGGTACCTGCAGCATGGCAGCTTTCCAGTACTTGCTGTTTGCTAATAAGGGAAAATCCCCTGCTTCTTTGTGCTGGGGCACAAAGAAGAAACTTTTCAGAAATTGTTCAGAAGCACATGTGGAAAAACTGCAGCTTCTGTGAGTTCTAGGGTATCTTGTTCTTCTAGATGTGAGATACATAATGTATTTGTGTTTTGACAGACACTGTATCGACAGCTTCTCACTGTTATATATAAAGGAGGAAGTTTTCCTTTGCAAAAAAAACCCTTATTTTTCCGGAATCTCATCCATTAGTTTCTTTAATGAAAGCTGGAGTTTCTGTGTCCTTATTACCACTTGCTGAATACAAACATCTTGGTATTACACAGGATGCATTTCCTTTTCTTTTACCCTCATTCTCTCTCCCTGAATGTCAATGTTCCTCACTGATAATTTGTTTTGCTGTTAATTTAGAGTGTGTTCGATAGTTATTGAAGTAGAGGATTAATGGATCTGTCTAGAGGCAGGCAAACACAGCTAGCAAGCCTTCCCCTCAGCACTTCTAATATAGTGCAGCCCTTGGTAAGGTATTTCATTCTTCATTCTCTCTTTTCAAGAGAAAGCACTAACTGGTTCTCATGGTCATCATATCTATTACATGACTAAGAATACCATATCCAAGCAGAATAATCAGCTGAGCACAAACCTTGAAGAAATGATCCCAACTAGCTGACTTACTGAGGGACATTAAGACACTTGTGCAAAATTAAACTTCAAAAAGAATCTACATTAGCAATGCTGATAAAAATATTTGAAAAAAAATCTGCACAGAACACATGCAAATGCAAACAGTCCGCTCTGTGTTTGCGACAATTCCATGCTGGCCATCATGCTAGTTGATCCTGCACTTGGGCTGCAAAAAAAAATAGCTGCAAGTCAGGGTCTGCTTTATTTATTTGTTATTATTATGCTCTGGCACCCTTTCAATCACAAGAAGACCATCCTGTTTTACATCCCTTCCCTCTGATAAACTGCCTCCATTATGTATGAGATGTTAGCACAGTGGGTGAGTGCCAGTTGGCACAACTTCCTATTGTATTGATGAGCACATTCTCCACCCATCACCAGCAGCTGAGTGTGTTGATTTACATGTCCTTTGCACCGCAGATGAAACTGCCTGATAGATTTTTATGGCGGAAGAAAACGAAAATGACAGCTGCTCCAAGCCGCACCCTTTGTTGCCAAATCGAGGTGAGTTTTCTGGTGTGTGCGTCACTTATAACTGGAATCAGAGCTTCTCAAAGGATCTCAGCTGCTGTTCAGACTGTTATTTAGAAGAGCTCTTAGCTCATCAGGCTTTGATTACTTGAGAAATTAACCTTACTCACATGTGTAACAACCCTTCCTTTTTTGGACCCAGATCACCTGTGTACCATTTTGACGTCAATTTCATCTGTCTACCAAGTTTGGAGGAATTAAACAAGGATGACTCCAGAGTGAATATATGCTGTATATTTCTGTTAGAGAGACAAGAGTTTAGGTATTATTCTCCTTAAGTTAATAAGGTGCATGCTGGTAAGACTGGCATGGAGAAAGCGATGGGATACTTTATGTCTACAATTCTGCACCATTCTGGGTGTCTGAGTAGTATGAGATGGTATTTAGGCTTAGAGATTCACCTTGCTGCTGGAGTTTCACCAGCCAAAAGCTGGAACAACATATGAGCAGCACAATCCATACTCCCTCATTGGAAAGAAACAGGTTTTTCCAGGCTGGATTAATTCTTCTTCAGACAGAAGTGAATCACTCTGTAGAAATCCCTCTTTCTCTTCATTGACCACACAGAGAACCCATGGTCACAACTTCAGTGCAGATATCCATAATGTAAATACATACCTCTGTATGTATTTATTGTACTAATTGTACAGTTAGTGTCATTTCCCAGTACTTAAAGAGAGAAAAGTGTCTTAAAAGTGAAAAATGTTCATTGATTTTGAAGATGTGTCTTTCCTTCTTTGTAGATTTATGATAACCTTATTAAGACACATTTAATGAGATAAACAGGGAGATACTGCTACAAAGAGATCTACTGAGATCATAGGTGAAGAGGACAAGGTAAGGAAAGACAAAAAATAGAAATCTATTGAACTTTTCATGGTTTATTCTCTGTCAGATATTTCCAGAAAGGAAAGGGCAATGAAAGTTATGGAGATTTTCATCATTTAAATCAAACCAAAACAGAGAATGGAAAATAAGAAAGAGGAATTGAGATTAGTTACAAATTAGCCAGCATTCGTTCCTGCAGGGACCCCTCAGGAGGCTGTCATTTGGAGTTGAAACATTCTCTTTTCTCAGACAGAGTGGTAAACATTTCCACTGAGCTGATCATGAGCATGGTTTGCAGTCTAAACAGGAAAAGTGTCTTTTCAGCATTGTTACTCTTCAGCAGGCTCTGAAGTATATTTTCAAAGATACAACAAGCAGCAGTTGTTTAACTATGGTTAGTGTCCAGGAGGGCAAGCATGAGATATTGCTTGTTCACCCACATCACCACTTGTGCTTCTTAGTCTAGAAAGAAGTGTCAGCAGTATTACTCCCTTCTTTGATGAAACTCTTAGGCAGCTCTGACTTATTTTTCTGCCTGGAATTTTGTTTTGTACAGTCCGAGAGTAGGAAGTTGTTAATAAATTGTCACCTGTACCTTTACTCTTCATTAAGCACACAGTACTTTGCAAAATAGCCTTATTGTGCACCATCAGAAACTGCTCCAGATGTTCTCTAGAAGGTTTACAGAAGGGCATACAGCATTACACAAAGGAGGAGGTAGTGCACTGGTTTCCCACTGCCTGTACACTGATGGTAAATCACTGCGCTAATACCTAAGTAAGCAAACAACCTGGGCATAAAATAGAGGGTGTGCTGCACTCTAGCTACAACCAGACAGAAAAGCAAATGGCAGCTACGAGAGAGCCATGTAACAATGGCCGGAGGATGATGGTACCAGTGAGCTCAGGCACAAGAACAGAAACACTACAGTGAGATGATGGCAAATGTGTGGCAGTCTACTGGTGACCATGAGGTGATGCAATGAGAAACTGAAATTCATCAAAGTCACATTCTGAGGCTTTGATATTTTTAGAAATAGGCAATATACTCTTTATGAGGGCTTGGGTATGAACTGTTGTTGTGCAATGATAGGGCAGCATCTTGCTGAAAAAAAAAGCAGCTTTGTCATCATGGTGTTCATGGTAGTGACAGAAGACTAGAGAAAGGGGAAATAACTGGAGATTATAGTCATAAAAAAACCAACAAATAAACAAACAAACAAAACAACTTATTAGTGTCACATCTCAGAAACAGAGAGTTTTATCATATAATCCCAAAATAAAATGAAGCAATGATATTGGCCGATATCTTTGGTGATTATTACTCAAATGATTGGCAGAAATGCCAATTCGATTCAGTAGGATGATGGAAAGTTTATAAATGCTGCAGTCTTCATCTGCACAGTCTCTCCTAGGTGAATACTTCTCTGCCTATTGTTTCTAACATGGCTGTTTCATACAGTATTTGACATTTGCAAAACATTATTTGCCTGTGTGGGGAAGCAGTTATTAATATTTATAGACTTTTGTTTTGTTTTGTTTTTGTTACAAGATGTCCATGGCCTTTAATCAGTGCTGGAAGGGTTTTTCCTAAGGAACAGAAGGGAACTGTAACTGTATGGTAGTAGAAACCATCATATAAGCTGTACACTACTCCAATGTACCAGACCTGCATAGAGAAGTAGAAAGGCAATGTCTGGAAAAACAGACAGAAAAAGAAATATATTTAAGACTTAGCTTTTTCCTCCTCTTGAGTTTTTTAATGTAATTAAATATTTGATTGTTCCAACCCACATGCCTTGGCCTCATGTTAGGTTTGTTACTACTTCTTTCCTAGCAGTAGTCTTTCCTCTCTTGTATGTTTTCTGGGTTTCTTGTCTCCATTTATACACTGGCCATCTCAGCTGAGCTACAGCTCCTTTTGCTTGTTCAGCTTCTTGGTCTTACTCAGACAGCCCCTGCTGGGATCCTGTGCTCCAGGGCTCTGGGAACTCTCCCCCACTTCTTGTTGATTGCATCTCTGAAAACTCCAAGAGCATCATCATGGCTCAGTCCTTCTTTAGCTGTCTTGTAGCTCGGAGGTTGACCCTAATCCACCCTATACCCATTCCTGTTTCAAGACCCTTCACTGTTTACTGATTCCACTTGATCAGTACTGATTCCTTTCCCAAGCCCACATTTTCAATTATCTATTTCTGCTGAAATGTGATACATCGGTCTCAGTGACCTTTTATTCTTAAACTTCAGCTTTTTTATTATTATTATTACAGGCTTTGTGGCTCAGTTTGGAAAACAGCAATGCTTTGATCTTGAGATTTTCTGTAAGAATACTCTAAAATAAAGTTGTTACAGGAAAGATACAGAGGGCTGGATACAATTAAACTGTTCCCTTTAAACTGCTCATCTCTTCTGCAGTGTGCAGTAGGTTGGTGTTCCTTTCTAGTTATGCTGACTTAAAATTTCATTAATATTTTGTGAATTTTGCCTCTCAGATCCAGAAACAGAAACCAATCCTATCTGTGCAAATGACCAAGAAGTTAAATTCTACCCCATGACTACAATGCCTATAGTAAGATCAAGGAAGAAACGAGATTTTACAGGAAGTAAAGGTTAAATCAATCTGATATACGCGTTAGTGGCCACTGTAAGTTGTTGAATACTTTAAAGCCCTAAGGAGGCTGTTAAAAACAGTAACAAAACTCACATAGCAAGCTTTGTACCCATTTTTTCACATCTGCTGGTCATGGTTGTCTTTACTCTTTGAAATCTTTTTTAAAACTATTTCCTTAATTGAAAATTTGCTAAGGAAGAGTCATTGCTATGTCCAAAACAAAGTACTGCCATTATTTTTTTCTATCCCTTATCTAATGGATTGGAATGAACAAGATAGCTCTTTTAGATCTGTGGTTTAAAGAACAGCTGGATTATCTGTGCCTTGCTCTATTCCTTTCCTGGATGCTGGATTCACTGAAGTTTCTTATTCTGGAGCTGCTGCTGGACCTTTCTGAAAGACAAAGCTGAAGACCTCCAGTTCTGTTTGCACTGATCCAAAATAGAATACAACTTTTGCTTTACCATGTTTCATGTTCCCAATCAAACTGCAGTTCAGACAGCAGAACTAGCAAGCTCTCCATAATTTTTTTCAACTTCAAACTAAATAATAATCTCAGAGCATATGTGGCATTTTACGTTGTCTCAATGTCTTGAAGTTCAAGACACACAGTAACCTTGCATGGCTAGTCATGGTACAAGAGAAGGCCAAGGTTTCTGACAGGGGAATCCTTTCCTCAGAAATGGAAGAGGTTACATTTGCCAGACACAGCTGAAGACTAACAGACTCCATATTGATTCTCTAGGACTCCAACTAAGGTTCAAGAGTTCAGAAAATCTTGATATTTTCTAAATACAGGTCTGGTGCAGGTTGGAGAGTGCTTAAATGCTGGGAATAAAAGAACGCTACATGTCCTGGAGGTGCCCAGGGGAGTAGAGATGCAACACTCATAGTCCTTTGTGTCCTTTGAAAGGGAGGGAAAATTAAATACTTACTGTTTAAATTCAACAAATTGTTGTGAAATTTTATGCATCTTATTTGAACCTCTTCTAAACTGTCATTGATATTTTCAAGCTCCTTTGTTACCCTTATAGCTAAATGACTGTATGAGGATGACACTGGGGAAAAATAGATTCCTGTTCTTCTGCGTTGAGTGCTCCAGTGGGATTTTGAGATAATTTATTAAACAAAAAATACACAGAGAAAATTTGCAGGGTCAGTGGAGAGCAATTACAGTCTCATACTCTGTCTATCTCTATCATCATTATTCCTAATAGTCTGTATTTACATTTCTAAGACATCATTTCTAGACTGTATCTAAAGGGGGAGGAGTAGCTCTTCTTCAGAACTCAGAGCATTTGGATTTAATGCTGTGTTTTCGCTGGACATAGAATTCAAACCTGAAGGAAGCTCATGATGCAAATGTGTTTGTGAATGTTTCTCAGTCCCAGATACTGTAGTTACATCCTTCTGTGCTCCTTTTTCCTTCCCTTCCCCCCTCCCCCTTCACTCCCCAGGTTTACATGTGGTGGAAGGAAAAGAAATCAAAACATAGCAGAGCTTTTCATCTGAAACTCAACTTCCTGTATCGTCCAATGTATTATTTCACTTGCTTGTTGCTTCCTGTCTAACCTCACTGTCATGTCCTCATGTGGGACTTACTGTGCCCCTATAAATATAAAATCCATTTTGGACACTGTCACCTGTAAGTTAAGAAATTCTGTCTGCCTCTCCTGCAAGAAATGTAGATCATAACAAGAGATGTGAGAACAACCCTGAGGGAAATTGTTCATGCCTGGGAACTGAAGGAAGGTCCTCTGAAAGGATGTGGCTTTGAGACATGGGCAGATGCAGTGAGGATCAGGAACACAACTACTGTACCTTAAAAACATGTTTCTGTAGTGGCACATCTTCAATAAGCATAATTAATGCTATTAACTTCAAATAAATGTTGTAGACTGCTTTTCCTGATGCTCTGGCTGCCTGGATGAAAGAGGTAATGCTGTGTTTGTTTCATTCTTCATTATGTGTCCACGTTTCCCGCAAACTAAGAAAGTTAAAGCTTTATTTCCAATTGGTTCCAGTTTAGAACAATCACAGCTAATGCTAACCTGTGCTCCTATAATTCAGACACAAGCACGTAATTGTCTTGGCAGGATCAGTTTGTTGTGCAGCCTGAATTTTGGAAATCTTAAGCCTTACACTGAAGGCAGAAAGCACTGCAATTGCTCATGGCTTGCAGCACTGGGTCATTAATACTGCCATGATGCCAAGCACCTTTTCATTGTCACCATTGCCAAGAGTGCTTCCTCTGTCATCCGCCTTCACAAATTGTTTGTGATAACTGTTGTGAAGATGAGAACACTGAATGAATTAGTAATCACACACAGATTTAAAAAGCACTATCATCACATTTTCAGCAATACAGTGATGAATCAATGTTATACTTTTCTGGTCATTGCAGAAATGTTTAGTGCTCCTATTTAGTGCTTTGCTTTCCCTCCATGTAGCATGAGAACATTACATCTGTAGCACTGATAAATAAAATGAAGTCTCAGTGCAAGAGAAGGTCTCAGCATGAGTTCTCTTTAGCTGGTTTATGAAATTTCATAGATCTTTGTTATGTGTGAGTTCTACAAAACATTTCTACAAATCACATTTCAATTCAGAAGACAAACAGTGCAAACGTGTAGCTCAGCACTTTCCAGATTGCACACATTTACAAGAAAAAATATGATGAAAACTTAAGATAGTGTCTGAGTTCATTTCATGCGGTACATCATGCCTTCTCATTTGCATTATTTTTTCTCATAACTAATTTAGATTAGTTGTTGAAATACGCAAAGGTGAAACACAAGTATCTAGATTTTGTTTCAGCCAGGAGGCTGTACTATCTCATCTGTTTCAGTTGGGGATGGCAGAGCACTTATATATGAAGAGGTACTCTCACTCATGCTCACCTTACAGAGTTCTTTGTAGGCAGATTAGCTGAGTGGCTGAGTAGTCAGGTAGCTGAGTGGCTCAGTATCAGAAGTAACCAACTGTACTCTCCTGTTGTCAGCTTTTCCCTGAAGCTGAAACACACTTTATTTTCAAATGCTTCAGAGCATCTGAAAACAAACTTTCAAGATACTACTTTCCAGTCCTGTCCTCATTTTAATTTCCCAGTTGGAAGGTCTGAGTCTACCTTCCTTCCCTCCAGGTTTTGGTTCCTCTTTTCTCCCAACAGCCAGGGTACCAAGGAAGAAAAAAATATTGGTGTTTTCCAGTTCATTATGCAAAATGACAATTTTTTGCATCCTTTTTGACGAAGCATTCGTAAAGATTGCATAGGTTTTCTTTACCTCTGAGGGATCAGTACACCTAATGGACACCCTGGTTTTCCAGTTGCAGACCTCTCTTTCAGAGGAATAACTATCTTCTCTCTTTCCTACACACAATAGAGTTTCCACAGTGTGGGAATTTATTGAGTAACCCCAAACATTTAATTTCCACAGTCTTTAGTGCTCCTCAGCTTCCTTATCAACTTCTGTCACATCTGTGATCTACCAGAAGTGACTGAATATCTGCTTGCAGTTCCTTTATGAAGTTGTTGACTATTGGGAAAGATCCACAAGGAAGACAAATCAGCAATTTTCCTGCTGACAGAAACTTGAAATCTCTCTTCGCTTTTTTCTTTCCTATAATTCTATGTTTTTATCAGAATGTCATGAGTTACTAAATCAAATGCCTTTACGTACTGTGTCTATTATGTCAGTGCAGTTATATTTAATCATTAGATCTGTCATCTTATTGAAGAATGAAATCATATTTGCTTGACAAGATTTTTGTTATCCACAAGATTGTGCTGAGCAATACTAAGTACATTTTTATAATTTAATTTTTTTAATCAAATTCTTACATTCATTTTACTGGTATTTTACCTGCAATTTATGTCTGTCTGGGATATGAAAATGATGCTACAGGGATGAGAAAACAGGAGGTTATAATTTTCTGTCCATCATTTGATAGTTTGTTTTGCACAATGCTGTCCTATGTGGTTTCGATCTCACCAATAAGAATTTCAAGGGGTTTATTTATTTATTTATTTATTTGTTTGTTTGTTTATTTTTACTAGCTTCAAAATATAAAAAAATACTTCACCTAAAGTAGGTAAAGAGAGATAGAAGAATAAATTTATCACCTTTTGTCTTCAGGTGAAGTACAATGAATCAAAATGTTAATATTCCAGATTTGCTCTATTTATAAGTTGCAAAGAAAATCCCATACTTGAATTATTAATAATATTTATTTTCGTTTATTTATTTAGAAGTCTTAATATAGCAGAGTTTCATGAAAGTGACTGTGTTTTCAGTCAAATATATGTGTTGAACATGTCCCATGCCCACTGCCCTGTGGTGCAGAGCCTGTTCCTAACCCCCAGCTGCACCTCCCCTGGCGCAGCTCCATGCAGTTCCCTCGGGCCTTAATCAAAACTTCAGACATTCATAAGACCCTGAGATGATTAATCCATGCTTTAAAAATTCACATTAATTTTCTTCAAAGTTTTAAAAACACTGCCTGACAATTTCAACAGTGGACCTTCAAATATTTTGTTGTGAGAAGTGGGGAATGTGAGTTCCCATTCACTCCTACATGTCATTCATGACCATAGATGAGTGACCTTCTCAGAGCTTTTTTCTAAGGGATAGAAACATTTGGAGCTCTTTCATTTTTCCTCATATAGAAATTATTCCATAGCTTTGATTGCTCTTGGCTTTCTTTGCATATTTTCTACTTCTTTCCTTGAGGAGGAAAAAATCAGAACAACACATAATGCAATACAAACATGCTTCATGTGCCAGTGAAAGAAGACTGGCAGAGGATTATTATTCTACTTGTTCTCTGTTCCTTTCTTCAGTTTTCCTAATGTTTTATTTAACTTTTTGACGGACCCTGAGAATAGCACTGAGATCTTAATGGAATTGTCAACAGTAACTCAAAGATTGCTTTTTCTGCATGCTGATAGTTCATTTAGAGCCCATCACGTTATGTGTGGTTAAGAATGGTTTTAACCAAGTGTAATGCTTTGAATTTATCAGCATCTCAGCTGCTGTTTTTTTGTTGTAGTTGTTTTGTTTTTGTTTTTTGTTTTGCCAGTATTGTGAGCCATCTGCAACACTTCACAGTTGAATTCTGTTTTATTGCCTTAAATAATAACATATCATCAACAAATTTAATTACCTCATTTTTCCATGTGACTTATGTAGGATGACGTGAGTTCCAGCATGAATTCTTTCGAAGAATTACAAAGTACAAAGGCCATCTATTAACCTAATGATTTATGTTATACAATGAGGTAAATACACTTCTTAATAGGCAGACAATACACGGTCTCTTCCTTTCCCTGTGATTTTTCATAAACTTTTAGATTTTTTATTTTGCTTTTAGTCGTTGTCTGTGGACTCAGATGAAAGAATATCAAGAGGATGTCACTAAATGTTTCTGAAGATCCTGCTTTTTTACTTCAGTGACTGTTGCATAGATGCTATTTTTGCATAATAATCTATTCTGCTCTGCATCGAGGCCAGATCTTGTTTACCACTCAGTGGGGAGCTTCTGGTCTTTCATGTCATGTCATCTTTAGGCTTTCTCATCATCTGCTCCACAGACAACATTTTTCTTTCATCCTATACTCTCTACTTGCACTTATCACAGAATGAGAAGTCTCTAAGTCATGGCTTCCCACGATGTGCTTCAGTAGTGTGTTGCAAAATCAATTGTGCTTTTACATTGTTTCTTTTGTTTGCTTCATTAGCTCCACTGTAGCAAAGATGAGAATTTCTCCATCCTCACCACCACCGAGAATGAAAGTCAGCCCTTTCTACTGAACACCGGTAAGGAAGGACTGCATAATGAAGGACTTTTCAGAAAGAACATGTTGATGGCCTCTTTTACAGCTAATTGGTAGTCGGTATTATTTTCCTTTTCCCAAGCCTCTTGAACTGTGTAGAGTAGCTTTGTATTTAAACAAGGGATCTGATGTGCTAACAACCATATCTCAGCTTTAACGTCTGTTTTGAAATTTACATACACAGTTTCCTCTTTTCATTTGTGGCCAGTCCTTAGCCATTATGTTTTTTTGTTTGTTTGTTTGTTTGTTCTTGTTTTTTTTCCCCCAGGCATGATGCCATGTCTGTGACTGAAGTCCAGAAGTGGTGTGCTTCATCTGGCCCCTAAGACTCTCCCAGCACAGAAAAGAGAACATACTCAATGGGAGTTCTCAGCCACAAGATTTCTCACTCTCCTTGGGATGGCTGGAGGGGGGGGTTGATATTAATGGTTTTGTTCCTTCTCTGTCACCATCTTGTGGTATTTAAAGATCAGGAATGACTGCAAGATTCTTGCCTGCAGGATTCTCCCCATCCCATTGGCTGCTGCAGGTAAAAAGTTGCATGGCAACCAGGAATCAGAGTACAAGAATTAAAGATTAGAATCATAGGTTTTAGTTGGATGGGACTTTTAAAGGTCATCTAGCCCAATTCCCTGGCAATGAAGCAGCACTGTTCTGCATTGTGATCTCATCACTGCATTCCAGTCAGTATGGTGCCTAGACACACACTGGGGCAGCTGGGACCCAGCATGGCAGGATGCTGCTCCTCCTAAGGATACAGAAAGAATGGAGTGCACTGGAAACAGTGAGGGTCACCATGCAGCCTTCAGAATACTTATGCTACTGACTGAGGCCTGACATGGGCATTGTGCTGTTGGTCCTGTGCTTCTCCTAAATCCCTCTGCAAAACTTTGGGAGTTCACATCATTTACTGTCAATAATTACCCACCAAAATCTTCATATTTGGCACTTGTGTCATACAAGAGATGAAGGACGCTCCAGCTGAGATAATTTTTGTAGTGTTTCCTTGGGATATCTGCTGAAGGCAGAGCCTTTTTCCTTGAAAAAACCTATAGCAAATGTTTGCTCCAGATGTGTGGGGTTGCCCAGCAGCACTATGATAACTGAAATCCATGGGTTCTCTCCCTTAGCACAGTTCACCTCTGGCTCTCCAAAGTTTGCAGCTCCTTGTGTTAAACTGTGAGCTCCTGTGCTTAGTATATTCAGGTTTATTCTCAGCTCTTCTCTCACCTTCAGTCAATGGCATGCAAAGCTCTGCCTTCAGTCTCTGAGCACTTTTATGAATGGGGTGTGTGCAGTTATAGAAGCTGGTGTTAGACATTGCCAGCTGGCTGGTTTTTAACTGGGAAACTTTTTGGAGAGAGAGAGGTACTGCTGAATGATTCATAAGCTCTCCAAAAGAAAGCTGGACAAAAATATTTTGAAAAGAGAAAAAAAGAAAAAGGAAAAAAACAACAACAATAACAAAAACAATAACAATGAGAATGGTTTTTATTCTTTCTTCTACCTTTTGGGAAAAAAGAAATGTACCTCTTGGGTCAAGAGAGCACTAGAGACCTTTATACCATGTCTGTTCTCATTCAGCTGACGCAGATAAAAGAGATGGATTAGGCTCTGCCTCATCATTTTCTACATCTCTGATTTATTTGGCTCAGAGAACATCTACAAACTGCCAGAGTTGTCAGACAAAATATTGCATAGTTCATATACTTTTCTGCAGATCAGCAGGAAGGGATTTGGGGTTTCTGATGACAGCTTCTCAGCATCAGCTGTGTGTCCATGAGCTGTGTCCTGGCACCCAAGGGACAAACCACATTTTGGGGTACACCAAACACAGCATAGCCAACTGGTCAAAGTAGGTGACGTTTCTGCTATATTTAGTGCTGGTGTGGCTTCACACCAAGTATTGTGTGCACTACTGGTAGTAGTCTTTTTTTTATGGCAACTGATGACAGGACTTGCAGGAACAGCATGAAGATACACTGGGGAAGGTTCCGTCTGGACATTAGGAAAAATTTCTGTGAGAATGATCAAATATTGAAACAGATGTCCTGTAGAGTGATTGATGCCCATGTCTGTCATCATTCAAAAGACATTTAGGTATTTTGTTAGCCCTGAAGTGAATGGGTAGTTGGACCTGATGGTCTTTGTAGGTCTCTTCCAACTATTCTATTCTATTCTATTCTATTCTATTCTATTCTATTCTATTCTATTCTATTCTATTCTATTCTATTCTATTCTATTCTATTCTATTCTATTCTATTCTATTCTATTCTATTCTGTTCTGTTCTGTTCTGTTCTGTTCTGTTCTGTTCTGTTCTGTAGTTCTGTTCTCCCCCTCTGAGAGAGAGCTGGAAAGGAGCATCAGGGAAGTGTGCACAGCTACAGAAACTGATGTCATAAATTGCCAGCTGGCTGGATTTTAGCTCGGAAACATTTCTGAGAGAGAGAGGTAATTCTGAATGATGAATGATTCATAAGCTGTCCAAAGGGAAGCTGGCCAAAATATAAAAAGTAAAGTTAAAAAAATAAAGAAGAAGAATGCTTTTTATTCTTTATTCTGGCTTTTGGGGGAAAGAAATTGCACCTCCCAGGTCAAAAGAACACTAGAGACCTTTTTACAGAGTCTGTTCCCATTCAGCTGACACAGATGAAGGAGATGAATTAGGCTCTGCCTCGTCGTCTTTGTCCATTCGTAGAGACCTCTTATGCCATAAGTACGAACATCCACTAGAGGGACAAAAGTAATGTGCATTTGTAGTTTGGCAGCACATGACAAGAGTGGGAAGTTTTGTCTACCCCTCCATCTGCTGTGGGTCACTTTGAATGATGGGGGAACAGGGCAGACAAAAGTATAGCAGAACACATTTTCCTCTCACTTCTTTCCAGAACTGTCAGAGATAACGTTACGACAAATAATCATGATAACAAGTTACAAATACCCAAAATATTTTTCTTACAGCTGTGTTGAGGACTCTGTTTGTTGCTGTTTCTCATCTCCTAGTTTCCTGAATAATGTACTGTATTATATCCTCATATATTATCAAAACACAGATTAAATTGTGTATTTTTAATTTTATTTTTTTTATATCTACACCACTAAAAAACTCTTTCAATAATGCAGAGGTTTTCATGATTACTGAAAAATCCAAATTATTAACAAATTCCAGAACAAAATAGAAATATTAATGGACTTTGTGCTTAGAGAGATTCAAGAAAAGTTTCTGGAAAGACATAAAGGACAGATGTGGAATATATTATCACATCTCATTCATGGTACATGAGTGATGAGCCACCCTGAAAGGCTTGGGCATTTTGGAATGTGGTACCACAGCAGCTGTCATAATTAATTATACTTCTTGTCTTGGGCTCTCACAAAGTGTCTTAAAAATGTTACCTTCAAAGTGTTGCTTAATTAATCTAATGGGAATTTCAGGCATTGTAATCTACTTGAAGAGGTATAATAAAGCGTCTCTTAACAAGGTTTGAAGAAGATTGGATTATCATGGAAATTGAAAACTCCATGTCATAAGCAGTATGTCATGTTTTTATGCAGGGTACTATAAATCTTAGATATAAGCACGACCCCATTGAAAACTGTCCTTGAATCTCTCAATGTGACCAGTATTTATTTTTTCCTGATAAAAATTACCATGCAAGCAAGTTACTGAAAGGAAACCTGAATTGTGAGTTCACAGAGGTCTGATGGAATAGAGCATACACATGTTCTGTCTCCATGGTTAAGTATGAGATTGCTGACCCCATAGGAAGAAGAACAGCGCACCTTTTGCTTATAGCCAAGTCCCTTGGTTAAAGAACTTGTACAAGGGTGGGTGTCATGATGCCCATACCCTGACTGCTGCAGCATTTGTACCTCCCCATGGAAAGATTCCTTCACATTTCTATAGAATCAGATCTTGGATCCCCGTTTGGTAAATGTTAGGATGGGCTCGTTCCAGCTAGCACCTATATTTAGGATTGACAGAAAGCAGATATGCCAACATTTGCCTCAGCAGACTAGAGGTGTTGTGAGATGAAAAAGTTTACCACAAAGATATTTGGAAATGTTCTACAAATCCCAACCTTGAGCAAACTACGATGGTAGAACATTGGGCCATATGGACCCAGAGTTGTCTGCTAACCTCAGCTATCATGTGATCCTTTTCTTTTTGGTCTCTCTAAATCTACACTGCTCTGACTAACCTTCTCTTCAGCCTTTCAGCTTTTGCGGAAAAGTGTCCTGACAGAACACTGCAGAACCAACTTTGGGGAATAGAAGGTCCTGCAGGAGTCAAATGCAAACAGATCTGCTGATGTGGAATGATATATCTCTGCCCTTCAAAATACCAGACAAGCATGACAACAATTACTGGTGGCAAGGACCATTGCAGACTTATCCATGAGAAGGCCCCATTTTAGAACTTCATGTCTATAGAGGATATATTCAGTTCCTATAACTTCATATAACTTTAAGTACTAGAGGTTATATTCAGTTCAAAATGATGTCTAACACCCTGTATCTCTCTGTAAGAAGAGTCTAACGAATCATCATGGTATCTTGAAGCTGACAGAGCATCCATCCCAAAAGCAAGTCAGAGGTGATGCTACACTCTGTGGTGCATCCAGCTCATAATTGCTACAGCATGCAGGGAGATTATTGAAACTTAGATTGACTATCAAGATTGACACATGTTTAATCAAAGAGGTTACTTTATGAAGAGCTGTCAAGGTTTCCTACAACTCATAATTTAGAAATATGATTATTAACATTAGCTTTTTATTTCCATGCTATTATAAAGCTAAACCTTCTCTGATATTTGAAGAGAAATATCACATAATAACTTTTCTTCTGAAATCCAAGAAACAGTGTTTTTCTGATATTTGCATTTTATCTATCCTGTAAATCACAAAATTCATTGCAATGAGAAGCAAACTTTTGAACGAAAGGTCTTATTTTTATTTTCAGTCGTACATCTTTGCTTATCTTCAGAAATAATCTTGGACTCACCATTCTCCATATTCTGCCAACAGATGTATTCAGGTGAAAATCTGGTCCTGCACTCATAAAAGAAGTCAGCACAGGGATTTGAATGCTTGGTGTGAGTAAAGTCTCTGTGATTCTCTTTATTCGGTGAACAGAGGTCAGTCACAGTAAGGTAAGGCACAACTCAAGCTCAGTGCCCACAGTGGAGGTAATGGCAGTGGCTGCTCTGCTTTGAGAATTGTCTTGGGGAGAAATCTAATACATTTTGGCTCTGAAAAAGAGAGTAGAGTCATAGAATCATAGAATTATTAAAGTTGGAAAGACCACTAAGTTAATCTAGTCCAACCCATGCCTATTGTCACTCTATTAGAGTAGGGTAACCCTGATTGGATTTTTCATTGAAAGTAACATTGGCTTTTGCAACCTTCTCCATCAAGTTCTCCATCACTTCTTTATTCAAGTAATGGTCTCCTTGACTATTTCCTCAAGCACAGCAACATGGCTTTCCCCCAAAAAAACATCTTACCTTGCTTGAAAAGTCTCACCTTGTCCTTTTACGCAATTTTCCCTGAAGCCTCAATTTCACATGACATCTAGAAGAAATCTGCTAAGAAATCTGCTGTGAGAGAGAACTGGCAAGGACTATTTTATGAGAACTTTCCATCATTCCTGTGCTCTACACACAGCATGCTTACAATCCACACTGTGCATAAAGAAGCAAAACCCTACTTCAGAAAAGCAAATAGGAGATAACATATTTAATTAATAACAGTACATTATAGGCTCTCACAGCATTATTGAGGGTTGACTTAGCTTCCCCCATCTGCTCTGTGAGCAGCAGAGAAGCACAGGTTTGTGCAGGTGCACCTATACCTTTACAGAGTTACCTCTGCATTCACTAATATGATGCTGGAGAAAGTATCAAACATATTGGCTCAGGAGTCATTTTAAGATGACTTTGCCATTAGAGACTTGGATTCAGAAAGGCTTGTTAATGGGATATGTTGAATTACGTTACACTGAACAAATAGGAAGTGTTTTCTTTCCATTGAAAAACTTTTTCTCCAACACTGAAGATGTTTTACCTCATATTTCTCAATTGCTAATGCACTGCAAACCAGATGTGGCAAAGTTTCACTTTCTGCATAAACTCACTTTGATTCTGGAAAAGTTCCATGTACTAATAAGGGTATCCTTTAAACTTGCAGCAGAAAACTTAATAAAACCCAATAATCTGTGGAGTTATGAGGTAGAGATTTGAAGTATTTTCTTAATTAGTATATTAATAAACCTCAAAGTCTGTGGTAGGTAACATTTCAATCTACCAAAATATATTTCCTCAATAGAGTCTGAAAGACCTCCCATACCAATGGAAGTACTGTGAACTCATAATTAATGTTAGCAATGGACAACATGCAACAGAAAAACTGTTTAGGCTTTAAATAATCTTGTTAATAGTAGGTCAAACACAGGGTGTAATGTGAGCACAAACATAAATCTAAATGACACAGCAACAAACAGAAGAAACTGCAATATGAAAGACTCGGACTAACAACATCCCTCATTCCTGGAGGGGGAGAGGGAGGTGCTGGGCTCTGTTCCTAGGAACTGATGGGAATGGCACAGAGTTGGAAGAGGAGGGTCAGATTGGGCACTAGGAGATGTTTTCTTAGTGTGAAGGTGGTCAGACACTGGAATAGGCTTCCTAAAGAGGCAGTTGATACCCTGCTCTTGTCAGTGTCCACAGGGAATTTGGAAATGCCCTCAGTAACAAGCTTCAACTTCTGGTTAACTCTGAGATGGACAGGAGTTGGACTTGATGACCTTTGAAGGTCCATTCCAACATTCTACTTAGCAGGTTGAGGGAGGTGATTCTGCCCCTCTACTTTTCTCTTGTGAGAACCCATCTGGAGTACTGTGACCAGTTCTGGAGCCCCAACACAAGGACATGGAGCTGTTGGAGCAGGACCATAGGAAGGCCACAAATATGATCAGAGGGCTGGAGCCCCTCCCCTACGAGGACAGGTTGAGAGAGCTGGGGCTCTTCAGCCTGGAGAAGAGAAGGCACCAAGGAGACCTCATAGCAGCATTCCAGTACCTGAAAGGGCCTACCAGAAAGCTGGGAAGGGACTTTTTACAAGAACATATAGTGAAAAGACAAGGGAAAATGGTTTTAATCTGGAAAAGTGTGTATTTAGACTAGATATTAGGAAGAAATGCTTCACTGTGAGGATGGTGAGACACTGAAACAGGTTGCCCAGTGAGGTTGTGAACGTGCTCTCCCTGGAAGTATTCAAAGCCAGGCTGGATGGGGCTTTGAGCAATGTGTTCTAGTGGAAAGCATCCCTGCCTATAGCAGGGGGTTGGAACTACATGATCTTAAAGGTTCCTTCCAACCCAAACCATTCTATGACTCTATGATTCTATGATTCTGTGATTCTATGATTCTGATTCTATGATTCTATGATTCTATTCAATTCAGTTCAGTTCTGTTCCATTTTGTTCTGTTCCATTCCATTCCTCTTTTCCTGCAGCACACTGACACGTGCTACCTGCATCCAGCTAGTAGTGGTCTTTGCTGTAAAGATGGGAAAGATATTAAAGGCTTGGTGGAATGGATTGTTGATCTTACATGCAATAAAGCTCAAAAAGAGAACTTTCTCCATCAATCTGAGAGCTGCAACTGATTCTTGAATGGTTAAAGCTGTTGTGTAATAGCTGTGCAAATTGATATATGATACAAAATACGACTCATGGTTTCTTCCCAGTAGGCCAGATGCAAAGCCCACTGATGTCAGTGTAGCACAGGAGAGCTTCCATAACACACCTCTATATTTCTCCATTCATTAATCGACCTAGGGCAGCTGAGTCTCATGGCACATGGCTGTTAGGCACATCAAATAATTGCAGCACAATTTTCACAGGCAATACTTTCTGCAGTGCCTCACTGGCAGTGGCCCTCTTGAGTCCCTTGCTCCATCTGCATCCACTTGCACTGCTGCTGCATGTCAATGGCAGCAGAAACAGGAGCCCTGAAGATGTAGAAAACCTCTGTCAAATTCTTTGTGTCTGCACATTGGTTGTCAGTGCTGTGTTGACCACAAGTGTAAACTGGATTCAGGTTGAGTACACCCAGCTTGAAATGAAGATCCTTGAATTTTATGTGACATCTCTGCCTTTGTCTATTTGGCTTCTGGAAGATAACTGCTTCTAGTGCTTGAAATTTCACACACACAAAAAGAATGTGAATAAATATTAAGCTAGAGATGTTTTCTAACTAGAAAGCAACAAAAGCCTTCTTGTTTCATCTATCATGCTTTATTAGCTAGAAGCTTTGTATAATCCAATATTTACCTTTTGATAGAATGTTCACTTTGTGTTCGCATTTCTATATAGGTCACTTGTGCATTTTGAAAAGCATGGAGAACAAAATAATAAAATATATACAAAGGCAAAAACAAAACAAACAAAAAAAATCAAACAAGATCAATCAAATGAGAATACTTGCTTTCACATTTTGGCTTTTTTCTTATGAATTCCCTTCTGAATGTTACTTCAAAGAGATGAAACATTAACATTTGTGCAAAATCTCATTTGATAAGGGAATTCTTTTTTTCAATATTTTTCATGTCAGATTACATGGCGTCTCAAAAAGAGAAAAGAAAGTGCATTTCAAGCAAAATAAACTACATTACCTCTGTACACAGTAATTCAAGACCTTTGTATTGTAGACAGATGGCCGAGTGTGCATAAACATTACAAAGCAATAAGTAATATTTGGAGAAGATATTAAAAATACACTATAAAATATGTACGTTTTTGTAGTTCATAACTAAACTTTTCCACACATGTATTTGAAAAAATATGAATTTTTTTTTTGTATCTTCATCTCTCTTCAGAGTGAACTGCTGATAAAACTGGTCTGTAATATGAAACTGGTTCTCTCTGCAACCATTTTTATAGAAAGCAAATACTGTGCAGTCCTTTTAAAGATACTTTTAAAGTGCATTGTCATGGTAGCAGGTTGCCAAGTTTCCTGAATTGATTCCTGACTTCTAGACTGCCACCAACTGATCCTGAATGCACTTTCAGAACACTTAGAAGCACATGCTGATTTTAACTCCAGTAGGAAAAATCTCAGCTAGAAATCCCTTTCTGGAGTCTGATGCCCACCTATTATTCATAGGGATCTGCTTCTTGGAAAACAGATGGGTTCTCCTTTGAGACTGACCACTGAGTCAAGTGTTTTACAGTTGTTTACTACTTTTCAACTTAATCTCTAGTCCTCAGATTGTACATCACAGCTTACCTCTTCTCTTAAGAGCAATACAACACTGACGGGAGAAATGCTGCAGGCAGCATCTGTTAAGTTCAGAAGAATGTGAACTAGCATGTAATCTGCTGACAGACATACACTGAATAATTTTCAGCTAGACTATGCTGGTCACCTAGAGTTGGTCTGTGTGGTGAGGTGAGAGACAGGGCACTGTGGCTCATGCAAAGAGATGTGTCCAAAACAGGACAGAGTGGTTTTTGCAGTTGGTGACAGACTTTTCAGGCCCACAGAGGGGTTATGCTTAACTCTGTAATTAACATTTAGAGCCAGTAGGTCAGCCATTTCTACTTTTACTTAAACATACTTCTTTTTTTTTTCTTTTTTTTTCTCAGAATGCTTTCAACATTTTGGATGAGAAAACCTGTCCAGTAGGCATCTTATAATCCCTGTTCTCCTCCACATAGTTGAAACTGGTTTCACACCCACCTCCCACTAACACATAGAGGAATGGTGATGTGACCTGGAATAATGTTCTGTCCGACAATGGAGCTAGATGTCCTGGTACAAAGCCCAGGTTCATCTGTTTCAAAGCAACATATTGTAAGAACATAAGGAACTGATTTTTCTTGAAAAAACACAGCAGCATTTACTAAAAAGATGTTTGGCATATGATAGGAATTTTACCATGAAGTGTAATTAATTCATATTAAAATGGATTTTTATTTCAGTTCCCTTTAATTCATATCTACTTATGGTAAAACAGTCAAACGAATTATAGAAATTTTCTGAAGTACCTATTTCCAGAAACAAGCAATTAGGCACCTATGAAATGTGCTTTGGTTGTGATTTTAAGATAAAACTAGTGTCGGTTTCACTGGTAATCTTAGCATAAAGCAGGGTTGTGTTCAGTCTCTATTCTTAAAAGATTTTACAGGTACAGTGAGAGATTATGATGAAGCACAAAGAAGCCAGATAAATATAATTGTGGCAGCCAGAAATGATGGATTTCCCATCTTTTACCCCATCTGTGGCATGACTTAGATAAACACCCTACCTGGGTAGAGACTCATGGGTTAAACATAAATCCACATCCAGGTCCACTTATTTCAAGGTACTGAGACGTTCAAGGTGGTCTGCACAATAAAAATTTGGGTGTCCTCAAGAAACTGATAAAGAGAAGGAGTTAATTATTGGAGCTCTGTAACCTTAACCCTGGTCAACAGCACTCGGAGTGCCTGAAGTATGTTTTGGCAATGAAGGTCTCCTTTCAGTGATCCTGTAGGATTCTGCACCCACCTCTCATGTCTTTATGTTCTGCCTATGAAACTGCTTTCAGCCCCTGCTTGCAGGCAGAGTGATCAGGCTGAACACCATCACCTCCTCTAGGAACAGGAACAGGCTGGGAACTAAAAGGTCTTCCCGGAAGAGATGTGTGGGTACTCAACTGGTGCAGGGCCATCAGCTTTGAAGGAACAATCTGGCTTAATCTGTGCATAATGTGTACAGGCTTTGTGCAAGAAAAGATAGCAACCTGTATGAAAATGCTGTCATAAAAAAAAAAAAAAGAAATAAAATGGACTAAGTGCGGCACAAATATTTCAGTGCAAGTGCAGAAAGCTTTTAGGTTTGAATATAGTTTTGTAAATATTCTTTTGTGTCCTACCTTCTGCTGCCTTATTCCTCTTGGAAATGGTGATATGGTGATAGGAGAGGTCTCTATTGATTTACTGAAATATCACTGAATCACAGAATGGTTGGCCAGGATGGAGAGGGTAAGCTGCCCCCTTATCATCATGGTGCCTAGCACTCACAATAAGCCACATAGTTAACATTCAGGGGATTGCTTACTGCTCAGATAAGCACCACTGAACTTCTTGCCTTTAAAGAAGGCTGAGAAACTAAAAAACGAGCAAGAAGGGATATTATTTCTGTCTAACTGTGAATAAAAATGTAGTCATTCAATTTTGTAATGGAAACATTCATCCCATATAAGTCAAACTAAATGGGAGAATCAGGATCACATACATGTTTTCTTCTTAGAGGCTCTTCAAATTATTTTCTGTTTAAGACAAAGAAAAATTCATTAGCATACACAAAATTTTGAGTTTTTTCCTACATAGATGTTCATCATTACAGCTCTTATTTTTCAACATTTTTCTTGTTTAAAACTATTGTAGCCATGAAGGAAAATCACAAACATTTGAAATTTTCATACTTAACCATTTCCTAAAAGGCAATATTTGGAAACACTGCAACGCAGATAACCAGACCTGAAAGATTCTGAATGCTTTACTTGTTGTCAATCTTAGAAAACCTCTGTACTTCTTGATTCTCTGATTGTAATCTCTTTGATTATTTGCATTGATTTTCAAAATGGATGAGATATCATTTTAGAGCCAAACTGTACTGAATAACCCTGAAATAAAGCCAAAACAACTGAAAGCTGTGATTTACAGTGTCTTCATCTCCCACTACTTTCCATGAGAGCCAAGGGAATGTGGGAATCTCAAAAAATCAAACTTTTAGCAAATCCTCTATAATTTCTGTCCTGAAAAAGCAGTGATGTGACTCAAGATGACCATGTTATTTCATACTGATTCATGTGATGGCAGACAAGTATTTAATGACCTGTAACACTTCTGACCCCAGATGAAAAACCCACATCCTTGTAGTAAATAGTAACACTCCTACTATGCTGCACTCAGCAGCCTGACCAAGGGACTTTTTGTCACCCACCCACACACTGCAGCTGGTGGGATGTGACATGGTTGCCATTTGTAGGATAGGACAAAGAAGACCAAGAAAATAATGGAATCACAAAATGGCTTGGGTTGGAAGGGAGCTTAAAGCCCACCTAGCCCCAACCCGTGCCATGGGCAGGGCTGCCCTCACCAGCTCAGGCCGCCCAGGCCCCATCTAACCTGGCCTTGAGTGCCTGCAGGGATGGGGCACCACAGCTTCTCTGGGCAGCTGTGCCAGCACCTCATTGCCCTCAAAATAAAGAGTCATCTGGTTCAGGGGGATTTTCTCATGTTTACATCATTTATGCGATATCCCTCAGTCTCCAAGGAAAGTGGCATTTAGTTAAAACTGGTTTTCAGAGCCCTACAACGCAATGTTTCCCAAAGAGTGTGACCCCCGATGGCTCTTCCCAGCCCAGACAGGGGTATTTCTTAGGAGGAGGAAGCACTCAGGTGTGCATTTCTACAGTTGCCTGCCCCATGGCAGGGGCTTTATCTGCGGCTTTTGAAAATATATCGAGCACAAGCAACGCTGCAGACAGAGCTCCAGGTTCAAAGAGCTGGTGCCGCACATGTGCCAGCAAATATTGAAATAGCTCCAGATAAGGAGCTGGGCTTTTGCAGCACTGTAAAGTACATCATGTTTTTGAAACCAAGGTAATGAGACAAGTAGCAAGAAGCAGAAAAACCAATTACAGCTACAACTGTTTTGTTTTCATGCAAGGGTAGTTCAGAAAACTTTACTGAGGTCTCTCTTCCCTGACCTCAAATACTGCATGGAGTGTTTTTGTTATTGTAACAGGGATGACAAAGGAAAAATCCCAACTTCAGATTTGCTCTTTCCATGATATTAAAAAAAGAGTGCAAGGCTGTGAAATCCCTTTCAAAATACATTTATTTATTTATTTATTTATTTATTCTGCCATGTTATTTTTTTTCTCAGAATCACTGAACTTTCTTAAAGATGTGAGATTGGGGTTGGAGCTGTGGTGGGATTTAAGTAAAACAGAATATAATGAAAATGTGCATTGTAATTTTCCTCTATGGAATACTCTGCTAGAAATTCAGAGAAATTGTAGGTATCTTAGCTTCTGGTGGGAGGTTTATATTTTACATAAAGCTCCCTCTAAGGTTTTGCCTATCAGCTCTGAAAACAAAGTGAAGGAATACCAAGGAAATGAAGCAATGGCGCATCTGTGCGAACACTTGCAGCTGCATTTTTGGAAAGCACTTTCCAGATCAGAGCCAAAACCTTCTCTTCCATTTCCTCAGAGGAAGCACTAGCTCTGTTAGGAAGAAAAGGTTAAAACCCACAACACCCATTTAATTCCATGGTGCTGCGTCTTCATAACACCGACGTACTCAAAGCACTGTAGTTGCATTGAGTGCAGCCCTGAGGGAGCTGCAGCCAATGCTCTCCTCCATGTTTCCAATTTGTTCTCATCAGAGCCGTGTTTCATCCTTTCCCTTGTAAATACAAATTCAGAAATTTCTGAAATTTCTGCAGTCTCTCATAAAGAGTAATCTGTTGTTTGTTCCTGGTCAGGAGGGCACATGAAGCAGCACTGTCAGTGTCGCTGTGGTGGAGCATGCCACTGATTTGATTAGACTCCTATATGGCTGAAGAAAATATTAGTAAAAAAAATCTAAGGCTGGATAGATGCATTCTCCCCATTTGGAAATATCATAAGCAGCTGGGATCTTGACTGAACTATCTGAAACAGGCACTGGTCAGGCTGACCATCATGGATTGAGTCGGCCATCAAAAGCCTCACATGGAAGCTCCGAGGAAGCACCCTCCTGCTGAAAATTGCAGTTAATGAGGACCTCAGGCATCCCAGTGAAGTCAGGCAAGGAGGGAGGTGGGCTCAGGCTTAGCATGATCACACTGCACACGTATGACTTTTTCTACATTCACATCTCAAGCCTAACACAAAGTTTTTTTCCAGATTTCATTTTTCTTTTGCCATGGTAAGAAAAGATGGATTACTGTCAAAGAGGATGAGGGCCATTAAAAACTCAATATTCCACTACGGGGATTGTTTTATGGCTTCATTTGCAGCAGCTTGCTTTATCACGCGTGCAGCTTCATTCTCTGTCCTATAGCCCACATGCTTTGAGAGTTATCAGCAGAACTCTGTGCTCTTGTTTCCAGGATGGCTGGTGCCTGACACAATATCTGCAGACGGGTGCATGCTGTAAAAGGAGGCCTGACTTGTCAGGCCGCCAGCCAGCTCTGTCCCTCTGTCTCCACAGATTTCTGTGAAGATAGAAGGAGAAAAATGATGGGTTGGAGACCAGTCCTTGCATTGCTAATGGTTTCTACTGCATAACTAGAATGTTTCACAAAGCACTACTGCATGATAAATGGCTGTGCTTCATTTTCTGTTTGTCCTTAGCCAAGCCCAGCTAAACTTTATGTGGTACATAATCATAGAATTGCAGAATGGCTTGGGTTGGAATGGAGCTTAAAGCCCACCCAGCCCCAACCCGTGCCATGGGCAAGACTGCCCCCAGCAGCTCAGGCTGCCCAGGGCCCCATCCAACCTGGCCTTGAGCACCTCCAGGGATGGGGCACCACAGCTTCTCTGGGCAGCTGTGCCAGAGCTTCAGTGCCATCTCAGTGAAAAATCTCCCTCTGACATCTAATTTCAACGTCCCCTCTTTTAGTTTAAAACTTGTCCTAGCACTAATTGTCTATGCAAAAAATCACTCTTCCTCCTGTTTATAAAGTTCCCCTCAAGAATTTGAAGGCCACAATCTCAGGTGATGAAACATGTTCACTATCTTGCATCTTGAAGGCAAGAAGAGCAAAGTAGTGAAGCCTAGAAAATGGCATACTCTCTCCCCTGTAACATGGCAAAAACATTTGAGAACTGTAAACATATTCCAACTCACATTTATTCACATTACTGCTTTCACATTGATGTGGTGCAAGACAATGCACATTTCAGATGGGGCTACCAACACACCCCAGTAAACTCTTGATATCTTTTACACCATTAATTAATACTGTACTCATAACATTAATAAATACTTGAAAAGTCTGTAAATGACCTACAATGAACTCTTCTGTAAAAGTGTTTACCTTAGTTAAAAAGATTTATTTTGGTGTCAAAAAACGTCCTGCCAAGAACTGCTGGATGCAACTGTTCTGACAAATTTTATGGACTCGTATGGACTTTGTCACTGCTATAAATATGTCTGAGTTTGGTGCTGAGCAGAAGGAGCTGAAGAACCATCAGAGGCAAACTAGATTTGATCTTGAGACCCCCACTTCACTCCTGTTAAAAGCATCAGGTCTTGAAGCTACATAGCCTGTCCAAAGAGCTCTTGTGGGCAGGTGTTAATGGCCTGCTTCTCCAGACATGCTGCAGCCCAGGATGAGATGTGTGATCTGAGTTCTCTGAGTGCATCAGATTTTCTTGCACACGTGTGCACGCATGTGTAGATATCTGTACAACTCACTATCCCCACAGAGCAGAATCAAGCAGCTGCACTAGGTATGTCATGCAGGTGTCCTCGACTGTGTGTTCTAGACATAGCCTTCATGGCAGACATGGTTGCCATTGATAAGGCTGAAAGTGGCCAGGGAGTGGTTGGTGCTCTTGAGGGAGGTCATTCGTGTGGTGCTCCTGGCCATGCTCTGGGAGCGGATAAGGAGGCGAGCTCTGCAGCAGAACAGTTGGTTGTTGAACTGTTTCCGAAAGCTCTTGCTGAGCAAGTAGAGTGCAAATGGGTTTACACAAGAGTTAGTGAATGCCAGGATCCGAGCACAGATGCTGGCAACGAAATGCAGCACTGAGGTGTCTACCTCTGAGTAGTGGTAGGACCGGTATAAATAGATGATATGAGTGGGAAGCCAGCAGAAGGCAAAGAGGCACACAAAGACCAGCACTGTCCTGGCCAGGCGTTTACGGGATTCAATCTGGAAAAAGAAAGAGAGATGCAAGTTAGTAAATATCCCCAGTTTGGACAAGTAGCTTTTTTTCCCAGTGCTGCACCTTAGGGCTTAGCAGGTGGTACCTGCACTAGTTAATCATATATAATATATACAATGTGATGTATGCAATATATAGAAAAGGTACAATTAGTGTTATTAGTATTTTTAGTATTGCTATTAACAGAGTAGGTGATTGGGACATTTCACAGAGCACAGAGGCAGGACTTTCTCCTCTGGGGCCATGTGGTGTATGTACACAAATGTGTTGCCAACTGCTCACAGTCCTTGAAGACCAAGTGTGGTGTTCAGAGGTTGAAGGAGCTGGAGATGTCAACAGAGGACACATGGCACTTCTAGAAACACTGAGGCAGCAGCAATGTGAACCCTTCAGTTGGAAGAGCTGGGACCAAAAGGAGCAGGTGTATATAGGTGGTGAGCAGGTGGATGATCACCTCTCTTAACATAACTGGATTTACACAAGCCAGTATGCAGTATAACCTTCACACAAACAAGTCACACTTTTCATGTGCAGGCAACCCAAAGGATCTGCTCAGCTGAGGGGAGCTGAGGTAAACTGTACTTGATCTTTTGTCCATCAGTGCTTCAGGCTAAGATAACAATGCCACTGAAAAACAAACAAACAAAGCAAGCAAACAAACAAACAAACAAAACAAACCCCTTTTCTTCCTGATGAACACGAGAATCATGATAAAGGTTACACAAAAGGAGAGGATGGACAGAGTTATCGACAAACACCTGTTGGACTACACTGTTTGTAGAGGATGCACAGCCAGAAATCTGCAGGTGTGACATCGCTAGATTTTCAGGGGTCATAATGCTTTGCTTTCCTTTCTGGTAATTACTGTGCCTCTTCCCAGACCATTTCAGGGAATTTGCTGCCACCTGCTCCATGTGCCTGAGCATAACCTGAATGGCCTGAAGCTTTCCCTAACCACACGCCTTCTGCCCTTGTTCCTGCCCTGGTGAGGCAGCAGAGCCAGGCCAGGCTCCCAGCCACTCTCCACCCTCATTCACCTTCTAAGCTGCACAAGCAGATCAGAAACAGCAGCTGACAGAGGCCTGTCTTTGATCAGGACAGCTGCAAGCAGGGAGTAGGCAGGAAGGACCTGAAGTGACCATTTTGACTTTATTTTGTGCCCCTGTAATGGCAGCAACTGAAAATTAGCCATTGTGCTTGAAAAGGACTGACATTTACCAGGTGATAATGTCTCCAAAGAGCAGGCTGAAAATTAAATCCTTTGAGAAGGATTGGAGAAGAGGCTCTGCATGGCTAAACCATATATTCTTTTAAACGTACCCTTAATTTGATACAGGGCTATAGAGGCCACATCTGCACTATAAAGAGAGAAAGCAATGCAATAAAGAAATCAATACCAGTTGTTTCAGATGGAGACCTATAGCTCCTGAGTGCACTGCAAGACAGGAATGATGGACTGGTGGTGCTAAACTGTAGCCTGGCCTTTTACTTTCTATAGACCTTTCCCCCAAAACTAAAGGGAGAAAGGGCTGCTTTTACTACTCACTTTATTGTCACTAATCAAAACAGTCATTAAATCAGCAGAAAAATGATCTGCAGGGAAGAAAGATTTATACTCGCTCAGAAGAGAAAAAGAGGAAAGGGTTTCAGGGATCGCGCATCATCTCATGGGCAGAAAACACATTTGTTTCACCTCAGCACCAGAAGGCTACATGAGATGAGATGACTGTTTCATGTCATTCTGAGGTAGAGATGTCAGCCTGATGCAATTATGTGGACACTTGTTCAGCAAAAGAATGGCTTGTGTCAGTTTAGCTTTGTTTGAAGAACCCCTCAGTTGAAAGGAAGGGCATCTGTCAAGGCAAATAAGTTTTTCAGAAACAAGTTGTCCTGCTGTTGTTTTCTTGCTTAGACAAGCCCAAGGTATAGATTTGTTTCAGGTTATGCAGTGATCTGAAGCACTCGTGCTGGACTTGGATTTACCACAGGAGATGACTCCTTTTCTCCCTAGAGACTTACAAAAGGAGTAGGCAAGAATGAACAGTCTCCAGTAGAAAGCCAAGACTTAAGTTGGCCTGATTCTTGTGAAGTCACCTCATTGTGTGCAGGATCCACAAATATCCAGCAACACATTTTCAACCAGAGCATGAGACTCACTTGCAATACATCGCAGCTGAGCCAGCCTGACTGTGAGCTCTGCAATGGGATAGTTTGAGGAATTTTAAAAAATAGAACAAATACTGCAAGTGACAGTAACAGAGATAATCCTGATTTCAAGGGCACAAAGGGAAGTTTAAGAGTCTGCATTAGTCCACAGCAAGTATCGCACATAGATAAATCAGATCAGCCTTATGCTGAGAGTTGAGTATACCACCTATTGGACTGGAAGATTGATCACTCTGGATTATTAGAGGACATATAATAAGTGGGATGGCTTTTCAAACCAAGAATCTCCTCTGGAGACCACAGAAAAAGAAGCACTTTCAGAAGGAGAAATATAACAAATGAAAGGTTTCAGGGAAAGAATTTGGGCCTCTCTTTTTCTCCTGAGATTTCAGTCTGGATCACAACACTGCAAAGATTACACCCTCTACAAGATGTGTAACTTCAGCACAACTGTTAGGATATCTCACCATCCTGCTCCCTCTTCTCTCTTGATCACACTCCATCTGTCACCATTCTCCAGCCTCTACTCCTCCAATCCATCTCCAACCTGTACTTTTCCCCCAGCATGGCACAACACAGTGTAGATAACATGCCATTCCAGTCCTGAAAACCCAGCATTTCCTTCTACATTTAGAGGGACCACTTTGTGGAGCAAATCTTTCTCCTATGTTCTTTTTGATACAAGAAACTTTGAGGAGTTTTCTGCTGTGTTACCCCTCAGCTTCAACTTCAAAACAACACCACTATCTCTGTCCCTTCTGCATTCTAGTCAGTACCTTCCCAGATATTGGCATGAATCCTCTGCTGTGCCATGTTAACTGCCCTGTCTTTGAACTTAGGAAAATTAGATCACTGTTGTGACATATTTTATGACAATTTTTTAAATTATTTTGGCCCAAAATCTATTAGAATTAGCACAGCAGCTGCTGTTTGTTTTAGTGTAAATTTCCCTATGTGATCTCTCTCTACTGTAGGGTTCATGGGAATTGTAGATTTTTGAAGAAAATGATGTCTCTACCTGTTTCCTTACGTGCACGTTTCCTTCCACAGGGATGTTGTAAGCACTCCGGATCAAATTCTTAGCAATGAAATAATAATATACTGAAATGACAGACAGAGGAATGATGTAAAAGATCAGAAATGATGCCATTGAGTGGATTTTGGGATGCAGCCCATCAGAATGCGGGTAAGGAGCGCAGCTGATGAAGGTTTTATTAGTCCCTTTGTCATGGAAAGGGTGTAAATCTGAAAACACTGCTTCAGGGATGGCAAGCAGCATGGATGCAATCCAGATTATAGCAGCTCTCACACAAATTTTCATCAGTGCATGGGATGCTTGGATCTCCATTGGTCTTACTATAGCTTTATATCTAAAAAGAAAAAAAAAAGAAATTATTTATTGACATCAACACTGATCATTTATAAAACTGAAGCATTGCATTTTTCAGTGCTACCTGTTCTGGGTCCATCCATTTTCATGTGTATTGGTTCTGAGTTCATTTAATTTGTTATTCACCCAACAAAACACAATGCTGCATGACATTAATATGTATGTGTCCAAACAGTGTTAAGATAGGATGTACCACTGTAGATTTCTGAAAAGCATTACTGCAGTTTACACCACATTGAAAGTTCCTGTTGAAGGAAACTGGACGGGTTTCCGAGTTTGTAGATTTTGCCACATATTTCATTCTGATCTGTGGATATGTTGGCCTTCGGGAAGCAAACTGATGCTTTCTCAAGCTACTAGGTGTGTAACAAAGCTAGCAAGTATGATGCTCTGCACTGATTTAACTGGGTAATTGCCTTATTTACAGGACAAACGTATTCAGCTTCTAGTTAGAAGCAAAATCCTGTTCCACATACCTACACTTTCCCTCTGTGTATGTACTTGTATGTATGTGTGCTTATATATGTGTATGTGTATTTTATGTCATACACATATGTTTACATATGCATTTATATTTATGTATATACAAACACACACATAAGAATGCATATACTGGTATTTACATTGTGCATGGTCACACACTGGCACAGACTTCTCACTGAGGTGGTTGATGTCCCATGCCTGTCAGTGTTCAAGGGACATCTATGCAATGCCCTCATTAATATGCTGTAACTTTTGGTTAACCATGAAGTAGTAAGGCAGTTCGACTTGATAATATTTGTAGGTCCCTTTCCCTTTCCCTTTCCCTTTCCCTTTCCCTTTCCCTTTCCCTTTCCCTTTCCCTTTCCCTTTCCCTTTCCCTTTCCCTTTCCCTTTCCCTTTCCCTTTCCCTTTCCCTTTCCCTTTCCCTTTCCCTTTCCCTTTCCCTTTCCCTTTCCCTTTCCCTTTTCCTTTCCCTTTCCCTTTCCCTTTTCCTTTCCCTTTCCCTTTCCCTTTCCCTTTCCCTCGCTCTCACCCTCATCCCTCTCTCTCTCTCCATCATCCCCCTCTCTCTCCATCATCCCTCTCCCTTTCCTTTTCCCTTCTATCTGGACATCCTGTCACCTGCAAGTGTTTCTCCATACATTTCCATAGGTGTCTCATCTAGATGATTTTTCCTTTAATAAACTGCAAACACTTTCCTCATTAGTTTTCTGTTTAAATGCTTCTTCTCAAAGCCACCTCCTTACACTAGCTATACAGCTACAGTAGTCAAACAGTATTTTTCAGGCTAGCTTAGCACCTCTTTATCTTGCACACTAAGGCTGGTGTCATACTAAAAAGCACAGTCCTCCAGGCCAAGATCATAATCTCAGGCGAAGAAAACCACTGCACATACACAAATACGGTGTTGCAAATGTTGCAGTAATAGAATGGATGAGCCAGGCAGATTAGTAAAAAAGTGCAGCTAAACCAGCTCAGTTTACAGTTTGCTTCACCAGAAAATTGGCAGAAGCACTAGCTGAATGTCTTCAGTAAAGCCTAAAGAAATGAATGCTAAAGGAAACAAATTATGATATATTCATAAATTCAGTTAATTCAAAGCTATTTCTGCAGGTGTTTATTATATGCTCACCAACATGACATGTTAGTGTAATTACTTCAGGGATTTTCTTGTATATAATATAGCTGGCTGAAAGAATATTTTCCAGTATTAATTTCCAGTAGCAATGAGAGGAAGTATACAGAGAAAGATAGTCTGTTAAATTTCTTTTAACGTTAATAGATTGAAGAGACAGAAAATAGATCCATTTCAAGTTGTTAGTACATTTTAATTGGCGATGTCATTTCCAAACAATATAATTTTGAAAGAACATAATTAAAAATGGCTAGGAATGCTGGCACTGATAATCAGGCATTTAGTATATTTTATAAAGCCTGCTATGACAGATATAAAAGAAGATGTGAGAGACTTTTTACTTGCAAAGCGCTCTCTGCAGAGGCAAATCATGAGGTCAAAAGCACAAAAAGATGAAACAGGAAAAACAAAGCTAGAAAAAAAACAGGTTTTGAAGATGTAGGTTGTCAAATGCAGGAACACAGGTGCATGTTTCCTTAGGAGCCTGAAAATTGAATCAAATGATTTTGCTGACTATCTCCATGACATTTTTTATGGTGGGCTAACTTATTCAGAAATCAGAGACTGTGTTCACCTGGGGTTAGCATCTTGGGAACTTAGCATCTCTGAAACACTTCCAGTTTTCTGAGATAGGGTGCCTTTTGAGACATGAGAAACAGTTATTACGTACCATTTGCGTCCCCAGAAAATGTCTTTTCATAGAATTATAGAATCACTAAGGTTGGAAAAGACCTTCAACGTCATCTAGTCAAAGCACCAACCAATCACACCATGTTCACTAACCATGTACCTCAGTGCCACTTCTACACTTTTCTTGAATGCCTCCAGGGATGGTGACTCCACCATCTCCCTGGGCAGCCTGTGCCCGTGCCTCACTACCATTTTGGAGAAGAAATGTTTCCTAATATCCAACCTGAACCTCTTCTAGTTCATCTTGAGGCCATTCCTTCTCATCCTATTGCTGTTACCTGGGAGAAGAGGCTGAAACGCACCTCACCACAACCAGCTTTTGGGCAGTTGTAGAGAGTGATTAGGTCTCTCCCCTGAGCCTCCCCTTCTTCAGACTGAACAATCCTAGTTCCCTCAGCCACTCCTCATAAGACTTGTGCTTCAGACTCCTCACTCACTTTGTTGTCCTTCACCAGACGTGTTCCTTGATGTCTTTCTCAGGACCAAAAACACTGAATTTGAGGTCTGGCCTTACCAGTGCCAAGCACAGGGAGACAATAGTCTCCCTGCTCCTGCTGGCTGCACTATTGCTGTTACAAGCCAACATGTCATTGGTTTTCTTGGCCATCTGGGCGCACCGCTGGCTTGTGTTCATCTGGCTGTCAACAAACACCTCTAGATCCTTTTCCTTTTTTAACTCCTTATAGCATGCTGTTTTGTCTCATAATAAAGGAACAGACTGAGGGTAAGGAGCTGAGGTATGAGGGTCGACTGAGGCTGAATGAATCAAATCTATTTCTGTCTGCATTAGGCCATGGAGATGCCATCCATATCAACTACTACAGCTGCTCAAGGGCAGGGCACCAGCCTATGTGCCCTCTATAGTCAGTGGAGAGAAAAAGTCAACTCTGGAGGTAATTCCTTCAGTTCAGAAATAGGTACCTGAGAGGAATGGTGTTGTAAGACTCCTGGAGTTGCCCTTGTTTCTGCTTTCCATAACAGAGACCATGCAGTAAGATATCCAGTTTCATCACTTTTTAGATGGTTATACCTAGGAGTAAGTTCGAGGTACTTGATTTTCCCATACTTAAAATGCAACATGTGAGTAATCTAATCAAAATCTCAGTTTGTCTGCAGTAAGTCTAGTCATGGTCATGTATGATACAATTCTTTTTCAGCATAGTCTTTTCCTTACACACTTTTAAAATAATTCTTGAAAGACATTAAAATCCAAAAGTATGACTCATGCCTTGCAACAAAAGAAAAAACTTAAAAGGAAAAGTATGCCTTCTGAAGATTAGGTTGGAAAATGGCAGTTAAGATCTATGTCAACTCCAATCTCTCCAGCTGTCAAAAAGTGCAGGTGAAAACGATTGGGCTGCCGATCTTATACGAAATAATAAAGAGATGCTGACCTTTAATACTGCTCAGTCTTTGGACTTCTCTCTTTCTACTGTGCTTGCTAAGCAGCAGCCTCCCTGGCACGGGAGGTACCAATGACATTCTGCTCAGGATGGTTGTAGGCATGTCCCTGTGTCTCATGCTCTCAGTTTCAGCCCACACAAAAAAATTACGCATGAGGCTCTCTGAAGTGCAATTAATACAGTAATAGGATAGCCTCAAAAATAGTAAGTCAGAGTTTTGGCCAGGGTGAACATCAGTTTATAAGACTCCAGCAGATCATTAGCACTCCATGAGGTGCTGTGAGAACACCCAGATGTGCAGTTCTCTCAACTACTGGACAGCTTTAGTGCCACCTCTTTTCTTCAGGTCTGCCTTCAGGCTTCCAGAAGGAGTCTATTCAGTGGGTTGGTTCAGTGCAGTGACCCAAGTTATGGAATGGACTTGAGCAAATCCATCACTGCTTACTGCAAAATGACATCTCCACCAAACAGGACTGGCAGAGGTTTGGATCAGTAGTACTTTGGAAGTGAAAGCTGGCCTGGTACAGTGTACTTATTGCAAGAATTCAATGACATATAATGCATGATCACTTCTTAATCTAATCCCAACAATCCAATTTTTGACTTCCATGCATTTATTTTAACAGATAGAATTTAAAACTGTAACAGTGTGTGCCTCTCCATACAATGCTGAAAAATATACATGTCTCTTAGGATCTCTTCTGAGCTCTTTGAACATTTTTTCTCTCACATCTGACTACTGACTACAATAAACCACCAAAATGTGGCACTTGCACAAGGTTTTTCAGTGGTAAGTACCCTTCCCAGTGAGGTTAATAAGTCAAAGAAATTGAAATACCGTGTCATTATCCTTGTGTTAGTAATAATGTTACCAATGATAACACCATGTAATGTACTCTGAAACTTTAACTATGCAAACATTGGTTAATACGTTACTGTTAGTCCCAACACCACAACTTCAAATACACAGAAATAGCTTTATCATGAAAAAGACAGGTAAGGTTCCAAACTGATGTTAAGCTTTCCTAGACACGGCTTCTCTGCTGGCACAAAATGTGCTAGCCATCTCTGTGCTCCACAGCTGAGACAAGAAAATGCACACTAGCTGAAGTATGAATAGCCTTTGCTCTCAAAGTCATTGTGCCTACATTTTCCTAATCATGCAGATATGAAGGACTGCTTTTTTCTGTCACACTGGAGGATTAAGGATCTTATCCCTAAATTGTCTCCTCCAGTGCATCATTCATGTTTTTTTCTTTCCAACTTCCCTTATGTGAGCAGTTAATACTAGTGCCAATGTTCCACACAACATCCCTCATTACACACCTCAAAAGTATGAGAAGCAAATAAAGCATCTTTTTTAAAGCTTGGAGATGTCACTTTCTGAGGCATCTTTAAACATAGCGTGAGACTGCAGTTGCTGACAGTGGTAGTGGGAAAGAAACTTCCCTCCCTCATGACAGCATAGGCAGCTCTTAATGCAGGTGAGTGACTGGAGAAAGTGTTCCTGATGACATCCCCTCCAAGGCAAATATGAAATCATAATGCATACAGCAGGACTTTGTGACTCTGCAAATACACCTGCAAGAAATATATAAAAAGAAAATGATATCCCTAAAGGGGTATGGGACAGTGCTGCTCCAAAACAGGTTGGCAAGAGTACCTAAGAGTCAGGGAACTTCTCCTCTAAATAGCATCACCCATTACGCTGTCCAAATTGTTTCTGTGAAAAGCTCTTGTCTTCTACTTCTAAATTTTCATCACAGTTTAAGAAAGAAATGCACTGAAAATTGTTCCAATGAACTTCGAAAAGCCTCGCCCACTTCTGCTTCATTGCCAACCACAGTGCTGACAGAAAGATTTGCTGTATTCCAGACTCACTTCCAGGTTTTTCTCTGAAGGCAGAAACCCACTTACAAACTTTTGAATCTGTATAAAATAAGCTCAATTTTGAGAAGCTAGGCAAATGTGAACCTAAAACTTCAATAAAAAGCAAGGATTAGTTGGAATGGACTGAAGCCTTACAAAAATAGCCATGTAAATTGCTCTGAAGTAAAAACATTGAGTTCTTCCCAACTCTACAAAATGAGCTCCTGAAATTGCAACCAAATCCTATTGTAATGATGGAAGATGGAAGATCTACCGCTTAGTCAGCATATCTTCATATTTCTTCTGTTCCCAATTTGAATGAAAGAGGAAGAAAACTTGTACAGTTCGCAGTAATTTGTTCCCATTTTTAAGTTTATCATGTGCACCTTGATCTGGTCTTGGCTTACAAATAGACTGAATGAAAACCTTATTGAAAATCTGCAATTATGTTCTGCTAGTATTACATTATTGATTTGCTCACATAATATGAAGGACTGGCTCACTTACCATGTAAAAATGACTCAAGCAAAAGAGAAAAAGCTGATACTATGCAAAAGCTGCATAAATGAAGCATGTGGAGCCTTGATGAGAGTAAAATTTGAATTGGAAAATAACGAAAAAGTCTTAATAACTATTAGAAGTTTATGAGAAATGTAATGTCCCAAACCTTCTTATTGTTTCCACCATGAATTCTATGAATATTTATAGCTCTGCAGTTAGATAACTGTAGGAATCCACAACATTTTTGGACTGTCCAACCCAGCAACACACTCTGGCAACCTATATTGGGTCTATCTCTTTTCTGTTTATTTTGTAAAATTATTACTATTATGCATGACTGCTGGGTGAACATCTGTTAATAAAAACTTTTGTACATTGCACATGGGCACAAAGACACCTCTGATAAATTAGTTTTACATGCTTTGGCAAGTACAATCTATTTTCTTTTCCCATTAATTACATTTAAATGGAAAGAAACAAGATGCAGTGATGGTAGTGGTGTAGTTCTTTTTAAGTGTGTCTTCCAATTTCAGTCCATGTACCCGTACACTCCTACATCAGTCTGAAATCTGGATGAATGGGAATCTCAATCCAGGAATGACGGAGATCTCCATTAGGATGAAGTACTTTACAGAACTTTAAACTTCACTACACCTTGCAGGTAGGAAAACTTACATGCTAACCATGTAATAATGACTGTGTTATTCCTAATCACAGCAGTCTAGAGCACAAATTATTTCAAAAATTAATAAAACATACGGAAAACAATGGATGTAAAGATCACTGAAGAAAATGGTGAGTGTCCCATGAGCAATGCTGTCCTTCTTAGAAAGACTGCTTTTCACCTAGGTTATATTTTCTCCGCAGGTGATCCTCAGTCAAGTCTCCAATGAAACTCTGATCCCAAGACAAAAATTTCAGTGGCACCAGCCTATATGCATGCAATTGTATGTGAGACCTACCACCTGAGGGAGGGCTGAGACTGTTATCCTTATTTTTCCCAGAAACATAAATGGTAATCTAAAGTATAGCCTCTTAAAAACAAACAAACAAACAAACAAACAAACAGAAAAAGGGGTAATTGCTGGATATCTCTCTGTTCCTGATACAGAACTTCGTTGCAGTTTCTAAAAATGGCAGTTTCTCAACGCCAGAAGTCCTGCTTGTGATGCGTAATGAACCAATACTGCACCTTGTTCTAACAGAAAGACGAGCACACAAATGACCTATACAAATTAACAGTTCCTGACTCTATACCAGCAGTGGTATGCCAATCTTTTTCTTGTGTAAAAAGAAAAAAAAAAAAAAGAGAGAGAGAAGCAGGCTTCCTGCCTGTAAAAGCAGTTGTCAGTACAACAGACTGGGAATGAAAATGAAAAGTGGACAATACTGATGATACATTGGTAGCTGACCCCTAGCCATCCTCATCACCCCTACATTGCCCTGAGAAAACTGTTAAGGGCAAAAAACTATTCAGAGTGAGAGAAAAAGAGGAGCTGCACTAAAACCTCAAAGAAGTAATTAAAAAAATAAATATAGAGCAGATGGGAAAAAAAGCAAAAGTAAATGACAGCAAATATTGGAGATTAAAAATGTCAGTGTCTGATAAGGAAAGCTGGAGGAGTCAACAAAATATCAAAGGTCACTGTGTGACAGATAAATGCACATTTTTAAATATACCAGGAACAAAAGAATCATTAAATTGTGAAGATATAAACACTGATAGAGACAGGGTGAGAGGAAATCTCTGGGTATTTAAGACCAAATGTGGAGGAGGTGTTTGCAGCATGTGTGCAGAACTATAGGTGAAGCAGAAAAGTTACCAGCTGTATTAAAGAAGACATAAGCCAACATATGCTAGCATAAAACAATTTCACAACAGCAGGCCTGAATAATTTATATGTAAGAGTATTAAAGGAATGAGCCAGTGAGCAACTGGTGCTAAAACTTTTTACAAATCTTTCAAAACTGGAGAAATTTCCAAAAACTGAAGCACTGGTTTACATTGTGCTGTCCCTCACACCCTTGCAATCCCTGCCACTCTTTCATGGAACAAGTGTTAAGAATGGATGTACTGGCTGAGGTCAGGGGATCTGCAGCCAGTGGGGACCTAGAGCCCAGTCATCCCAGTGGGTCCTCGAATACGCCAGCAGAAAGGTTAACAGAGAGTGCAGCCATTTCTAGTCTGAGTTTTGAGAAGGTGCTCTAGCTGCAGTGCTATTTACTATGTTTATCAGATGCCTTGGGCACACTATAAAACCCCTGCTGGGAAAGTCTGCAGATGACACAGCTGTTGACCAGACTGTAAAAGAAATATTTCAGTCACTGGGATAAACAGCCAAATTCTAACAGAAGCCATTTTAACTCCTACTAGTGCAAAACAGTGTATATAACACTCAAGTGAGCAAGAGAAGACCAAGATTTTAGAGTGCTTCTTTTTCACCTGACAAAATGAAGTGTCCCACACCATTCTCATGGTGTCGAGGCTTTAATGCAATCAGCACACAAGCTAGAGATATAAAGCTCTGAGCTATGCTTATACAACGCTTATGTCCTTTCTGTGGTCTTGGCAATGACTAATGTTTAGGAGGCCATCACCTTATGAACTTCCAGCTCCATGGTGGGGCAAATGGTCCACTACTATCTTTGACTGCTGTTATTAGTTGGGTTGTAAATAGTACAGTGGAAATGACGGTGACTTTGGTGCCTCCAGCACTGTAGGATCATACTGAATGGCCTTTCTGTGGTATTGTATGTTTTTAAGAATGTGGATGCTCCATCCCTGGAGGCACTTAAGGCCAGGTTGGATGAGGCCCTGGGCAGCCTGAGCTGGTATGGGGCAGCCCATCAGGGCTTTAAGGTCCCTTTTAATCCAAAGCATTCTATGATTCAGTAATTTAGTGATTCAAAAATTCTATAATTCTATGTTTCTATGTCAAACACCAGGAAGCATTTTGAACAGTCTGTGAAAAAGAGATGGGATTAGGGAACACAGGTTTAAATTAGTCTAGCTGAATGATGGCTCCCAAGGAGCCTTGATCACCACATGAAGGTATTTTCGTGTGAGAAAACAAGCAGGAGTAAGGGATATTTTCATCCTACTGAGAAAGGCACAACACTGAGAGGTCAGACAAATTTATATTTGAAATATGACAATTTCTAAGCAGTGAGGATAGCAATATTGGAGAGCAATGACAGAGAAAGGGCACCTTTAGTTAGAATAATTAGAAAGTTTTACAGCGTCATTGAGATGATCTGTTTTTATCCAAATGCTATTATATATGCAGAAGCCTCTCTGTGCTAGTAGGGGCAAGAAAAGCAGCTGAACTGGTTGGCTGGAGCTATCAGGGCTGGCCCAGCGTCTGCCTCTCTGGGTCTTCTGCATCATTTGGCCAGCCGTGTCTAAATCTCATGCTTCATTGCTGTTTGGATGTACGAAGAAATAGTTTTGGTTCTCAGGATGCCATGGTGTTGTTTTCTGTCCTGCCTTCCTACGGAGCTGCAAAGTCTGCAGGCAGGGGGCAAGCAAGGACAGGATGGGCAGAGATCTGTCAGTGCTTTTCACTCTGATGCTTGGCAGACTTCTGCATTCTGGTTAAAGTGATCTCTTGCCTGGCGTTGGGAAGGTAATTTCCTGCAAATGACTCCAGCTTTCTGCCTTTCTCTACAGCACACAAATTGGGTAGCACTAGATGCCTCTTGGTGCCCCACTGCTGCAGGGGTCCAGGCAACACCTGCATTTCTGCCCAAGGCACAGGCTGGTTTCAGGACACTGAAATTCCCTGTTTGAATTGATCAGATGATACAGGGGCAAAGCAAAGAGCCTGCTGCAGAGAGAAATTCGGACAGGACCTCATGACCCCTGGTGACCAATGTGGTCTGAGCAGACCAGGCATCTGGGTGTGGGGCTGGTGAGAGATAATCCATGGGGGACCTGAGTTTGCTCTCAAGACACTTTTAAAAATAAATAAAAAGAAAATAGGTTATTACAGAAGCTGACTGCAAGCAAAGCAGCTGTAGGATGCTTTACTTCATTACACAGGCCAGCTTTTTCAGCTGAACTCTCTTCTGCTCAGTAGAGAAGTTCAGCTGAATTTCTCTACTGTTCTGTAGTAGAGTCTCTTCTACTCTCTTCTGCTTCTGGCCAGGCTGTTGTCCAACTCTGAACACCAAGTACAAATGCCTATGCTGATGGGAAAGCTGATGGCACATTCTCCACGACCAGTTGCTCTCCTTGCTAATAGTGCCTATGGCACCTCATATTGTGAGACCATGACAACTGATTGGGGATTTCAGATTTTACTGAAATGTAAACAATAGGTAATCCAAATTTTCTTCCTCTTGATTGCTTAAATGTTGACACTCTCCAACACATTATTACTGACTCAGATTTGTGCGCCAGATCACTGATATGAATGGGAGCTCTAATTCCTGGCTATAGAATTGCATATATTGTGTTTTAGCCATCTGCTCTGGCTTATCAAGATACACAGAAAGTTTGTGCTGTTGATCTGTTTCTCTTGGTACAGATGGATGCAGGAGCTTAGGAAATGAGAACTAAAACCAAGAGCATTGACAGTGTTTATAATGTATTGACACAGTGGCCAGCAACACAGGATCTATCTAATACTTCCTGCATTGGTTGAAAGAGATCGAATCATGGAACAGAATCATAGTATCCCTAGAGTTGGAAGGGACCTCTGAAAGCCATCTAGACCAACTCCTCCACAATGAACAGGGACATGCACTGCTACATCAGGTTGCCCAGGGCCTGATCCAGCCTTGCCTTGAAAGTCTCCAGGGATGGGGCATCAACCACATCTCTGGGCAACCTGTGTCAGTGCCTCAACACTCTTTCTGAGAAGAATTATTTCCTAATATTGAACCTGAATCTCCCCTGGTGCAACTTAAGGCCTTTGCCTCTCTTCCTATCAATAACAGGAAATCAGTTTGGCTTTCCATACCTTTATTCTAGGGTGGCACACTTAATCTCCTTTTTGTGGAGATATAAGTAGAAGAAATCGCCTTGCGTATGGACAGTAATCCTTTTCTGAATTTGTACAAATTATTAAAGGTGGGAGTTGGAGTCATCCAGAGCAGAAAAAAGATGAGTCCACAAGTGAAGGTTTTGCATATTCAGAAACATCTCTCTAGAAATCTTGGATCTATTTCCTTCCTTCCACCATTTTTTGTTGTTGTTGTTGTTGTTTGTTAGTTCGTTTGTTTTTTTGAGGGAAAGGGTTGTATGGTTGTTTGGTTTTTTTTACATAAATAAACTGATGCACGAGTTCAGAGTAACATCAGGAGGTTGCAGTTGTGACCCACTCCCAAGGACCCAGGGCAGTAGGAAGCACCACTGAAACTCTGCATCCATCCCTGCATCCTATCACAGAGGCCAACATTTCCAAAAATGTTTGTCATTATTGATGTCCTCATTCCAGGTCTTGGAACTCCCCCACTACTGCAACTCCTGCTGCCTGCAGCTTGTCTCAGCAAGGTGTGCCACCTGACATCAGTTTGTAATGACATCTCATGTGTCTCCCCTTGCTAAATGCCACTCTCTCCTCTGACTGGTTTGTAACAGCTTGGGGCAGCAGATATTCCTGCAGTTTTCCAACACTAAAATCTGGATAACCTGAGGTGCTTAAAATAAAGATTCCACTTGAAAACTCCAATTACACTCTACACATGCTGCTGTGTATTTGTAAAGGCAGCATTACTTCAGGAAGGTTTCACTGCATGAACACTGCGGTGTTTTGATGTTTTTACTATCTCAGTGAAACAGTGGGCAAGTATGATCAGTGCCTGACAGCTTGGGTAATTTAAATGCAAATGCCTAAACTCTGTCAGTCATGTGAGAAACAGTCAATTAAATAGAGACATCTCCCAATGGCAAGGCTAATTAAATGGGCTGCTTTTCCTCTCACTGTGCAAAGATTTTCCTTAGTTTCCTGCCACTTGCTGAGCCAGCTTTCCTGCCTGGGCTTGCATCCCAGGTGTAACTGCCCGCGTACCTCTGTACCTCCCTTTGTATCCAGGAGGAGGCCAGGCAGTCAACTCATGCTCCCTCTTTTCAGGGGTGAACTGAAGAACAGCTAAAGAAGTCTGCTGCCCTGACAGAGCAGAAAAGCCAGACAGATGTCATTCCCCTGCCAGCATCATCTGGAGCCCTTCTAAACCACAGAGACCTGCATAGACAAGCTTAACTTCTTTTTTCTTTGCTTTGTTGCTTAGCCTTGTTGCCTTATCGCTCCTGGAGGGTGGCTGTAAGCACACCACAGGCCTTAACCCTGCCCTGGCTGCTTAGTGAATTTGTCAGGCTCAAAGGAAAAGCCCTGCAGGCAGCTTCCACTGCTCCTGTAAATTCAACCAGACAGAGTTTTCATTGAGAAAGATTTGCAAATGAGCAACCAATCCTCTGCATAACCTCTGGGTTGTGGCAGGTCAAACCACTGAGCAGCTGTGGGTACTCTGTAATGGAGGCTGGCACTGAACTCAGCCTCTGAAGTCACCAGGAGATGACAGATTTGGTGATATTGACCCTGCCTAACGTGTGATGAAGTGGAGATGGAAAGAGCAAAAGTCTCCCTCAGGAAGGTACACCCCCTGACCCCATGGTGTGGGCTGAGTACAATATACTAAAACTGAGCCCCTTTTCTTCAGAAAGGGAGCCAAAGCAACCGAGATGGTTTGTGCCATTGTGGAAACATCTAGCACATTCATCTCACCCTTCTCCCCCATAGCATATCTGCTCAGCATATCTATTAATTGATTTTCATACTGTTGAAGGTCACCTCCTTGGGAACACTGTTGTATCACTTCCCAGTGCTTTTCTTTACACATTTCTGATTTTAAAGATGCCAAGACTCTAGCTATCTCACATACAGGCATTTAATCTATTCTAAAAAGAAAGCTTCCTCTACACCCAAGAAGATAGGATGAGATCACAACAAAGTGGTTCAACTTGCCTCTGAAGGTATCTTACTCCCTGGACCAGGGACATGTTGCTGACTACACTGAAGGAGGTCCTCACTTCAGACTGAAAAAGCCAAGGGAAACGAGCTGTGTCTGAACGGTGTCACGAGCTGGACTCTTGAGTCCTCCTTCTATTTCAGTCTTACCACCATATCTGTTTGCTTCTGCAGATGTTTCCCTGCAGGGCTGAGCTGCCCAGCACCCCACTTACAAGGCAGGCCACATCTTATATTGGAAGTGGTCTGCTATGGAACATCTTCAGGCCCCAGGGTCAGCATCTCCTTGCTGGCAGTCCCCTCAGGGACCCAGGCAGGCATCATCATGCTGCTCACAGCCAACTCATGTCTTGGAAGATTTCCCTGTGCATTTTATTTTCTTAATGATTCTGACATGATTAATATTGGGCCTCAGAGTTCAGGGTGAGAGTTTTCAGAAAACAAAAATAGAATAGTGATATGTGAGCTGACAAAATGTAGACTATATTATTCTTTAAGAAAATTATCCCAGCACTCCTGTAAATATAACAAAACAAAGGCTTTAGTAAACACAGATAAGACCTATTTGTGGTTCAGTGCACAACAGTTAAGATTCATAGATCTAATAAAGGTAGGATTTTTATTGTCTCCTTCAAACTGGACAACAAATGCATTCAAAGATAGTAAAATGGTCACTTGAAATTGGGAAAACAAGGTCTTCTTTCTCACACATGACTGTCTCTCTTATGGCCAAGTGGCATGAAAAAATGCTGTAACACTTATTTATTTTTTTCTACCAGTGCAGCATGATGGTTAACAGGATTCAGATTAAGCTGAAGTTCAGAATTTAAAGTCACCAAGACCCATACTTCCACAGCTGCTCTTTCTTGTGTTACTGACTCGTTTTAGGTAAAAACCACCATTGATGTGCTCCTCAGTAAAAGTGTTTGCAATATTTACATTAGGTTACATGTGAACAGACAGCAAAAAATCTCTCTAATATATTCTTATATATGACAAATATCTCTTTTCCTGACACTTTTTAGAACAACTTAGAGAACTCCTTTGATGAGTTTCTTGGAGAAATACTTAACTGTTTTCCTACCATTTTCTTCAGAGCAGGTGAGGTTCTGGCTGTCACAAAGTGTAGGTGATTCTTTATTATAGAATTTGTGCAGTTTTCCCATTTTGCCAACACTTCTACAGTAAATGTTCTGAAGATTTTTATCTGCATGTTGGCATGTTTGTCATCTGCTATTGGGGCAAAGAGTATTATTTTTATATGTTATCATGGAGGACTTGAGCTGCTGTGGCTAGAAAGCATATTGGCTGTTCTCTGTCTCTGAAACACAGTGTTCTGCTTCCACTGAAACCCCATACATTATACTGAGACTACCCTGAAAACTGAGCATAAGGTTCCTGTTGTTTTAATGTAGAAGGCTGAGAGGATAGACACAGCACAGCACAGAAGGCACTGCCTGACACAAGACTATTTTCACTTCTCTGTGATTCAGAAACTGTCCCCAGAACTTTCTGAGCAGAACGAAACTATAAAGATCTCTCACCAGAAATATTAGTACCCCTGTGAGATTTCCTGTGTTAAACAAACTCACAATGTATTCCACAGTCTCTTCAGAATTACCAAAACTAGAAACAAGATGTCCTGGCCTCTCTAATGGGCACAGAAGTTCCTATAAAAGACAACAGTCCAATGAGTACCTACATTTGTTTTGGAAAGGAAAACTTAATGCTTTAAAATGATATTCAGATTCAAGGTCTTTAGAATTTAAATCTGAGTGCTTTGAGATAATTTTACAAATCCTCACAGAAATCCAAAACAGAGCTGGATTACTAGAAGTGTATCACCTGCTGAGGTCAAACTTGTCTCATACAATTGAAAGCAGCATAGTTATTGAATGCTATTTTAACCAAACTTTATTGGAAGACAAAGTTTCCAAACCAACAGTGCAGATCAATTATAACTGACCAAGTGTTAAAACATTTAATAGAGGGAAATGTACTGACTGCAGCAAACTGAGATGCCACACTTCAGGCATCTTCACTTGAGTACTTTGAACATATTTCATGAAATATTGCCTCATTTCTGATTAGCCTTAAGGAAGCAAGACACTAGAAATAATTGATTCTAACTACACTTCAAACTGCTGTTCCAGTGCCTTTACACTTCATGAAATACGGATCAATTATCTTTTTGGCAGAGCTATCATTTAGAAGAGCTCCATGAATGGTTGCTCTCTCTCTCTGGGCTTGACCCACTCTTGGTGTTTGCTTAATTTAGTTGAGCTATTTGCTAAACTGCACAAACATTTAGTTTAACCTAGAAAAAGTAACCTGCATTCACAAAACTCCTCAAGTTTTGTGCTCATAACCACCACAAATTAAGTGAAGTCATTCTTTGTCCAACCTTTGGAATGCCACCTATGAGCAACGTGACGTGAAAATATACATTCATAATTGTGCATTTTACAGAATCAAGACTGCAGCAGTGAGCTTACCTGTCAGCTGAGAGAGCAGTGAGAGTGAAGACCGACACTCCTACAGAAGTGAGCTGTATGAAGGGGATGAGCTTACATCCAATCCTGCCAAACAGCCACTCATCAGCAAGGTACCTGCTGGCATCCACAGGCACACAGGTCACTAACAGCAGCAGGTCTCCCAGAGCCAGGCTGGAGATAAACAAATTGGGGACGTTTCTCATGGATTTCACAGTACAGAAGATCTTAATCAAAGTGATGTTACCAATAAGGCCTATCAAAATGATGATCCCGTAAATGGTGGGGATGGCATAGAGGAAGGCTGGGTAGAACCACTCGTCGCTGAGGATGGAGAGATTTGCACTCTGGTTGGCAGAGATATTGTAGAGGACAAAGTCATCTGTTTCCAGGTCCAGCAGCAGGCACTCTCCAGATGCCATTGCCCTACTTCCCTCTTTTCAGAAGACGACTTTGTTTGAAAATCCTCAAATACATATATTTGTCCCTTTAATTTTGCCACCGCTTGGTTGCTTTAAACAGTCGTAAGAGTTTAAAAGTCATATCACCTTGTGGCACGTCGTAAATAAATAGAAGAAAAAGCCACCACACATTGCTCAGCAGTACTGCTTCTGTAAATTGAAAGGAGAACATCTTCTAGCAGAGTTTGAATCCCGAAACTTGCCTTTTCCTCATTGCCTTGCCTCGCTGTTAGCTGTTCCTCAGCTCTGGCAGACCGGTTATCACACCCAAAGACCAGTCAGTGGGAGGCATTTTCAACAGGAATGCCAAGCTAAATTCCCAGCTTCAGGTCTGCCTAGCAGAACAGAGGGAAGAATGAGGGAATTACAACCAGCAAGAACTTTTGGTAGCAGCCGTCACGTTGCATTCCCCGACTCCTCCAGCTCTCAGCACTTGCACTCCACAGCCGGATTTAAAGCGAGGGAAAAACACTTCTCCGACGGCTCGGATCCTATAGGCAGGATCTTCCGGACGTCAATTCCCCCCCGGCTTCCCATGATGAGATCGGGCTGGCTGATGAGAGAGCAATCATTCCGCGGGAGCCGCCGGCAGCGCCGGGGAATGCCAGCCACCTACTGGACGATCCCATCACTGCCTGGTAGGAGTAACGCGGGGAAAGAAAGAAAATCTCCGTTAACTCTTTAGATGAAAAAAAAAAATAAAAAAAAAATCTGCTCTCTGATACCTCGTGAGATGAGGGTCCAACCAAAGCTTCGTTTATTTTGTACTGCGGACGATGTGATTGGAAAAGCAATTCCTCCCTCTTAAATGAGATCGCACTTTGCACGCTGGTATTCATTGTTCCAGTGAAGGAGTGTAATGACATGGAGCCAAATTCATCCCCCAGGGTAAATGAACTGAATAAAGCCAATTAAGATAAAATCAGCAACACAGTTAAGATAAGCAAATGAGTATTAGCGATGTGCACCAGCAGTTAGCCAAGGAAGCCTGAACTCTCGGCACACTCAGCACACTTTTAGTTTATGTTTTAATTTGGAGGCAACAATAACAAAGGACAAAGTTTGCCATTCAGTGCAGTTATCACTGTTTATGGGGTACCCACCACACCCACAGCTATAGGTAACACCGCAGAGAGAAGTTTCTTGTAACAGTCTGAAAATGCTTAGAGCTCAAAGGAGACATAACCAGCACTGCTGCCTTACTGCTTTATAAGAGGTAGGCAATTTATGGTTATACACAAGGACTTTCAGGACTGCAGAGAAATACAGTTAATTTGGAAACCAGCCTGCAGAATTAAATAAAGCCATACATTACATTTCCTTGTGCAACTGCTCACTTTGCAGGCAAAAGAATGATTTATCCATGGCTAGAATGGCTTGGAAGTGAGGGAGGAGGTGATTTGAATCAGACATTAAACAATAAAAGAAGTCAACCAGAAGTTTGTTGAGGAAAGAAATATTCCAGAATATGATCTGGAAAATATCATGGCACTTGAGAGCCATGTCCCAGAATGGGATCATAGAAGGAGACTTTGGGAGTTGTTTTCCTACCTCTTTCTTGTGACCCAGGTCAGTGTTTTCAGCTGCTTTGCCGCTGTTCGCTCTCAGTCAACAAAGGACTTATGTGTACCCTTAACTTTAAGTAGGTGGAAAACATATGTTTTCAAACTGAGAACCTGAGAGAGTGCTGTGCTGGGAGCTCAAGGGAACAGAAGAGAAGCCAGATTTTCTGCTATTCCTTTCAGGCAAAAGCCTTCTTTTAAAAAATGTACCACCATTAAAAAACACCGGTGTTGCTTGATCCACATGCACAGGTGAAAGCATTTTGGTGGGTTGGGACCAGCTCTGCACAGGCTGCTAGGTAGGGCAGAGCCTAGCTAGAGGCAGTGTGGTGCCCAGCACAGCAGAACACATGCCTAAGGCACAGGGCATGAGTCATGGGGCTCCCAAAGCAGCCTGGCCATGTTGTGTGGTGGGATACCTCTCTCAGCTCCCCCAGGTTTGTTGAGAGACTGATCAGAGGAGCTCCAATTTGATTTCCAAGCTTTGTGATAAAATAGAAGTGACACTGCTGGAACAGAGAGAGAAGCCATGCAGTTGTAATCTTGATGAATCCTCATGTCTGGCATCTTCCTACAATCCCTTTCTGCCCCAAAATGAATGGCAACCTGGGATCTGTAAATCTGTTGCTGAGAGCCTGAAGAGCTCCAGCTCTCACTGCTAGGCTTTAATCTTCTGGATGGACAATAAAAGGTGCATTTGCCAAAAACCCTCAAACACAGCCAATAAGTCATGATTCATCACTGTTTAAATCGTTCTACACTGAAATCTTTCATACTGCTACACAGTGGAGGGAACAAAGCCAGGAGAGGGAAAGCACTGCTGGAACCACTTGCTATCTTGCAGCACACTGTGGTGTTTGTGCTTCTCTTTTGAGGTGAGTGCATGCAGGTCAGACTATATTCCAGGCATCTCCATCAGTGATGGAAGATGTTCTTGTGACCTTTGGGGGGATTCACTTCACCTTTGTAATGGGGTTTACTTTTTTTCAGAATGCTTTTCAAGTCTAAAGTTACGTATTTCTAGTTTTTGCAGCCAGGTTTCTGGTTTTAGAACATTTTTGGCCATTGAAAATGAGAAATTGAAACAATGTGCAGAAAAGGAAAAAACTAAACCCCTAAAAAACCCAACAGATCCTGTAAAGCCTGGAATATAGTTTAAATTATAAAGACATTCATTGTTTATGTCAGACTTAATAGGCGCCTGTGAGTTACATGCTTGCTACCAACATGTAGAACACAGGCTTTATTCAGACAGCCTACAAACATTCCCATAAGTAACTGAGGATATATCCCAGAGATGTTTTTGTCTCTGCATAATTTGCACATGCATATTTCATAATAAGTTCATAAGTTCATAAGTTCATAAGGTTGGAAAGGACCTATAAGATCATCTAGTCCAACCATCCTCCTATCACTATCTCTACCCAACTACTAAATTAAGTCCTTAAGCACCTCATCTAAACGCTTCTTGAACAGCGCTAGGGATGGTGCCTCAACCACCTCCCTAGGCAGGCCATTCCAGTGCCTGACCACTCTTTCAGAAAAGAAATGCTTCCTGAGGTCTAATCTAAATCTTCCCTGGCGCAACTTGTGGCCATTCCCTCTCGTCCTGTCATTACTTATCAGGGAGAAGAGGCCTACCCCCTCCTCACCACAACCCCCCTTCAGGAAGTGGTAGAGTGCTATAAGGTCTCCTCTGAGCCTCCTCTTCTCCAGACTAAACAATCCCAGCTCCCTCAGCCGCTCCTCATAAGACTTGTGCTCCAGGTCCCTCACCAGTTTTGTTGCCCTTCTCTGAACACGCTCCAGGGCCTCAATGTCCTTCTTGTAGTGAGGGGCCCAAAACTGAACACAGTACTCGAGGTGCGGCCGCACCAGAGCTGAGTACAGGGGGATGATCACCTCCCTGCTCCTGCTGGCTACACTATTTCTAATACAGGCCAGGATGCTGTTGGCCTTCTTAGCCACCTGTGCACACTGCCGGCTCATGTTGAGCCGAGCATCAACCAACACCCCCAGGTCCTTTTCCTCTCTACATTCTTCAAGCCATTCTGCCCCAAGCCTATAGCATTGCATGGGGTTATTGTGGCCAAAGTGCAGGACCCGGCACTTGGTCTTATTGAACCTCATCCCATTTTGCTCAGCCCAGCTGTTCAGCCTATCCAAATCCCTCTGAAGGGCCTCCCTACCCTCAGGCAGTTTGACACATCCTCCCAGCTTTGTGTCATCTGCAAACTTACTGAGGGTACACTCAATTCCCTCATCTAGGTCATCAATAAAGATATTAAACAAGATGGGCCCCAAAACTGACCCTTGGGGGACACCACTCGTTACAGGACGCCAGCTGGACTTAACTCCATTAACCACTACCCTCTGGGCACGGCCCTCCAGCCAGTTCTCCACCCAGAGAAGAGTGAACCTGTCCACACCACGGGCTGCCAGTTTCCTTAGGAGAATACTGTGGGAGACCGTGTCAAAGGCCTTGCTGAAGTCCAGGTAGACTACATCAACAGCCTTTCCCTCATCTACCTGTCTGGTCACCCAGTCATAGAAGGAGATGAGGTTGGACAAGCACGACCTGCCCCTGGTGAACCCGTGCTGGCTGGGTCTGATCCCTTTATTGCCATGCACGTGTCGTGTGATCTCCCTCAATATCATCTGTTCCATAACTTTCCCTGATACCGAGGTCAGGCTGACAGGCCTGTAGTTCCCCGGGTCTTCCTTACGGCCTTTCTTGAAGATGGGAGTCACATCGGCAAGCCTCCAATCTTGTGGGACCTCTCCAGATAACCAGGAATGCTGATAAATGGCAGAAAGTGGCTCGGCAATCACCTCTGCTAGCTCCCTCAGCACCCTTGGGTGGATCCCATCTGGCCCCATGGAGACATTTTGTTTATTATAAATTCTTTTGCCTTCCCTGAGCAAGCATATAATATTTGTGCGTTTCTACGAGCATAGGCACCTCTGCTAGAGAGTTCACTTCAAGCTCCCGAGACTCTCTCCAAAGGGAGATAAGCACCATTGCCCATGTTTCACCAGGGGTAACCTTCGTGCATGTGCAAGACAAAAGAAGTGGTCGGCACAAAGTTGCTTAACAGACTACTGGCTGTTATGAATACAGTAACACAGGTCTTCCTGCTCCTGCACTGCAATGCTTTTCTGCTGAACAGTGAGAGATTCCACAGATACTTTGAAGAGGTGCTTTTTTCAGCTCTCAACTTCTACCCAGCCTCTGAATGAGTTGAAAAGAGGCAAATTTATTTCTCCTTAATTTTGCACAATGGGGTAAATTTGTGACAGAGCTTTGTAAGTAAAATTTTTCAAAAGAAGTTAAGTTTCTCCTACTGGAAAGGTAATGGATTTTAGGATTCTACATTGCTCATGAACTCACCAGCTAGAAATGGAGCCAGATTTTAGAACAAACGTAATCTGCATTGAGGGAAATATATGAGGACTGGTTTTTCAAAGAGCTCAATGAGCTGCAGCTGCCACAGGGAATGCCACAGGCAGATTTTCAAAGAGCTCAAACTCTCAGCGCACTGAGATCTTTTGTAAGACACTAATCATTTATTCTTTGTATGTAGAGTATGTATTTTTCATGTTCTTCATGGATAAGCTTTTTTTTTTTTAGCAGGGGAAATCTAGTGCAACAAAGGTTTTCTGAGTTGAAGCACAGCACTCACCTACTGTTTGCATCTTTGAGAAATGAAGATGCAGGACCCTTTCCAGACAGATGAGAAACCTTGCAGGCCTCAGGGACAGAAGCTGATGACAGCTCCTGTGAGGCCCCATGAGGATGCTGCCATGGCCACCTGAAGACTCTGCATGCCTACAAAGGGCATGGTTATTTGCCAAGAGTGTCTCTTGCATTGTCTTGCCACATGTGACTGTACTTTGTCCTGGCTTCTTGTGCATCTCTTTGGAGAAAGATAAACCCCCTTTCCAGTGGCTGCAGATTGCTCCCTGCTGAGCTCATCGTGTAGCATCCATTGATTCATACCATGATATCCAAATACTAATATCATATCCAATTATCCAGACATCCAAATACTCTCCTTCTGAAATTATTCACCTCTCATAGGGAACAAGGTGACATAAAACATCCTTCTTATGCTCTGTTCAAGTACAGTCTTCATTTTTATTGCTGTCACCACTACCCATTCACATTGTATTCCGTGTCTTGGTTCACCTCTCTGTTTCAGTCACTGAAGTTAACAATAACTGTTCACAAAACTCTCCTAGCTGAGTTCATTCCAGAGATCTCCTTTACAACAGAGCTTTATAGACTGTTAATTGTATTAAAAATACATTTTTTAAGCAGTGATCCAGGCTCGTCTCTGCACAGTCTGGAGGTCAGAGGGGCTGGAGAGGAAATGAAATAGAACTCTGTTACAAAGTCCCTTGAGTGGATACCATGTGCTGGTTCCTTGTACGTGTAAATATGGAAATGAAGCAGTGTCAGTTTTGTTCCTTGATTGAGCAGCCCTGCTGCAGATGAATATGCAAACCACACGATGTGAAGCACTCCCACTGTGCCTTTGAAAAAGCTTACCCATCCTAAATTAGACAACTCCTTCAGCTTGTTATTGAACTTCATATATCACATACTCACTCCCAGCATCTCATCATGACATAATATCATCAAAAACAGAGGGGATGTCTGAACTGAGAAGCACCTATGTGCTCACAGGGAAGGACAGATTTGAAGGAGAAAGCATGCAGATATTTATATACAGGAATCTCCTACCTGGCTTGAAGAGTGGAACAGACAAAAGTAAAATGGCCCCTGAAAATGCAGAAAGTGAGAGGGAGATTGTGTGGTGGAGCAGCAGAAGAAAGGAACCAGCCTGTACTTTGTAAATGTGGGATGGGAAATGACTTGAAAACCCGTGTGAGATGCTATAAAGAGCAGAGCAGCAGGAAAGGGTGCATAAGGAGTATGGTATGAGCTAAAAATATGGAAAAGGACCTTCGCACCTGTCCTGCGTACACACTGGAAGAGCACAACTGCATTTTTTAAAGAATAAATGAGTTTGTGGATACGAATGTCTCAAAGGGCAGAAGAAGGGTATGATGGGAAGAACATCCTGAAGCTCTGCAGACATACAAAGGAGATGAAAAGAAGCCATAAAAGATGCTACAGAAGGGAAAAAGTAGGCAGAAGTGAGACTAGTTGAGTAAATCAGGTTTGGGGTCAAGTGTACAGGCAAGTGTATCATAGAATAATTTGGGTTGGAAGGGACTCTTAAAGGCCAAATAGTCCAACTCCCATGCAATGAACAGGGACACATACAGCTCCATCAGAGTATTAAGAGCCCTCTGCAGCCTGACCTTGAGTGTCTCCAGGGATGGGGCATCCACCACCTCTGGTCAAGATGTCTCAGTGCTTCAGTGCACTTACCATAAGAAAAAAATTCTCCTAACCAATCTAAATCTTATGTTTCTGTGGCCCTACTCTGGATGCATTCTAAAATGTCCATGTCTGTCCTGTACTTGAAAGCAGTACTCCAGGTGAGGTCTCATCAGCAGAGAAGAGGGGCAAGATCGCCTCCCTCACCCTGCTGGCCACACTTCTTTTGATGCAGCCCAGGATACAGTTGGTTTTCTGGCTGAGGACACAGTGATGCCTTATGACCAGCTTCCCATCTACCAGTACCCTCAGGTCCTTTTCATCAGGGCTGTACTCAGATCTTTTGTCCGCCAACTTCTACTGATAGCAGGGATAGCCACAACTGTGACACAAAACCCTGCACTTGGATTTATTGAACCTCAAGACATTCATCTGGGTTCACTGCTCCTGCCTAGGTCTTGGGACTGCATTCCATCCCTCAGCTGTGTCACCCCCCCACACACAACTATCATCCCATTTATTTGTCCACGGAGTGTGAAGATAGTACACAATCTCGGCTAGGTAAAGCTGAAAAATTAAAAACACACTTTGGTGCTAGAAACTTCAGAACAGTGGCAGGGGAGAAAGATTAAAATACAGATTTTACTTGGTGAGATATCAGTAGAGTCAGTAGAGTGTTTATTTAAATATTGCAAGGCTGTACAGGAATGCTAAAGGCCATACATACATGTTGAGGCCTTAAATTGAGAGCATCAAACTCTGGATGGCTCACTTTGGAGGCATTTTTAGATGCTGATTTAAGATTGACACCTCCTCCCTCACCCATGGCATGCAGAATTAGTGTTCATGGCCTGTCAGCCCCTGCAGCTCCTACCCTGAGCTGAGCAGTGCTGATGGATTCACCCCAGTTTCATCTCTTTTCTAGTGCCCTCCTGTGAGCACTTCCAGCTTGAAGCTTTCACTTTCAGTACTGATGCTGAAAAGCAGCTGCTGCAATAAATTACTGCTATTCTTTCCCTTTTGTAATGAAAGATGTACTGAATATGTAATTATTATTTTTTTAATCTTAGTTGCCATGGGAAAGAACAATTCTCTAGCTAACAGAAGGACAGACAAAGTTGGCAATATTGTTATTAATAATAATAAAAAGGGTACTCTGAGAGATGGGAAGAAGTGAAACACCACAGTGTAAACTACTTATTTGAAGGAAAAAGAAAATAAAAAATTTGTTGTCAACAAGGCTGTTCAAACTTTTTTCTACAGCTAGCTGGCAAAATTCACCAAGAAATACACTAAAGAAAAAACATCAATGTGATATTATAATTTACCATCCATACTCTATACCTGAGGGATGTTTCAGGAAGCAAATAGCAGAGCACAGAGGCATTCAATAACAATAACTCTGAGCAAATTGTTTTTCTTGACGTGCAGTAGCTGATTTGCTTTTTATTATCTTCTCTCTCATGTAAAGGAGAAGAGATCTCAGATAAAGACAGCGATTTTGCCTCCAAAGCTAAGCAGAGACTAGCTGTGGTTGTGACAAGTAGGACAGAGGACACTGCCAATTCTCTGGGTTGAGCCCTGGGTGAATCCTAGCATCAGCCTTGCATTTTTTGGCCCAGACCTGCACCCTGTGCTGTGACAGAAGTCTCCTATGAGGAAGAGAAACAAATAAACAAACAAAATCCTAGAAACAACAACCCAAACAATTCAAATCCTTACAGAAATGTTGAGAGTAACTTAGTAACTGAGTGTACTGCCACTAGAGGACACGGGCGAGGTGTGCTTGTTGCTGAGCAGTACTCTGACTTGCTATTTGCTTTACACTAAGCTCGATGCTGTGTGATGCTGTGTGTCTCATTTGCTCCGAAGATGGAGTGGGGACACGGGCAGGTGGGTCCTGCTGGGGACAAGATACCCTTATCTGTACATAAGTAGGGACTGCACAGTGCAGGGTAATCAGTACGTCTTCTATGTCTTCTGAACGTTCATTGGCATGTCCTCTTCCATGTAGTAGCACATGGAGGTGGCTATCCATGCTTCACCTCTAGGAAGATGATTGTCCCCCTGTGCTTGGCACTTGTGACGCTGTACCTCAAGTACTGTTATCGGTGTTGGGCACTGAGAAAGACAAAGACATCAAGGTCCTGGAGCATGTCCAGAGAAGGGCAACGAAGCTGTGAGGGGTCTGGAGCTCAAGACTTATGGGGAGCTGCTGAGGGAGTGGGAATTGTTCAGTCTGGAAAAAGGGAGGCTCAGGGGAGACCCTGAAGGGTGGTTGTGGTGAGGCAGAGGTCGGCCTCTTCTCCCAGGTAACAGTAGTAGTGTGAGAGGGAATGGCCTCAAGTTGCACCAGGGGACATTCAGGTTGGATATTAGGAAAAATCTTCTCCAAAAGAGTAGTGAAGCAGTAGCCCAGGCTGCCCAGGGAGGTGGTAGTGTCACTGCCCCTGGAGGTGATAAAAAAATGTGTAGATGTGGCACAGAGGGATGTGGTTAGTGGGTATGATGTGATTGGTTGGTGCTTTGACTAGATGACCTTAATGGTCTTTCCCAACCTTAATGATTCTATGATTCTGTGCTACTGTGCTCCCATGGTGTGACTCCTTGTTGGATACATTTTCTCATGGAGCGAAATGCCCTGGAGTGCAGGGCTGGATGTCCCCCTCTCAGTCAGGGCAGCAATCTTGATCTGACCACAAGCAGAAAGAAACTACATGAGAGGTTAACTAGACAATGCTCTTCCAGGCAATCTGTGTGCCTGCAGGAGACAGAAGCTGGTAAGGAGCAGACACTGGAGGACACAGAAAGTCTTCAGCAAGATCACAAATAAAACCCTGTTAGAAAAATAAAACCCTAAAATAAAACCCTGTTAGGGCTGTGAGAGTGTTTGGAAAGCATCCCACACAAGCACTCAAAAATAAGTTCACTCTCTGGGACAGAAAGCTGAAAAAATATCACTGCACACCTGGGAGGACACAGAAAAATGGGAAAATGAAGTGCCATTAAAGCACTTCGCTGCACTGGGCTGTGCTGACGCGTGCCCTGATTTGTAGTATACTTTTACAGCAGTGAGAGGAAGAGGCAGAAACTGGGCAGCATTTCCACTCTTGTCTCATTTTCATTGAAATCTGGGTTTAATTTGGTGGGCCAGGTTCCCTTATGTCCACCATTCATTGGCACAGTGTATCTCTTTGGCTTTGTATGTGTAGATAGCATCTTTCTGATTGGGTCTGTCCCTATTGGAGACTGGTAGAAAACTTGGCTTTTGAGTTGAGTGGCTGGACAACGAGTTACAAGAAACACAATGTAGCATTTGAGAATGCATGACTTTGAGTAATCATACTCATATCTAATGAAATCTAACCAACACATTTCCAGTAAGAAAAGCAACCTTGGAATCACAGTGATTAATTCTCTGAGAACATCATCTTGATGCGCACAGACCTAAAGAAAAACAATGAGGAAGGAATGATGAAGTAGGGAATGAGTCATTCATTTTAGTGTCTGGGCTTCCTGCCCCTTACAAATCATAGCACTAATTGCATTAAGGAATGGAAACCGCTCTGCATGGCATGAAATGCTTTAATCTGCATTTGCCAGCAGTTTTCATATGGTAATGCTTCAGGCTGTTGGGACACATGCAATACAGTAGAAAATTGGGTGATGATAAAGCATTGGCTCACAATCTTTAGTTTTTAGTATTCCCTAGTGTAAATATTTACATTGCTGTATGCTGAGAAACTAGCTATGCGCTAACAAAACCCTGGAGATTATTGTCCATATCTCCAGAAGTCATCTGCAGGCTGATCTCAAAAACATATAAGTGCTTTTGGCCCAGATCCTCAAAAAGATTTAGGAATATAAATTCCACTGTGGCCTCACTAAGAGTTAAGTATCTAAATACTTTGTGAATGCAGTCATCTGAAGATACTGGCTATAGATAAACAGAGCTGATAAAACCTGGATTTAATTTTAAATAACGTATGGATGCTTGTGACATTCTTGTACTAATTAACATAGCCAAGGCTTACATTCTGTGGTGGAAACTAGTATTTCAGCTATAAAGACAAGATAAGAGACCTGTGCTCTACCAATGTGCTAAGCAATTTATCACTGTCAAGGATATCCCCAAATCATCATATTCCAACATCAGATGAATGTTCTGTTTTCTCAATACTTATTTTCAGGCTCAGGAGAGAAAATTGGTATTTGATGTAATCATCATGTTGCTGACACATAAAAGAGTTCCTATGTCTGCCCACCAGTGAAGCTTGCCTTGACAGCTAGAGGTGCAATATGCCAAAGAAGTCAGAATATTACAAAAAAAATTAAAATTCAGTATCTGCTACCAACATTATCAAATATTCTAATATGAAGTTTGACAGAAAGGCAATGAAAGGATCTAAAATTTGAGATAAATATGGATTACTATGATAGAATAAAAGTTTTTAGCCTCACATTCAGTACCCCTCAATGAAATTCCAGGTTTTTTTTTTTTAATTCAAATTAGCAAAATGCAATCAGATTTCTGAAGATTCATTACTTGCATAAATTAAAAATCTTTCAATTCAGCATTTTTCCACAAAATCAAATTAACTATTTTCAATTCAACCAAATATATCATTGCATTTCCTATGATGTGACATTACTATGTGAAAGCTTTATCTTGGGAGTCAATTGTCAAATCTTATGGCATTCTCCACAGCAGAAAATACAACTAGATCCATAAAAGAAATAGCACTATAAATCATGGCTATATATAACAGAAGATTGGTGTGGAATGTAACTTAATATAAATCTATAATTGCTTCTGAATGAGGCATTTCTGATCCGTTCAGGAAAGTTGATGATTCCAGTCTGAACTAATCCAAAATTAAAACCTTGATTTAAAGTTTCCTGATGGGAAGTGTGGTTTTGTATTTTCAGTCAGACATTCTTATGGAAAACATGAGAGTTCCTGTTGCTTGCTGTGTATGTTGTGCTGTCTCCATCCCTGCTGTAGACTGCACAGTCATTCTGCTCTTGAAGGGAAATTCAGACTCAAATTAAATAAAGACATCAACCCTTGAGAAAAAAATAACAATAAGCTAAAGTAACTAATGTAATGGAAATGCACAGACTCTTAAATCGATTTGGAACAGCTTATTTAAATGCATCCTGCAACAAACTACTGTTTTACTAGTTTATGAAGAGTTGAAGGAAACATTTGACAACTGTCCCATACCATACTGATTTAAATGAATGCATCAGACAGCAATGCTCTCAAACGAATTTGTAGCTAAATATCTGCTGGTTTCAGTGAATGAAGACCACGAAGTAACAAGAAATACTGAGATCTGAGATTTCGTGGAATTTAGATGTTTCAGGAAGTAGAAGAAGCAAAAATTTGGGAGTTACAACCAATTGAATAAACATGCAAAGCCTTCCATATCCTTGCTGAACCTGTCAGCGTAATAAAGTGTTCAACAGTCCCAGCACGGCAATGGGTGGCCAGCAAGCTGGTGAATGAAGTGATCTTATCTTACCCATCTTCTCATGGTCTCCCTGAAGTAGGACACACTTTAGAATCTCCCTCACACAGAGTCTGGGGACAATGCTGGCTTAAAGAATTCCCCTCTCCTCTGCAATAGCAACGTCCCTGGAGGCATTCAAGAAACGTTTATATTTGGTACTTAGGGACATGATTAGTGGGTAAATATTGGTAGTAGGTAGATGGCTGGACTGGATGATCTTGGAGGTCATTTTCAACCTTGGTGATTCTGTGATTCCAAGATTCTATATGAGAATGTGGTGCATTCAGAGGAGTGCTTTGTATAAGCAACCTCTGTAAACATAAGGGATAAAAAATATTTAGAATCGTTTGGTGATATTTCTGAGCATCTAAGGTATGATGACCTAATAACAATGAAAAAAAGGAGGGAAATCAATCATCTGCAGCACACAATTAGATTAGGTACAGTGAAAGCAGACGAAAAGTGAAACCTTTGAAACAGAATTACAAGGGTGAGCTTTTGTCCCAAGAATAGATTTTGCATTGGTATAGAAGAAAAATGTGTAAAATTTGTCAAGTTTTGCATAATTTTGAGCATAGGTTGGCTTGCAATGAGACAGAAAGCCAATTCTGACCTCATCCTGGTTTTCTGACAGCATAACTTCCCTGAACTCAGTGGCTTACTGTCCCAATTTACCATAAATATATACAAAGTGATGCCCAATGAATTCTATTCTGCATTTGTAGCAACTGTAGAAGGAGGCAAGACTGAGGTGAAGAACTATGCATGTGCTTGGAAAATCTGTCCCCGAATCAGAAGAAAGCTCACTACACTTGGTGAATAAGAAAGGCACAGTGTGCAGCTTCCACTCCATCTCTGGACAACGCATTCATAAACACGTTCCTAAACTTCAATGCAAAATCAGATTACAAAATATTTGTAGAGAATGTGCCAATGGATATAATTTACAAAGAGACTCAGTTCAGTAACATCATTCCACTAAAATAAAGTTCTTCTATGGCCACTGCTTCCAACTCTGTTGGATGGGAGAGATGTCTCCAGATGGGAGATCCCTGGAGTTTACAGTGGCTGTAATGCCTCACTATGACTGCCAAATGAAAGATGTTTCAAAAAGATTAATATAACCTCCATCTAAAATCAACTCAATGTCATTTTAAAACACTAACTGCATTCAGGTATTTATTGACAAATATCAACACACTTTTCTAGGCTTTGTCAAGTCAGTGTCCCATCTTATTTATCTGAAGAAACAAATTAGAAGCTTACTGGACAGACAAGTGGGTAAGAAATAAAGGATTTGGAGTCATTTCCTCAGCATAGCATTGTGCTTCAGCAAGCATCTTACTCATCATAATCTCGAATAAGTGGCTTCTAATACAATAAAGCAACAAACATAACCACTTCTTTTTCTGTATTTCATGGAAATAGTCCTATTATCTACCAGATCACTATGTTAGGAGAGACAGAAATGGAACTTCAAAATGAATAGGCTGCACTATTACATACATGAAATCTTCTGAAGTGTCACACATGCATGGAGTGAACAATAGAGATATAAAGTATGTCTATACAGACAAAAGATTTAGCACTCCCATAATTCTCAGGTCTTGGCTCACTGACTGTCCATGCTACATAAAACACAATCTCAAAGTGGAAAAAGGCAGTTTCTGTGGATTGCTCTCAATAGTCATCTTGGTTAAGGCTTCATCAAGTTTTCCTCTTTTATTCCAACAAGATCTTCCAATGCTATTTCTATGGGTCTGATACCGTTAGATATTATCCAGTGTTCTTATGCCACCCCATCCCAAAGGCAACCTACATATTGGTGTCCAATTGTAAAAATATTATTCTGGCAGGCTGCATTCCAGACCTTCAGACACTACAGATTAAGAAAAAAACATGACCAAATATGTAGGTTGCTCCAAAAGTAACTCCTCCTATTTATTTCCATGTAAACTACAACAGCTACAAAGAACACAATAACGAATTAGCAAACTCTCAGCTACGAAGCACTGTTTCTCAACACTCTCACAACCATTAGCTATGCATTTTCAGAATCACAAAGTAGAACAGTCACTATCTGAAAAATAATTGTTCTGCTTGGATATTTGACTCAAAGAAGGAAGCTGTCAGAGGAACTTGAACTATCAACATCTGTACTACATCAGTGATTCTGTTCCACTGCAAGTGCTTGCTAGGACTCAGGCAATAACTGAGATCAGGAGTATCCTTCAATCGCCTTCTGTAAGATTAAGTTTTTAAGGTAATCCTGTCTGATCTTTTAAGCTTGCCAAAATATAGATATAATAATGTGAAAAAATGCCATGTAAATACAGAACAGAAATAATTAGAAGCTTTGCCTTCTAAGTCTAAAAGCTATTGAATTCCTTAGATAAAAAAAAAAAGCACACAAGAAATATTAAGAAAATGTTTCACTACTTCTTAGCTGCTTACCTTAACTCACTTGAAATGGTATTAGGCATTGTAGAAAGCAACCCAGTTAAACGTGATGCAATTAAAGTAAAACGATGTCCTTTGTGGCATATAAAACAATATATAAAACTCTAACCCTAATCCTAATCAGATAGATCTCACCTAACTCAACCATAAAGCTTCAGTTACATCTGAAAACTCAGCAAGGATTTTGTTGGTCTTTTTCAAACTCAGAGTAGTCAAAAGGAAGTTTTCCATTAATGTGGGTAGGCTGAAAGGTGAATGTTGTGTGTCAGTGACTAATCAAAGTACTTTTCCAGCTGTGAAAACCTTGTCTAAATGGGAAATTAAATGTTCCTTTTATGCTGAAAGTTACCCAGCATTTCCCATCTGAGAAATGAATTTGATTCTAAAGGACCAGAAAATCTAGACAGTGTTCTTATGAAATCTCTGTGAGGTAGCTGGTAGATGAAAATACCTGTTTGACAGTGACCTCTGTACGTATAAAGGCAATTTGGAGTGTTCTTTTTATCTAGGCTAACACAGCAGGACCCTCAACTCACTGCCCAAGCTGTTCTTTCACTCAGAATGAACACCAACAGCGCTTATTCAGTGTTTCATGAAGATAAACTAACTCACAGTGCAAAGCTATGAGAAAAAATCTTCCATGCTGAGAAATCTCTTCTAAAAACTGTCTGTGGAGTTTAAAGACTGTTACTTAGTAGTACAGGAAATTTGCTCTGAGTTTCAGCACACAACTATAAATGTTTGAAAACGTTTATAATATCATCTGAAAAGCATAATTTCTGCAAGTGAGGTTCATAAAACTGCAGAATTCCTAAGTGGCCAAGTCCACCCAACTCAGGTCTGAGGAGTAACGCAGGTCCCTGCAGTAGCTGCAGGACCCCTCAATGCCACTTTGTTATGTCCTCACTGAAAACTGCGGTTCTCCTCTGTCCAGGAAATGATTAACAATCATCACTAAATTTTGGAAAGAACCATGAGTGATGAGAACCTGAATCCACAGAAATCAGCAGTAGAATGCACAATGACTTCAGCACAGGCAGGATTATGGTCTTCAGGGACAAAGCATGTGTTAGCAGAGCATGGGCTCCCACTTCACCCCCAGGATCAGAGCCCACAGCAAGCACACATTAAGGCAATGGGCCATCCTTATGTTTCTCACCCCAGATTTTCATTTTCTTCCCATTCCTGAGCCTTGAACTCTCTGTTAATACCTTTGGCTCTGCATCATCCTGTGGTGTAGCAGTCATTGCTCCAAACAGCCTATCAGTAATAATTTCCATCATCTTACCCTTCCTGTACTTCATTCAATGGAGCCATTAACACTTGCACTGGAGTTGGCCTAAATGGCTTCAATCAAAAGGAACTGGCATGCTGGCCATCTCTCTGCAGATACCCATCAGAGAAGAAGGACTGCCATCCTTTCTGTATTAGATGACAAGACTTTAAAAACCATCCCTCTCCTTGCCTTCCTCAAGATCCTTTTTTTCCCATTGGAAATAGATGAAAGCATTTTGGATATTTAGTTTGATTCCACAGGCTGCTGTTCTGCAACATGGGCAAAGATGCAGGGTATGACTGATGGTCCTTCATCTAATTTGTTTTTGGGGTTGCTTCCTTTTAAGCTCAGACATCAAAGCCTATAGATAGAGGTACACATCTGTTTGATAACAAGTTGTGCACTGAAATCTGAGTTATTTTTTCTTACAAATGCAGTTCTTATTAAATGAGTCAGGAGAAAGGTTTTATTCTGGAATTTCTGATGTTTATTAGAATGTTACAGAAATACCGATCTCAGCCAGATAAGCAACTCCATAATATAACTCAGCTGCTTCATGGCCAGTGGGGCAAATACTTGTGAAGTGTGTGGCAATTCATTTCCCTTTCACCAAAGACAAATAGATGATGACTATGTATTGAGACAGTTAGAGCCTAACTCATCCCGTTGCAAGACAATTATCAATCTTTGGTGTGTTACTTTTAACATATATACCTGTTCAGTATAGCAGTTCGTATTGTCTCAGGGATTCTGAGAAGTAAATGCATATTAAGTGTTATTATGCAATGAAAAGAAATGAATAAAAGCATAAATAAAACTCTTGACCACTCTGGAAATGAAGATTTTTCTCCTTAAAAAGAACAGCTGCAAGACATTAACAAAATTCATGCTCTGTCAGGGCTCTCACATTGTCCTGCTGGATCGTGCATCTCTTACTTGGGTTTTATTCTCAACAACAACTCACCTATGCATGTTTCAGCAACTCCACTTCAGCTCTTTGAGAGCTTCTTCTCTTGTTTACATGCCAAGTGCAACTGTATTCCCTCCGGGTGTTTAGATTTGAATTATGTGAGACCAAATTTATGTTGACATGTGAAATGAGAATTAAGCTTTTTTAATAGCCATTTATTTCTACTTGGAAATGGTGAATTCACTTGTGTCCATTCCAACAATGGCTCTGCTTTATGAAGATCTATAACTGAGTCAGGGATACTCTGAAGTAGCCTATGTATCCCACAGGTGTGTGACATGACTCTGTTCAGAGTTAGATTGGGAACAGTAAGAACTTTCAAGCTGGCATAATAACAGTTTGACACTTCTTTCTAGTTTGGCTATTATTGCACCTGTGACCAGGCTGCACCATCTTTAGCTCTACTATGTAAGACTCATGAGGCTGTTCATGAGATAAAACACTGCTCCTGGTGGTACTGCAGTCTCCAATTACTTTAAATTATTTAAATAATGAACAAAAGGCAAATGCGGAGACTGTAGTACCAGAGTTAGATTGTGTGTGAATCTTTTTTCTATCTTAAAAAGCTAAAATATTTCTGAAGACAGCTCGAATTATGAATCACCCAGGTGTTTTTTGCATCAGCTAGGTAATTTCTCTTTCTTAACTTTTGCAATGGTGTTTTTCACAGGACTATTTGTAACGTGACCAGCCTGGGATTTTTAGAACCAAATGCTTGTAATAAAAATCACAGCAAACTCTGTGGTATATTTCTCCTTTGGAACATGAGAACAAATATTAGTCAACAATTATGTTATCAGATATTGATTTTTACACGCATCATCAGCATCTAACTTGCAGATAGAAGAAACTCTTGACACTGTATGAGGTAGAGTATTAAGCTTAGTGTTATTTTCAAAGATAAAACACTGAAACATAATACGTTGCATTTTCAGGCAAGTAAATAGTACATCAGGGTTAAAAAGAAAGACTGCCTAGATCTATCTTTCATCCATTTCTCAGTGACTGTCTTCTGGACATGGTCAAGATGGGTACTTTTTAATGTAAAGGGTTATGATTCCTCAGTTAGGTCAGTGAGATTTGAGAGTGCTCAGGATCTTGCAGGATGAAGCACAAAGTCTCCCCTTTAAAAGCCTGTACTAATTAACATCCACAGGCAAATCAAAATATGACCACCACTTTTTATCTCAGACAAATAATCGTGTGACCAGTTTCCTCCCAACAGTGAGAGCAGCACTGCACAAGACTGCTCAAAAGCAAGGTTGTCTCACACAGTGCAGGAGCTATGGAAATAGCCACTTGCATTCTGCAAAGAGCTAACGCCTCCTTGTTGCTAAAGGTGTGAAACAGGAGAAGGACAAAGGATTCAGCACAGGGAGCAATGACAGCACTGGGTCTGAGGTAATATATTTCCAGGAAAAGTAGTCGTTTTGCAAGAATGAAGCCAGGTAATAAAAATGCCTTTGCTCCAGCAGCAGAGACAGACTACAGCTTTAGACTCACCAGTTGAAGCAATTCAGCATCAAACACTCATCCCTGAGCACATGCTCTGAGTTAGTCAGCAAGTAGCAAGTAGTGTGGATCATGGACAGCTGGAAACCCACCTTCAGTGAGCTATTTCTCAGAGCTCTACCAGATCTTCTTTGTCAGTTCTCCCTGTCATCAGTTTTCAGCAGCTATGTTTTACCTGGGTGCTAAACACTGTCCTGACTTATCTATGCATTATCTCCATTTCACTTAATCATAATTTGGTTGGGATCAGAAAGTTGTATTGAGTTAAGGGCTGCATGCTGCAGGAGTTCTATGTCAGGATCCCTTGAAGTTTCTGGTCCAACCACAATTACTCTTCCGACAAAGACCAGGTTTTTAAAGGACAGCTTTTTTTGCTCTGCTGCCTCTAAAGCAGAGCTATAAATCATACTAAAAGCTTCCGCTTCCACACTATGTAACTTGGCTCCTATGCAGAACTTTCTTTATCCAGTATATACAAAGCAATTACACCCTTAGACGATTGCCCAAAATTGCCATTCTTTTTGCCCTTTCTAAAGTGGCACTGCAGTCCTTTCTCTTGGGTTACACATTAGGAGATGTTCAGCAAATGCTTTGTCCCAAATCTCCTTTTTGAAAAACAGCTGTTTGACCTGCTCTCTCTCAAGTCCTCTTTCTGGTATGTGTCCTTTCCATTGGTTCACTCAAGCCCTGTTGGCTCTTTGTGCATTCCCTTCGTGTATTAGGTGACACTTTCCATTTGAATTTCTTTCTGTTTTTCTGCATATCTTTGAGGCTTTGACACAATGCATTTTAAAAGCAAACTCTTTCACCATGTGATGCCCAGTCTTAAGCATCTTCTTTTATGTCAGTTTGTTCTTTGCTTTGCCAAAGCTTCACTAGGTTTCTATTTCTAAGGGCATTCTTGACACAAAAGTCTTGGTACAAGAGCTCTTCTGACTCTTTGCTGCATTGATGTCCCAATATGTGTTGGCTTTGTATTGTGTCAGAGATACCTACAAAAATGAGGACTTGAATCTGAAGATACAATAGAACTTTAATAAGAAAGTGAGAAATCCCAAATATGTGCTTTAGAGAAAGAATGACACAGAATCACAGAATTGTAGGGGTTGGAAGGGACCTCTGGAGATCATCGAGTCCAGCTCACTGCCAAAGCAGCTCCCTAGACCAGGTTGCACAGGTAGGCGTCCAAGTGGGTCTTGAATATCTCCAGAGGAGACTCCACCACCTCTCTGTGCAGCCTGTGCCAGTGCTCCGTCACTGCACTGGGAAGAAGTTCCCATGCACATTCGTGCAGAACTTCCTAAATTTCAGTTTGTGGCCATTTCCCCTGAAAAAACACAGAGCTCAAATTTTCCTAAGATGTTTAGATAGATAATGACAGGAAAAAACAGCAAGAGAGATATTCTTAATTATGAGTTTCTTTTATCTAACTAATAGTCTAATAATTACTGAGAATTAAGATTACATTTATGCACTGATTTCTTAGGCTTCAGATGTATGCTAAGAGGTGCATGTCTGGTTTTGAACTTCCAGGATGATTGCAAAGTTGCTCAAAGTCTAAGCAGGAGCGCAGTTAAAAATCTTCAGCATACTAGTGCATTAAAAATATAATTTTAGTACAGTTATTGCCACATAGATCTACTTTACTGCTGTAACAGTTTCAGACAGAAAAATCCATGATGATAATTTGCTTCTTAATATCATTTATTTTCTTAATTGTTTTAACAATTGTTAACAAAGCTCATGGCGTCAATTATTCTGACAAAGCTCTCTTTCAGTTAGCAGCATTTTTCAGGAGTCCCTGTAAATATCACCAGAAACTCACTATTGGTTTCTTCCCTACAGTCATCATCTTTCCTTGACCACTCAGCTCTACTACATCTCCAAATGGACACATTTGCATCAGCAGGAGAGACAACAGAATGAACAGAAAAAAAACCAAAAACAAAAACAAAGACAAAAACAAAAACAAAAAGAAGCACCTCATAAATATATTCGAGATGATGACATGCCCAAGTAGGACAGGCATACAGAAGGTGAAATGGTTCAGTAAAAGCAATAACTAGACTTCTATCAAACACGATCTGCTGCTATGGGAGGTGAGTAGGAACCGGCATCCAGGTGTTCTAGGGCTGTGCCTGTGCAAGGCTGGAGGTGAAGGGCAGGGTTTTGCCTCAAGCTTCTGGCAGTTGCATTCAAGGAGCCTGGCTGAATGTAAACTTAAAATCTTCTATTGCTCTGAGTCAACATGCAACATTTATTTGCCCACATGCAGCGAAGGTGGAGGTACTTACAATTATTGACTCTTTCCAAAGTGTGTGCCCTTGTCCAAGCTTTACCTTTGTATTTAAGTGTCTTACACAATGTGTTTTTCCCAGCCACAGAAAAAGTGTAAGAAAAATCTATTGATTTTAATGATTCCAGGATGCTCGGCTCACAAAGTAAGAAATTGTCTTCACTGAGAAGAATGTCTTTTGGCCACAAACAACACATCATAACCAAAACCATAAAAAGCCTTTATTTAAATATCTGTCAAGTTGTTCATTCTCCATTAGAGACATTTTAGAGGATTCTTTATTTTACCTGAACACACTGTATGCAAATCATTGTTTGAGTCCTCTATAGCAACTATGTCTGTTTTTTTTCTGGTACACCTTAGACAAGAAAACCTTCATTCTTTATAGACCTACTCAAAGCACACTGCAAGCCCTGGAAGACATTCCAATGTCATTTTCTCTGGTTAACCTATCAGTCATGGTACATTGACATGCTGACAGTTGTTACAAACTGTTCCTACTGTCCATGGGCTTCCTGTGCAGAAGATGGGAGAAGTCTTGATGGATTTACTATAAACCTTTACCAGTGTTCTGTGAGTGGGGGCTATTTACGCAGTGACTACACTAAGCAATGCTAGGACATCAGAGATGTTACTGATCCTCTATAAGTGATGGTAGTCACAGCAAAATGTTGTTTCCTACGTAGAGAAAATACGAATGAATTTCTGGTTACACAAAACCCTCCTTGTGCTCTGAAAAACACCCTCCAAACTGAACACCAAGGATGGACTTCACTATGCTTTGGCTGGATGATCTGAGAGTGAAGGGCAGTTCATCTCTGTGGTTCAAGGGGGGTGTGGTTGGGAAATGCAGTAAAGAGATGTCTTGTGTGTCAGGAAGAGAGACAGGCAACTCATGCCTGCAGGACTCACACTCTATGAAGGTGCAGTGTGGGAATCTGTGCCATGCCACAGAAATAGAATCCCTGGGAATTTGAAGGCCAGCAGCACTGCAAATTGTATATCCCAGGTTTATTTAATAAATCAAGCCTGGTGCTAAGGCTTTGGCCATCAGCAGTGATGCAAGTGTGAGTGTAAGTCAAGCAATTGTGTTTCTTGGAGTGTTTTTGACAGAAGAGGAAATGCACACTGGATTTTCTCAAATGCAAATGACACTCTTCTAAAATCTTTTGGTATACACTACAATGCTGGACAAGGACAGCTTAGTAAGGACTTAGATCTCATCTTAGTGATTGGTGGCAGACAGGAAGGATGATTCTCTCTGTCTGATCAACTTAGCAGCCTTCTTTGATGGCATAACCACATCAGTGGACAAGGGAAGAGCCACTGATGTATTCTACCTGGAATTCAGTAAGGCCTTTGATACAATCCTTTACAACATCCCACTCTCCAAATTGGAAGTACAAGGATTTGATGGGTGGACTGTTTGAGAAATGGGGAACTGGTTGTGAGATTGTACCCAGAGAGTAGTGGTCAAAGGTTCAACGTCAGGATGGAGATCAGTGGCAGGTGGTGCCCCTGAGGTATCAGTAATTTAACATCTTCATCAACAATACTGATGGTGGGATTTGAGTACACCCTCAGCATGTTTGCAGATGATACCAAGTTGTGAGATGCAATGATGCACCCAAGGGATGAGATGTCATCCATAGAGACCTAGACAAGTTCAAGCAGTGGGCTTAGGAGAACTTTGTGAGGTTCAGTAAATCCAAGTGCAAGATCTTTGCATCAGGGTCATGGCAACCCACACTACCTGTATAAGCTGGGGAATGAAAGGATTGAGCACAGCTCTGACAAAAAGGACCTGGAGGTACTGGTAGATGTCAAGCTGGACAGCAGTGTGCACTTGCAGCCCAGAAAGAAAACTGTATCCTGGGCTCCATCAAAAGAAGCGTGGCCAGGAGGGTGAGGGGGGTGATCTTGACCCTCTACCCCGCACTGGTGAGACCTCACCTGGAGTACTGTGTCCAGAGGTGGAGTTTTCAGTACAGGAGAGACATGGACATGTTGGAGCATGTCCAGAGGAAGGCCACAAAAATGATCAAAGGAGTGGAACACCTCTCCTACAAGGACAGACTGAGAGCTCAGGCTTTTCAGCCTGAAGAAGATAAGGCTCTGGGGAGACCTGATAGCAGCCTTTCAATAGCTAAAAGTGGGCTATAAGAAAGAAGTGGACAGACTCTTCAGCATGGTCTGTTGTGACAGGACAAGGGGAAAACCAAAACTGGGGAGATTTAGATTGAATATAAGAAAAAATGTTTGCAGTTAGTGTAGTGAAGCACTGGAACAGGTTGCCCAGAGATATGGTGGGTGTCCCATCCTTAGAGACACTCCAGGCTGGAGGGGGCTCTGAGCACCTTGATCTACCTGTTCATTGCAGGGAAGCTGGACTAGATGATCTTTAAGGGTCCCTCCCGACTCAAAAGGTTCTATGATTCTGTGATTCTACATGTAGACCTGAAGCACTCCAAATGCATTAGACTATAGAGGTATTTAATTTTGACTCACTACTGTGTGTGATTTGTTAATGTTTTGAGGAATAAATGCAAAGATTTAGTTTTCATTTCATTCATAACAATATTTATCATTTAAAGTAGGACAGCTTCCTGAAATTTGAGAAAAACCTTAATTAATTCTTACCTAATTTAATGAATCACTGTGAAGCCAATATCGCATTTCAAGCATTTAGAGTGTGCTAGACATTATTCACCTGCCTTCAATGTTCATCAAGGGTTGTAGGAGACAGAAAAATGGGAAAAAGCATCTGTTGAAATATGCTCAGAGAAAACACTTGGTACTACTTACAGAATTTAAATGTGTTTGTAGAAAATTGAATAATTTCATAAACAATTCTCAACAGGAGTAAATTTACTACTATTTTTATTTGTAATGATTCAGTCATCAGAAAATAGAAGTAGATGCTTGATGATAAACAGTTATGATTATTTACAGGTATAATTTTGACACTGATGCAAAGACAATTTTGGTAGAATAGACTGACAATTTTGCATTTAAAGTGGAAGAAGGCAATTGAAGACCAGGATGTCTAGGGCATGATTTAGTGATTACATCATACTTTGAAAATGGAAAGCTTACTCTAAAGATTGAGGAGAAGGACCTTGCAGTCTGAAGATGCAGATCAAAGCCAGAAAAGACTTAGTTCACAGTATAATATCACTTTAAAAATCACATAAAATTAAGGATATCCTTCCCAGTAGCTCAACATTACTAAGTACTACTAACATGATATATAACATGACATATATATTAACTAAATAAAATTTATTTTCTTTCTTTCTTTCTCATTCCCACATGAAGGACAGTAAAAATAAAATCTGAGCAGAAGCAAATACAGTCTCTTACTTGTTGTTCTATGCATGTTAATTTCTTTTCTTACGTGCTTATTTCCTGACTCTTACTATTAAATGTAAATGAAACCAATGAAACTTGTGCAGCAAAAGGTGCAAATGCAGTATTCTGATGAATATTTAGACAGCCTGAAAAAAAAAGTTGGATAATTCTCTGGCAAATCCTTCCAGTGCAGAGTAGAACTGACTGTATTTCTCTTAATAGAAACTTATGATACATTAAATTCTGGCAGGGTAAATACCTAGTTGGCTGTACGACATGTGAGAACATAGAGTAGAATTAACTTTGAAACACTTCAGTAAGGAGGGATCTGATTTGTACAATTTTCATCAAAACTATTAGTTCCATGCCTCTTTTTTTCCTAAAGAATTTCCAGAAAACTGTAATGGATATCCCAGAAACACTCCTATTTTTAGACTTTCCTTGAGTAAGCAGGTTTTCAAGTGAAGTTCCATGATACCGTTAGGAACATGCTGTTCAGTTGAGTACATTCGGAATAGATGGAGTAAGACAGAGTTAAATCTTCACTATGCTCTAGTGATATAAATCATCTGGCACATGTGTTCATGCTACTCTTCACTGCTTTAGCAAAAGATGACGTTGGGCTTTTTTAATAACATATCTTGCTCTTTCAGGGAGAGTTAGTGCTTTGATTACAAGGGAATAAACTCTTTCTTGCAATATTTTTTTCCAATATAGCTTTACTTCTCTAAGAAAAATCACCTTAAAGGGAGGGTGTTCTTAGTTAATAGTGACTTAGTATTGGTTAAGCCTTAATGGAAGAAAAAAGGTGATGCTTTTAGATCAACAGGAAGAATATGCAGATTTCTGCAGTCACCCTTTCTTCTGAAGGGCTTTGAAGAGGACGGTTGCTAGGACAGTTGCATTAATGCTACAGCCACCACACTGTATCTGGGTTGATACCCTCACTTGGTGTGCACCAGCTGCCCTGAATAGCAGACTTCAGCTCCCAAGCCCATCGCCATTTTTGTTTGCTGCTGTTGGGCTGCGCTGAGGCAAGCTAAGGGTGCAATTACTTAGTTGCATATGACAGGAGGAGAAAGAAACAGTCTATCCTGAGTGTTAGTAACATTTTGGTTTTTCTCTCAAACCTGTGCACTGCTTAACACGTGCCAGGCTTCATTTGTCAGTGTCTCTTGAATAATCATCCTTTGAATCCACTTTATGAAGAGGCCCATTGTTAAGGTTGTTTATGAATGCTAGCAAATGAGTTCTCATTGGAGACAATTATTATATGTTACTACATTAGCATGAAATGATAAAGGAGTATCAACAGAGATAACATGACTGGATGCAAAATTCATTAAGGACTCAATATGAAGCCCAGTAGAGCTTCTGAGTCATATATATGTAAATATATATATATACACATATATATATACATATCCAGTTTACAAATTCCATCTTAAAAGAAATGTTAAAAGACATTTTCTAGCTCACATACCAAGAACACACATGTGCTCCGTCAGGCTGTATCTTCAAACTTATGCAACAGTGTCAATACTTACATATACTTGAGACACATCTCTACCACCAGTAAATTGAGCATTGTACAGCTCTGCACGGATGTTCCAAATTACCTCAAAGAGCAGACTAAATGCATTATATCTATGATATGCTGACAGTAATTCTCTCTCTCTCAGCAGCATCTATTAGCCTGAGCACTGCAGCAGCCTAACAGAGCTGGACTGACAATTTAGAGTAGGGGTCTCTGTGCACTCCACAGTGCAACCTCCTCTTCCCATTACTGCTTATGGAAGTTTTACCATTAAAGCAAGATTAAAATTCAAGAGACATCATGCAAAATAATATACATAATTTAGCAGAGAATAATTTACCACAGAATACCCTTTTCATTATGCCTTCTTATTTTTAATTCAGACTACAGAATACAACAGGAATACTATTAAGCACTATAGCCTTACTCAATGTTTTCCTGGAAAAAAATAGGAAACGTCTTCCAGACTTCGAGATGTTAATATACTAATCGGGGAATCTTTATTATATTGTCAGATTTTTTTGTTTGTTGTGCTTTTTGATGCAGTTCTCTGGAAGGATGTTGAGTCCAGGCAGGTTATTGCTGTTTTAAAACCAGTTTCATTCCACAGTGGTTCCTTGTATTGTGCAGTGAAATATTCAGGATCTTGTCCTGAGAGCTACAGAAATGTAAATAAAAGAGAGCTTGACATTTATAGGCATGCAGTCTCTTTGTATTTCGGACTACATATGCAACTGACTGTTTTTGCATATGAGCAGAGAAGTTAGTAACAATGACAAAAATGATGCTATTTCAGAAGATGACACAGCTACTTAAGATGAGTTTTAAATACTAATTATTTCTGGAATTGTAAGATGTGGGCACTACAAATTTAAATCACTGTTACTTGAACACAGCTCACTAGAAACATTCCTGAGAAGCTGGCTGTTTCTGTCTCAAAGAGGCTGAAAGATGGCTACTTTTTAATTTTCTTTTTTATTATGAGGTTTCCTACTCTACACATCTGCGATAATATAGCAGAGTTGAATCAGTGAGAAGATACAGATTTTGCAGGATCATCCTAATCCTCCATGATATTTGAAAGGCTTCCTCTTATTTACTAAATTGGTCTCGGTGTTACAAAAGTAGTTCATAAAAATATTAACAGAATTCTTGTTGTTCATAATGTTCTATAACCTCACATTTTCCATTGTGTAAAATTGGGCCTGGGATGTATTTACATACTTTTAATTTGTTCATCCAATTTAAAGACTTGTATGTGACCTTAGTGCAAATAAGGGAAAGCGTAGGAGTATGTATTTCTATCACATCTTCAAAATTATGCCTGATAACTCTAAGGGAGTAGTCTTATTTTTGATTTGATACTGCATAGGCTGCTTTTATGAAGTACTGACATCAAGCAGAAGCACAGAGGGAAGGAGGTTTCATGATATGTTGCATAGGAGGTCCTTTCCATTTGAACACATACTCCTTGTCCACGTTTATACATCAAAATGCTGTGAAACAGCTTAGGTCCACACATTTGGAGGATATTCCAAAATGAGATGGCACTGCCTAAACTGCCAGCTGTTGTAGATGACTTTGATTCATGTTAGCTTCCAAATAGTGCCTGAGGTCATCACAGACTAGAACCATACCCAGGACCCATCTAACAATCTGCCACTAGGGATATAAAGGGCTCAAAGTCTGGAAAACTCCTTGGTATTGCTTTAATTTGCAGACAACACTACACAAATCTGGAAAAAAAAAACAACTCCATTACCGGTTGTGTTTTACACCCAGTGAGTTTTTATTGCAGCTAAGGCATTCTGTAACAAAGCCACAATTCTTAGGGATAGCTGGGGTGATCCCTAACAATGTCTGAATCTCTCCCACTGGTTCTGATACTCAGGAATATCTCTAATGATGGAAAGTAGATAAATGCCAGAATGTGTGTTCGTAAGAACAGTATGATGTAGCTCTACCTTTGGAGCTAGCCTGTTTAACTCTGAAACTGCTGTACCTCACAGTCATTTGCTCCAAGGAACCTTTTCACTATTCTTGTCATGTGAAGTTCTCCTAAGACATTTAAAATGTACTCGGCATTCAGAGACCTTTTGGACTTCATCCAGATGCTCTGAAGTACACATTTATTTCTGATTCTTAAGCTTGACACAAGTTTGGCTTCTCGAGACAGACAGGCCAACGTTCAAATGCTTTTAATGTTGGTGAGAGCCAGGCTGAAAGACTTCATTTTGTCATTAACTCCCTGGGCAGAGATTCAGACTGCACTGTGTTTATTGCAAAGGAACAAAACTCTCATAGGTATTAAACTAAATAATTTCTTTAGTCTGAGCTCTAAACAAAATATCATTTTTAATACTGTTTTAAGCAATAACTGTTTTCAGGATTATTACCTTAATGAAAGCATTTATCTTGTTTTTCTTATTATTCACACTTTTATTGTTCAAAACCTCTGGTGGATTTGCATACACTACAATGGCTACACATAGATGACTTATGGCTGTTTCTTTTGGGATTGATTTGTCAGTTTTATCCCCTTTCTTAAATTACAATGAAACAATACAAATAAGCATAAAATAGCTATTATACCTACAAATCCAAAGATGACAGCTCATTATGGAAATGATGGCAATGAGTAGAAAAAGCAAAGACCTTCCTATGCCCCAAAGCTGAGTTAACTTTGAGAGAAGTGGATTATGTGAGGGTAGAGATCCTCTGCACATTGAATAAACTGTAAAACATCCACCTATGTTTTCACACTTCTCTGCTCCATGTAGCTATACAACCATGTACAGACCTTACATGGAAGCAGAAGAGTTCAAATCCAAATTTAAGTAGCGTATAGTAAATAAAAACATATCAAGCATACACAGCAAAATATAGACTAAGATTGTCTGTCTGGACTGGCTGGTAGAACAGTTGTAGTGCTCTCTAAGACTGGACCATTTGGCACTTCCATAGTTTGTCAGACTATACCAAAATATGCAGGCACTTTACCATATGGAGTAAGAACCAAAAATAAAACAAGCTGTGGTGTCTAGCAGCTTGTATGTCACAGATAAGTGAAAGCAACTGAACCAAAACTGTAACTATTGACATAAGAGATATCATAACTGTATTATGCCAGATGGTGAATACAAAGTGGCATGATTCTACAGAAGTGAGTGATTTTGTGCCTATTTATTCCGTCTGATGTGCTGATACTAAAGCATTACTGACCAAACAGGCAGCAGGTGGCTGCAAGTCATAGAAAATTAGAAGTAGCAGCAAGACATCTTGTGGTTCCATGTAGCTTCATCAGGAATGATGTAATAGTACAGTTTTCCTGGTGGATTAAAGCCTAACAATTTCAGTTGTGCACATACTCCACAGCACAGAAAGGCTGGAGTTAGCACTAAGCAATCTTCAAGGTGACAAAAATGCTACAGAGAGGTAGTATCAGAAACTTCCATTTCTATGTATTTGGCTAAGTTCTATGCACCTTAACTCTGTACATCTATGCATCAGTAGATCTAGCCTCAGCGGTCCCCATGGTTCCTGTTCATTCTTGCTGCCCAAATGAACCCTGCTGCTCACTTCCACTCCTTGTTTCAGTACAGGCCAGAATGATGGAGTTATTTAGGTTAAATTTTATTACACTCGGTCTGTGTCATTTCTAGGTTGATTTCACTTGTGTAATTGACACTGCAGACTCAAACGTGTGGACTGCATTAACTGAAAGAGGGCAAAAAAATTACTCTGTAGTAGCAGATCTAAACAGTCCTTGATAAGAATCTCTTCATACAGTCTTGAACCTCAGGAAAAAATGGAAATATATTTAACATTCTGCATGATTTTTCAATTGAAGAGGAAAATTCTCACTTCTGCATTCCCAGTGGCACCACTTTAGTATCAGGTATTTATCCTTGATATGTTCTTAATAATTAGAAAGAAAACTGAGGTTCTTATGAGGTTTTTGCAAACAATTTTTCCAGTGTTTCCGTACATCTTACATATGCAGATATAAATACACTCTTAAAATAGACAGAAATAAACATATAAAGGCATATATATGTCATATATAAGCACAGATGTTGGCTCACTGACATGCGTATAGAAATCTAGCAGCAGCCAGAGGTACTTCTCATATGTATGGAATGAGCTATTCAGTCCCATTGCTTAATATACTTCTTGTTTTTTGTTTGTTTTCTTTTGTTTTTGTTTTGTTTCATTTCCTATCAAATAGATTGGAAAGAACTTGCCCTTCTATTGGGCAGTTATTAGCAGTGCAGGTTCATTTTGTATATTTTTCTTCCAGATCTTTTGGATCATCTACTCAGAATCAGAAATTAAATACCATGTTATGGTTCTATGATAATTCTATGATAATCCTATAGTTCTATGATGGTTCTAACATACCATCATAATAATACTTTGAAAAATTTTATCTATTTTGCTGCCAGTTCAAGAAAATATCAAGTGACTTGGTAATGTGAAGTAGAAAATTATCAGATTGCCCAGTTCTCTCCCAGCTTATTTGCACTTTCATTGGCTTCTCACCAAAGAAGCATTACACATATTTCAGGTGAATATATAGGCCTGCAGAAGCTTTTCGTAGCCTCATCGTCCTTGCTGCACTCACTCATGTTGGCTTCAGTGAACTGAATTAGTGCACTAACTATTCAGTAAAGAAAAACAGACAGAAGTCATCATAGGAGTTAAGTCATATCTAAGTCATCACCCCCCAGGAAAGTGTGGCTACAGGATGAATTTTTATTTAGTTGCGTGATAAAAGGAGGGAAGGAGTAACTGTAAAAAGTTTTCGTGGGTTTTTTTTTTTTTTTTTTTTTTCTCATTTAGAATCACAGAATCCTTGAGGGTAGAAAAGAGTGGCTGAGCCCCCTGTGTGTGCTGAGCGCAGAGCGGAGGAGCTGAGGGGAGGCCTGCTGGCGGCTGCAGCTCTCCCAGGGAGCGGAGGGGCAGCGCTGAGCTCTGCTCTGTGTGACAGCGACAGGGCCCGAGGGAACGGCATGGAGCTGTGTCAGGGGAGGGGCGGCTGGGGGTTAGGGACAGTGCTGCACCACAGCGCGGTGGGCATGGCACAGGATGCACAGGGCAGGGGGCACGGCCCCGAGTGCCGGAGTTCAAGGAGCGTCTGCACAGCGCTCTCAGATACAGGTCTCCAGAGCCTAGCCAGGAGTTGGACTCAATGATCGTCATGGGTCACTTCCAACTCGGGATATGATCTGTGGTTCTGTGATTCTATTATATAATTTATATCTACCTTGAGTTGTAGATAAGTATTCATTTTAAAAGCCCACTGGGATGATAAGATATTCTAATGAGAGAAACTCATTACTCACGATACTTCCAGGCCAGCTGGAACTGCTGAATCAAGACTAATTTAAACCAACTCACATGCCAAATGTGTTTTTAAAGAATATCTGTGGCCGCTGTTAGCTGCAGATAGGGATTTACCAGATAAAGGGAAGTATATGCACAAATGTAAATGACACAGTCTGATAACAGTGATTTTATCTCAAACTCATATCTAGCGTGCGTTAGGCTGTTATGGTTCAAAGGTAATGCGTTCTGTTTATACAAGGAACGTTGTTAAAAAGATACAAGGAGTCATGTTGCTAAAGGATAAATTCTAAATAAAATGCCCATATATTTTCATCATATCAGAATAGGCAGAGTGAACAGCTTCCAAGGGAGATAACTGTGTTTGTTTTATTACTAGGCATCTGTACCACTGATGACAACATTCAACAGTATTTTAGATAAGTAGCAGAATATATCTGGCTGTAAGCTGGCAATTAAAGAGTGTGCTGCTTTTAGGTGTTTACTGTGAAAGGTGATTATTTCTTTTCCTTCTTTGAAATACTATACTGCATGCTGTCTGCAGGAGATGGGATATATTACAATTTAAAACCATTTGTGAGATACGGATCAGGAAAAGAGTTTATATTTTAAGTAAATAACTGTAGTTTCAATATATTCTGGGAGCAGCAAAGGTTGACGTTAAAGCTGTAAATATTTCATTCATGAGAGGACCCAAAATCACCAGTGTATGAATGTTTTGTCTTTTAAATAGACCAACTGGCCTCTCTTTAAATTGATGCAAGTAGAAAAATAAGAAAGCAAAAAAAAAAAAAAAAAAAAAGAAAAGAAAAAAAGCAACCACATCAGTGTCTGAGAAAACAAAAAAGATTATAAAAATAGGGAAGACAGGTATTAAGGAAAAATTGAAAGAGCAGGAGCTCTAGGTCTGAGAAATGGGCTATCTAGATCTGCATACTAATGGACTGATGGGTATGAATATAGTCAATTTACATTCAATAATAAAGCTAGATGCTTTGGAGAAGCAGATCTGGAAAGGAAAATGGCCAATGAGTCTTTAAGTGAAGGCAGTTTACACTTAGCATATGTCCTCAAACATGAAGAAAAATACCCTCTACAAATGTATCCTATCAAATGTGGTTGTAGATATTATACGTGTCCAATTTTTCTGTGAATTACTAAATTCTTGTTCTCCACATTATTTTGCAGCAGTGTATTTCTTGTGCTGTGCACTCAGTATTTCCCTTCAGCCTTTTCATTTCGTTTAATGTTACCTTGTTCCTGTCTTCTGAGAAGGGCAAATGAAAGTCCTTTGAGTTACCTTCCCTAGGTCATTCATTATAACTGGCAGATACGGTACAGATTCCTGTTATTAAGTTTGTTCAGATTTTCCTGTTATGAGACCCTGTTTTCAGCTGCTTCTAACTTTGTCAGACATGCATGTCAGACATGCCTCAGGCTGAACATGTTAGTGCTACATACCTGCCTTGAGCTGATATTTTGTTTTTGTTTTTGTTTTGGAGGATTTCAGGCAAAGCAGATTAGCCACTTCCAAGAATGAAAAAGACAACCAGTGAAAGAAAGAAATAAAAAAGCAGTTAGTTTTCAGTGTTAAGAAGTACCCCATAATCTCATTTTCAGAGAGAGACAATAACTGAGCCAGAGGGCTTGTGGTCTTGAGACCTGTGGGCTTTCCATCAGAAATGCACTCACTGTCACTGTGGGGAAATCTATGCAGATTTGGCTATGTCCTGTCTGTGGAATTTCCTCTCTTTTTATCTTCAGTGAGGACCTGGGGACTTAATAAGTTTCTCTCTTTTTAACGTCACTCCTGATGATTTCTGTGCCATCAAATGTTCAGGTATCTAGTCTCCTACATTGCAGAGCAGCTGAGCTTTTCATCCCCTGACAGTACTGGCCCAGCCTAGAAAGAGACAGTGGTGAGAAACATCTGCAGGGGAACGCCAAGGCTGGGAGTAATAGAAGGGGGAGAAAGACAGGTCAGAGGGAAGTTGGAATTAACTGGATGAGAGGATTGAGTAAAAGCCCATGGGAGGCAGCAGACTGAATCAAACTATTTTAGAGGTACATCTGGAGTGTGCAGTGGAGGAGACAGCTTCTTGTAGGACCTCACACCGTTTACTAAAGATGGCTGGAGTTGCAGGAGCCCATGGAAGAAAAAAAGGATGGTGGTGTGGTTAAGTGCCCCTGTGGAGTATCAACATAAGTCCTTGCCTCTGGTGCAATGCTCCTCTGCGAGACTAGGCAAGGCAGCAGGTGAAACTTCCATGGCACGTGCCTTGTTTTTTTTGTGACAGGTGATTTGAGACTCTGGGATCTGATCTATGAAAACACTGAATGCTCAGAGCTTTTGCTTGAGTTAAAATGAATTATATAATGCTCTGAAAAAAATATGATATTTCTCTAATTGGGTACTCAAAAGTAATGAGTATTTTTTACTCTAATAGCTGTGCTTCAGCTCTCTCTTTATAAAATGGAGCCCTGCTCATTTGGTGGAAATGTAACAAAACTACTAATCCTTAACAGATCCAGAAGCAATGGGCATCATGGGACGAAATGTCTAATTTTGCCTCCAGTGTGTGGTTTCAGCAAGCTGCAGGAGGTAAAAAATGCAGCCAAAACAGTGAGAAGAGAGAGCAAAACACAACAACAAAGACCTGCCAAATCTGTACTAAAAAGCTAAGGTGTGTGCAGCAAAAATCAGTATTATGATTACTAAGGGTAGGTATGTCTACACTGGAATTATTTTGGAATATGGAGTCAGAAGAATGCATCCCTAAGCCCAGTTTATGATAGTTAACTCAGCTTCCCAAAGCAGTAGTCACAGCATCATGACATTCAGGGAGGGCTGTAAAGCTGTACTGTGCAGCTGAGGAAATGCTGAATGAGTGCTCTGAGTACTGGCTGTGACGATACAGGCTCACACTGATGGATGGATGGCATTTGTACTAGAGACTGTATGGACAGACCTAGGGCAGGCTGAAAACACTCCAGGAGTTGGATATAGCTTTGCAGCTCCTAAATTTTAAGCACTTGGCACTGCACCCCTAAGGTTCCCCTTTCTCATTTTGTCACAATGTAATTAACCTCGTAGGGCTTCTGTGTGGTGCTTCACAGTCCCCTCTCCTAACTGAAGAGGCTCAGTCTCCACATTTTATCCTCACTTGGAAACCTCTCAGTGGTGATTTGCATGCCTCAATCTTGAATGACCTCAGTTTCTGATCTACCTTTTGAAAGAAAAGAAGCATTGCTCATTTGTGGCCTAGATAAGCTCACTGCTGCATGGATGTTCACTGGGCTGCTTTATTCTTCAGTCTCTCTTTTCTTCTCAGAAATCCACCCATGTTGAAGCTATTGAAGCGTTCAAAAATTTTGTTCAGACATATACATTTTCACATCTACTCTTTCTTCTGACAAGAGACAAAGACAAAAAGCTGAATGCATCTTTGGCATGGACAAATGGAGGCGGGTGGTAGAAGTTGTATGTGTTAATTTAAGCATGCCTGTTAATGTCTATTAAAAACCTGGAGTGAAAAATGACTTTTTTTTTTGTTGTTTTTTTTTTTAAAGCTTTGACTGTGATGTTCCAGTCAGGAAAGTTCTCATAAAAAGCGAACCAGAAAGCTGTCATCTATAAACACATTTCAGAAGAGTGTCTCAGTTCTATAAACAGTTCATTTGCTAACATAGTAACAAAGTGCATCACAAGTTCATTCAGCTGAGAGAGGTAATGAAATCTCAATTGTGCGAATGAACTGTATCTCTTCACATTTCAGAACACACTTGTAGATGTGAAGTAGACAAAATAGAGATAGTGCCAGCACTGCACTCGTTCCAGAGAGCTTCATTTTCCATTAAACTTGGTGAAATCTGTGAAGTTAACATTTTCACAATGACTAATTTCTTAGATGGACACTGTACTAGAAGTTGTTTTTCAGTACAAGATGAAAAATATATCTTGGCAGTGATGTCTGCACCAGCTCTGGATTTCTCCAGCCACAGTGGCATATTTACTTACAAGACATGCCCAGGGCTCCAGGGACTTGTGGTCTCACTAGCCTGACCCATTACTGGGTCTGGATGAGCTGCACATACCACTGCACATGATAAGGCATGTATCCAACTCCACGTTGCCATCAAAATTTGTTTCTCACCTAAAATGCCGTTAGTGACTGCCTTTCTGCATACAATATTGAACAGCTGCTGGTCCAGAACTTGGTTCACAATTGCTTCAGAAAGAATGAGGTGGAATGTTTTCTCCAGCTGAATGGATGAAAACACAGACTTCTTCTAGGCAATAGAAAAGACAAAATGTCTGACCTATTTTACGTGTTCTATTTTAGGATGAAGTGACTTGTGCCCTAGAAATGCTCCTTTCTCTCCATTGATTGCCTGGGAAGCTTAGGCACCCAGCTCAAGTGGAGGAAGTTAAAAAAGCACATGGATCTTAAGATGTGTGGTGAAACTGATCCTGGAAGGCATCATATTTCCTTCCTCTAACAGGCACAGTGACAAGAAACACATATACTAACCTACATCATACACAGAGAGTTGGTGTATTCCTCGGTACATCTATCAGTCGAGTTAGGAACAGAAGAGACTCCCCACAACTTGCTGGGCAGGTATATTATTCTAAGTCGAGTCAGATTCAACCAGCAAACAAACAAACAAACAAACAAGTTATTCATGGTCTCTAAGCAAGGATCACGAGAATAGAAACAAATCTGCTTACATGGGGTTATAGAGTAATTTCATTTGAAAGGGACATTTGTCCTCACCTACGCTTCCATATGCATTGCTGTGTCTAAAGATGATGTGTCATATTTTATAGCTGGTCGTATGACAGTGTCTGCAACATTCAGCATTTCATTATATGATTTTCATTCACAAAAACATTGTTTCTTAGGTTGATGAAAATCTCAGACACGGAGTGGCTAACTGCAAGCTAAATAGTTACTTTAGTGGAGAAAATAATTATATTAATGGTTCATCATTAAAAATTATAAATTAAAAATGGTGTTATTCTTTAAAGACAAGTACAAGGCTACTTATTTTAGTGGTGTGAACGATATAAGTCTAGATAAAACTGTTCTAACAATCATTTCAAATACCGAATATTTTCTGCACCATTTAAGTCATTATGTCCAGTTCTGGACTTCCCAGTTCAAGAAAGACAGGGAATTTCTATAGAGTCCAGTAGAGGGCCACAGAAATGATGAGGGGCTTGAAGGATCTCCTGTATGAGGAAAGGCTGAGAGACCTGGGGCTGCTCAAAGAGCAGGCTGACAGAGGATCTTAACAATGATTATAAATTATAAATATTTAGAAGGTGGATGGTTATCAAAAGGAGGGAGCCAGGCTCTTTTCAGTAGTGCCCAATGACAAGACAAGATCAATGGATACAAACTGCAACAGAGAAAATTCCATACAAGCATGAAGAAAAATTTTACCTTGAGAATGACAGAGCATTGGAAGAAGCTGCCTAGAGATGTTATGGATCTTCTTCTCTGGGTATATTCAAAATCCACCTGGCCGCTTTCCTGTGTGATCTACAGTACAGAACCTGCAAGGGGTTGAACTAGATGATCTTCAGAGGTCACTTCCAATTCCTATGGTTTTTGATTAGTAAGAGTCAAAAAGAAGAGTTAGCTTCAATAGAAACCTTTCACAGTATTAAATCAGAGGTGACAAATGACAATAAACAGTAATTGTCAAGATTCTCCTATCAATATAAAACATTGTGAAGTGTTATTATTGCTGAATCAATGTTCAGTGAAGTGGCTGAGGCAATTAAAGTCCCTAAAATTTAGTAGGTGCTTTAGGAGTTTAGGAATTTAGAATTCCTGCAGCTAGAGATGTACAAATTTTCAATGAAATGCTTTCAGTCTGCAGAGAAGATAGAAATACTGGAATATTGGAAGAGAAAAGGTGTCATGAAGAATTTGTAGGATTTTAGCCTGTCCAACATTGATAGCAACAGGACTGTGACTTCTGAGTATCTTATCTGAGATTATCTGACTACATAGAGCTGATTGCAGAATAAGTGTAAAAGCGGACTAGGAAATGTCTGCATATGCTTTTAGCAAAAAAGAAGATATTTGGAATAAAGCAATGACAATATGGACAGCAAAGAGATGGGAAGTGACAAAATTTCACGAGAGTTTATGTGAAGATGATGGAGTTAGCAAAAGTTTATAGCTCTCTAGATAGTAAAACAAACAAACAAACAAACAAAAAACAAACAAAAAAACCCCAACCAAACAAACAAAAAAAAAACATTAGGGACAAATTCAAAATCTATTTTGCAAATTATTGCAAGAAGCTTGAGGAACCAAGCAGCATTAGTGTAATTTTTACCACAAGTTAGAAAAGAAGACTATAGTGAGCCTGGTAGACTGAGATTGAATGAAACAACAGATTGATCAAATGGTCAGAGTATGAATTTTGAGATTTCCAAGAGATATGAATACAAGTTGTACTTTCAGGTAATTCCATTTTATAACTCCAATCAGGCAGCCTTGTCAGACTCTTGGATCATAATGCAGCTGTTCTGAGAACTTGTCTCCATATTTACTTCCAAAAAGAGTATAATATGCACCCAAGCTTCATCCCTCCACATAGTCAGGGTATGACCAAGGTATTTGCTCAGAAAGAAACATTAGTGTAATTAGCTGCAAAACATAAATAATGCTTAGTTTCAAAGTCACTGTTTCAAATTATTTGTGTCATAATGAATATGATACATGGTCTGACACAATAATTCTCAGTACGGTGTTCTGTAAAAATGCAGGTATAAAAACTGGTCCTTACATTAGGGACTATGAATGGAGGATACTGAAGATAATGTATGTATTTGGTATATTAGAGGCTAATAATAAAGTTTGCTACATTACTTAGAAGACAATTGTGTTAACAAATAGGAAAAAGAAATGCAAACTGTGAGTTATGATGGAAGTCAGCTCAAGCAAAGCACATCTTCCACATCTTTCAAGTGTCCAAGAAAACAATCTGAACTCTGATGCTTTATGACCAGTGAATGCTGGTACTGGATGAATCCATCCTCCCCTTTCCTGATGGTACTGATTGAGGGTAAGAGTGGGTCAAGAGACCTAGGGACAGTTCAGGGTAAGAGAAGAGAGATTAATGAAGGCAACACTGATAAAGGTACGACCTGGGATAGGGAGAACAAAACTAATGGAAGATGAGTAATAAGATGGCCAAGTGGTGGTTGAGCAAAGACAATAAACTGCAAAACTACGGCTAGCTGAGAACCAGGTGGAACTGGATTACTTCCTCGAACTGAAATGGGGTGAAAAGTACACAGTGAGGCCTTCATCTTCAACACCCCTGCCCGTGACCACCAGGAGACTCTACACATGCTCAACCTAAAGGAATTTGAGGAGGTACCTATGGAAATTATTTATTGGACCTTATTGTAATAGTCCTTCCCACTCTTAGGAATGCAATGAATATTTAAGGGCTTTGTGCTCTTAAATATGTAACTACATCTCCCTCCGCTTTGTGCAAGTTAGGCAGGGCTAGCCCTTGCACCCAGCGTGTGTGCGTAGTGTTGAATAAACATAGCTGCCTTATAACCTAACCCCAGATTATATTGTTTGTTTCTGCAAGTCAGTACCTTTGTTGTCTACATGAAATTAGAGTGAGACATTCAAGTAACTGCCTCCTCTGTCCACAATTGCAGTACTGTATGTCAGTACATGATCTTGACTTTGTAAAATGCAGAAATATTAATATGTTAATCTGCGATTACTATTCAATATTCTCTCAGCTGCTATGTTCATCATTTCTAAAATGAAGCAGTGAAGCAAGGAAGATAGCAAGCAGAAACATTTTGACTTAAACCTTACTACAGACAAAGCCTAGACTTGCATTTATTAAATGTACAGACTTAAGCAAGGGAATAAATCCAGACAGTTACAGATTATGAATTTAGAAATGTATTATATATATGTACATACATACACAATCACACACAGAGTCATATATCACTTGAATATTGTTAAGGCTGAAATGGAAATTTAGGGAATAAGATTGATGGACAATGAAAAGTAGATGTATCATGGGAATTTTTTTCAGTATGAGCCAAAGGACTGATGTTACATGCTTGGAATGCTGATGAAATGTAGTTTTGAAATAAAAAAATCATGGCAACTAATGTATATGGCTTAAGAGAAGTGTAATGCACCAGTAAGCAAAAGATACCTGAAGTATCATGAGAGATATAACAAAATGTGCTAAAGGAGATGGTTGAAAATGATAACTCACACAGTGAATGGTGCTTATGCTCAGAATACCTCCTCTTGACTGAGGAAGGTGATCAGCCAGAACTTGCACAGACTCAGCCAGAGCTGACAAAGTTTAAAATATTTGCCTAGATAAAAAATGCTTAACTATATCATTTAACATTTATCTTTGCTTTGCAGGTTGACTTTATTACTTATAATAAAATGTCATGTTTTATAAATCTCAGAGTCTGTTTGCAGTTCTGCTTTTTACCCTTTATTCTCTCCCAAGCTTTTGAACAGATTCAAGTAGGGCCATGAGAGAGGGAAAGGTGAGCCTTTTCTAGTCTGGCAACCTTAATTGGTGGCTAATTCATTGAACAAAGCAGGCAACAAACTCTCAGCTGTATATGTAACACCAAAATATTAGGCATTAATTAGTGAATTACCAGTTGTTGCCTCGGTATTTTCTATTTAAATTGGTAAATACTTGTCTCAGCGGAGGTCATCTATTTTACATCTGCAGAAGGGCCAGTTGCCAAAGGGGTCTGTTTTCAGGCCGGTGTCCTTGCTTGCCTGTTATGTTGTGATTTGCATCACAGCTTTCTACATGCAGAAGATATGGCATTAAGCATGAGTGGGGAAGGAATGAGAGCAGGTGGATACTTTCTGTGCAGGAGACCACTCTCCTTCCCAGGGAGCTGAATCATCATCGTGCTGCAGCTCCTAGGATCATTTGGATCAGCTGTGGTGGCAGAAACTAACCCAACTCTCAGCATCCTGGAAGATGGTGGGGAGATTTCTTAGAGCAGCAAAACACATCATCCTGCTCTAGAGCATACGTTGTTGTACTGTCAAGTTGCTGCACAAGCAGTCCCTCAAATGCAATGGAGAGTTCTGTCAGATTTAGATTGAGGTTGCTAAAATGATGCTCTCCCCTAGGTGAGGAAGGCCACTGTTGAGGGATAAATCACAAAAGAGTTCTATGTCTCTCATGATGATAATGTTAATTCAAATCTGAGCTACTCAGCCTAAGATTAGCAGGACAAAATATAAGCAGCCATTCCAAGTTAAGTGATGACAGAAAGTTAAATAAACATCCTATCTTTTCTGACTGCAGCTGGAAGGATGTTTCACAGAGGGATTGGAGCAGTGATGTGAGAACTTACACTGGTGCTGCTGGCACGCCTCTTGGCTTTTCTTATTTCTTAAAGATGGACCCAGCTGAGCCTTGCCAAGTCCTCCAGACATGATTTAATGATCATCCTTTAACATCACAGGTATTTTTCGAATATTTGAAATTCTAATTTGAGATAAACAACTTTAAAATATAAAATGATCAACATTAGGAGTCTTTTTCCCATTAATTCAGTTGCAGCTGATTGCAGTTTAAGATCACTGCTTACTCCATGCAGAGTGAAAAATGGCAGATGTTACTTCAGTGGGTGACTGAAGCTTTTCCATGTCAGCAAGAAGTGCAGAACAGACCAGCTTTCAGCTCCTCAAGCTAAAATTTCTGGACAAGTTCTCAAAAAGCCACTAGTTCCAGAAGTATATGAAATATGCTTCCTGGGTGACAGCCTTTGATTTAGTTTCATCTGAAAGGAATTGAGTTCAGATTCTCCAGGGGGCACCATGCAATACGAACTAAAGATAAATTAGGGATAATCATAAGATTTGCTTCAAAAGTGCACTCCTGATCTGAACTTACAATGCTAATGTAGAGATACCCTGAAACAAGACATTAAAAGAAACCATGGAATCATTAAGGTTGGAAAAGACCCCTAAGATTCCCATCAACAAACCCATCACACCATGCCCACTAACCATGCCTCTCAGAGCCCCATCTACACATTTCTTTCACACCTCCAGGGACAGTGATTCCACCACTCCCTGGGCAGCCTTTTCCAATGCCTCACTACACTTTCTGAGAAGAAATCTTTCCTAATATCCAACCTGAACCTCTTCTGGTGCAACTTGAGACCATTATCTCTCATCCTGTTGCTGTTACCTGGGAAATTATAATGTCTCACATTATTGTCTTTCCAGCCCTCCCATGTATCCCTGTCCCTGCTGTTCTTTCCAACGCTCAGGATTAATGAGTGCCTTGATACCCTATTCAACACCTCAGTTCATGAATCACTCTGTCAATCTATTGTAAAAGATATCTGATACTGTTTCTGTCAAGTATTTTAATGAAAAGGCTTGTAGGATTTTTAGCATTTGGCATAAACAATAAGTGGGCTGAATCTTCATAACCCTGTCCATTGATAGTATTTTGACTCGTGACTCAGCACAGTTTCCAGTGGGGTAGGATTGCTGCTGTGATCTTCTCCAACCTTTGCCAATTCCTCAGCAGTGGCTCCAGACCACTGGCAGCCATATCACATGCTCTTCTGGTTCACCATCAATGTATCAGTACAAAAAATACAGTACAAAGCTGATATGCTACGCCATAGCCCAGATACACTCCTTGACCCAAATCCTACTTCACTTTTCTAATGTGTCACTAATATATTTGACATTTCTGAAGTAATTTGAAGGCACTGAAAATATTTTTCTTATTGCTCTGAAAACATCTATTCCTATCATGCACTAACTTTTTTTCTTCTCTATGAGAATAAACTTTAACTCTGGCTGAGTTTTAACTGTCTGTCACTGATGTTACTAATTCTGCAGTTCATCTGGGATTGTTTTGGCTATTTCACAAAACTTCCAGCAAATGTCACTGAAAAAAGCCTTTAATAACTGATGGGTCCATATGTGTGTCCAGATGTAGGCACTGCTCATCACTGCTGTGGCAGTCAGTTATACATCACTGATCTATGGCCTTTTTGGATTATCCTCTGGCTTTACTCTCAACTCCCCTGGGATTACAAGTACTTAACTAGAGAACAAGCTAGCGCATGACTTGGTGTCCATAATATATATTGCTTTTTCAACCCTCCTCTTCTTATGTGAGACAAAGTAAAGAGAGAAAATAAGGAACAAGCAGAAATCCAGACAGATTAGAGTGAGGGTAAAGAGCAAGAGAACGGGAATGGCTCTTTTCCAAAAGGAGGAAGAGAAGCCATAGTCAAGGCATGAAGAGAAAGACTTGAAGAAGGTGAGGGTAAAAACATCTAAGGAGAGACAAGATAAACCAGGAATAGGACGGAAAGGTCAGAATTATCTGAGTGAAACCAGAGAATAAAAGGTGTCAACAGCTATGGGGAATGAGTGTTTAATATCAGGAGCTGCAGCCTGTGCTCTTCTGCTGCCCAACACATTTCAGTGACCCCCTCTGGAGAGTCTCATCCACAACCTTTGTCTTCTAAACACTTCCAGCATGTTCTCTGCATATTCACTATCACAGTAATCTCAGCAATGTATTATGAAACAGCCTTGATTCTTCATGTGCTTTCACAATAGATTTGAATTATTACTTCATATTTCTTATGAAGTATTACAAAATTTATATTTCATATAAAATTGAAGCTCTGCACTTGTATACATCAGAATCTGCTTAATTTTCAGATTATATTTATTCAATTACTGTGTTTTTCTTTCCTTGAAAGATCTTAGTTCATTTTTACAAATCAGCACTTGTTTTCAGCAATGACTACGTGACAGTTCACATGAAATATTGTTTTAGGAGAAATTAACATATAGCAGCTTCCTATGAAAACTGGGTGACAAATGGCACTATGTGTAAGTGAAAGATAATCTGAGAAAGCTTAGAATGATAACGGCCGTTTCCACAGCCTGCTCACACATCCATCTCTGAACACAGCCCCAGATCAAATTATTTTTCTTTTCAAGTTGAAACCAGAGATCATTGAGATTATATATATTCTGCCTCCTTGAATAAGCATTCGTGATGATAATGCATCCATCAGGGATCTGTTTCTGCAACACCAAGGCTATTCTCTCCTCCAGCAAGACTTATTTGAAAGTTAAATTGTGCTAAAGTGAAATCATGAAACAATCTGGGAACTGTAATAGAGTTCTTGTTTGTGCTTTTAATATATATATATACATTCAGGCATGTGGAAACAATATAATTCAAAGTAATCTTTCCTTGATGACTACAGGGGAATGACTTGTGAAAAAAGTTGATTCACTAACTTCAGACAATGAAATTCCAGCTGGGTTCCTTTCAAAGCTCGTGAGGGGTATTTACTAAATGGAAGATAGATTTGGTGTGATATCTGCAAAACAGGAGTGTGTTAAGGGGACAATTCTGCCATGTGGCACCATGGGGATCAGCCTCACCAGCTGGCTCAGGTATGTGTCATGCGTTAGGGACTGCTTCACAAACCAGAGCTCAGCTTCCTTTCTGGAGGACAGGACACTAAGCAGCATGGGGCACCCTGCACAGCTTTGAGCCTGCTGGCTGTAAAGGTCTGACTCCCATGGGTTTGGAGATGTCTTGGATGAAGTAGGTTCGTTGGTGGAAGAGAGTAGGGATGTGTAGTTTCAGTGAGCCATTCTCCATGACTGCAGAGAGACAGAGGCAAGCTTGATGATTTGCCATCTCTTTATCCCTATCCTACTCCTCTCATTGAGAACACTGATCACTGACAGAGAAGGTGAAAAGAAACCAAACATGATAAAGTGTTTATATCAAGCAGATTTTAAAATGGCTATGTGAGCTAGTCAATAGTTCAGCGTTCACCACTGCTTCTATGCCCTTTTTGTTTGCCTGGTTTCCCTGTGCAAGATCTTGCTGTGTCCTCAGAGGTGAGGGGCATTTGCCCATTTTTCTTTACCTGGGTGGTCCTATACTGACTGCAGTACAGCCAGCTGGGAAGCAGCATTAAATTCAGTCTACTTTCTCACATCTCCCTGATGGGCTTCTAAAATACTCAGCCTCACAGTAGGGATGAGTGACCTGTGGGCATTGTTAACCTACAAAATATTAATATATTTTGTCAATCAATATTAATATATATCAGTCTGACCTGAGCAGAGAGCTGTCATGAGGCTGGGACAGTCCAGCTCTGCATCAGTAACATATGGCTTGTCTCATTTCAGTAAGAAAACCCTGTACCCAGCCCACGTTTAGAAGTCAGGCTCTACTCAGTGCATCTTATCTCATAGGAAAAGCAATAGTCATTGAAAGGAATGCACAAAAAGAAAGAATTGGAACCAGCCTCAGTCTCCTTGATACTGCCCAGCTGGGTCACAAGCTGCCACTGGCAGCAAATCTGTGCAGGATTCTCTGAAGGCTTGACCTACTGACCTATAAGCTGTTAAGTGAATGAGAAAAAAATCTTAGACACCTGTTGAGACTGGACAGCTCGAAGAACTCATTTCCTTGTGCAGGCCAGAATTTAGGCTGTCAAATGCTTTTCTGGGTACATCTCCGGAGAAAGACTAAACCATAGTTTTCTCCATGCTGAATGGATGGGAAGAGGTGGATAGACTTTGTAATGTGGTCACAAAGTCCCATTCAAACGTGTCCGTTTAGCCTGGATTACAGAGGCAGAGACAGCACGTCTTACTTTTTTTTTTTTCTTCAAGAAATAAGTTACTTTACTAGGAAGTAAGGAAGAAAATGAAGAAACTAGGAATTGTGGAGGGGTCACAGAAGGAAGAGGATGTTTTTATATCCTGGAGCAGGGGTTCCTTTGCCAAACTCAGGATGGAGAGTTTTATCAGAGCAGTCCTGCTACTGTGAAAGACAGTATGCTCTTGGAAGAGAAAAGCAAAAAGACAAAAAGACAGGGTTAAAAGATTCCTATCTTGTGGTTGCATCCCCAGCCTGGGCTTTCATTTGAGAAGGTTACTCATAACTGCAGCACTTGGGAAACCTGCTGTGTGGGAAAGGTCTAATTAACACTGAATCACCTGTTGTCTGCTCCTTGCCATCTCGCCTGTGCAGAGTGGGTGACAAAAAACAGTTCAGTGTAGGTGGTTCTCTTTTATTAGCTAACTGGATGTTACTGAAAGGAAAAGGAATAGGAGGTGGGGAAAAAAGTGCCCCAGCTGAGAATTAAGCTGAAAACATCAATTGGATATGTGGTTGGAAAATGATAGTACACCATAGTCAAGAGAGCAAATACTAGCTCATTCCAGTAATGGAGAGGAACAAATACTCTCTCATAGCTCCCTCTTAGCTGAGTCATTGCTACCATTGAGTGTTAAATGAACTATTCTTCTCGTTATCCACTTTGTTGTTGTTTGGGGATGTGGTTTTGCGTGTTTTTTAAATTGTGTAATGGAATGCTGATGAGCGTAAGCTGGTCTGGTCACAGAAATGAAATCCCCAATCTCAAAACTCTTACAGGAGCCATATCAGAGAAGTGTCTGGGGAAACACGTGAGTATGGACTGGAGATTTACAAGCAAAGAGTAAGAATTTACTTTCTCTTCTGCTGCGCTGTTAGAAGCGCAGCATGGGTATGTTGAAGGTACCTACAGGGAAAGAAGGTCCAAGACTACATTTAATTCTTGGGTCTAGAACAGTGGAGACATCCTGGGGCAGATTTCCTGATCATGCCCCCTTACGGTGTGTATTGGTTCAATTTTCAAAGTGGTCTTGTTCCACATGAACAAGATTTCTGCCTCTGCTCAAGTCAGGTATCAGCAGAGTTCTGGTGCCTAATAGGAACATGAGAGTCTGAACCAATGACTGGTTCCAGCTCCAGCCCACACGTGGGATCAGCCCTTTGGGAATAGGCTATCACACTGATAATAGAACAGATGTCAGGACATCAGCATTAATGTCTGAATTCACAGATTCACACATATTGCCCTGAGCTACTTTCTAATGTGAATGTTGGCAAATACATAACATTTTACCTCAAGATAGAGAAATATTGTTATGATTATACAAAATAGACATTGTATCACAATGAAAGCCAAATTACTCCTAGTAATATCAGGCTTGTCTCATACTGTTCAAGCCAATAAAACATATATTTTCTATTTTTCTGCCATGTTAAGCAAAGATCTCACCATCTTAAGTTTCCAGCATTGAAGCAGAGGACACTTCTGTGCAGTGACAGAGCCAAAGGGACACTCCACTGATACTTTTTACAAAACTTTGACATAATTCATCCTGGCCAACAGAGTGCAAGACATGTCAAAAAGCAGAAGTGAAAGTGTAATTTGGGTCACCTTTCCTGTAAGAGCTGCTATCCTGAATCTTAGTCAGGAGGTCAGAAGGACTGTTTCAAACTCAGTATGAATTTCTGGCTATATGGAAGTTCAGTGGTCCAAGTCCAGGACTTTTATGATTTATGAAAGGAGAATTTCTGGGAGAAAGATCTATGGAAGTATCACATCACTGTTTTTGAAACTAGAGACCATGCGGCATGGTCTTACAGGGCAGTAATGAAATGCACATCTTTGTCCATGTACTTGCCTTCAATGACAGAATTACAGGATAACTGGGTGTCTTCACCTTTCAAACAGCTTTTGATTATACTTTTCCTCTACTTTTATTCTGAGAGGCTGAGAAATGCGAGGAACGAAAAAAGCAGTGACCACCAGCAGTAAGAGCTCTCTGTAACACCTGCAGAAGGGTGTTTGGATTCATGTATGTGAAGAAGGGATGCCTGGTTTGTCTCTGCTACCTGAAATCAGGAGTATTTCAAATGAGAGAAGTGAGAGCCAGCAGGTAATGGCAGTTATTTCAGCTGACATGTGCCTTGTGTCCACTGTTTTGAGGAACAGGATCAGGCTAATCAATAGAAAGAGTTTGAGTCACAGTAGCCAAAGAACATACACTAATTAAATTGACTGAAGGCACAGCCACACAGTGTACTAAAATAATGTCATGAAGCTAGTGTGTCTTCTTAAGAACCTTATTAAGAATAATTAAGGTATTATTTCCTTAACTGCACAAGCCTCAGTAATGCACTCACCATACTCTTTCTGCCAAAGTAGTGTTACCTTCAATTTACCTGAAAGAAACTATTTCAATTCAAGTGAACTTGTGAGTGCTGAGCAGCCATAGTAATCAGAGTCATGAAGGATCTCCAAATTATGTACTTTTAGAAGATAAGATTACATAGAATGGTTTTGGGTGGAAGGGACCTCAAAGCCCAGCCACCCCCAACCCCTGCCATGGGCAGGGCTGCCCCCCACCAGCTCAGGCTGCCCAGGGCCCCATCCAACCTGGACTTGAGCACCTCCAGGCAGCTGTGCCAGCACCTAACCACCCTCTGAGTAAAAGATTTCTTCTTAACATCTAACCTAAATCTCCATTGTTACTTGTTTTCTAGTTAAATGGAGAATAATTCTTCAATCTTGATGATACAATTCTTGCCTTCTGATCATTTCAAAGTCTAACTAACAGCAATTTTCCTCATGAGCTGAATAATCTCTCTACAAATTTGCACAGCAATTGAAACTATAATAGCACATACAGTCTCAGATAACTTGCTCAAGCACAAATAATATATAGTTGACTTTAACATGAGCTGAATCTGGTGTTAGCGGAGTAGTATAATCATTACTACTTGAAATAACTAGGCTGAATATTTATTGCTAAATTAATTTATTAAAGAATGGTTATTTTTTTTTTGCATTAATCACTATGTTTCCATCAGAAAATTGCATGAAAGTATAGCTCAGGTGTATTTCTTATGTTTTGAAACTAAGAACTTTTGAATGAATTGATATTGCAAGTAATGAAACTGACAGAAGTTTTGTTCTCAGTCTCAGTATTATAATGGTATATTATCTGAATTTTAATAATGATGGTGTGTCAGAATGCATTTTCAGTTTGACAGCTGAGTGGTAAGACTTAACATAAATTCGTAAATCCATCCATGCAATCCCTATCACACTGAACTGCTCACCTCAGATAGGTCTGTCTAAGGTCAGAGATGGACAACAAAGGTGATAAAGCCATGGACCAGATTTTATACAAGGAAAAACCCTGTAAGTTAGCAGTCTTTTCTCATAGACTAAAGAGTTGACTGAAGTGGACTCAACTGTTTTTTATAAAAGTGTGAATGATGCTTACGTGATGTCTGGGCAGTGATGGCATGGTGTTCCCCAGTGTAAAAGGAAGGAGGCATTAAATAAAATCAGTGAGATGCAGAACAATCAGGAGAGAATCCTTCTCCTTCACGCACTGCATAATAACATTGCTAAGCTCGTTGCCTTGTGAATGCTAAAGTTGAAATGGACTGAAAACACAAACAACCTGATGGAAGAAAAATGCATTAAAGCCTTAAGTATAGAGACATTGCCTATGGTTTAGGGGTGTCTGAAGCACAGAATTCTGGGGACTGAAAAATGCATCAGAGAAGTATAAATTCAGGTGTACTCCCATGAAGAAGCGTGAGTACTGTTTATCTACTAGGAAGATCACTGGGTGACACAGCAGATAAGCTGTGGGGGTTTCAGATTTGCACATGGCTTACACCCCTTGAGTATTAAAAAATCTGTCAAACTCTGACTTTTAGTAAATACTTAGATGTGAGCTTCGATGTCGAGATGTTACACTGCAGGAAATCCCAGTGATCTTGCTCAGCACCAAGAAATTAGGACCATGTATTCCCATCAGAATTCACACAGCTTACCTATAATCAAAGATAAAAACCAGCGTGACTCTAGATAGTATACCTTGTACCTGGTGTGAAATGATACCCCCCTAGAGTAAGCTCTACACAGGATCTTAACATTGTTTTCAAAAAAGCATGCTACAATTTCCTGTGCATGACTATCAGGGATATTTCATTAGAGGGAATAATCTCAGAAAAGAATACTTTATGCTGTTCATCTTCAGGAGGACCAACACCAAAGTAAACTCTGTAAAAGGATGGCTCTGACCTGAAGGAAGATGCTCTTCTACAATATAAAAAGTTTTATAAAGGAGACTTATTCCTTCAGTCTTTTGTGGAGAATGAGTAATGCCTCACTAGTCTGAAGTACTCACTGTTTCCTGTTAATACCTTTATTTCCTAAGGAAATTCAATTTTGCAGCTGCATACTTTGCTGGTCTAGCCATCATTCTCTCTCCCCATTCCCCCTCCAGTAACTTCTGAGCCTTCCCGGTAGGAACAAAATTTAGGAGAGTGGAAGTCTCAAGGACACAAAGTGCTTCTTGAAAACCAGCAACTGGGTAGAGGGGAAATCAGATTAGCCTCCTCCCTAACAGCACATGGCATGGAATCATTCTGCCCAGCAGCAGCTGACTGACCTGATGGTGCTCACCTTGACAGTGGTGCCCAAGTGACCCTGAGCAAGTCTTGGTGTCACCACCTCCTCTTTGGTGTGTGCATCCCAAGGGGGATGGACAGGGAGGTGGTGGGAAGGGGGTATACTTGTTGCAAAGGGAATGAAAGTATGGAGAGGAGACCCTGATTCACAAAGAAGATGAGAATGGGCTGCCCCGGGCATTGGTGGAGTTCCCATTACAAGAGATATATGGACATGGCATTAAGGAACACGGTTTACTGATGAAACAAGTTGGACTTGCTGATCTTGAAGGGCTTTTCCTACCTAAGTTATTCTATAAATCGATGAGTCTTCTATGATTCTAGGGCTTCACTGCTCACCTGAAATCAGTTCCTTTTTTTTTTTTCTGTGGAGCTTTTGTTCTGTCTCCAAGCACTAACTGTTCACTGAGTTGCTCCGGATATAAGCCATGCTGCTGTAAAGACAGTCCTATTGAAATTTAGGATACTAGCCTAAACTGCTGCTCAGGAGGGAATTGAGCTGCCCTGTAAGAGGTCACAAAGGAGAAGGAGAAGCCTATAGGTCTTCTGAGGGAGCAGAATAAACTCATAAACTTGGTGACACTTCTGTATTTAACAAGGGGTGAGGGAACCTGAGCTGCACCGCAGATATCACATTTGCAAAGGTTTGCCAGTGATCAGACAGAGCCATACCAGGTAATTTCCTTCTTATTTTCCCTCTGGCTTTCACAGTCCAGAAATTCAGTTTCCTCTTGTAGTACATCTTATAGTCCCCTCAGCAAAAGGGAATAAAAGGGTGAAATGAGTAGGAGTTATTCCTTTGGCTTTGAGCAGATAATGGTGACAAATGAGGAACAGCAGAGACCATAGGAAAGAGTTCACTATTTTCAGAGTCCTGAATGTTAACAAGCTGTTTGCAACAACAAAATACAGAAGATTTTGCTCAGTCTCATTTTCTGTGCCCCAGTTTATTACAAATGTCATTTAATAAAGAATGATTTTCACTGTGGATTTTGTTTCCTCTGAAAAAATTAAGAATCATTAGCGGGGAAAAATGATTCAGTCTTTTGAGAGATCTAGTTATGTAGCAGAACTCAGCTGCCAAATTACTATAAAAGTCCCTGGGAGGCTCTCTCTATGCGGTGTGGAGAAATAACATGTAACAGTCAAGATGCTTACAATGTAATTTAAAATAAAGCCTTGGGAATATTTATGTACAATACAGAAAATTCCTGTTTGTATTTTTGTCTGAACACTAGAAGTTTTTAACCATCAAACTGAGTGGAACACGATCTGCTATACTCTTTATGAGCTTCCCAATTATCCTCTGGTGTTATATAGATGTTTTTAGTAAAGTATGTGACTGTGATAGTGTTCAACAGATCCTACCTAAATCAGAATACGCAGGTTAATTGCAAGAAATGCCTTGTAGATCTGCCTGTTTTTTTTCTTCCCTGTTCAGTAAACCTTATTCTGAAATTAGAAGATGTGCACTAAGGGAAGTCCAGCTATGGCTGCTCTTGAGATAGGTAATTAAATTAAAATGCTTGTAGTTCGTAGAACAAGAAGTTTGTGCATGAAATCATGTTAAGATTGTAAGAGAAATATTTGGTTTGTATTTTTTTCTTTTTACCAAAGGAAACATTTTGGTCTGAGATGTTATTTTTAGTTGATGTGCTTCCTAAATAATTTATGTTTACTCTTCATAGAATCATAGAAACATTAAGGTTGGAATAGACCTCTGATATCATCTAGTCAAAGCAGCAACCCTCAGTGCCACATCAGAACGGTTCTCGAACACCTCCAGGGACAGTGACTCCACCACCTTCCTGGCAGTCTGTGCCACTGCCTCACTACTTTTTCAGAGAAGAATTTTTTCCTAATATCCAACTGGATCCTCTCCTGACACAAACTGGGATCATCACACTTGATCATTTCATCAAGCTTGAGCTCTTGCATGACAGGATCAGAGCTTTACAGTGTCTCTGCACTGTAAGTCCATGCTTCAAGTATGTTTGAGCAGCATAGTAAGAAGAAAATTAGGGTGGAATTCATTTCCTCTGACCTGTGACATCTACAGGACAAAAAAAGTTCTCAGGTGAAGCAGTCAGTCAAAACTGCCTTTACAGTCAACTAGGCAAAATGGACATTTTCATCATAAAATTCACATTGCTATTTTCACTGTCCAGCTTGCAATGACACAAACTGTTCCCTGAGCACATCTCTGTCCCCACATTGCTTGTCCAGGGAAAGGAAGGTGCCTGGCTCAGTCTGCTTGACAGTACTGTCAAGATTTGCTCAGACAAGTCCTGTGATAATCATCAACTGGCAGAAAATCCATTGTGAACCAGTGATTAAGCATTTACTTTATCTTGAAAAATTCTGGCTTATTTCAGCCTTGGACTTACTTTATGTTTTTTTTTCACTAGATTAAGGTGAAAATGTACTGTCAGACACATTTTGCCTCATCTGTCACTAAGTAATAGCTGGTCTTTAAAATTAGAAACCAGCATAACCTTCATTATCTATGAGAAATGACTGCTGAAATTCTTTCTTGAATGACTCTGCCAAAACTTCCTATGAGGTAGGACATGCGATGAAGATGTGCTGATTAGGCAGCAATAAAGAGTTAGGACTCTCAGATGTGGTCAGTGGTAGAATAACTTGGATTTCAGTACAGACACTAGATACAGATTTTTGTACCCCAACACATGCAACAGATTTGTTTGAAATACAGTTCTGCAAGTGATTGGAGAGTATAAGGCTTAAATGCCAGCCGATGTTTCCTAGTTAGGTGGTGAATGTGCCAAGCAGTGGAAAGATTCGGGAGATTTTTGAGCTATAAGAAAGTCAAGGAGAGCTTAATTGTTTTCTTTCCCCTTCTCTCAGAAATAATACTGGAGAAATACCAGTTGTATTCCAGAGACAGTTTCCTCCAGGAGCTGCTGCTATATTGGTGAGGACAGAGACGTGGCTGCATCTGTGGCTACACCTTCATGAGAGCCTGCCAGTCACATTAAAACAACAGTTTTCTTTCTCTATTCAATCATCCAGGCCTTGGAAAGGGAGGTCATGCTTGTATTTATATAACAATAATCATCTAGTATGTCTAATCAATGTATGAAATGCAGGTTAGATGACATTTAAGTGAACGTATTGCAAAAATCAAGCTGTTGCTTGGCAGCCAGACACTGAACCTTCACTATGAATTTTTACTGAGCTGCCATAGTTATACCCAATGTGTTTGTGTTGCTGTATGACTTCTAGATGCAAATTTATGATAGTTTGAAATGTTATGAAATGTGTTACTTTTGCTCATTTTGCTTGTAATAAGTAAGCTTTGCCCAAGAAAAAACACTTCTTAAACAGTCAAGTAAAATTAGATGAGAAAGTCCTATTCAGAATTAATATCAGAGTAATCACTGTTCATGAGATTTTACAAATACCTTTTAACAAGGGGTAAGAACATTTTAAAAATGTGTTTTCCTGTCCTAATAAATTCTACTTGTATAATTAAGTGGGCAATCTACTTCGAAATCTAAATGCTGTTAAGGCAAAAAGAATGGGCTTCTTTTTTGTCAGAACATGAAGGACAACTAAAAATATGTCCATGAATATTTAACATCTTCTCTCCTTTCAAGACTTCTTTTCATTGAGCTACCAGTTTTCCTAATGAAATAGCTTTCCAGTACTTTACTCTGGAGCCTTTTAAATTAAACCAGTTTAGTACCCAGAGGAAGCACCTTGATTTTAGAAATGTCACTGAGGAATTAAATCTACATCTGGGAAGAAGAAATTAATGGTTTCAGAACTAGAAAATGAAGGCATTTCCATCAATTGCTGAAAATCAGTCAAACAATAACATGGAGGATTTTTGTAACATTTATGTGCCATTTTTAAACTTGTTTAAAACATAACTAACAGATACTATACCCTGATATCATCAGAAAATAATCCTGAGATGAGGGAAGTGTTCTAGGGGAAAACTCTGATCTGCCTTAGAGCTACTCTACCATACTCACTTACTTTACAGTCTTATCCTGGAAACAAGAAACTTAATATCACTGAAAGGGATAGGATTTGGACAGAATGTCTATGTTCTTGCAAGACAAGCAGATTTTAGTTTATTTATTTTTGGTTAACAACATATTCCTTATTTAAGTATCTGTGCAGCACTAATACATACAGGAAACAGTTTTGCTCTAGAACTATCAGCACAAATAAATAAATCAACATTGTGCTGTTATGTAAGCAAGACTGCTCAGGAGTCTATTCCTAAGAAGAGTTTCTGATGTGTCGCTTATGAAGACAAGTTGAAGGAGCTGGGCTTTTCCAGTCTGAAGAAGAGAAGACTCTGGGGAGACCTCATTAAGAACTTCCAATATTTAAAGGTAGATTGTAAACAGGAGGGAAATCAATTTTTTTACATGGGTATCTGATGATGATAGTACAGAAGGGAATGGTTTAAACCTAAAGGAGGAAAGATTTATATTAGATGTGGAGGTTTTTCACTGAGAGGGTAGTGAAGTGCTGGAACAGGCTGCCCAGAGAGACTGTGGATGCTCTATCCCTGGAGGTGTTAAAGGCCTGGTTGGCTGGGGTCCTGGGGAACCTTACCTAGAACCTGATCTAGTGGTTGGAAACCCTGCCTGTGGCAGGAGAGATGGAATTTGGTGATCCTGAGGTCTCTTCCATCCTAATCCATTCTGTGATCCTGTGATTCTTCTGGTCATGCTCTACCTTTGTCCTGAAAAACTGATATTTCAGATGTGATGAGTAGTCATAGCCAAAGAAACCATAACAGTGGTGACAGATCACAAGAAAAAAAATCACTGAGTGGATGACTACTGTAGAAATGTGTACCAACACACCAAGCAGTTGTATTAGCTGTGGAAAGTTTCGTTAGACTTTTGTGTCTACAAAAGTCCAGATTACACTGCGAGAGTATCACACAGCTGAAAATGCTGGGTTCAGATGAAGCCTTTTCTTCAACATCTCCAGGCCAAAGCTAGAAAGACCCAAAAATGGCCCTCTAGCATAGCCTCTACATCCCTCACCAACAGGCAACTGATGTGTCTGCTGAGCAAAGGAGGCACTGTACTATGATTTTACAGACTGGAAATGGAGAAGTGGCAGACAGCATCTGCTGCAAGTAACCAGGGATCAAAATACTGCATTGTTTGTGAGGTCATAGCATGGCTGCATAAGGATGGGGAAAGGCATAGTCCCTTGGGGTTGTTTTCCACAGAGCATATATCTCTGGGAGTCTCTTTCTCTGTGCACTGGAAGGTAATTCAGGTGCAACCTCCACATTTCAGACATTCAAATTTAAAAAAGATCTGAACCCTCTTCTGAGTGACTGAAAATTCAAGAGCACACAGAAAGCCCAGGTCTGAATAGGAGCAATCCAGAAAGCAGAGTGCCAGTCCAGTGGTTTTGTATTTATACAATATGATTCTCACACAAAAAGAACTCGGTCTATGGAGAGACCTCACTGTACATCAAATCCACGTGAGATGTCTATAAAATGTGTTATCAGGAGAGAAATGCTAGAGATGAACAAAAACCTCCTTTGAAAAGAAGAACAGTGATGTCTATCTTGTCTGTGGCTGTCACTTCCCTTGTCAGCCATGGCCGAAGTGCTCTGTCCTGTTAGATATGAGTCAAGCCATTTATTTTCACCCTTATCTCTAAGTATCTGAAGCAGTGTAAGAAAAGGGAAATAATAAATCTAGATCTGATTAGCAGAAATTTCATTTGATGGATCCCTTCCTGGGTGAATGAAGAATTCAGCCCATTAAAAGATATTAATCAAAAAGCGTAAAACAGGACAAAGAGAAAAACTGCTAGGAGTTAAAATTAAAAAAAAAAAAAAAAAAGAAAGAGAAAAACACACAACACAGCACAGTAAAACATTCCAATTAAGCCTCTAAGCTTTTCCTTGTAAACAGCTGAAAATAAATTTAATTTTCTTTACTACAGCGAGAAGAAAAATCTTTTTCTTCCTTCAAAGTTATGAGTTCTCACTTTCTAGATAGGAATTGCTTCTTTCCATCAACAAGAAGAAATGGATTGCTGTCATCTTAATTGTAACCTAAAGAGCATTTTCAGCAACTGTAAATAACAAGACTTATGGAGTAGTGTGACATACTCAGAGTTTCTATGTTCACTTTGACTAAATCCCATTTTCTCCCTCTAAGGAAGTCTGGGTTCTGGAGCCATGTCCCACAGAAGATGAAAGAACATTAGGGCTTTTTAAGAGGGTTTTTGTTAACATTTGCTGTACCCAGATCCAAACCACCTGAGTCCAAGTCACACAGCCTGGGCCAGCTCTCACCTTGTGTGGTGTCCTTCCACCAACCAGGGAACAAAGAGGCCTGCACCCAGGCTCTGGGGACAGACAAGAACATCTCTGCCACAGCACCAAGATATCTGTGAACTTTGGGGGAGGTTTGTCAGAGTAAACGTGGGGAGGGCAGTGTTGGGTGTCCTGGCCTTCTCCCTGCAGGTACAGCTTTGTCAGGGTCTGGCTTTTTTTTTTTTTGTCCTGGCTGGTTATGCTCTGTAAGCTACTGTGGCTCCAAAAAGGTACAGCTATGACCCAACAACTCCTTTCTATCTATGCTAGTCTTATGATGATGCTGGCTGGAATTCTGAGCACCTTGATCTAACTGTAGATGTCCCTGTTTGTTGCATAGGAGTTGGACCAGATGGCCTTTAATGGTCCCTTCCAACTCAAACCATTCTATGACTCTATGGTTCTATTCATTTACTAAAATTGGTAAAATTCCTTCTTTTGTGATAAGATTTTTTCTCATGTCAGATGAGAAGCATTTGTACTACTCTGGAAGAAAATACATGGAAAAGAAGATTAATTTGTTTCCAAGGGTCAGAATCACCCTTAGAGCTTTAATTGATACTTTAATTTCTGGTTTGCCTTAAGTAGGTGCAAAATTACTTAAGGTGCCAAAAGTGCACAGTGCAAACAACAGCTTCACATAGTCTGTGGAGACTTCATTAAACTGTAATGAAAATAGGCAAGTAAGGAAATTCATATCAAAATTTTTGGAAGCAAGAAAAGCACTTAGTTGGATGGCTGCTAGCAAAACACAAATACACTACTTGTTATTTGAGTTAATTTCTTAGAGGAGTTCTTGAGAAACAATTAACATAACTTCTGGGTATTATTTTTACAAAACAATCACATTAGAAGTTTTTGGATGACAATTTCACTAACTGTAAAAGTGAATTGTGAAGAGGTAAGGCAAAAGGCAAAGCAACGATAGGCAAAGAAAAGCAAGGAAAGGGTGAGGATTTGATACACAGAAACAAGAAAATCATCTTTGTCCCTGAGAAATTAAAAGGGAAATAGAATCACAAAAGCTATATGGAGGCAGCCACTATTCTCTGGTATGCATGCCTTTTTTGCCTGCTGAAGGCTATCACCCAACATGCATAACTGAAACTGTCCCTGTGACCTTTCTCTGAGCTGAAGTTCATTTTCATATGGAATCACAGCTCACTTACTCAAGCTGGCTCTGTTCTTCTGAAATCATCTGGGTTACTCAAGGAGAAAAATTTTAAATAGGTAATTTTTTAGCAAGTTTTCTCTACTTGAGAATCCATGGTTTGATTTAAGGGATAGGAAATTGTCTGAGCCAACTTTCATCTTCAGGAAATCATTTTACTCAACCATAGTAAAAAACAAGAGTTATCTCCTTCTTCTGATGACAAGCCTTAGACTGTGCTGAAAGTCAGTAGTAACTTAGCATCCATGGCCACTAATAGCAGTGTGGTTAAACATGGTTTTAGTAGGAAGAAGCAGACAAATACATAGTAGAAAAAAATAGATGCAGGCCATAAAGAAATATCAGTAGAATATAAATTATTTCTTCTTCCTTAATACAATGAAAATATCAGTAGAATGCAGACAATGTAAACTTGTTTCTCTACAATAATTTTTGTGCTCTGGAAAACATGTGGATACGTGCTGTGTGAACTGTGCCTTAAATCTGTCCGAACAATCTGATATCATATAGGATCTGCATCAGAACTGTACTCCCAGTGGAGTCCTATTATAGGAATTTTATTATTGTATTTATGTAAATATATTCCATAACAAGCAGGCTTGTTAGCTTCTTGACCAATCATTTCTTGGATGAGCAGTTGAATGATGACTTTATTTGCAGAAGAAAATGAATTCTCCTTTCCTGTCTTGGTCTGCTATACTTCTCACTGTCAGTGTGCAGGGACTCTAAATTCTCAGAAAATTTGAATTTGTCATTGGCAGAAAATACACAATAATCTTTTTTTAGCATTAGGTTCTCCCTCACCTGGGGAACTTTTCCTACAACATTCAGCTGGAAATTGCTACACAAGGACATTTTCCTTATTATAGTACTGCAATTCTCAGAGCATTTAAATCACCAAGCCTGTGCTAGCGAGCTTTATTCTAGTGTTAACTCCAGCCTCTGTAGTAAAAATGTTCACTGCACTCTTGGGAACAGGAAGAAATGGTTGAATTTAGCTTAACTGTGCCTATAAATGCAGTACCTAACTTTATTAAATAGTGATACTTAGTAGGCTAACACATTGAACAGCTCTAGACAATAAGCTATAGTTAAGTCCACATCTCACATGAGAAAAATGCATAGGGAAAGGGAGAATGAAAACCCTTTAGAAACTCAGTGAAGCAGCAGTGAGGCAAATAGTGGAGTGGTAAAAATGATGCAGCAGAGTATTCACATGGTGCCAAACCATGGAACAGTTCCTGCAATTGAGCATAAAAATGCTGATGGCACACAGGGTTTTGCCAAAGTCCAGCTATAGGGTTCATATTTGCATCAGCAAATCCATGCACCCGCAGCCGTGGATATATCTACCCTGACTGAGAATATATGTTAGATCAGAAATTCTTTTCATTCCTCTTCTTATGCCTTCATGAAACTGAAGTGCAAGAGAGGAGCAAGACTCAGCAAGATTCTGCTATAGACTCCGTACTCTGTTCTCCCATCCCTGACAGGTTCAAGGTGTTACTCTCATTGGCCTCTTCTCAATAACTGTTTTTGCTGATTTAAAACTAATTAGCATTTATTAGGAACATGGGTATCACTTACCACTTGCCAGTCTTAGTTTGAATCCTCTCTAGCATAGGAGGAAATTAAGCACAGGTTTTGTGCTTGTCTCCTTTTCTAACATAGAGGAACAAAGTGAACAAAATGTGTCAGACCTTCCTCACTTTAGAAAATCTCAGTGAGCAGGACCCAAGAATTTGCAGCTCCAAATCTTTCTAAATGTCTAGGTTAGGTGACTCCAGCAGGGGAGGCACCAGGAATCACCCTATAGTTAGCAATTTCCATAGTACCTCTTTGCTAAAAGGGTGAGACTCTTAAAGGAGTACAATGCTCACGAAGGACTGTTGGTTAGGCCTGGATATCTAATGCCCATTGCAGGATCTCGTTGGTGCCAAGTATGTAGCTGCTGGCAATGCAAGCCTAGATTCAGAAGTATGCACCATATGCAGTTGTCTTATGAACGCATAAGAAAGAAGAGAGATCACAAGAGAGAAACAAAAGTATAAAGTGCAGACCAGCAGAGGAGAGGTAGAAATCTCAAGTTCTAGATCCAGTTTGGGTGGGATATTGAGCACTACTTATTGAAAGTGCAAATTAAAGGTGAATCCAAAGGTGAGAGAAGATGCTTGCTCCAATGCTAGTGAGAGGTCTGGGGAAATCAAAGGGCACTTTTGCCATGGAATGGAGAGTCATTAAACAAAGGTGTCCAAATGGCTTAGTTCTCTTGCAGGAGACTGATGAGCTATAAGTGAAGATGCAAACAGAAAACTTCTAAAACTTCTCATAGGGAGAATTGGCCAATACAGTTAAATCATGCAGTGAAAGACATATGCTCTCTATAGCTGAGAAACCATCTTTTCTGTTATCTGAGGCCAAGAAGTTCTGCTTTCTACAGGCCATTAGCAAGCCTCTATATGACTGATTGCAAACATCACCTAGTTTGAATCTGCTCTTTTAATTAACTCTGTGTGGCATTTGGTCCACTTTTGACTGTTTACAAAAGAGAATACCTTGGACCATGCCAGGTTTGCCAAGCATGTTATAAGGACTTGTTATTAAAATGTTACTCTGTCATAGAAAAATAGTGGGAAAAAAACAGATATAATATCTGTGGAATACATTATTAGTAAAACATAATATTTTTCATGATTTAAACAAAGTAAGACAAACCTTTTGAACTCCAAACTCACAAGAATTCTCATGTTTTAGTAGTATTCCTGGGAGTACCAATTTTAAAAACTCTTGCCAAATTTAATTTATTTGAAGAGAATTTTTTTAAGGAGATCCAACCATAGGTAGAATTCAGGATACTCACACTGAAGTGTATTGAAGCAGGTATAAAAGCCTGGTATAAAAAAGTAAACGCTGAAATGTATTTAAAAACCTGCTGAAATATATTTGCTTTTAAGCAAGTATAAAAGCAGGTATAAAATCTCCACCTGTTTTTTTTGTTCATGATATTGTTCTCTTCAGCCACACTCATATGAAACCATGCAGAAGTGCCTAGATCCCTTCTAGTTGCTGAAATAAGCTGTATTGTGCCCAGATGACAGAGAAAACTTAAATGTGACAACCAGTGGATGGCTCAGGGCATGTCATGTTCTTACAAGAGGAAAAAGGTAAAACATGGTTCAAGTCTTGCTCATACTGAGGTTGGGTGCATGAGGTGGTACCCGTAACCTGTGAAAGGACCATCTCTGTCTAATGATTGACATTCTTATAATGTCCAGAGACTTAGAAAAGCAGCAGCCAACAAGAAGAGCACATACTGTTCCAAACTGAAACCAAGCACTTCTCTTTGCAAAGTGATGCTTCAGTACCTGTACTTGTTCACCTTGTTTGTCTTCAGCACCATCTGGAAGTCCAGAATGACACCTTTGTCTCCTGAAACATAAAATTTTAGGAACAGTGCCAAGGAACAACCATTTAAGTCTGACTTTTATGTCTCATTTTATTTATATTACATGCTTGTTTCCAAGCACTTCTTAATCTTATTGATTAAAACATTAGGCTATCTAATTATTATCGGCAACACAAATCACTCTGTTATATCAAACTTACATCAATAGTTATTATCATGTTACTGATAGCTATATTATTATTATTACAATTTAACCTTGTTCTTTAATTAATTTAAAACAATTTGAACAAAAAACATTTCTTTGTTTTCCTTTCTAATTGAAAAATAAGGTTAGTATTCATCTTCTGGGTAGAACTGCTTTTATATATCCATAACATCCAAAGTTCATTCTCCTTACTTAAGTAAACTTCCAGAACTATATATCTGCAAATATGTCCTCAGTCAGCTACCTCCTGTTCTTCTATCCAACATTTAACATTAAAATATACCCCAAAAATTTGTATGGCTTGCTAAGGCTGAACTGAAGTGAAAGAAGAAAGAGAGAAAGAGAAGGAGGAAGAGAGGAAAGGAATGGACATGAGGGAAATAGAAGAGAAGGTAGGGGAAAGGAACTGAGGAAAGGACAAAGGAGGAGTGCAAGGAAGGAAGAAAGTTAAGGAAAGAAAGGAAGTAAGGAAATGAAGGAAAGGAAGGAAATGAAGGAAAGAAGGGAGGGAAGAAAGAGGGGAGGAGGAGAGGGAGGAAAATGAAGGAAAATGAAGAAGAAAAATAAATGAAAGTTAAGGAAGGAAAATAAATGAGAATATAGAAACTTAACAGTTTATTCTGAGTTCTTATTATACGTGAGGGCTGGCCTTGAGTTCATGGGGCATACCATGAGAAATGGACCAGGAATCATCTGTTTTCCCTGATCATTATTTTTTTTTAACTACACATAATATCAGGTTGGACTCAGCTTGCTAAATACAAGTTGAGGCCCATGTAAGAATAAAATTGTTACCAGAGAATCTAAGTGTCTTTGTGTAAATATTTAAAAAAGTACTGCAGTTGTAAATAGTTTTTGTATGAAGTTTGAAGTTCAAAATATAACTTACAGGTTATACACTGACCTGTTATGTAAAAACATTGTATATGGGCATAGGGATAGCTGAAATCACAGGTGAGATGAAGTGCAGGCCTCCCTGTAATCTTTTGGCAAAATTGCAAATATTTAAACAACATGAGATAATTATCCTCAATTAAACAATTGTTAATTATAACTAACTATCATTCCTTTATATATCATTAAATATCAAGCTATTTCAAACATTAAGAGTATGAACTCATTATCTCTAACAAACTTAATTTATACACTGGCTTGATAACTCCCTAAGGCATTCACTCCGTACACTTACAGTTCTATCTATCCATATTCCACAAGAAACCCAAAAAGCTTGCACTTTTTTAATGTAAATGTATCTGTCTCACTCCCTCTGCCATACCATCCTCCCAAATCATTTAACAATGGTAACACTTTTTCAGCCTACCACAGTGAACTCAAGCTGGCAGATAAAGTCATGGGCGCAAGCAGCCCCCATGGCCAGAGTGCCACTGTAAATTTGGTAGTGTGAGGAGCTCCTACAAAGGGCAAATGAGCTAGGTGAGGTACCCACTCCCAGCACTGTTTCCATATGTTCACTGAATAGGGGAAAAAAGGTCAAACGTTAAGAAGTTTTCTCTCATATTGTTGGGTGTTTAATCTTTTTTGAAGAGCTGTTGCCACAACAATTTAATTTGCATTTGGTGAATATTAGAGGCACAAGGGTTTTATTATACGTGATTACTATCATTAATAATGGGTTCAAGTTGATATCATCCATGTATTTTCATAGAGTACATTTCAGCCTGCTAAAATTCCCAATATACTTTGCTACCTAGATAAGAGAGAAAGTCAAAGGATGGATGCAACTAATTTCCAGGAAATTGTGTTTCTCTTTCTAGTTTAATTGTTATACCACTACTTTCTATTTTGTGTATTTCAAATTGGAAATTACAGCACTGAGTCACTACCAAGGTAACTATAACATTGCAGCTTATTAACACATATCCATCCAACACTACATGGTTTACTAGGCTGGAGAGAAAATTTAAGAGCATTTCAAGATTTCCTATAACTGTGTCATCAGATACTAGATCCCACATAGCTGTGGTATGCTTTAAATCACTCTTGAGCTGGAATACATGAATCCTTAGTTGATGCACTCTGAAAAGTTGTGCCCTGTTTGCATCACTTCTGCACTGTCTGCTTGCTGTTTCCAAGATGTGGATTTCTAATCTATATATCCAAGCTTTGTTTTCAGTGAAGCAAATGCTCTGAAATAGTCCTACCATAGCTTCATATCTCCAAGAAAAACAAAAACCTACCACAGTCACTGTGGGCGTGATTTAAGCATATCCTAAGATTTACATTGTTTATATGCTATATTGGCATTTCAATGGAAACTGAAAAAAGTAAGGCGGAGAAGTATAAAACAGGAAGATGTCCAAATGCACAATTTTTTTTCTCTTATAACAGCGCAGCACTCACACAAGAAATGTGAGTACTTGGAGCAGTCAGGGGTCAGGAGGAACCCAATGGAGCAAGTGGTCAGCCTGAAATGCCTTTCTTCTAAGTGATGCTTTGCTCTAGAAAAATTTTCAGTCAACATTTATGACTCCTTTTGAAGCCAGAGAGAATAAAGTTACTAAATGGGAGGGTAAATGAGGTTCACCCATCTAATAACATTTTATTACAGGGTGACAGGATCGTGTAATGCTCTTCTCAGAAAAAAATGTGATAGCTGAGGGGTGAAGACCAGTGGGGTATTGTATAGATGAGCAGGCAAGAGAAGTGTTCACCTGAAAAGTATAACAACTGGGTTTAGGGACATAAGGCAACCTTAATTTGAAGGATTTGGAGATGAACTCCTCACTGGTTATGATTGCCAGAGTGCTTAGTGAGATGCAGCAGTGCATCTGTTTTACTCCTCCTGGCTAAATGGCTATAACAGATATGGTCACTGGCTCAGAATGGAAACCTGGGCAGCTGTCACAGCAAATCTGCCAAGGATAAGTGTGCTGGGTATGTGCCATCTTGTCCTTGGGCCTCCAAGGCTGATCAGCCAGAACAGCAGGGAGAAACACGTAACTCCTTTAGTGCAATGCAGATGGTGAGTTAGTATTGTGTTGAGTACCCAGGAGCATCTCTGCAACATGTGATGATATTGCTTCTCAATGGATCCCTCTATTTCCAGCCTATCCTAGGTGTGTATTTCCAGCCACACAATAAAAATTCCCTCCCCTTCTCAACAAGGCACTGAAAGAGCCATTATTTAAGTGCCTGCAATGTCATGTTGCCAAACCTTCAAAAACTGACAAGTTTCTCCAGGGAAAATTAGGATGCAACATGCAGTTGTTAGGATAATGGAGTCACCTTTATGTACCACAGAAGTCATCAGCACCATCACTAACATGAATGATGTGACGCCTTCACAAATCATTTTCTCAAACTATATTCACCAAACAAAGCATGCTAATAAAACTGCTGCAAAATGTATTAAAATGATTTCAAGTGAAAGTGTTATGGACAGATATGGTTATGAAACCACATGGAAGCTATGCTGCTCTTAGGCCCATCATCAGTAGATGGGTTTAAACAAAACAGTCATTTATCTTCATTTTTTATAGCTTTGTCAGTCCAACTTAGATGTTGATGTCCAGTGTGCCTGCAGTCTTCACTGGTAAAGATGAATAGGCCTTATCAGATGTGGGGTGTCATATTCTTTCAGGACTCAATTATTTTGTTTAACTGTGAGTTATCTATGGAATTTTCTATTAAATTCATAAGGAAATGTCATGTACAATTCAGATCATAATAATTGCAGCAGGCAAAAGGAAAGTGCAAAGTAAGAATCCAAGAGACTGCCCATCTGCAGATAGGCAGAGTTATCTCTCAGTGATGTTTTAAACAGCTTAAAATTTATGTTTTTGAAGCTTTATAGGTACCAGTCTGGACTGTCTGGACTCCTAAACATTACCACATTCAAGGGAATACAGTTTTGCTCAGAAGTGTATAAAAGGTACTTGTTAGCCTGTAGCTGTACTGATCTCAAGCATCTCATTAATAAATCACTTTATGAATAAATCACTGCAAGTACAGTACAGGGAAAATCTTCCAAGCTAGCAGAAAAATAAACAAACTGATCTAGATTTTTTCCAGCCCTGAATTTAAAGAAGACAAAATATCTTTTGACATACTATAATAAAATGAAGTTTCCATTACAGGTTTCTCCTTGAGACCAAAGATATTTGCCTACAAGAGAAGGGTTCCTACTAAATTGAAGAGAGTTTTCAGAGTTTTTCTTGTGAATTTAAAAATTGTAGTTACGAGTGAGATTTTGTTAAAAGCAACAACAGTAAAACACAGGATAGTAACTCAACTGTGTAAAGTGAGTATCTGATTAAATGTTTTCTGCTGTATCAACTTCACTTACTGTAGTAAGAGTAGAGTGGGCTAAAACAATCTAGGAACACAAGCAACATTTCATTTCTTTGGAGCTAAATAAAACTCAAGATAAACACTTCTGATGATGATGTTTCTAGAACTGTCGCTTCTCTCTTTTACAAGCACATACTAATGAATCCTCCCAAACTCCTGTGGGAATACTTACATTTATTTGAATCATTTTATAGGTAGCTGCACTGAAACACTGTCAGAAAGGTGACAAGGCTGGCGTTAGGACTTTACCTATCTTTTGCCATCTCAACAAAAGTCTGGACAAAAGTTCTCTGAAGCCAGCTATGTATTCAGTGAGTATAAAATTAGATCTAAAATTGTTTCATACTGATTATATAGCAAATAGTGCATGCAAAATTCATGGACCTTTAAAGAAAACAGGCAGACATTTTGTGGAAATGTTGGAGTTAGTATTGAGATGTTTCTGAGTCTTATTTCCTATTTTAAGTTTCTAGCATGGAAAACAGAATCAAATTGCAGAGCTTGGTCATTTGTATTCTAAACAGCTACAGGAATATGCAATAAGCCTGAAACAAATTTAGAAGAGAATGATGTGCATAATGTCAATTGCTAATTAATTCATGTTTGATGAGAATTAATAGATATATTAATTATTTTTTATTCAACCAATTCTTGATAGTGTGCAGTAAGAGAAGGTCTACAGAGAACCGAAAACTAGTAAATTATTCTTCAAGACACATCTGCTGAAAAGAGAGCTGTATTGTTTAAACCCCAGAACCCTGACTATAGGGTTCTGTTGTATCATCTGGTAAACATGATCCCATTCCTACCAAACAATGGAATTAAATTACAAACACTTACGAGTGTGTCATAAGCAATAAGGAACTCACAGATGGTAAGTCCTTCCACAGCTTTCCCTGAAAATTAACAGTAGATAGGAAGGTACCCCAGGGAAGACAGCAGGCTCAGCAGTTTCCTGGGGTACATGAGCTTTTCTGAGACAACAAAGGCTTTTCTAAGGTGTTAAATAATTAAACAAATCGATCCAGTTCTGTGTAAATAAAAATAGGTTATAGCCTCAGATGTTACACACCACATTGACTGTGTTTTCAAAAGGCTGTTCACTTAATTATATCACATTCAGTAAAAACAGTGAAAAACCTGTAATTAAAGATGCTACCCACTAATTAACTTTATTATACTGCTTAAATATTCAGTATTTCAATCTAAATAAACAGAAAATTAATCCAGAAAATCGTTTCTAAGATAAGTTTGAAAAAATTCTGTTCCAGTATAAAGCAGAGGTATTCATTTTTCTTCAACTGGAGTTCAGTAACAGAATCTTGCAATAGTTTTATTCTATTGTTAAAGGATACTTTAGAATCTTCATTTTAAAATAGTAGCTCCATCTAATAGTAAAAGATTTCTTCTGGTATAAGCATAGAAAAGAAAATAAACCATTTTCAAATCAAAACACTTTATTCCTAGAATCTCACAAAAGTCTTTGCAAATAAAAGCCCTTTAAATATGTCACAAATAAAAACGTGCCCTTCAGTTCATGGCTCAGCAATGATATCATGAGCTCTATAAAATCATAGAAAGGGAGAATAGAAAAATGATACATTTTGAATTAGGAACACTCAATAGAGTTAACAGACAAGAGCTCTAAAACAATCAAACAGAAGTGTTTTTCCCCAAATCACAAATCATTAATATGATAATTTAATGATAGAGATAACTCTGAGAGCCAACGGACTACAATAAATAAATAAATAAACAACATGGATCAGCAGTAGTTTGGCACTAAGATGCAGCTGGAATCAGTGCTTCAGGAAGACCGTGAACTGCTGTGATGTTATGAGGCTGAATGGAGATCTGTTGCCACTCTCTTAAAGCCCAGCTCCATATATCCATTGCAGCCCATTATACAAAAAAGGCTGGTGGTGTGACAAAACAAGATGACACACTTAACATACGGTTTTCTTTTTTCGTTTGGTCATTATGGTATCATTCAGTTGAGACAGAAACCTAAAGAATAGTGAAAAACATTTGTTAGCCTCTTCCTTTATGAAAGTACCTGAAGTCTGACTGCAAGAGTGCTTGCTCTAGAAGTTGTCTGGGAAGGAAATATCTCAAAGGAATTCACTGCTGGCATATTTCCAGGAATGGCAATACTCAAGAAAGAATTAAATTATCATGCATATATAAGGGCTACCACATAGATTGTCCAGCTGCTCTTCCCTGTGGTTTTATTTATTTTATTTTATTTTGTTTTGTTTTATTTTATTTTATTTTATTTTATTTTATTTTATTTTATTTTATTTTATTTTATTTTATTTTATTTTATTTTATTTTATTTTATTTTATTTTATTTTATTTTATTTCATTTCATTTCATTTCATTTCATTTCATTTCATATTTATTTTCCCTGTACCTACAAGTGTAACACAGAGTAGAAGGAAATGGGAGTGCCTGCAGTGATTGACCAAAAAGTTATCATGAAAACAGTAGTTCCAATAATAGTAATCTTCTTTAGAAGTATGATGATAATTATTTTAGCACAGTGAAATGAACAATGAAAAGAGGAAATTGACAAGGCAAATTACAGTATTTTAAGTGTAAATTAAGCACTAGACCAGTAGATGTGCCTATCAAAAACTATCACAAGTGGATTTTTATATTCATTGTTTCTCTCCACTTGCAGTGGCTAAAATATCCCCTGAACCTTAAAAGGAAGAGAATGATACTTGTTAATCTACTTTTCCTATTGGAAGACTCTACGAGTACCTGAATCTGTCGTGTATTTATCCCCTCTCTTGTAACATAACCACTTTTCCTTTTTCATTTTAAAGAATCATAAAATAGTATGAATTGGAAGAGGTCCTTAAGGGCCACCTAGTTCAAATCCTCTTCAATTAACAGAGAATCTTACAGCTAGATCAGGGTGCTCAGAGCCACATCCAGTCTTACCTCAAGTGTCTCCAGGGTTAGATATATCTACCTACTCTCTGGGAAACCTGTGCCAGTGCCTCACTACTCTTATCATAAAATAAAGCAACAAACTTTTCTTATATCCAGCCTAAGCAATTTTCTGTTGTCCTATCAGAACAAAACCTACTGAAGGCTACCCCTTGTCGTGGTGGAGTGCAGAGCCATCTCCAGACCTAAGGTAAACTTTTCCAGAAGACTTTGTCGTGGTCCTGAGCACTTACACCAACCCACCAGCAATAGCACTAGTTCAGTTTAGTTTTTCTGACCATCTGTTCTAAAAGAAAGCCAAGGGACAAAGTTTCTCATTAGAACTCTGAAAGAACTCATATATCTACTCCAGAAGCTGATGAAACAAAAACTGCACAAAAATCATGCTTCGATGGAGGCCAAGTTTGTAAGATGTTTGAAACCAGATGAGGTTTAACAAAAGCAAGTGTAGAGTCTTGCACCTAGTCTTGCACCTCATACACCAGTACAGGTTGGGGATGACTTGCTGGAGAGGAGCTCTGAGGAGAGGGTCCTGGGTGTCCTGGTGGATGACAGGCTGGCCATGAGCCAGCAGTGTGCTCTGGTGGCCAAGAAGGCCAATGGGATCTGAGGGTGTACTAAGACATGTTCTCCTGGAAAGAGACCAGCAGAGGGCTACAAAGATGATAAAGAGCATGGAACACCTCCCTTATGAGGAAAGGTTGAGAGACCTGGGTCTGTTCATCCTTGAAAATAGAAGACTCAGAGGGGATATGATCCATGTCTATAAATATCTAAGGAGTGAGAGGCAAAGGTATGAGTCTGGACTCTTTTCAGTAGTGTGTGGTGATAGGATGAGGGGAGTTCCAGCTCCCCTGCCATAGGTAATGCCAGTCATTAGTCCAAGTACTAGATCAGACTGTCCAGGGCCCCATTCAACCTGGTCTTGAACAGCTCCAGGGACAGGGCATCCACAACCTCTCTGGGAAACCTGTTCCAGCGCCTCACCACTCTCTCATCAGTCTAAACCTCCCTTGACTGAAATTCCCTATATGAACTACATCCAAAATAAGAGCAGATACCAAATACCACTGCTGTAATGAACAACTGCAAATCAGAATGCTTTGTAGTTTAATTTTTTTTTCCAAGCATAGGATTGAAAGACTAAAATAGCATTGCAAAGGTCTATTTTCAACGGGGAAAACATTTTTTAAAAATGTATGATGAAGTACACCACAAGTCATGCACTTATGCATTTATGTCACAAGTTAAGATCAGGTATTTATGAAACATCTCATTTAGTAACACTCAGTTCTAGAAAAATCCCCATTTAGTTTGTGGTTTTTATATGGCTTGGGAATTTCTAATTCTGTGCCCACAACAGTGCTATAAAAATAGAATGGAAATGAAATAATAAATTAAAATTTGCAACAAATAAAGGCAAATACTAAATCACTATTCTCATCTTGTGGGTTTTAGCTAGGTGCTTGTTTCAGAAAAGGTAGCCAAACAATGTGGCAGCACATAAACTGAGAGGTTAATTCAACATTTAACTGAAGTTACCAATGAAAGACAATGAAACCCTTTTTGAGATTAGGTCGTCCATGTCTGTGAGGAAGGGTAAAAGACTTTCTTAACTGTCCAGTGTAACATATTTTTAAAAGCTATATTAGAAGTGATATATGAGCTTGAAATCCCGTGAAATGTTTGCTAATGAGCTTTTATCCTTGAAAAGCAAGACTCTGGAGGCAAATCAGTAGATGTTATAAAAAAAATTTCATTGCAAGTTTTTAATAGGTCCGTGGGTATTTAAAATCTAAATTAAAGTTATCTTAATGTACTTGTTTGTTCCTTCCTGTAAAATTTAATGAGAAACCACAGAACTGCTCGATTTCCTGAAAATTCATAAAATAAGATCAGACAATCAAATGCATAAGACAAGCCACCAGTTTCCAAGACTTCACTCAAAGCAAATCCAAAATAACTTTTTTTTCCCTGAGGCCTAAACATGTTACTTGTTCATTTCTCCTCACTTTCTTTTTCCTGGACAAATACCATATCTGAGTTGCAGTCAGAAAAGGATGTTCTAAGAACAGAGGGGCTCAACAGTTCTTCAGGCAGGCCTGAGACCTGCATTCTTCTGATACCACTCTGCTGTTGATCATATTTAAGTTAAGCAGTGACCTTTCCCCTGGTCTTATATCAAGTATTAGCATCATAAACCCCAATATGTCTACTTTTCACTCTGAACTCTTGCCCAGAGAGGTGGTGGAACCCCATCCCTGGAGACACTCAAGCTCAGGCTGGATGGGGCTCTGAGCACCCTGATGTGGCTGTAGGTGTCCCTGTTCATTGCAGGGGAGGTGGACTAGATGACCTTTAAGGGATCCTTCCAACTCAAACTATTCCATGATTCTATGGACAGTCTTGTCACTCTTTTGTAAGTGGTATCTGGTCAAGGTACTCTGGAAGACACTTGGCAGATGTAGTCCATAATTCGACTACAGTCCATAGAAATATAAGGTTGTAAGCCTCGTTTTATTTATGGTGACATCATAAACATGTTCTATGTCTGTTACGTGTGGAAGCATTTCTGTTACAAGTTGTTTAGAAATGGAATGAAAATGCATGTCTGTACAAACTCATGTCAAAATCTTCACCGTTCATCTTCAGTTGTTGAAACAAAGTAAAAAGGGAAACTGTTATTTGTCGGTTAAACCATATCATTGAAAGCAAAGTGTCAAGAACGATTTATACTGTTGAATCTTATGTAAGTACAACTACAAAGAGAATCCTGTCCTAAAAGACTTTACAGTCAGTATAAGACATTACAGACATCAAATACAAAGGGGAGTACTGGATAGTGGATGTCCTAAAATGCAAACATCTGAAGCCAGTGATTGGCTTTAATTACCTACACATCTTCTCACAGACATGATAAAACTTTACAGGGTTGTTTTGATGTAACTAAGGTACACATGATGTCTGCAGTTCATTTTTCACAGCACCCTCATTCGTACACAAACAAAGCAGCCTATTTGAAAGGCTCTTTCTTTCGTTGCTTTATAGTTCCTCCAGTCAGTTATGTTTTCTTTGACTTATAACATTGAAAAGAACTAACACTTCTGAGCCATGCTTCCAACCCCTTCCACACTGAGCTTCCCTTCTTTGTAATTGTATGGGAACTACTGAATCACGGCCTGAACCACTGATTGGCCACCTGAGGTGAGTACCGAGTCAGCTATGGGGGCACAGGTGAAGGTGATATACCTGTGTGATTGGAAGGGGTGGAGCCTGGCTCCACCTCTCTCAAACCCCATTTAAGGGCTGACCACCACCAGGGAAGGATCTCTTCTTGGAGATCCCTCCCACATGGAGTCCCCTGTGAGCCTTGTCATCATAAAGGTGAGCCATCTTCTCTTTTGTATTATCTGTATACTGTTTATATAGAACTACTTAAAATATACCATCCTCTATACTATCTCCTTGTGGAGTACCATCGTTGGGAGTTATTTACCTTACAGTAATTAGTAACATCTTCATTTTTCTAGCTTAGTATTTTAGATAATCACTTTGATATTCTTTTCAAAGGTGTAGTGCTTCTAGTCATTAATAATAAATGACACAGAAGAAGAAAGCGTATTTAAAGTGTTACATATAATATGAGGTCCAAAGGTTCTGATATTTACTTCTCTGAGACACACTGAATTTTCATCACTCAGTCATAGTGCTTTCACTCATTGCTAGTAAGCTGTGAGCTGTCAGTAGAAATGTTTTTAAAAGCATCAGGTATAAGACTGAGTCAAAATGTCGTAAGGGTCAGTAACATTGTTCATAGGAAAAGTACTTACATTCAAGAGAAATTATCTTGAATACTGGGCATGATCATGGGTTTTTAGTCAGTCAAGAGAGAATTGGACATGCTGAGGGGATAAGGACTCAGGAGTTCATTTCCAGTAAACTCAATTTGCAATAGATATAAAACTCCCACTCCCCTTGAATAAAGCTGGATAAAGCATTAAAAGTGAGGGCAAGAGAAGTACACAATGCAAACAGGCTGCCAGCAAAGTAGCTTTATTTTAAGTTCCCTAAACCAGCATAAAGGTGACTACAGCATCAATGGTATTCACTAAAGCAGCACCTTGGCACAATTTTGATAAGAACAAAAACAAATAAAAATTAGAGAACTTAAAACAAAATTAAAGAGAAATTTATGCATAAATACACCAAAGAATGGGATTTAGTGAATACAATCTTCAGTTGAACTACTGTTTTGAGATTTTTCAATGAGTGTCTGAATAGCTTTAGTCTCCGCAGCTTAAAAGATATGAAGCTTCAACTGCCGGGCTTTATGACTTTGTTGAAGTCAAACTGAACACAAATCTTTCTCACTAAAGGAGTAAAGTAAAACACAAAATGCCTTAACTATTCACAGATTTGATTCACTGAAGTGCCATTAACATTCAGGTCTCTATCTTGAAGTAACACAGGAAGACTTGGAGTGGAGGTCATTTATAAAAAACAGCTGTGCAGGGACATGAAGGAGGCTGACAGTACACCTTGAAAAGGAAGACAAATGCTTGTTGACTCTGGGATCCAAAAGCACCCTCAAAGAACCTTGAAAGAACCTTCTCTCTTTCTTAAAGCATCACGTGGACACATTGGCTTTCCACTGTTTTGTCAGTATCTACATCTACATATGAACAATTAGAAGAAATACACAAAGTACCAGCTAAGGTATGCAGTATGGATTTCATGTCAGCATGTCTGTTACACAATCAGCACACTGATCCCCTCTCCCATCCCCTACAGTATTACCAGTATTATACAGCACTACCTCCAGAGGGATGGAGCTCACCAAGGAGAATCAGCTGGATCATGCTAAGGAGCAGAAGAGAAGCGATGCTCAAAGCCTCACAGTCATCAGGGCATGAAACATGTCTATTTTAATGCATTGAAATTGGTACCCCATGCAGCCACATGTATCTGAGGGTATATGAGTAAATGCTGTGCATGCTTTTCTACCAGCGATGGTTTGTGTACAGCATACTCAGCCCATGTGATGTTCACAGCACACAACAAATGCCCGAGTAGTGATTTCCAACCTCACTCACGCCAGGTGGTTCCCATCGTGCTTTGTCACTCTGTGCAGTATATCAGCAGCACAGCTGGAAGTCATGGGGTTGGTGACTGTACTCAGCTCAGCAGTGCAACACAGCTGTGCTGCTGTTAATCAGCAGCTGGCTCCATGCAGAAGTAGTTCAAGTGCCTCTGCACTGTGGTTGCCAGCAGTCTGCTTTCTGAGTTTACCGCATTTAGTATTTGAAGTACTTGCGGTTACTCTGTCTTCCACTACTCTGATGTTAAGTGTGGTATAAAAAAAAACATCCAAAAAACAAACCCAAAACATCACTTCTTGGCCAAGAACAATTTAAAGCACTCAGTCCTCATGAAATGCCCACAGTGGCTATTTAGAGTTGTGCTCCTTTCTAAAATCCTTTATGCTTCCTTACAAAAAAGCCTTTTTGCCAGCAGCCTCCATTGCCAGCTCTGTTGCAAGCTGGAAACCGACCTTTACAAAAGAATAACACAAGTGGAGCAAGAGCTGCCAGGCAGCCCAGCAGTGCTACTACCTCTGTGAGATGCAACCCATAATGCTAATTTATGCAGTGGAAGATTAAAAGGAGATGTATCCACACTTGGTCTATTCAAGTACAGCAATTACTTTGTGAACTCCAAATGGAACTTTCTCTTGAGCCAAGACCACGTACTTTCCTTCACTGTGAGGAAGTGCTGTTGAAGACAGCTGGGGTCGTCTTGCAGGAAATGAGTACTTTTATCAAGAGGAGGCTGAGTTTAAATCCCTCCCCCCTGCACACACTGATATTTCACTTCAGATGTGGTCTCACAACAGACAGAGGGCTATTCAGAAGTGTGCTAAGCACCAGTTTTATTAGTGCCATTGTGCTTTATGAGAGCCTAGCTTTTCCACACCTGAGCACGCTTCTAAAGGTACACAAGCCAATGTTAGGCTTTTTGTCACAAACTGTAGGCAGTTTCACCAGGAGAGTGTCAGCTTTGTCAATGAACAATGTGGTTTCTTCTGGGTTCCTGGCAGCTGAAATATCTGCACTCCAATACCAACATAATAGTGGCCCAATTCTTCTTTTCCAACACAGAAATGGAGCACTGATTTCAGTGTGGGGAGCGTGATGAATCACAATCTCTCCAGTTACTGCATTATTCTTACACTTTCAGCGCTCAAACCACAGGATAAACAGAGGCTTTAAATCAATTAGTGAGTGTTTGTAAAGTTCCCTCCAATCTAAAAAGGCAAGTGCAAGCTATTATTAAGTTCCTGTTATAATTTTGCTATCATTAATCATTCTGCTTTATAGGGGGAGGACAGCTGACAACCTCCTTAAAATTTCATTCATTTCTATTAATCAGAACTATTAAACAAACCCTTCCCAGGGTGAAAATATTAAACACTGCCAAAAGCTAATTGTTACATTATGCATATTATCTCTCATTTTTGACCCAGTTGATTAACCAAGCTATGGGGTCATCTATGTTATTTCTCTTGGGCAAAGAAATGAATCACAGAGTCAAGTGCTCTGGAAGCAGCACATGCAATGAGCTCTCCTGCACACAAGGGCAGTCCAACAAAAGCTGTTTATTCCCTCACAAATACCATCTGCTTTCAGCCTCTGCTCAGCACAGAAAACTCTTGCTGTACATTTTCTGTACAGTGTTGTCTATGCTGTTTCATGAGCCCAGTGTTTTCTTGATATCTTTCCCCACTTTTTGGGTGTTCCTTGCATTGAGGGTAGGAAGGTCCTACAGAGGTATCTGGATAGGCTGGATTGATGGGCTGAGGCCAGCTGTGTGAGGTTCAGCAAGACCAAGTGATGATTCCTGCACTTTTGATGTGGTGGTGATGAGTTGACGGTCGGTCTAGATGAACTCAGTGATCTTTACCAACTTTAATGATTCTGTGATTCCATGATTTAGATGCCAGCCCATAGCCAGCCCCTGTTCTCTTCCATGTTGTTTCCACGCACCATGTCACACATATTCTGTGTGTGTTTTCACCTGAGTAATTTTCCTTCCAGAACTGCTCACTTTAAGGAAAAGACTAGTACACATCCACATCAAAGCTCTTGGAAGTCTCACCACAGGTGAATATTTACAGTGTGGTTTGGGGATGAAATTTGCAAGAAATTTCTATTCAGAAAGACTGGGCAGGCACAACAAAAGACTTGGCCAGGATGTAGCAACTTTGCACTGTAATTATCTTAATGCCTGTGCTCAGTTGTCCTAGATGACTGACTCTGAAAGGACTTCCATGAAAGAGATGGAACTGTGCCCTTTTTTTTCTTTTTGGCTAAGCAGGATGTAAACAGGAGATGAAGGAAAGGTGGGAGGGAGCGAGTGTTGGGTGTGGGAGAAAAATGGATGTTCTTGTCCTCTTTATGCACTGCATCTGAAAGCTTCCAGTCCCTGCCAGCTGTCAGTCATCAGTCACACTTCCAGTTTGTCTGCCAGCAAGGCAGAAATAAATCGCTCTGCATGAAGGTTAGTGACTGTTTTGAGTAATCTGAATTCAACCCACAGCTCTCTGCCAGGGTGCCAGTATACAAACCGGTGTTAATCCCAAAGGTCAGAGAAACTCCCATGCTGCTCTCTTTCTGTTCACGCAATGAAGGAAAGAAAACTTCTACAGATCTCTTGCCAGTCCTTTCTTCTGCCGTCACTTCAGGAGTCATTGATACTTGCTGTGTTTGTGTGTCTTAACGAACACAGAACTTGACAGGAGAGAAATTTGGGCATTTCTTTATTGCAAAAAATTATTTTATAAAATCAATGAAGAATACATATCTTTCTTTCCTTTTACAAGTGTACTGCAGCTGGGGAATCTCTAATCCACAAGTTTTGGCAGTGTGGTCTGATGGTACCAAAAACTTCTGACATGTGCCACAGGTGACCCAGCACCCATGGATGTAACATCTCTGTCTCTGTGATGGGATATATTCTGTCCCAGGCTGTAGCTAAACCTGAAGGTCTACATTAAAATTTAAATCAGAAATAAATAAAAATCTATGACAGCATTATCCAAGAAGTTAAGAAGGATTCAACAAACTCTTCTATATGTTCCTTGTCCTGAAGAGAAAGCCACGTGGGCCAGAGCTGATGGGAACTGTGTGGTTTGGGGCATTGGGCTACGCAGGGTTGAGCTAACACAGTGGCAAGAGTGAACATAATGACAACTTCACCCTGCAGAGCACCCAGCATAAAACCTGACATGAACACATTATTGACTGTGATGAAAAAGTTAGTCTTTCTTTCTTCACTGTTTCAAAATTGTTGGATGAGTAGGACAGAGGCACAGGAGAATCGCTCTGCCTGGCACTGACTATGACTTGCTGTTATCAAATGGTGTGCAGGATATACCTGCAGCAATGCAAGTAATTCCTGAACATCTTCCTTTCAGCTCTCACACCTCCTCCTCCTCATACTCAAGGTAATAATTAGATGAATCACTGCTATTATATTACAGTCTCCTAAGATCACATTGGCAGGCTAGGCTGATGTCTATATATTTTTCTTCATCTTAAAAAACTGTTTTATAACATGGATAACTTGATTTCATAACAAAAAAATGTGAAGAGCTCTGAAAACACCTTTCATAATCTTTTCCTACTTTCAGTTATGACATTCCCATTCTATTGGTTGTCCTGACTGCAGATGGTGTTATCTGGCTATGCAAAATCATGGCATATGATTTTAAAGTAGCATCTTTTGACATCTGCTCTCTTTTGGTGCTCCCAGGAAGATGCATCTTTGAGACTTCCTAGCTTCTTTGAGTAAAAGCCTAAATACTATCCCAGGGACAGTGTACTGCCATGTGGAATAGGAAAATACTAAAGCTCTGAATCTTAGTACTGGTGAATGATAAGGATACGGAAATGGAGATGGTGCTGCTGGTAGTAGAAGGGAGCCCTTTAACATCTTCTTGGACTTTTGTGAACAGCCTGAGCTTTTGCTGGAGACAGTCAATGGAGCTTGCCTTTGATGTAAGCATTGACAGGAGTGACAGTCTAATTGCAGCATGTTACACTGTGTCTGTCCCTTGGTATCAAAATATTTTGTGAGCAGTATTTCAGAATATCTGGACACTTTGCTGAAGAAGCAGGCATTGCTTGACATAATTCTTTTCTCCTTCCTTTTCTGCTGCATTAATGACAATCCACAAATTTTGGAAAAGAGGATGGCTTTGCAAGATGCTCTGAATAGAAGGTAATCCAGAGATGGGTAATCTCTGAAATTTTAGCCTGTAGCTCAAGTACAGTGTTTGCAATATATATTCCTTGTGCTGGGCTCTGGGAATTGGCCTGTTAGACTCAGGAGTGAGCTATGAAGAATGATGAAATCAGACAAATAACTTCACCCAGAACAGTGAACAACAGTGCTGGAAAGTGAAACCAAGATTTTGGAGGGACTGAGAAAAAGGATGAAAAAAATTTGAGCTCCAGAATAAAATATTAACAACGGACTGTGCCATGGAGAAGGTAAAACAACTGCTTTCTGCACATAGTACAGTAGTAAACTGTGGCAGAAATTTTTGACTGTACATACAGTCATCTTACTATGTAATATCTTACTTTATTAGTAAGAAAGGAATTTTGGCAATGAAAGGCCTAATTAATTAAAACCTCCATGGGGTACACAAAGGAAGGAGAGATTAACGTGATGTGGACTGTGTTTGTTTTTAACTAACAAAGGTACAGTGCAGTAAACTTTGTTAATTTATTAGAGCTAGAATGTGTTTTGACTAAGTAGAAAGAAAAGTTACTTTAATTCTTAAAATGGGTAAGACATTTAATGAGACAAGTTGCTCTCATTAGAAAATACTTGATATATTGTAAGATAATGCTATCACAAAGTAAATGCAAATGAAATTAAACCAAAGCAACATAGGACACTAAGTTTAGTGAGAGATACTATATATCATCTTTAGCTAATTTATAAACATGTAAATTAGGCAGGCTGAAGACAAAGAATGTGTCAATCATTTTTTGGAATGATTCCCTATGATGATGTCATCATGCTATGAAGGATCAGCAAAAACATGGTGGAACACAGCACACAGCTACCATTTATCTTTTTTTCCACCAGCATGGAGAAGCTTGTCTGTTTTGGTAAAGATGGGCTGGATATTAGTAGAAAAGGGAGCTATTTCAGATTTTTTGATTGTTTAAAGGAACAGATCCCATACAAGCTACAAACTTAACAAACTAGAAACTTCATAAAGTAAGATTACGTTAGAAGAACCCAGAAGATGAGATAAATTTGGAGGATAAGAAAAGAACAAAGATTGAAAGTGTTGTTTATATCTGGCTCAAAGGTTAAACACAGAGTTCATCATCTTGAGAAGGAAGTAGTGAGTACACGAGAGGAAAAAGCAGCCCCTCAGAGCACTACTTCCTGCTCATCAGGTTCATCTCCACCCTGCTTGGACTGAGGGAAGCTTCTCCATCTGAGTGCTTGGAATGAGAACAACTTTATACAGTGACATGCTGAAAAGGAAACAGTGGTACCCAACAGTGCTCTATTAGGAGAACTAAGTCAGGGCAGCAAAGGGACTTCCTTTGGCAGGGAAGCAGAGAGGAAGGAGCACGGTGTGATTCCACTTGATCACAAAAAGGCAAAGAAGGCAAAGAGGAAAGGCAAAGCCCCCTGTGCTTATAATTGAACTTTTCATCTCCTTTTCTTCAATTCCATCTCCTAAAAGCAACGTTTCCAGCAGATCTGAAGGAACGCCTCTTTTATTCCTTTCCTATAAGAAAGCATGCAGTTGTTTCCCTGTCGGTAGACGTTCACAAATACCGATGGCTTTGCAATTTAACTTAAACATAACATGCACGTTTGGTAAAGAGCGAACCAATCTGAAACTGCCAGGGCTTGGTGGCCCTCTCCTGGCCACACGTTGCCATGCACTTGGCCTCAGGAGAAACCCCTGTATGAGAGCGCACACCGCACCTTCCTGCAGGCGACAGGCAGCAACTAAAAGCACACCTGCAAAATAAATAAAAAAGCTGAATATATTTCCTCTGGATCCAACGGGTTGCCTTCATGTTCTCTGTGTTGGAATTTTTCCAAGCAACATGCTAAGTATGACCAAGTCTCCTTCATCACCTGCAACATGGGGCATCATCAATAAATGGTTATCTGTGTGTTGATCATTAGAAGTAGGATCCACCTCTCCTAGCTTAATCGTTTCAGATCTTTGACACCTGCTCTAGGTTACTGTCATTTAGTGTCTAAAAGTCGTTCAGGTTGAGATGAGTTCCTTCTAAGCATGCCTATTCCTCTTCGCTACAGTGCACCCAAACAGAAATTGCCAAGTAGTTTTCCTAATTCCTGTTTCATCTCTTTCATCCACTGCAGTGCAGAACTGCTATTCCACTGAGACCTGTCACATTACCTTGGTGTATAAAATGGCATAAATATGTAGGTTGCTCCAAAAGTAATGCCTCCTATTCATTTCCACAGAAACTGCAACAGATACAAAGTGTACAATAATACTGTTAGATAGAGGAAGTTCTCAGCTACAAAAAACCGTTTTTCAATATAGATATCACTGTTAACCATGCACTTTTACCAGTGATGAGCAAGATCCTGCATGCTAAGCTCATAAAAATCTGCACCAGCAGAGGTGACCCATGGTCGCTGTCCCACTGCTTAAACCACCACCCACTGCCTCACTGTGCTCACATCCAATGTTTGGTTTCCACAAATGTTCAGTAAATATCAGTGAATGTCAGTACATACCATTTTTTCTGCATAGAAGAATTCAGTGACACCAGATTGCCTCCTCCACCCTTCCATGTCAGATGTCATTTTGTCAGGCTGCCTCTCTGCTGCCATCTGCCGCACTGCAACAAATGTAGCAGAATATTGGTGGGAAGGTTCAGCCTCTACTTCCATACAACCATCACCCTCTGACATCATGGGTCAACATAATAAAATAGGAGGCATTTATTTCAGAGCAGCCCTCATAAAATCAGGAGGCCTAAATCTCTTTAGGGATAAGGGGATTTTTTTATTACTACTGGCATCCTGCCTCTTCCCTCCTCTCTTCCCTTTCTCCTTCTCCTTTCCTGCCCCCTTCTAGAAGTGGGAAAGTATCCTGAGTTTGTGAGTCTTATCTTTCGTCTGGCAACATGGCATATTCTTCCTGTCTTGTCTTGAAATATTTCACTAGCATATCCAAAATACAGCGCACTGATAACTTGCCTTTCATAAAGTCTGATGAGTCACACAGCAGGAAAATAAAATGAAAATGCCCATTAATCATACAGTGCTGACAGAGTTTGCAGGTGACAAAAAAGGGCAGTGCTAGGTCATTGTTACAGCATAATGCCTGAATAGTCTTGTAAAGCAGTCAAGTAGGTACATATTTTTTATAGTAACGCATGCTGTATTGTGCAAATGGGAGCACAGGAATTCTCATATCATCAGTGACTCTGTCCTGAGAGCGATAGAATCATTGAATCATAGAATCATTAAGGTTGTAAGAGACCTCTAAGGTCATCCAGTCCAACCTCCAACCCGTCTCATAATGCCTACTAACTGTGCCCCTCAGTGTCAAGTCTACGTATTTCTAGAACACCCCCAGGGATGGTGAATTCATCACCTACCTGGGCAGTCTGTGCCACTGCCTCACCACTCTTTTGTAGAATATTTTTCCTAATATCCAACCCAAATTTTCCCTAGTGCAACTTACGGCCATTCCCACTCATCCTATTGCTGTTACCTGGGAGCAGAGGCTGACCCTCCACCTCACCACAATCTCTTTCCAGGCAGTTGTAGAGAGCAATAAGGTCTCCCCTGAGCCTCCTCTTCTTCAGACTAAACAATCCCAGTTCCCTCAGCTGCTCCCTATAAGACTTGTGCTCCAGACCCCTCACAGCTTCATTGCCCTCCTCTGGACTCATCTTTTTTTCAGTGAGGGGCTCAAAACTGAACACTGTACGCAAGTCCAGAATCTCCAGGGCTGAGTACAGAGGGACAATCACCTCCCTGCTCCTGCTGGAAATGCTATTTCTAATACAAGCCAGGATGTCATTGGCCTTCTTGGCCACCTGGGCACACCGCTGGCTCATGTAACTCCATTCTGCATCTTTTATATCCAGGTTATCTTGAGTCCCCACTGTGACTGCTGAGTCCAAAGCATCAGTATGGGCCCAGGAGACAAACCACAAGGGCAAGAAGAGACCACTTCTCCTTTCTGGCTTGCGTACAACTGCATGGACCTTTCTGTTTCCACTGGCTCCCCAAGGTGCCAGACAACAACAATAACAACCAACCAAACAACAAAACCCACCAAAACAACCAAAACAGGTATCAACGTGGAGCAAAAAAAGAAAATCAGAGTAGTGGAAGTTCTTCCTTTGTGAAAGACAGAGGTATCAGCCCACACAGCTTAAATAGCAATGGGCTAAGGGTTTGAACAATTTTTGTTAAGACTCAAATGAGAAGAAAACTTTGCTAAGCAGCTCTCAAACCTTGGGATATAATGAGCTACCAGGACAGGAAGCAGATGTGAAGAATTTTCCTCCTAAAATGAAAAGATAAATGACATGTATGGAAAAGGAGGAGGAGGTATAAAGGCATAGGGTTACATCTGAGAAGGAGACTGTTAAAGGCATGTGGATACCTAAAAGCAAGAAGCAGCCTTTATTGAACATTTCAGAAGTGTGTGTGATACCATACTCTCATTCAATTGTCTCTGCAAATCTGAGACTTGAAGTAAGGTATGAATGCATAGTATAAATTGATAGCTAGTCTAACCCTTTGTTTGCACAGCAATAATTTGGAATGCTTAGCACAGAAAGAACTTCTAAGAAGCTGGATGTATCACTCTTACTTGCTGCAGTGTGATTGCTTTCTGAGGAGCAGGCTCAGTGTATAACAGACTGGCAATGCAAAGAATTGGATGTCCAGCTAACACAGAATAGCACCATTATTACAGTTTCCTTTATCACAGAATCATAGAATAGCCTGAGTTGAAAAGGACCTCAAAGATCATCTAATTTCAACCCCCAATGCTGTGGGCAGGGTTGTCAACCACTAGACCAGGTCGCCCGGAGCCACATCCAGCCTTGCCTTGAATGCCTCCAGGGATGGGGCATCCACAACCTCCCTGGGCAACCTGAGCCAGTGCATCACCACTGTCTGAGTGAAGAACTTCCTCCTAATATCTGACCTAAATATCCCCTGTCTTAGTTTAAAACCATTCCCCCATGTCATATCACCACCCACCAGCGTAAACAGTTGTTCCCCATCCTGTTTATATCCTCCTGCTTATACTCCTCCATATTTACTCATGGAGGCAGGGGAGTTTTGTGCAACCTCTGAGGTGATCAGACTTTTCATTGTTTATTTATTTATTATTTATTGCCCATGTTTAGTGTGTTTTAAACTGCTCAGTATTGGATCTGTCTTACACACACCCAGAGCTATACCACAATTGACTTCTGTAGATTTTTGCTGATGGAAGAACAGACAATTTATACAACTCCTGAATTTTATGATTGAAGCCCTGAACTCTGATTTCAGAGTTTCTTCCTAGACTCTTTTGCTTTTTCACTTCTCTCATCACCTGTCCGGTAATATAAACCTGTTTCTCTCTGATAGCAAATACGAAGAGAGCTGTCAAATTCTAAAACATAAGAAGTCTTAGATTGTGAGAACAAAGAAAGCAGCTGCCAAAATATGCCTTGCCCCACCTGGAATCAAAGATTTTCTGATCTAAAGGTCTGAAAAGAAAGAAAAAAAAAACATATTATTTTAGCTTCTAGGGTGCTAAAGCCACTTTGAAATCACGTTTAAATGTAGTTGAAATACAATTTCACTTTGAAATGAAAAATCAGCATGTTTTTTAGTAGCCAAAAATGCTTATAATGTTTCTACCTTTTGCTTTTCCGGTACCCTAAGTGCCAATTTGGCTAAAACTTGCAAATAATTTCAGCCAGTGCTTAAATGGCTTTTTATTTATTTATTTATTTATTTATTGACTTTCCAAAAAATGTGCTTTCTTTTTCTCTTTAAGGCAGGAGGTGGAATGGTTCTTCTTTGCAATACCTCATTCCCTGTACTTGTACAGGCACACAGCACAGTGTGTGATCCTTTGGAGAGGGAGACATGGCTAATTCTTCCTTCAGCAGAAGGGAGAGAGAGCAGAATACTAATGAGCTGCTAGGACATCCCTCTCCCACTTCTCTCTTTTTTGTAAACCATGTACACAAACTTAGATGTCTGTGAGAAAATGCCTTTCCTTTTTCTCCCTAAGAAACCACATTACTTGTGGGTATCTGTCATATTCAGCCCTTGCACTTTTAGAGCATAGAGAGCACTGCTTGGCTATTTCAAGCTTCAAAATACTGGATCAGGCAGAGTGAATGTTCAGCTCCATATAATCCCACAGCTACAGTTCTTAGAAATGACATTGCCAAGTTGTGCATGTACTCTATACCACTGTAGTTCTTTTTTCTAAGTAACAAGCATATACCTTCAATTTCCCAGAGAGTCTGACTCCCATATGGAGTTCTAAATCAGTGTTAACTAACTCTGAATCCCTGTTGCCAAGATTTGTGTGGGTATAGCACCAAGGAACATGGTTAATAGGCATGGTAGTGATGGGATTACTTTTGGAGCAGTAATCTTAGAGGTTTTTTCCAACCTCAATGATTTTGTGATTGTGTTTGTACTACACTTATTAAACAAGAACTTTTCAAGAATGGTGTTAGATTTTCATCTAATGGCTAAAATTGTATCCTTGAAAAGAAGAGCACTATTAACATTACGTAATGTGCATCGACTCAAAAGTTACTTAATTTGTGAAACTTCTAAATGAAGACCCAATAAAGCTGTTCAGATGCAATGACTGAAATTATTTCTGCTGTCAGAGTACGTATCAGTGAAATAAACTGCATTATTAACACGTCAGTTTGAGAATGATGATATTTTCATGGAGGACACTTAGAGCAGAAATATTTTTCTCTCATCTGACATCCTTGAATATGAGCTCTGGGTCTATCTGCATTATCCATGTTGGAATAAGCCACAGGGTATGCATGGCCCAGAACGAGGGAAAGAAGTACATTTTTTTCACTTTGCAAATCTTGCTAGATTAATGAATCTGCCTCAAAATAGCCTTGAGACACACAAAACAGCATCCCAGCTGATGGTGAGTGAAATATTCAGTCTTAACTACCTGTAAATAATTTAAGTGCTGAAACATTTGGTGATGTCGATTAGCCTAAGGCACTTAATTTTCTAACAAGATTCCTAGGGAACTCCAATAGTGTTTTCTGCCTCATTAGGACAATTAAGACAGAAATACTTTTTCTTTTATTTTTTTCACCTATTCTGCCAAATGTCTTCTAAACAAAAAATAAAATGTGCAAGTTGAAAGCTAAAAACTTGTCAATGGTCCCTTGACATTATCATACCAGAGAAAAAAGAAGAGTAAAACAAGTATATGCTGTGTACAAAGAAAAAAAAAAGGAATTTCAACAAAAAGGATTTTTAAAGGAAATACACTCAAGCCCATGAGGCCACGAAGATTTCTGTATCTCAATGGATGGAAAATACAAACTTCTATCCAGCCTCCTTTTCTACTTATGGCATTGTCTAAAATCATTACCTATTATCAAGAGGAAAAGGAAGTGCTGTAAATCAAGATAACAAGTAGCTTTTCTAGAGCTGCCAATGGAGCATTTATTGTATTGCATGCACACAAGCACACAGGAATGCCTTCAACCAGGCACATTTGGGTTTATGGATGTCATTCTACATATTCATTATTTTTCTTCAATATGGCTGGTTATGAGTATTTTAGGAAGAGTATTTTTCATCACAGGAATGTGCTACAGTCTAACAGATTTTGAAAATGAAGCCATTTTTCTTTCACTTTTGTTCTTGTAATTTATTGAAGGAATCTAATACTGCTTTTCAAAAGATGATGGGCAAACCAGAAAGCTTTGAGCTACCAGTTTCCAGGCTGTTGTAAGGCCAGCTGTCAGGGATGGTGTCTATTTATTGCCCTCTGCTGGTACCATCCCTATATTTGATGTTTCAGACCTGACTTGTCTACTATTTGTCTCATCATTTATTTGCCATTTCCTGTCAGTGCAGATGATGTTTTAGAGGAAAGACAGATTTGAAGATTGATACTGGTAGGATGAAATGTCATGTGCTTAGTTGTGCAGAAATGATGGTCACAAATGAAGTGCTGGGGAACTGAATTTCTTAGGCTATTTCTTTTAATGGGATCTTCAAATGCAAGAAATAATATGAAAAAAACCCTTGAGAAAGGGAATCCTGCTTTGAGGAAACTGAAAAAATTACTGCTGATTTCCTTTTAATAGAAAGCTCAAGGCAGTAAAACTGAAGACAAGGTTCGCTGTTCTTTAAGTATTCATTACTTCTCTAAATCATAAAGGGAATATTTTAGAAAAGAAAATAGAATAACCTAGCAAATAGGCTGCAAATTTAACATTTCATTTTGCATTTTTACAGACAATATATCCATTCTTAATACTTCATATAACAAGGGATTAAGCACTTATGATGAGAAACAATATCCCTTTCTCTTAACTACTTGTCCTCAGTTGAGGTAACATCTGCCAATAGATGAGGTGCTACTTAACTGCTGGAAACAGTAAAAACAAGTTAATCTGTGGTGCCTTTCTGTTTCTAAAAGAAGAAACAGGAGCTTAAATAATGATGGTTTCTGGGAAGTCTCAGGCTGCATGGTGTACCTGGGTTCCCTCTGGTTTATGATCTAATAATTCAGCTGCACAGCTGAGCTCTTCTCCCTCTTTCCCATATGCTCCCTCCCCTTCCTAATTCTTCACCCTTTCCTTATTCCCCCCTCCTTTCCTTCTGTTTAGCTCCAGTCTTCATCCTGTTCTTATCGCCTTTCCACTTTGCATACACACTAAAAAGTCCAAAAGGAAGTTTTACACCTAATTTACTAAATAAGACTAGCTATAGGCTGTCACCTGGAAAATAAATTAAGCCCAAAATACTGCAGAGGTCAAAGCAGACACTTTAGAGCAAGCAAGCCTGGATAAGATGCTGTCAAAAGAAATCTAAATGATGGTATGCCTAAGAAATTTGTTTCAGGAATTTGTTGTGCTTCCTTTCTTGACACCACTGCCTTTTTCAAAAATTATTTTTATGTGAATCCAACTTCCTAAGACATTGTCACAATATGCTGTTGGATCTTTCAGGGATCAAGGAACCGCTTTAGTGCCTAACATTTTCCTCTTATGAAAACACTCACAGAAAACATATCACCTCTGAACTTGCTTTTAGTTAAGATAAATAGGCTGAAAGATTTAATACTACCATTACACTGTATTGACAACAGTGTGTTCTCAGATTTCAGTCCTGAAAAGAGCCAGATCACTTCTACTGAAACTTTCTTTCCTCTAAGGTCCCACTCCTCCACCCCTGGAACACACCAAGCTTACAGAGCTCACCAGTCTGCCAACACTCAGCATTGAAGTTATGTACAAAGAGCAGCAGGTTCACAGCATAAAACCCACGGCAGTCAAAAAGCTGCAATAGGTTGTGTATCTTACAGAATCCATTGTCCTTTTCCTAGAACTACTCTTCTATTAGATTCCTGTGAGTCTTCTCCTGTTTTGGTACTGAAGATCACAGTATTAATCAATGAAGCTAAAGTGTTTGAAGTGTATTTGACAATGATATGCTGAACTTAGTTAAAGAAATGACTACATTTCTTCAAACACAAGCCCAACTTTAACTGATTTATTTGAGCATGTGTTCTGCATTCAGGTATACAAGCCATAAAGTCCATTCTGAACAAGCCCTATATAACATAGTTACATACTCATGATTACTCAGTCCCTTCTGACCCTTGCTTTTCACAGACATTAATATCTTTAGAACTACATGGAGAAAGGAGACTCTGAAACACCTTTGCTGGTTTTCTGTATATTTTTTAAAAATCTTACAAAAGGAGTTATGAATATTTATTATAATCATATATTTAAATGGCACTGATAAAAGCTTTATCCACAGATGAATGGTGCATAGCAGAGAATCAGTAAGAAATTGCTGAATACACTGGAAATTCTGTATGACTTCCTTTGTGGTTCTAAAGATCCCCTTTTGCTTTTCCACGGAAGAGAGTTATTGAGGCCTGCTGCATGAAGCTGGCACACTTCGTATCACAGAGGAATACATCAGTCCTGACTAGCAAAGCAGAAGACAGCCTGTATTGCATAAGGAAGGATGAAACTGAGCTGGGCCATGTTAAATTAATGGGTAAAGCTTTCTGAAATACAATTTTATACATGAAGCTCTGCTACTTTCACAAGCTGCCCAAAGCAAAACTCTTCAGTTGAATTATTCACTGAGGGCAGAGTGAATTCTTTTCTCCCCTGAGAAGTGGACTTCTAACCCCTCGTCGAAGTTGCATATTCTTCCACCTCAGAGCTCTCCTCCATGCTGGATAAAGCTGGATTGCTGCTCTGCAGCTGCCGTGTTCCCTGGCAGATCTTGCCAGGACATCTTGACAATGTGAGACCAGCTGACTTTACAGCTGCTCTCCTCTTGGCTAATTTGTTCGGGGACACCAGATTTGCACAACTTGTCCTCAGCTTTTCATAGGTATCTGCCAGATATAGCATTCTTCCTACTTATTAATCTCTGTAGAGCAAACATTTTCAAAAGAGAGGCAGGTGGCAACCTCTCCCCAGAGCACTAGTTGGTGCTGAAGGCAATTAGGTGAACACTCATTGACAGAAGTTGAGAAAGATTTGAGGTAGATAGCATATGCTCAATGTAAACCTCAACCTGAATGAACAATATCCACTGCCACATTTTCCTTCCAGAGAGGGGGCATCCTCAGCCTCACTGGGCAAATTTTTCCACTGTCTCACCATCCTCACATTAAATAATTTCTTCCTCATATCTAAATATATCCTCTTCCAGTTTAAAACCATTTTTTTCTTGTCCTTTCACTACCTGCCCTTCCCAGCTTTCCTGTAGGCCCTCTTCAGGTACTGGAAGTCCACTATAAGATCTCCTTGGAGCCTTCTCCAGGCTGAGGAGCTCCAGCTCTCTCAGCCTGTCCTCACAGGTGCGTCAACTCTCTGATCACCTTCATGGCCTTCCTTTGGACCCACTCCAACACCTTCATGTCCTTCTTGTGTTGGGAGCTCCAGAACTGGTTGCAGTACTCCAGACGGGGTATCACAAGAGCACAGTAGAGGGGAAGAGTCACCTCCCTAGACTGGCTGATCATGCTTTTCTTGATGAAAGGAACTCCCCTTTCTGACAGTGCAAGGCTTTGCACCTCTGAGAAGCTGTTCCCAGCAGTGATTTTGGCAGCAGGCAGCAATTTCAATGCATAAACACAACTCCAATGCCATAGAGCCCTAGTCCCTCTCTGTCCAGCTAGTACAGCTGAGCTTGTGTTGTCTATTTATAAAACAGAAGTAGGAGATTGAAAAACAATAAAAGATGAAGGGGAAAAGGGACATGCTGGAAAAGTAGGGTTCTTCCATTTCAGTTCCAAGTATGTCACCCTGGTCATTAGTTTGTCACCTGTGGTCTTGACATTACTGCTGAGCCAGAAGTGGTGGATATAATCAGGTATCAGCACTGTGAACCTTAAAGCACAGGGCTGATAAAGCTCTGTAGAGATTCTGAAAAGAATATGAAAAACAGGAAGACTCTTTAAGCTAGAAATGCACTGCTCAGTAAGGGCTGCAACATCAGTTCATGTGCATAGGACCTCCTGGGAATGGGAACTGTCCCATTTAAGGCCTTTGTAGCTTGAGTATCAGAACTGTTCCAAGCAGGGGAGAGGAGCGTGGGGCTCTCTGTTGAAGAGGGAGGATGGAAAAATCACAAATGGTCACTGTTAGGTGGGATAAAAGGGCACAGACACACTAAAGCTGTGCTGTCAAATCAAAGAAAAGATGGTTAAGGCACCCTGTTGTCTGACAAGGCAGGTAGGGAAAATATTTTGTTTGAAAAAGGAGAGAAAATAAAGACACGGAGCATTCATTTTGGTGTGGGGGGATCACACTGTCAAGTCTTCAGGTTATTGGAGATTTGGGACCAACTCTAGTTGCTAAGCATCACAGAGAACTGCACTTCAGAGATTTATTTTTTCTCTTTTGTTTCCAGTTCCAATTTCTGTAATGAAATAACACAGTTGTTCCTATTTCTAAAATTAACCTGCTGTTTTGTTTTTAAGCATGTATGTTATCAAGACAAGACTAAATTCTTCCTGACAGACATTAAACAGTGAAGGACCAGTAAGCCACAGCTTCAGAAACTCCTCCTGATTTGACCAGAGCTACAGGAACTCTCTTAGGAGAAGAAGATAGGCTACAAATGACTGCACCCTTTGGAAACTTTGGTTTTCTCTAATTATTGCTTCTATCACTTTTCGTGAGACATCTAGACAAATATCACTAGGTGAATAGCCCTTTATTTCTAGAAAAAGTTTACAGAAAAGTATTTACTTCTGTCATTATTCACATCCCCCATATTTTGCCTCCAGCTATAGTAGCAAGATGTAAGTTTGCCTGACTTCAGTGCAGAAATATTTAAATCCCCAATCTGATATAAAATAGATTTAATAGCCGAAGACTAATTTAAAAGAAAATAAATAGCTTGAGTCAAGTTGGAAAATTCACTGCTGTAACTAACAGCATTTTTTTTAACCTCAATTCATAATTTTAGTGTGTAATATCTTCTATCATGGGTTATTTCAAATCAGCTGGACATTACGTTTTTGATAATTTCATCAAGCAAGGGAGCACAGGTAAATCAGGAAGATGCCATGCAGAAGGTGTCTACTGAGAAAAAAAAAAGTATTTTGTGAGGTCTCTCTGTTAACCCCTCAGGCTTCATGCAGGGCTTTAGAAGCATATGGAAAAGCCCTGAGCAAAAATAGCTCAGACTTGGCAAGCTTTCCTCCACAGCAGCTTGTTAAAGAACCTATTAGGGATTTTAATGATGAACTACAAGAGTTCATTGGCCACAAATCATATCAGTCCAAAACCTGGCAGAGGTTCTAGTTAGTGTATTAAATAACTTTTGCCCTCGTGAATGGATCAGGGAACCAGGGCACAGAAGAATAATGAGCAACATAATATCTGCTCTTACTGAGCAACCTTTGCACAGCTATTGAGTTTCAAGTGTCAGCTGTCAGCGGTGTTTGTATTTTTCCTAAACTGACTGATTTTGCTTCAAAAACTCCTACTAATTCAGCTAAATAAGGAAAGAGAGGGTGACGTGGGAAAGGTGTTTGGAAAGAAGGCTACAGTTTCTCATCACACTGAAAGGAAAATCTAGTTTCCTCAAACTCATACCTAACCTAACATGATAAGCACCTTTACCCCAGCATTAGGCTGTTGATTCTCATGCCACACTGCAGCACACTGTGCTGCTGGTTGTGACAACCACAACATTCAGCTCCAGGCATAATATAAGCCGCTTTTTCATCCTTGGCACACATTGCTTCAGCCACCAATCCACTGTGTACACTGTTACATCAGTGCTAGTGGTCTCCTGGACTCGATTCCAGATTCAGTTGGCCTCAAGAGTCTCTCTGCAGCATCAGGTACATTCTGAGCAATTTAAGCTTTCCTCCGCTGCTTTCCTCCTCTTGATTTTACCATTCATCTTCCTGAGGGCCCTTCACCTCTTGCTTATCTTCCTTGGATGAGGGTGGTCCTTGATAGTGACAGCTATTGGGCAGGATCCCCAAGTGACAGGGGTTTACCAGAGATGGGACCACAGCAGGAGCTGGCATCAGTGGCACTAAGAAAGGTCTCGCAACAAATGTAATCTAACCCACTTTTTTCTGTTGCCCAATTATCCTGCAACAGGAACCCCACCTCTCCCACCTTGCGCAAGATCCATAAACACTGCAGGTGAAAAACAGGAGGGTAGAAGAAGAGATAATATGCAAGTATTGTGGATGTCCTCCATCTTAGGGGCTACACTGTAACTCACCCTCCCAGTCAGGTTGGGGAATGTATTCTTGCACTGAAGTCTTTCTTCTATTATTCTTAAGGCAATTCAGGCGCAACTACATTACCTCTTCAATTCACTCACTTCCAAAATTGGTGAAAGGTGGTGGTACAGAGTAGGGAAATATATTTCACAGAAGTTGGTTTCATAAAAATGCCTATAGACAGATGTCTCACATAGTTAATTAGCCTTTCTTTTTTAACATAGGACACAAATGACACAGAGATAAACTAATATGTCTTCTGTTTTTGAAAAACATGCACTGAAGAGCAGAGCAATTTGCTTTTGTTGCTTCATTTTGAATACTAAGCAATTCCTACGCTATAACATAGTACTATAATACTATGCATACGCATAGTATTATCAAGTGAGTTTACTGAGTTTACCATTTTTTACGATAGATGACTGAGAATTAATAAAGAGGACACATGCTTGATAGGAATATACTGTTTTAAGTCTCTGTAATTAAAAAGTGAGTCTAAGACTTTCTTTACCTGAGCTTTAGTTCATGGCTTATTGTAAGAAATAAATTCTAATGTTCAATTATTTATAATCCTAATGGTGCTGCTTTCCCTTAATTGATGAATATAGATAATATTTTATTTATAGATAAATATATATTATACTTAATACAGCAGTTATGGGAATGCAATAATTAAATACACACAAAACAACTGAAAAACTGCAAATTAAAGAAGTTAATACTATCTGAAGAGATAAAATTATGCTGATATTAGTAGAAAAATTATTTCCTATTTGTGATTAAATTCTACCGCTAATATATTACTATTGTCTTCATACTTTGCACAATGAAATTAACTTGTCACTTCTGCAGTAATTCTCCATTGGAGATGTATTAAGGTCATGTCAGAAATTCTAAGCAATCAAAAGCATTTCACAGAGGCAAAGATCAAATGTTTGAAAGTAAATAGGAATCCTACTACAGGATTACTTCATAAGCGAGGGTTTTGGCCACTGAATCAGAGCACGTTGGAGCCTGTTAAATATTAACAGACAAGTGCTACAGAAGGATTAGCTTGGACTCCGAGCAGATACTGCAAGAAGCAATCCCTTCTTGTTGGGTCTGAGTGGAACTGACAGGGTAATATTTTCCGATACCTTTGAGTTGAAGGCAGGAAAGTGGATGCCTATTTGATATTCTAAACTGTCAGATTTTTTTAGTCAGAACATATAGTAAATTGAAATAAGAGTTTTTTCCCCCCAATTCTCAGAACTGTTCCCACATTTGGCAGTTATTAAATACTGCAGACAAAGGTTGTTGAAATATCTTTTTATTTTTTTTTTTCTTTTTCAAATAAACATCTTTCATTTCACTTGGCGATAAACCCTGAAAACTATTTTTTGATGACCCAGGAAATACAGCTAGTAGGAACAAGAGGCAAGTTCTAGCCTGGGAGGATGATGAGGACCTCATGAGTTTTCAATTCATCTTTTAATCTTTCTGCAAGTGTTATTTCACAGTGAGTTACTGAGATGCTCCGCCAGTCTCTTATTCACATCACCCACATTGTTAGAGTTGCAAAATAACCATAAACACCAAAAACCAAACTGTGACCAGAGCTGGCTCTGGTAAAAGCTCAGCAACTTTATTCAGGTGATTATTTTGCCACAGGTATTCACCTTAGGCTTGGTGGCTAGGTGCCAGAGCCTGGCAGTTCTCCAGGCTGCTATGCCCTGGTGGCACCCAGATTTAAGTATTTCTTTCTGATTTGGGGCTGCTAAATGCTTCCTAGGTAACTAAATATGGGTCACATAAGTTTTCATAATATCACGTAATAACAGAACTGCAGGGGTTTGGAAGGGAACTCTGGAGGTTATTGAGTCCAACCCCTTGCTAAAGCAAGTTCCCTAAGTAGGTGGCAGTGGAAAATGTCCAGGGGGTTCGAATATCTCCTGAGAAGGAGACTCCACTTAAGTTTGAACTCATAATCCAGAAAGGATTATTGGGGTTCAGAGAGAAGCAGAAACTTGAACTTCAGGGGGAACATCTGACTTGACTGATTAGACTGCCTGTGCTCAGGGCCTGACAGTGCTTTAGAGGACTTTTAACCATTCTGTTGGAAACACACCCATAGACCTGTGTCGGCTGAGGGCGTGGACTGCTGGTCACAGAGAGCGATGAGCAGGGAAGGGCTTGATGATCACATGGAAAAATCAACACAATAATGAGGGCTAGGGCAGGAAAACAGTCTCATCTCTGTATGCAGCAGCTGTCACACCATTGCTAGAATAATCTGTGTACAGGGAGGATGCAGAAGGGAGGGAATTCACAGGGGGAGCACAAAATATGGTGACTTTCTGGGGAGGGAATTCCTGTGATGCAGAGGGATCAGTTATTTAGCTTGTAGAGGCATCAAGTCCTTCACCTTGTTCCCAAAAGGATCTCACAATCATTTCCGATAGAAGATGAAAAAATTCTGGCACTGGGGCTGCTTTTACAGCCATGAGTTCATGGGTAACGGGGAGGAGGTGGACAATATTATGGTTGCAGCTCATTGTCAGCACTGACCAGTGCTGTGCATCAGCTCTGTTGGGGCTGACAGGGGAGCAACAAGCACAGGTCCCCCATCTTCTCCCACTGTGAGCTGCCTCTAGGCGTGGCTCTCCATCCTGCAGGTGGCAGGTGACCAATGCTCACTAGCTGGAAGCAGAACTCTGTGTATGTAAACTCAGCTCCCACACAGGACACAGTTTCCTTGAAGTAAGGAAAGCAGCATCTGGTAAGCTTTAACAGAGGAATTGCAAAGGCTCTTAAAATGAAATTCTGTCTGTCTGAGCTGGCTGTCATCCAGCTGCAGAGAACAGCTCCAGATCCTGTTTATACAGAAGAGCAGAGTGCCTGAGCACAGGGGTTCCTTTCACCTCTGCCGCCTGCGCAAGACACACCTGACATTTACAGATATTTTGGCTCCTGATCATGCTGACTCTGCAGCAGCGTGTGGTGCTGACCTGACCCAGGGCAGGATGCGGTGCTGCTCTATTTGCTGCTTGTCATTGCTGGCAGATAGAGGGAGGGAAACGAATCACTTTCATTGAATTTTTCCCTGCTTTTTCTTTTCTTAATGTCAATCAGCATCACAGATTATTAAAAAATAAAAATAAAAAAGTAAGAAAGAAAAAAAGCCAACATTTGGTGCTGAATTTCATGATTGTTTGCTTAAATTCTCAAAATAAATGTGGATGTAGAGAAATCCTGCCTCTGCAGACAGAAACTGCTGTAAGGAAGCTGGTCACCTGCAGCTCAATGACCACCTCTGGCAGCTGCACTTTTTCTTCGACTCCATCCATGTGAGCAGGTCTGAGTCCACAGCACTAGCTGTTGTGTCTCTGCTGCTGCAGGTAGGATACACTAGGTGGGGCAGAAACATAACCCCCCTCCCCGGCTTTCTTCTGCCATCCCAGTGCCTCCTGGCTGTGAAACATCAACGTGACACTTCTGTTTTGCAGACGTTGGCTGATGTTTAATGTGTGTTCAGAGCAAGCTGGCTTTCTTGGGCATGCCAGCTGCAGTGTTGAGTGAATGGAAAGGCAAAGAGGCACTTAAATGAACTATTAAGCCCTCATTGTGATGCAGTGAGAATAAAAGCCTCTGTGTTGCCAAAAAATAAAATCAATTGGCAATGGTACAGAAGCTTTCTTTTCCCTGTATACCATGCTTGGACTCACACCTTTGCTATATTATGCTCTTCCACAAACTGACACCAGCTTGGACACGGTAAAATCAGCTGAATTGAGCTGTTATAGGGCTGGCCTGGACACTGCTCTTGGAAACCATCAAAACTTGGCTCAGGGAGCAGCTTAGGGGTAGACATTTTGTGTTCATGGACTGATCAGCAAGTCTGGAGCAGCACAGGCACTATGCATGCAATCAGGGATGAGGGACTCACATAGTTCATGAGCATAGACATACAGCCACAGGAGCATGCTGTGAGACAATACAGCAAAGATATCCAGTGCTTGTAGGCAGACCGCACACAGCCATACACAGAAAGCAGGTCCTACAGATGCAGGCACTGATTTTTGAAAGCAGCCTCAAAGAACTGGAAGGGAGAGCAGCACCATATCCACTTTATTGCTTTCACCTTTGAGCTGTTTCAGGAGCTGGAGCCATTTCTGAAATTCTCAGGGCTCTGCTGCCCCATCCATAATGTGTCCTCTACCAGAGCATGTTGGACAGACCAGCAAGGGAACCTTGATGGCAGTAATCCTCTACTGCTAACATATTTCTGCAGTCACACTCTTTACTTCCTCATTATTTCCTGAAGAATCTGGACTGAGGAAGTGGAGGTTCAGGGGAAGGGCAAGCTGGATAGCAAAATAAAGTTCTTCATCAGAGGGTGGTCAGGCCCTAGAACAGATTGCTCAGGGAGGTGTTCATGGCACCTTGATAGAGTTGAATAAATATCATGACAGTGCTCTCAGGTGTAGGGTTTGGTTTTTGGGTGGTCCCATGTGGGGCCAGAAGTTGCACTGAGTTATTACTGTATGTCCCTTCCAATCTGGGACATTCTATTATTCTATGATTATAAGTGGATCCAATCATTGGTAATGGTCTATCAGAAACAATAGTTTGATTCTTAATTTCACAGGTCGTTTTTGAAAAACCAAGAAGGGAAAAATCCACATCTAAGTGCTTCCAAATTCCATAATCTTTGCATTGTTCCATGTTGGTATTCTTATCACTCGGCTTTGTACTTGAGGCTGAGAAATAAGGAAATGTGGAAAACAGATGAGGCAGTCTTAAAAGCTATTTACATCAACCTAAATTATGGGAATCATAGACTTTCTCCTCAATAATGCTTGCACTACCTTTTTCCAAGCAGTTGCACAAAATCATTACACTTTGCAAAATTAATCTGTTTGCTTGACTTTAGAGAAATAAATCGCATATATCAGCATTTTGCTTTCATAAATTCATAAATGATTATGATCTCCAAGTGACGGTTTCTGGGCTATGATTAAAAGAAGACCATTTTACTTTAAAAGCTTTGGGGTATTAGTGGAGGACCTGGGTTTATAATGAAAACTGAAAACGCTGTGTTAAGTTATTTAGCATCCCCAAGCTGCTCAGAAAGGCAAACTCAAGCCTGTGAGATGAAAATCTGACCACTAGATGGCATCTTGCTCTCACAATAACATGCAGAACTATTTCAGAAAGGAACGTGAAGCAGCGGTAGGCATCTCGATAACACAAAACCACTCCGGGCAGAACAGGAGCTCACAGCACTGCCCAGTACGGGGTGGAATGGAAGAAGCAAAGCAAGGAGTAATGAGCTCATATTCTCACCCCACCTTAACTGTGGTTCCCCCATTCATGGATCCTGTTGGAAATGTTTTCCTCATGCTTTAATTGCAATAATTAAACAACAGCAAAAATCAGAACCCACCACGAGTGTAATGTGGGCACTTAGAGGTTTTTAAAGAGGAAGCTGATCATTGCAGCAGATTTGAGAAGTACACTAGAAGGCAGTCTGGCTGATTTTCTCAACAGGAAAATACTTTGTCATTTTCAGGGGTGAGGCCACTGTTTTCTGCAATTCCAGTACACACCTCATACTTATGGTATGTTTCCAGTTATCTAAGAGTGATGTGAATTCAGGTAAGAATTACTTTGGTAATATTACCACAGGGAAAATGTAAGCATCTGGAATTGATATAGTATGAAAGCTAAATTAAAAAATACGCCTATTTCAGCTGACATTTCTGTTTAAAACAGAAGGCTTTTGACATGACAGTTCTCTTATTTCTTATGAGCCCTATTAGGTAGTACCTTTTTAGTCTCAAAACACTGCAAAGGGGAAGGACTTGACACAGGGTGAGGACCTTCTCCAACCCCAGAGGTGCCCATTCCCTGAGAGCACTGGGCTGAGTGGCCATGCCCTGAGGTCTCAGCCAGGGTTTAAACTTAGCAGGAGGATCACAGCAGGGATGAGTGTTTTGCCTTCTAGCCTGAGGCTGCTGACATCTCCCTCTTGGCCTGAGTTCTTCTGGGACTATGGGCAGCCCCAAACACAAGGCAGTGGGGCGAGCAGGCTGAAGGATGTGCTGCCAGGAGGAGCAGTGGACCATGACATTCCCAAAGCATCAGTGCATTTGGAAGGGAGCACCTTGCAAAGCAGGGCCTGTTCAAAGGCTGCTCCTCTTGGGCATGCTGCCCAGCTCTCTGCTGCTTCACTGCCACTGCTCCGCTCCCTCCAAAGTAAAATATCCTGTAAACCTTCAGTAAATCATGACCTAAGACAGCAAAAATGCCGCATTCAGCTGAAACTGCAGTGCGAGTTTCGGGAGACAAGCTGCTATCATCCGCATTGGATTGACAGCCACCCTCTCACAAAATTGGACACAGAGTCTGGAATGACTGTGAGAGGTCAGAAGCCCACTGCAAGGGCCCATGAGGAAGACAGCATTTTGCAAAATACTAAGGCTTCAGCTCATCGCTGACCCATAAATATTGACTGCTGCAGCTCTTCTGTTTTATTGAAGGCTTTCACTAATGCACTGGACAAGTATTCTGCTGCAATTAGCATCTGAAATCTAAGAAACAAAAGCACAGCCCTCTTCAGCTGTGGCTTGGAGGAATGCCATATCAAAGTTTTCCCAAGCTCTGCCCCTTGTGTAGATGTATAAGAGACTCCTTGTTCCACAACATTAAGCGAATGACTGTGCGCAACTCCCATGTTTATTAGTGGGAGGCGACACTTTCCAAAGCCTCTTCTGTTTATGAACCAAAAGAATTGTGCAGTAAAATAAATAACTAAATATAAGAAGTGTTCAGAAAATAGCAGGGAAGATACAATTGAAATTGTCCTTTCCTTTCACACAGTGAATTCTGTGTCATTTTTATCCAGTCTGTTTAAAAATGGCTCTGTTCTGTTTGCAGTATGAAAACAATGGTGTAGACAATTTATTCAGAACAATCACTTATTTGAGATCTGTTATAGTCAGAGAGCTTCAACAAAGCTTGTGTCATCACAGAAGCCTATGAATGCTATTACATATCTACACACACCTGATGTAGTATTCCTGACACTTCACTATTGTCTGAATTGCTGCAAAAAATATACTGTAGGACACACTCCAGAGCTGAGAGTATCTTGTAAGAGGGTCAGCAATTTAAAACACAGAATTTATGGTTTTTGGTTTTCTTTTTAAATAAACATTACTAAGAAATCTAGTCTCAGAACTATTAATATTTTGTTTCTACTACTGCAGTAATTTCAGCTTTTTCCCTCTGCACTGTTTGCACCCAGGACAGCTATTGCTATCCTCTGCTGCACCTGGAGAAGAGCCACCTTGAATGCCATTGTGCTGGCAACTCCAGAACTTGGGGAATTTTTGGCTCCCCAAAACTGAATACTACTAAGGCAGACATACCTGCTTTGCTTCCCTACCATGGCTATGAGCTTCTGCAGTCAGAGAGGGAGAAAGACTGACCCAGATTTGAGATCTTTCCATCCAATCTGGTCTGGGGACCAGGTCTTCCACTTGCACCTGACAGCAGGAACTTCACCACAGAACAGTTTAGACCTGAAAATTCCCCAAGGTTTATCTTTGTTACCAAATCTAGGTGTGCTCCAGAGCTATGGGACTCAAATCAGAACAAGAACCAAATGTGAACCGACCTCCTTCCTCTCCTCCATTCAGGTACAGGCATAAAAAGATCAGCTTCAGTTTTAAATAGCTTAAATGTAGGTTCTCCCAGAGTTTCAGTAATAGATGTCCAAAAAATATGTGATGTGGGTAGCATATGATATATGCAGGCTTCTCAGATCCCAGAATGAGTGGATCTTTCCAAGGTTATGTAAATAGAGGAGGCAGACAGATGAAACAGAAAAGTACTTCCCTTGCTTAGTATTCCTCTAAACTGAGACTGGATTATCCAAGGTATCTGCACAGCCTCCACAACTTCCCTTCTAACGATGAAGCTTTGGCTGCCACTGAAGGTCAGCCTAACTGACGTGGCAAGTTCTGTGCTCGAAAGTTGATCATCATCCCTTCTACCAAAACAGCCCTCCTTTTTTTTTTTTTTTCCCAAAACAGGGCACATGGCTCAATATGGTACAACCTGTGCTAGCGTTGTGACCCGCTCCAATGAATACTGAGTTAAATGGGATCAGCCAGGATCCAAGGCAGTCATAATGTCCAAGCCTTAGCTTGAATCAGGGTTAATTTAGGTTCCATAGTTACCATAGGGAAAGGAAGCTGCACAATGTCCTGTCAATATAAACTTGATAATGCTGCCCACGCAACTCCATATTTCACATTCCTGTTGCACTGTGTCCCATTGTCTTGTACTGTCAGAGATCACGGGGAGAATCCTTGAGGCCATAGGTCAGAAGACACCTTTCCACCTATGGCTGCAACTTCAGGCAGCCTGCCAGCGAATACTTGCTTATTTAATGAGGTTTCTTTATTTTTCATTCTAAAGGCATTATCCAGACACGTTTTCCTCTGCAGATACTTTATCTGAATGCTTACTCTTCCAGGAAGTTTGTATTTTTCTTTTGTTGTGGATCCATTCATTTGTAATGTAAAGCTTGTGAAGTTTTTAACATTTATTTTGTTTTCACACGATCCATAAGCACATTATTTTGACACAAATATTTCAGTTCAGAGTGCACATAGCCTAAGGACAGATCACAGACACAGAACGTGCCATGGAAATACACCAGGGATGGGTATCGTTCACTGTTTGGTTAGGAACAACCATTTTAGATGGAAATGAAGAAAACTTCCCTCTGTGGCACTTCCAGCTGCACCCACTACAAATTGATTTCTGTGTTCAGGCTGCAGTTCTCAACTGAAGGTAGAGGTGCTGCTCCAAAGCAGTGGTGAAGATGTCCTGCGTGCCGCACATTGGATATGCGTGCTCATATCAGGCTCCATGCAGTGCTTTGTCCTCGCGCACACAAAGCCAGCCTGCATCCAGCTGGACACTGCTGGACACAGATGGAGAGAGATGAAGCCCAGAGCCCCTGCATCTGAAAGCGAGGTCTGAAGACAGCTGAATGAACCCCTAGCACAGCCTGTGAACATGCAGTCTGTACGTGCACCATGCCCAGCACAGTGGGTTTTAAAAACAGGCTCTAGGGAACAGAAAATAATAATAACATTTGTTTTCTAGATAGGATTTAAATAAGCACTATAGAACTATTTTAGCAAAAAAGTATGCATTAATGTGCTGGGTTGCTGCCTCAACTCTCAACTATGACAACCTATTAAAATACCTGAAGGTTTCAAGCAAGTCACGTTCTCATCTGTGTGACTTAAAAGAGGATTATGGTGTGGCCATATTATTTACGTATTTTTCAGGCACCATTAAGAAAAAGTAGTGATTGAGAAGGTATCCCAATGGAGACGGCTAGCATTCATCTGATACGTGGGCTGATTGGAGATTTAAAAGTGCTGTTTGTTATGCAGCAGCCAGTTATGAAACAAATGATCTGGTTCCAACATAAACTGTTAAACTGAAAACATGCCAGAGGGAGACAGCTGTCAGTACATTAAAAAGTCATTTTCTCAGACAACAAAGACTTAAACCAATCATTTTATAAACATATTTCTTTGCCCAACCAGATTTCCGTAACTCTAATGATTCGTCTGCTGCATGGAGAAATAAAGTAAGTTTTTGCTCATATGATTTGTCAGGAATTCTTACTTGGGAAGAACAGATGGTGCTGAAAAATTGAACAAGGATAACTGCATTATCAGGCTTTCAGCTACAAATTTCCTTCTTTCTACACATACTTAAAAGGGAAACAATGCATGCCACAAACCTTTGACCACAGCCAAGGCACAGTTCGCATTTAAATGACACTGTTCACAATGTATAGAATCACATTTTGGAGTCAACTTCTCCAGATTTGAGACAAAATTCAAATTATAAATTAAAGTTATGGCCAGACTTGACATGGTGTGAACTTACACATCTCTATTGAATCAGTGACCGCAAGGATTTACACAGCATAAAGATCCTTTCAAACAATCCAGAATAATGTTGTCTTTGGTGGTGCCCCAGGTGACTGCCTGGATAGGCCTCGGAGCCAAATCCCATCCAAAGCTCTATGCTTACACCACCATCATATTGCACTTCTGTATGTAGTGCCATCCAAGCATTTATTGTTGCGTACCCTTCTAACTTAACTCTTCTTTTGATACATAGTCTTCTGATTTATCATCTCTATGACACTCAGTCAGCAAGGGAAGCCATATGCCCTGAATTACTCCATCCTTCTGCACCACATTTCCAATATCTCAGAAAGCAAAAAGAGCACTCAAGTGAAAAGCCTGAAATCCCAGCACTCTCACTTCAACTAAACTTCAGCACTCAGGTAGTCCATCAGCTGGGCTGCTGTGGATTAGAGCTCAGGAATCTGCTTCTTCTCTCCTTCCTTAACCTCCTATCCATCTGCACTTCCCTCCCTTCTTCTTTCTTCTTCCTCTCACTTAAAATCTTAGCCTGCTGCAGAGAGAATAATGAAAAAAGACCTGTGTGGATGCTAAAGACCTAGGAGCTATGCAGCAATGAAAAGGAAGCCTCCTCAAATGCGTTTATTTCTAAATCATATAATTTGGGGCCAGCCTCCTGTGGGTTTTGAAAACATGGATCTAATAATAAGGTCACCCACTAGGATTTAAAGCCAGGGCTGCTTCTGCAGCATGGTACAGAGTGGCAGGTGGCAGCAGTGCACAGATACAATCTGCTAAAGCAATAATAATGATTACTACTCTGCGTTCCTCTCCAGAAGCAGCATCACTAATGAAAATGTGAGCTGCTATAGCCTAAGTATGTCATTACTAGTGACTTTTAAGATGAGTCCAACGACAGTGGTTGCATGCACCACCAGCCAGGCCCTGAGTTTCTGCTTCCCAAGGAAAGGAAGAGTTCCAGCTTCACTCTATGGCACAGAGGGGAAAAAAGCAACTCCATAAATCTGCTGGCCCAGAGTCTGGTGAATCTGTCCGTTTCTCAGGGTTGAACTAGATGCATCTGCCTCCAGCGGGTGGCTGTGACTGCGCTAGGGAACAGGGAGCATCGCCAGCCCCAGAGCATGACCTAGCCCCAGGTGGGCACGGTCCCTTTGCAGGACAGCCTCGGCTCAGCTGAGCAGGATGATTCAGCGCCTGCTGGAAGGTAAGCGCAGATGCTGCCAAAGTCTGCTCCAGCGCAGTGATGTTGAAACTGCAGAGAGATTCAGGGCTCCCAGCCAGTTCCTAGTCTGCCCCCATCCATCATCTACTCTTCAGGATGGTGGTTTCAGCCTGGCATTGCTTCCAAGCCCCAAACTGACTTAGTGCCATCTGTTTCTAGGACTGGGCTGGCTGGCAGTGAGGGCAGAGGCAAACCAAGGTGCTGTCAGCCCTGCATCTCTGTCCCCATCTCTGCCACCCTGCATGTGCCAGGGTTAACATGGGTGGCACAGACAGCAGCAAACAGAGCACAGCCAGCTCTGTGCTCCACTGCCCAAGAGTGGTGCAGAAACAATGAGGGAACGAGAGCATCGTTCAAATCTTGGCATGGAAATGCTCATACACTGGGCTAATGCGTAAGCCAGGGGCTGCATAACTCTTGACGCAGGTCCTCGGTGAATAAGTATAGCAGGCTCATAGCCTGCAAGCATCACAGCTAAATATGCATGTCTTAGTCTTAAGTGAAACTTGCTGTGTGATCTGTCGAATCACGCAGAAAGAATATTTTGAAAGCACGCCACTTCTAATTAAGTCAATGCTCACTCATCAAAGTTGTTTTCAGCATTCACTACATATAAATGAGATAGGAAGTCGGTTGTATTTTTTTTCTTCTGCTTATTATTTTTAATGTAATCAGTTAAAACAGCATATTCTAAATCCCTTCCAGTTAAGACTCCACTTACTTTTTATGAGGTTACTTTGCCACTGTACACAGGATTTCCCCAGCAAGGAACAAAAGAGTATATCCAGTAATTCTTTTGATTTATAAGTGTATAGTGTAATTCTATTATATATTATATTCTGTTTATAAGTGTAATTCTTCTTCAGATAGATTCACACACATAGACACGCAATTTGGGCTCTTGCTGAACAGAGGTTTCTGAACCCAGGCAGGGTGTGAGGACTGTCCCTTGCCACCAGTTAGAACCAACTGTCCCTTGCCACCAGTTAGAACAGGAACAGGAAATTCAGCTCCAGTCTAAATATTTACAGAGCAAACATTCATGTTTCCATTTTTAAATCACTGTTTGCTCATTATATTGCTCATCTCATTTGTGGTGATATAATCCATGTTTTCTTCCATCACCACTTTGGTATCACAAGCAGTTCCTTCCAGCTGTCCATGAAAATATAATATTTCTTCTTGAATTTTTGAGCGAATTAAATATTCAAGAGAGAATGGAGCCCAGCTGAATAAAACTGTTTCAGAGGAAGTTAAACAAAAGCTATTATTTGCCCAGTATGACAAATCTTAGATGTGAGGCATTCTTTTGGACAAATTCACTTGAGACTCCCATTTTTATTAATTTATTTTTTTCATACAGCATTTTATAACAAGTAAGTATGACAGGCATCCATTTAACTAGCCACCATCATCTCTCAGTTGTCGCCTTATCTCAGGCAGCTTGCATGTTGCATGGAAATATAAGGGTTATGTGGGACAAGAGTGGCCTAGCTCAGTTCATCTGCTAAATATGCTCCCTTATAAAGAGAGCACTGAGATAAATTAGGCCTATCTGCTCAGGCAGTGTTTGCTTCTATAGCCTCTATAAGCTTTAATAACCAAGGTACGCTCCATGTTTAGGAGGGAAAGAAATCTGAAAATGATCCTTTGTGTACAGAACTGTCAGTCAAAGCAGGCATCCATGGTGGAGAAACAACTGATCTCTAGTTATGAACGACTATGCCACTTTTCTTGGTTTTACACTTGCATCTATTTCCTTTTTTTAGCTACTTAGCTGTGTGATGAATTGTAATGGGATTTGTTCTGGGTAACGCAAGTTAAGAGTGGGCTAAAGAAGGCGAGTTGCTATATAAATTGTGCTGTTTCTTACAGCTTTTAAGTTTGCTTAAACAGATATAACGATGAAATGTTGGTAACCATCTGCTACCAATGTTTGTAAATAAATATAAACCAATCTAAATATTCCCTGGCTTGCTGCTCTGTTTCAGGCCTGAATCTCTTTTCCTTTTTTTTTCTTGTTTTATTTTTCTCTTTTTCTTCTTTTACTCTGTTTCTTCTTTTCCTTATCCCTTATGCTGTTTCTTCTTTTCTGGCCTAGATGTATTTTATGAACTGGCTTAATTTCTTCAGATTCTTTGGTTGCCTGGGGGTGACTTCATTACACTGTTCCTTGGTACCACTCAATACAAATTATTCATGACTGAATAGAGAGAAAAGATTCCTAATTCTGATTATTCAGTGGGAAAGCAAGATGTTAAACCATAATTTCTTCATGACAGACTGTGAAGAGAGATGAATTACAATCTTTCCTTACATGAGTTCCTTTTGCACATCTGAGCAAGCAGGACAAACTTGTTCTACTGATGGAAGTTAGAGACTTCATATCATTTAAGAACCTTCACTAAAGCTCAGCTGTGCTTAGTGTTCTATAGAAATAAGAGCTGGTATTTTAAAGTTGAATCTTTACTTTTGGACTTACATCATAGAATCACAGAATCAGAATCATAGGGGTTGGAAGGGACCTCAAGAGTTGACTGTATTAGAGAATCACAGCAGCTCTGGAATACCATTCATTTCAATGCATCCCTCCCACCCAAACTTTGTCTCTGACTTGTGATCACATAATATCCTGTTTGTTTCTACAACAGGTGCTTACTGAGAAAAAATAATATGAAAATTTTACAAAGAACAGCTATTGGATACTTCTTCAAGCATTTACTACAATAAATGTTACTTGTTGACTGTTGCTATCGTTTTGCACCATAGTGCCCCTGGGAAATAAAAGCTGCTTACTCTCAAATATGATTTCCTTTCTGACAGTTTTGTCTTTGCAGCAAACAATGCCTCAAGGTTAAGAATGCTCAAAGGGAAAGTAACATTTTGGGGAAAGTGTTTAAAAATGATGATGACAGAAATAAAGTCTTGATAGCCAGATTATCCTATTAGTTACTTTCTGACAACTGGTAGTTAAGTTTTACATACATTTACAATTCCTCTAGCACGTCAAGGACCTTTCATCAAGATAATCTTTTTTCTTTTGTTGATGCCCTGCACTGAGTTACTATGTCTTATAGAACATGACTTCTAAATACATTTGTTAAATCTAACACAGAAGAAACCTATCTTGATTAATTTTTTAAAAAAGTTTAAGTACTCCTTTCTCACTAGTGAGCTAGATCAAATATGAGCTTAGCTGTATTATTTCGCACAATCCAATGATCTTTTTTGCTTCCAGATGATTGCAATGCTTATGAATGCTGCCAGAATGGATTAAAATCATTCATGAATTTGTAATAAGGGTCTTAGGTTCCACACAGCTAGTATTTTGCAGTAGAAAGAATGCATTGCCAAAGGATGAATCTTTGTTAATAGCATACTCTGCAGTTTTGAAACACTGGCCTTTCAGACTTGCACAAACAATTGAATCTCCTTCTGGCCTTGTTCCACTAATGACCCACTGAAACTGGGCAGAATTCTAAAGTCAGAGAGCAAATCGGGTGTTCTTACTGGGACATGCTTACAATCATATTTCATATGCTACAGCAGAGATGGAAATAAAAAGTGAGGCTTGCACTTGAGAAACAAAGTGTTTGGTGGAGAAGGAGGAACTATTTCGTTCAGTAGCAGTGATTCCTAACAGATATTAAAAATGGTGTTGACACAGTCTGAGTGGTAGTGCCTGTATGTATGAGTGTGAAAGCACCAGAAGCAGCTGCAGAACATGTACTGAAAAGGAACAAGATGACCTAAAGATAGAACATTAGACAAGATGAAGAATAAGTCCCCAGACATAAAATACCCAAATAAATACAACATATAGCATTTAAATAGTGAGGTACAGAATCCCAAACATTATCTCCTCCAAGAGATTAAAAAAAGCAAGTCCAATATCAGTCCATGTTGCCAATGAAGAATAAACTCAGAGAAACAATGAAAATGTAACTGAGAGCATTCTTTCTTGTGTGTGACCTTGGCCGAACAATTTGGACAGACACATTTTGGTGCTTCTTGGTATGTGGGTCTGAAAACACAATGGGACATAGTCAACTGTAAAGAGATTTTGTTCATAAAACTGCATTTCCCTTTCATAACATCTCACAGTGAGCTGGATTACATTCATTTCCTATGCTCTTTAGTTCCTCCTTCAAACCTAGAGAGCACAGGTAGACACAGTTGATGCACACATCCCTCTGTCAAAGATTTTTACTGTGATTGCTGTTCAACAGCCTAAGATAGGACAAGGGTGGCACCACAAAGTTAGGCCCCAGTAAGTAATGGAAACAGAGAGGATTTTAAACAGCTTGATGAGCTATAATCCACATGGATAAAACGTGGTAAAACATGTGGACAAAGCCATAACAAAATCCATGCATCATTTAAGTCATTCATGAGCCTTCAAAATAAGGAGTAAATGGTTTACAGGCCTTTGGCTGCCCCAGTTTCGTAATCTTTAAACAGGTCAGTCAAAAAGAAGATGGCAATAAATGAAGGCCATACAGCGTATGTTATCCTCTTACATTATTGGCAAGAACTAGGCAGGTATATTTTCTTTATAGTCTGATGGAGGAAGTTAGACTGAGTTATCCAGGATTTGAAATGAAAGCTTAGCATAATACTGTAGGATCAGTACGGAAGCTTGGAAGACTTAGTAGCCTGATTATAACATTGAACACTTTAGTTCTGGGTTACCATTTCAGCTTCAGACCAGTATCTATGTTTCTACCTGCTGAATAATTAGGACACATGCTGTGCAAGCCTCTATCTTCTATCCCGTTTGTGCAAAGCAGCATGCCAACCTGGGAATGTCAGAAGTTGGCAAATTAACTGTCTTCTTGGTGCAAAAGGGAGCATCTTTTGAGCTATCCTGAGACCAGGTCCTTGCAGAGCAGGATAAAGTGGTCTTGCAGGATCATCAGCTGGATGCATCTAATAGTGAGGACAGAGGTGGACATATATGACTAAATGAGAACTTCAGTGGATTTAGGGTGATGAAACTATTTTCATAAAACCAATACAGTGCATTTTATATACCAGAGCAATAGTGGTACACACACATATATATACAAATCTATTCCTGGGCAAAACTGAGCAGCCTGCAAAAGCCTGCTCAAGTACATCTTCTTCTGAGGAGGCAGACCCAGTAAGTACTCACTGCTTAACCTGCAGCATCAGCCACTTCACAATCTGCAGCCGCAGCTACTGATTTCTTAGGAGTGCCAAAGGATGAACAAGATGTATGTGAGGTGCTTGATACAATGATTCCTTCAAGTACTGATACAGTCTTACAAATCTCAGCCCCATCTTTCCTACTCTCCATCTCCATCTTTCTGTGTCTCCCAGGCAAGTTCTTTGTGAGGCTGAAAAGCCAGCTTTTTGTATGCACCTGCTTTTGAAAACATTGAATTCTTTGCTGCTATGTGGCACAGTTTGTACCAGCAGAGCAGGAAGGGGCAGTAAGAGTTGTGACAATTTCCTCATAAATCTCTGTGGAGAAGATCATTTTTGCTTCATTTCTAGGGCCTCTGAGAACTGTTTGAATATCAACATTGAAAAAAGATCAGAGCGTCACCTAAGCAAAAGAGAGAATCCTGCTGCTGAATAGCCCAACACACACAATGCTGCCAGCTGGCTCATGCATGTTGTATTCAGATGGCTGCTGTGCCTCACACCAGGCTCAAGCTGATGAACATGGTAAATGAGGGGAAACCCTGGCTAACTGGCAACTACCACATTCCTTTGCCTAATTTCTGCATGTTCAGATATTTTCAAAAGCAGGTTTTTATTTCCCAAGGAAAATGACTTGTGTAAGCCATGATTCAGGTTCTATAATTTGCGTAACTGTGCTGGAAGACCATCACCTCATCTTCAAACTACTCCTCCAGCTGTGAAATTCAACTTCAGGGATGAATATCCCTGATGCTTATGCTGTGGCTGGGACTATCACACATGTGGCCTGATATCCATGTTCCTAAGGGAGAAGCATACACAGCTGCTTGAAACTAATCATATTTAAGAGGATTTCAGCGACGAGAAGTCTCTTACAAACCTGTAACACCTACCTGGAAAAACAAGCAGATAAGTGCTCCAGTCAGGATCTGATGACTTACTAGCATCCAGCATTCAGGCTACTAGATGGTACTAAATAGTATTTCATCAAGACAGAGAGCTTCTTTATGTATATGAAAAAAAAGCATTGCAATGAAATCTGTCATTTATGATCTCACGTATACTTACTTTGGATCCACTGAGATTAAGTGTTCTGTATGAGTCAGTGGTACATGATAGTTTGGCCAATGCTCAGACAGTACATCAGGGAAGAGAATTGCATGTAATAATGCAACATCCTGTTTAGAGGCCTAAGAGGCAAAAATCTAGCAGTAATCACTTCCAAGGCTAGTAACTCAGTTCTTATTGCCTTCATAATGACTCCACGGTTATTCAGTCAATGAAAATGGAGTCTGATATTGTGCATCAAGAAGATAAATTAACAATAAAATGAGTCTCACTGACTACTCTAGTGGAGACCTGAAAAGATACAGAATGTGCTTTTAAAGCATGCTGCCTCCTCTTTAGGAAGATGAAGCCACTGAAAAGGGAGGCAGATGCAAAGTCTTTCTTTTCTAAATACAAGGTTGCAATTCTGAAAAGAAAAAAAAAAAAAAGCTGTTAAAATTTAATAAATAAATAATCTATTGGAATTAGTAAATAGCTTGTGTTTTAAAAGCCTCTTGGTTTATCCATCGTCTTGGCAGAAGCACAGAAAACAAAACAAATGCTATTAGGAACTTCAGCTTAGGCACTACGACACTGCACAAAGCTCCAAATGCCAGGATGCTGACCTTATTCATTTTGGTACAAGATCCACATTGCAAAGAAATCCACGATGTTCTAATTAATTTATAAATAAATGAATATAAAAACTCAACAACTGACATAAACTGTATCAGGTAAAATCAAGCAAATTTAATCTTATTTTGTGTAAGCTTCCTTCCTCTCTCCCTCTCTGTCTCTCTCCCCAGCTCCAGGCAGTTCTCTTCTGTGCTGCCAGTCATGCTGGAAATAATCTAGAGAGCAAAGTCTTGGCTTGAGACCCCAAATATTTTATGGTCAATGGACACATCCCCTGAAGAACTGCCTTATGTCTAAAGCAGAATACAAAGGATTTTTTCAACTACAGCAGTTATAAAAATCTATTCATTAATAATGCAGAGTGTTATCACTTACAGCTTAGAAATCAAAATTCTGAGTCCATTCTTTAAAATCCGTCATGATAAAGCTGGCCGTAAGACAATAAACAAGGGCTAATGAACAGAAGACGCAGTGTCTGTCTAAAATTAGAATGCATGACATTTGCATTGTCACGGGTTTGTGGAAAACACAGAGGCTATTATATTATTGGTTTAAGCATAATATATATCTTTATCAATTTGCTAATTACAGCTGGCTCAGAATATTGCTAGTTCAATGGCTAAGTGACAGGATAATTTCTTACAGGGATGAACAATGGAGTAAGTATAAAGAGGGGTAATTAGTACAAACCACAACACTGGAAAAGAAACTGCCAAGAGCAAGTAGTCTGAAGTTCTTGAAAGGAACAGCACAACAAGAAAGGACAGCATTACCTCGGCTTGTCAGCACCCTCCTTGCACAGGTACTGGGCCCCCAAGACAGACTCACTCATTTTTTTTATCCTCACCTGTACAGCCCAACTAAGCCTTGTTGGCAATGTCTTGCTGCTGATGCGAGAGGCAGCACAAGCACTTATGGCAGGCACAGGGAACATGTGGAGCTGGGAACGCGAAGAGGCGGTGGGAGATGCTGGGACTTAGATCATCTGAAGCTGCTGTGGAATCGCACCTTAAGCTGCTTAAAATAAGCTGGCTCATTTTGAGAGAAATGAGTTAAAGACAGATCACACAAGCGGCAATCCCAGCAGGCTCAAGAAAATCACATCCTCCAGCTGGAATGGTGATGAGACAGCAGCAGGCTGGGACTGGCCTGGCTGGATGCTGCTCCCACCACGCCTGACATTTCTGAGCTCTCATTGCCATCACGATGCTAGCGCACTGGAAGTGGCTGAGATTAAGAAAAACACCAGTAGGCTGCCGGCTTAGACAGTGATTCAGATGATCCTAAAACACTCAAAGTGCAGAGAATTCGTGGGATATGGGATGCTAGATTCAACAGCAGCAATGCTACAATTAGGAAAGAAGCACTTTAGTGAAAAACAGGATCCTCCAGGCCACCCAGCAACCTCACAACAAGCAGAGGATGCGACTGAGCACCGACAACAGCAGCTCCCGCTCCCTCTGTGACACTGTGACTCGTCCACGTGGCTTTTGTTTCATGTGTGCCTCCTTCCTCTTACAATTACAAGACAGGGAAAGTGGTGTATTTGCAGCTTTCCTCAAGTGCAAGAGATGACAGCGTTCCCTGAAACGAGAGAAAATTGGCTCTCCTGACTACCCACACCTCTACACAACAGCCTTTCCAGCACCGGTTTCTGCTGCCACAGCCGTTTCGCAGCCAGAAGGATATAGATTTATTTTTAAGAGTCAATAATAAAAAGTAATAAAAGCCCAACGCGATCTCAGTGCCTCCTACCAGAGGTGCAGAGGAGAGCACGCTGACAACTACCATCAGTAAAACTCAACATCATCCCTCCTTCCCAAACGACCGCAGTTAATCCTACTGCCTTATTTAGGGCCCGCAACTTGGGTGACTAGGGGAAAAAGCATTCAGAGGAAGGGCAGACCCCTCCCCAGACCCCCGCCCCCGCCCCGCCCCGCCCCGCCCCTCCGCCACGCGGGGCACGCACGTGCTAGAAGGAAACACAGCACTGCGCACGCGCGGCACCGCCACCCCTTCTCCGCACCCCCAACAGCCGCCCCCGGGGACCGGGAACAGGAAGGAGGAGCCTCTGTCTCCGGGCACCTGATTGACTGATGTCACTACCCCAGCGCCGGCCTATTGGCGGATTGCGAACCGCTATCTGCATCGCGCCTTCTGGTTGGCTGTTGCCGTTGTCCCTTTCTCGTCCCTCCCACCGCCTCCGGCAGCTCCTCCCTCGGCGCTTTTCCCTCTTTTTCATTGGTCCCCGCCGCTCCTCACTCCTCCCTCCCTCCTCCGCGCCACGCTCTCCAATTGGCCAGCGGCGAGCTCCACTCTTCCCTCACCGCGCATGCGCCGGGCTACCCGAGCAGGCTCCTCCCTCTAGGCGGTGAGCGAAGTTGTGTCCGTCCCCCGCTAGCCCCGCCCCCCCGCCCGGGAGCGGCGTCCGCGAGTCCGGCCCCGCCCCGGCCTGCCCGAGCGTGGCGCCGGGGGGGGGGGGTAGTGGGGGAAGGCGGCCGTTGAGGCGCGCGCGCGCTGGCGCCGGGCTCGAGCCGGCGGCGTCTCCCTTCTCTCGCCTCAGTCCCGCGCGGCGGCCGTGGCGGCAGCAACAGCAGCAGCAGCAGCCGGCTCGGGAGCGGTGCCGCCGCCTCCTCCTCCTCTTCCTCCTCTTCGCTCTCCCCTCCGGGGCACGGTGAGCACCGCCGCGCGGGGACGGACTCGCCTTCCCTCGGCGTCCGCCTCTGCCCCGCGCTGCGGGACTCTCCGCGCCGGCTGCCGCCGGCAATACCGCTCGCCCCCCTTCACGCGGCCGCGTTGGGGCGGGCCGGGCCCGCGGCTCCTTGCGCCCGCAGCTTCGTGTCCGCCCGGGGATACGGGAGGGGTCCCCTGGAGGTGGGGAGGGGTTGTGGGGGCTCAGGGCTGCCGCCCCCTGCCCGCGCCGGACCGTCAGCTCCGTGGGATTTCACGTCTGCCGTATCGCCTGGGAAACTTCGTCACAACTTGGAGCGAAAAGGGAGAAAAGGAAAAGGGAAAAAAAAAAAAAGGAAGAAAGCCGTTTCCTTTATTAACGCTCCAGCCTCTGGAAAGCACAGCCGACAAGTTCCTCTTAAGATATAATTGCAACATCACTCCTGTAGAGGAAGCGAGACCTGGAACGTAGGACCGCAGGGAAAGCGCTTAATCTCTACTCCTTTTGTGCGGAGCGAGGCTGCTCGGTGCCGTAGGACTCTGCTGGGAGATTTAATGCCTCTTAAAGTGTTTTAAGGCTTTTCGGAGGGATCTTTAGTGCGAATTGCTCGTGCTGTAAGGCTCTAATTGGAAACGAGGTTGGGTGTTGGAGGAGATGGGTGTGCTGCTTTCTGTCCTTTTTTGTAGTAAGTGCAAACGTAAGCGTAGAGATGCTGGACGTGGTTTGTCAGAAAGCCGGGTGTAGCCGCTGCCTGCTGGCTCTGACTCGCGGGTCTGAAAGTTGTGCGTGCTTCCTACTATCTCTGCTCTGACTGACCTTGTTCAGCTGAATCCTTTGTGTTATTGGTGCTTCCAGATCTTGTGTAACATCTGCCACCGTTGTAGAAATACATCCGTGCAGATAGGCTTTTGGATGGCTATCTTGCTTCCTGCTTGGTTTTCCTCATAGAAATCTTCCTAGAACTAAGAGACTGAGAATAATCCTTTTTTTCCCCTTCTAATTCAACAGATGCAGTTTATGTTGCTTTTTAGTCGCCAGGGGAAACTGAGACTCCAGAAGTGGTATGTCCCACTATCTGACAAAGAAAAGAAGAAAATCACAAGGGAACTTGTTCAAACAGTATTAGCCCGCAAACCGAAAATGTGCAGCTTCCTGGAATGGAGAGACCTGAAGATTGTCTACAAAAGGTTGTTCTTTCTCACTAACCTCGTAATTGACATACATCAGAAACGGTGTAATAAGTAGCAAGAAAATAATGATGGTTGATTTTTTTTCTCCTTAATTTATCTTTTTTCTTCTCTCTACTGGCTATGGAGGAGACTGTCTTCCCTTGAACCTAATTTGATAACCAAGTAGGAATCATTCATGTGTAGGAAGTCATTCATGCGTTTAGAAATGTGCTGAAGAGATGAGGTTTCCTTCTTCTTTCATGAGGAGTGGTGGTTTTTAGTTCTCTGCGTGGAAGACCACAGTAAATAAAGGCATAGCAATATAAAGCACATAAAACTTAATAGGTAATAAAGAAAAACTAAATTTTAGAGATGTTTATGTGAGGCATGGACTTTGTAAACTTGCAAATTTAACTTGCTTTTAAAGGCTCTCACAGAAATAAGAAAAACTTTCTTGATTCAACGAGTGCGTAGAATGTTATTTTGCTATGAACACAAAAGCATTTTTTCCCAGCTCAAAAAATCACAGCTAGCTTTTTTCTTATGTTGAAAGTACCATATAATTCTCTTTGGCAGTATTTTCCTTTCTCAGTTGTTCACTAACATTCTGGAGTGTGTGACAAGAGTTTTCTTAGCTTTTTGCTGGTCTTTAGAATGCATGACAATGAAGAGGTATAAAAATAATTGTCCCTACAAATAACAGTAATTCTCACTGCAGTTTTGTAGACTGCATCTCTTCCATGTAAAGGTAGTGCTATGGAACCTTGAATTAACTCCCTTCCCTAGTTATTTACAAACTTAAAAAGATTTATACGCTCTTATTTTCTTAGAGGTAGTAAATAATTTCAGTGCTCGACAGTATTGCTGTGTTCTGTCTTTAGGAAAGACAGAACTGGAGCTGTAACGAAGGGTTTCTAACTTCTGCAATGAGCCAAATGAATAGAATTAAAAAGTATTAGATGTGTGTGTGAAACCAGGACCTAGAATGTCTGTGTGTGTAACATCATACACCTGAAGACTGCTAGTGTGTCTGATGAGTGTAACTATTGAACACTAGGAGGAAGGGAGAGGAGGAACAGTGTATAAGACTGCTTAAGGAAGCATACGTGTTTTCTGCCTTTTAATTTCCTTAGAAAACTCCTTGTGTATACATGCAGACATAGTTGCTGAAATGCTTTGTGCTCTCCCTTCAGCTGAAAAAGAGCTTGCATATATTATCACTTGGCTTTTGTGGGACTAGGTCAAAAGAACTGGGAATGCATAGGCAAGCCTGTTCCCCACCCTGCCTAGTCTTGTGTAGAGTGGTAGCTCTTCTTGCAGTAAGTTCATTCCACAGTGGTTCTCTCTCTCTCTGTCGCTTTACTACTGTTAGCAGCTACTTGTGTCTTTTTCTTTTTTTAATTCCAGCCTGTGGGGCTGGTAGAAATCTGGATATGGCTATTTAGGCTGCTGAAAGTTGTAATGTTTGTGTATCTCAGTAATGTGCTGTGGAGTCTGTGGTCAAGGAAAATAAAGCAGTTGGCTGCTGTAGATATCTGGACTGCAGTCCATCTGCTGGGCTGCTGGTGGGCACAGCTGACTGCAGTAGCTATTTTGCTGTCTGCAAACTGATCTGGTACAGTTAGCCTATGAAATTGCTTAAGATTAGCTTGTATCCAGCCAGTTAACATCTCTGTTTCTGTTTTACTTTTGCTTTATTGGCAAGTTACGTAAAGCTCAAGCATCACTGGAATGACTGGGTGGCAGAGGCAATAGTGAGTTTAAAATCCTATACCCGTTAGCAGTAACTACTTTAATGTTTCTATGGAAAGACTTTTAGCAATCGTCATACTGTAACTGAAGTTGATAAGTCCCAACTACCACCATGTCTTTGAGAAGAGAGATCTGTTAGCTCAGAAGTGCACAGTAATACCAAGACAGCTACAGTAGTCAGGGTCCAGTGCTTCCTGAACAGCAGATGTCTAAAAGAGCAAGACATGTAGCAGAAACTTTACGTGGTTTGTAGAATTGCACAAGGTGCATACTTTTGTTTGCAGACAAAAGATTCCTGCACATCTCTCCTAAGATCTGTTCTTATCTGGTTTATTATTGGGAAATATCTGAGCCTCCCATTGAAAGTGTTTTTTCAGTAGAAGCTGTACATATTGCTGTTGTACATGTATGTACGCATTGCTGTTATGAGTCTGAAATTGCTGAAATTTGTGCTATGATTGCTTTTAGGGCGTAATAACTGTCAACTTTTCAGGTGTAAGAGAGAGTTGACCTAGATATTGCAACTCAAAGAATGGTTGGCATTATTAAAGGTATACTCTAGAGTCTCATTGATGTACCCTTTTTCAAGAACAAAATCAGCTCAAATGCAAAGTTGACAAGCTGGTAGCTTTTGCTGCTTTCTTCTATTTAACATTTATCAAGAAGGCTGGACAATTTTGATTAGCCTCTTAAGCTCTGTTTTATTTCATCCTTATAATGCATATGAAATACTTTCTGGATGAAACTTCAAGATGATAGAACTACAAAGGCCTTTAAAATCCATGTGAATATTTTGCTTTTATTTCTTAGCTTCATGTATGTAGCATTGATATGGTTGCAAAACTAGGTCAGTCATTGTTACCTTCATTTTTTTCATTAGAGAAACAAATTCTTTAGAGATCTGAAAATGCGCATGGAAGCGTGCCCTGTTTTTGACATAGCTTATGAATTGGGTTGGTTGTGTTCTGTAGTTGGTTTGGAAGAGATTTAGATTTTCAGGCTGGTAGGCACCAGAAGACTTAAAAGAGAACCTGTATTTCTGATTTCAAGGGGCAGATTTGAAGTAGCTTGCTGAATAAAAAAATTGAAATATGGGAATCCATTAACAGTTGCACTTCATGACAATAGAGGGGGATTTTCTACAGATAGCTGATTAGAAACTTAGCAAATACTGGTAATGATTGCTCTTCATTTTGTCATTTTTTTAAACTACTAGTAGTATATCATGTAGAAATTCATGCAGCTTTCCCCTTTTGGAGGATAAATCAATATTAAATGTTATAATTTCTAGTATTTTAGTGAAAAAAGATGTTAAAATAGCATGTGATTTTTCTTCTTTTTCTTTAAGGGTCTCAACTTTATTTACTACTTTAGCTTCTGACAGTGCTAGTTATTTTCATAGTGCATTGTATTGCACTCTAAGAAAATGCGGAATAACAGTCCTTGATGTAAATTTTTCTTGTTAGTATTTGGTATACTGAGATTTTAGGACTTGGTTGTCATTGATTGGTAACTCGATTAAGAAATGTGACTTCTATATGGCAATTTGGGATTGTATTTTTGTAACATGGTTTTAAAGTGTAATGGTTTGTACTTCCTTTGATGTTGTGACAGTCATCTGTTACTGCAGAATAACCTTAATCATAGGTTACTTTAAAGCTTTATAGAAAAGTAAGTTTTAAAACTCTGGTTTCTCCTACTCCCAAAGAAAGAGCATGTTCTGCAAGTGGTGTGCATCTCTACTCAAAGCATTTTGATCCCATGTTATTGTCATGTGGTGAGGGACACAAACCCAGCAGTGAGACGTGATCCGTATCTTTCCTTATGCGAATCTAATTGCCAACTGAATCTGTTAAAATATAACTATAGGGTTGAGTAGGTGACTATAAAACTAAATGAATGCAATGATAATAGTTAATTAGGTGTGGTAGTTTGGTCTTCTGTGTGGTATTCTAGTACTTGTGGTACTAGGGGGACCTCTGCATACATCCAACTAGAAGCAGCAGCTTTATCTTACAGAGGCTTACCAGTAACAACTTTTTGCACGCTGGGGTTGTAGCATGCTGAAAGTGGAAACTGCAAGATAGATCTCCTGTAGCTTTGTTACTGTTGCTTTTTTCTGTATCCTTATTAAATAGTGACAGCTTTGCCTTAGAGATTCTTTTTCCTAGAATCTCAGAACTTCCTGTTTTGTTAAATAAATATGTAATTTCTTCAAAAGAGGGAAAAAAATATTTTCCCAAGGAGTATTTCAATGATTAGAATTTTCACTGGGTCAACTGTGTTGACACCAAATCCAAAACTCTGGGCTGCCTGAAGCACCTGTTTATGTGTTAAAGGTGGTGTTGTGGTGTCTTTCAGTTACTGAGTCATACAATTGTTTGAGTTAGGAGGGATGTTTAAAGGCCATCTAGTCCAACTTCCATGTGTTGATCAAGGACACAAACAGCTCCATCAGGGTGCTCAGAGCCCCATCCAGCCTGGCCATCATGGTCGAGGCTTTCACCACATGCCTACGCAACCTGTTCCAGTGCTTCACTACCCTTATTATGATTTTTTTTTATTCTATCCAATCAAACTCTCTCTGGTTTTCATTTGAAACCATTTCCACTTGTCCGATTACAACAGACCCTGCTCAAGACTCTATCCCCTTTCTTCTTATAGTCCCTTCATTAGATACTGAAAGGCCACTATCAGGTCACTTGCAGCTTTCCCTTCTCTAGGCTGAACAGCCCCAGTTCTCAGCCTCTCCTCATGAGGGGGTGTTCTATGCCTTGGATCATTTTTGTGGCCCTGTTCTGGGCACACTCCAGCATGTCCATGTCTGTCCTGTAACTTAGGACTCCACATCTGGACACAGTACACAGTGAGGTTTCAGCAGCTCAGAGTAGATCACCTCCCTCACACTGCTGGCCATGCTTCTTTTGATTTAGCCCAGGATATGGTTGGTGTTCTGGGCTGTGAGGTCATGTTGCTGGTGCATCTTTAGCTTGCCCTCCACCAGTACCTTGGTCCTTTTTGTCAGGGCTGTGTTCCATCTTTATATCCACCCATCCTAGCTTGTCTTAATAGTGGAAGTTGCCACAACCCTAATGTGAGACCGTGCACTTGGCTTTGTTGAACTTCATGAGGTTCTCTTGGGCCCACTGCTTCAGCTTGTCTAGGTCTCTCTGAATGGCATCCTGTATCCCAGGTGTGTCAGCCTTACCACACAGCCTGTTGTGATCTCCAAAATTGCCAAGGCTGCACTCAATTCTACTGTTGACATTATTGATGAAGATATTAAATAGCATTGGTCCCATGTCCCCTCAGGGACACCACTCGTTACTATTTCCATTCAGACACTGAGCTGTTGACCACCACTCTCTAGGTATGGTCTCACAACCGGTTCCTTGTCTGTTGAATGGTCTACCCATCAAGTCCATATTCTTGCCAGTTGAGTTCTGTTCCGTCCAAGCTCTGTGGACCTTAGATGTCTGTACTTAGAATTTACCTGCAAAACAACTTAGATGCTGAATGTTTTTGGGCTAGCAGCTTTACCAACTTCTCAGTGATGTCTTGAACAGGCATTTTCTCATCTAGTAGAACACCATTTAAATGGCAGGATTTGCAAGCTATGCTCTACCTATATCAACCTGATACCTCAGCAGAATTAGTGAGCATAAAGGAGAGCTTGGCTGGAGGATTGCCTGCAAGTTTTGAGGCTTCCCACTATTGAGCTAGTGTAGCTGTTGGGAGGTGTTCACGCAAATGATTCTATCCTCAAAAGTTAAACACCTACAAAATCACTTACCTAAAAGCAGAAATTTTGGTGTGTTTTTATTGCCTGCAGTTTCTTTTTCCTCTTCTATTCTGTATTACATTTTCAGGTAATTTTTTTTTCAGACTGGTTTGGGACTTTCTGAATTACTGTCCCTTTTCTGACGAGTTAATAAAGTTTTTCATAAAGTATTTCCCTAAACGCGTATAACCAACTTATTTTTAGGACTGAGGAGTCTACTGAGATGGGGGGAAAAATCCAATGAACTGCAATAGGAATGAAAATAGCAGAATATTTTTTTGCAGGTTGGGTCATATTTGCTCTTCAGTGTGGTGTGTGGCTTATGTTCTTTTCAGAATTTTCCTTTGTTTGGGTACACCTTAGAGTTTTCTGACAGACTCATTAGGAAGGAACAATATTTCTGCAGGATAGTCAACATTTTCAGCTTGCGTACAGAAATCTTTTCAGCTTTGTATGGTTACACTTCATGTAAGCTTATCCATTTGGCAGAAAAGCTAGTTTATCTGCTCTAGACTATATCTGGACACCCTTTTTTTTTCTTTTTTTTCCTGAAGCCATGGGCTACAAAGGGAAAAAAAATGGCAACAGACTAATGCCTTTGAAAATTTGGGTCTGAAGAAACTTATAGTTTTGTTTGCGTTATCAACATATTAGCAGCGGTAGCTGACGTGCAAGTCTTACAGTGTTTACAGAGTAGGCATATTGAATCTGCATTTGACAGTTACTACTTAAAAAAAAAAACAACAAACGCCTCCTTGAAAAATGTTCTCTGCGTGTTTTGATAGATACTCTAACATCCATTTTGTTACAATGAGTAGTTTTTGTTTCTTGGTATTCTTTCTCCAAAACTGCAGTTGGCAGAGCTTGAAAGTGTACTCTACTTAATAGCTGCCAAATAAAGTCTTTCAAAAGTATGTTTCATTTTCTTTAAAATGAGAACGCTGAGAGCAGACAGCTTTCCTGGAAAGTGTTTTATGCCAAGTAAAGTTTCTCTCTCTCCCCTTCTTTTTTTGTACTCACGTAAAATAATTCTGCGCATCAAAAGAGAGTCTCAAGTATTAGAGAAACACAAAAGGAGTCTCCTTTGTGGATAAATATCAAATATTTAGGTCAAATTTAGTGGGTTAATCTGTTTGTGATTCAGCTTGTTTAAGCACTCGAAGGGAATGGTTTACCCATGCTCATCTGAATGTGAAGAAAGTTTTGTTTAGAGGAATTTGACCCAGGTGCAGATAGCGAATGTGAATATCAACAAAGCAAGCAAATAGTCTAGCCTGGAGTTAGACTTAAAAAAAAAAATACTCAGGAGGCTTGAAAAGCTTTTCCTTTATAGCATAAGTCTCCAGTATTTTTTTTAACAGTTTTGTCTGAAAGATATCTTGTACAGATAACATCTTGTAAGCTACAATGGCTGTAAATGTCCTTGAAGTATTAATGAGAGGGAATAGCATAGAAGCGTAAAATCAGAAGAACCGTTCTCAGATAGGATTTAAGATGAGCTGACAAGTCACCATGGTAAAGATATAGAAAAGCAAGAGAATTGGTGTGAAGTGTTTCACTGGAAATACTTTCACCCTTATCCTCCTAAGTTAGGTTTTGTGGAATAGCTGTTTTTTGTTTTTAATTTAGAACTTTTGAATGAAAGTGTTTCTCATGAGGTGCTCGTGATGAAGTAAGCCATGGCAATCTGACTTGGCACGAGGAGAGAGTGGGAGTTGCAGCATTATCATGGATGGAGTGTCTTAGTGACTGGGAGACAAGTTTAAACATTCACATTAAAATTGTTTTATAGTATTCTAGACAAAACTTGTGGCAGTTTCTTTTGGAGCTTACAGAGTCCCAGCTGGTAAAATTTCTGTGTAGTGTTAAAAATGTGTATTAATTTCTATGTACAGCAGAAGAATACATATCTTAAACTCGGCATTCAAATCTTAATGACCTTTTTTAAACAGGGTTGGCTTCTCTATTTAATGCTGCCATCTCTCTAAACAGGCAAACCAAAGCAGCTCCTCATTTAAAAAAATTATCAATTAAAGCAGGTCTTACTTGAGATTTCATTTCTGCCGCGTGTATCTGTGTGGCATATGGTTTTGGCACTTTTCAAAAGGATGAGTGTTTTTTTTTTTTACTTTCCCTTCTGTTTTGGTTTCCATCAGCTATTTTTAAGCAGAAATGGAACAACTGTATTGTAGTGTACAGTAGAATGGGTTGGTCTTTTTGTTAAAGTGGAGTGCAAGATCATATCAGAGGTAAATAACTCCTTGTATTCGAAGGTGGAAGTAAATGCTAGAAACTTAGCTGATAGCCTCTCCTGACACCAGAACTGTTGGTAGTAATTGAGTTGTTGACTTAATAGTGATAGCCTTGGAATTTTTTTGCATTAGTTGTATTCTTTTAAAGACCAAATCCTAAATTACTTGTTCAGTTTATTTTTTCCCAGGATGTTTTAAATAGGTGTTAATAGCTGTATATGTAACTTGTGTGATGTAAATTTTAAAATTTTATCTGTTGATTAGTATACCTGTGCTTGGATGTTGCAGGTAGAGTAAACATTTTGTCTCAAAACTGTCAGGAGGCCAAAGAATTTAATGTATTTCCTTTTCCAACCACCACTTAAACTAATTTAATTCCAACAACTAAAGAGTGTTAAAGACTGAAGTCTTGTTTGATGCTTGTACTCACATGCATGTCTGGTGGTCTCCAATCTGTTCTTTGAAGGAACTTGCATGGCTGTTGATATAGAGTAACAGTACTGTAAACTTGAGTTTGAAGGACTACTGAGAATGTAATACCTCTGAAATGCATTCATTTTGCTCATCTTTTTCTAACGTGAATTATTACTTTATTACAGATATGCAAGCCTCTATTTCTGCTGTGCCATTGAAGATCAGGACAATGAGCTAATAACTTTGGAAATAATTCATCGTTATGTAGAACTTCTTGACAAGTATTTTGGCAGTGTGAGTTAGTAACTTCTTTCTGGTTGATTTTTATGGATTCACTGTCTGTATTATGTTGTTTCATTCTCATGCAGCCTTTTTAGAAACACAATGAGCTAGCTGTTGAAGAGGTGTATTTAATAGTTATTCTGTTGCTTACCTGGCTGAACTAAACTGACTGCTGCCTATGTAATACTTACAATATAAAACTAAACTAAGAATTTGGAGAACGGTTCTTAATCTGATGTTAATTGCCTGTATTTATTTCATTTCTTAGAAGTCTTGCTTGAGGTTAGATAAAATCTTATCCTTAGCTTTTTGTCTAGGCTTCCACTTGCTCTCCTCTCTGACAGTGCTCGTGTATGTATGCTTTGCCCTTCCCCCCAGCACTTCTTATGTCTGCTTTCAAATGAGGCAGTTGGTTGTGAACTAGCAAGAAGGGTAAGAAAAGAAGACATCTGCTTTCCCAGATACCAAAAACAAACAGAACAGTAGTAGTGTGCATTTGCACTTCTAGGAAGACTGCTCATCCTCCTGCTTTCCTACTCCTTTTGACTAGGATACACACAGGATAAATAAGAAATTGATTGTTAAGTTTTTCTTTCTATAAAATTGTATCATCTGCCTCTGAGGGAAAAGGAGAACTGTTCTTTTGCATCATGAGAAGCCATGTCAGACTGACAACTGTGAATTGAGCATTTCTTTTAACAGTGAGAAAGCTTTTGAAAGAGGCTGCTATAATTGTTTAACCTGAGCAAAAAAAAAATCATCTTGGTTTCAGTTGATTTTGTTGTTGTTGCCCTACTTAAAAGCTTATAGCCTGAGGCCAAAGTCTTGATTTGGTGAAGTTTGTTGAAGTAAGTTTTCTGAGACTATCCTAAGAGTATCCTCCCACTTTGCAGTAATACTTCATGTTCTTTTCAGGTATGTGAACTTGATATCATCTTCAATTTTGAAAAAGCCTATTTTATTCTGGATGAGTTCCTCTTGGGAGGGGAGGTCCAGGAGACTTCCAAGAAAAATGTTCTCAAAGCCATTGAACAGGCAGATCTTCTACAGGAGGTAAGCAAATTAAACTTCTCTGGGCAAAGTATCAGCATGCTAGACTGTGGTTAGAAAAAGCTACCATTTCTTTGGGCTTTTGGAAGGTATTTTCTGGCTTGCTTAGCATGTAGTTACTGCTTAGTTGTTCTAATTGTGCAATACTGCTGCATTATCTGCTCTTTCCATCTTGTTTGGCATGAATGTATTGTAAGCTACTGTGATTTTGTGTTCTGCTAGAAATTTAAGAGGCTGTTGTATGTGTATATCTAGATAATTATAGATTGTGCAGCTTTAATTTAGTTTTGTTCATGTCTTTTGTTTTTTTTTAATCAGCAGTTAGTTTTTTTTGTCATACCTGATGCATGTTCACTTCTTTACTGTTTCATTGCTGAAATCCAGAAGCTAGACTCTCTTCTTTGAGACTCACTCAGGTATAGTTCTTTAGATTCTAAAGACTATCTTTTCCGCTATAGGTTGCTTACTGTGGCACATTTCTAACTTTAAAGTTGACAAAACAGTAATAGTATTGTCGCAGAAACACATAGAATGAAGTGTAAAAAATCTGTGTTTTCACCTTGAATGCTTTTGTTCATTACTAACTTTGAGGAAATACAGTTTTGGGTTTTTTTTTTTTGTTCTTTCAAAAGTAATTCATGGGGAGGAGTTCAGTGACACAAAACATTTCCCTCTTGTTTCTCCATCCTGTACTTTTCTTTGTACTTAATTGCTATAGCTTTGAGGTCAGCATTAATGCCTTGAATAACTAAATGAAATTCATGAAATTCTAGTAGGCTGGTGAAATTATCAGTCTTTCTGTGTGGCAGAGATGATGAATCATATTTTAAATGTACTGAGCTTTTCACGTAAGGTACTATATAAATGTTAGCTGCTTTATTATTACAGTTAAGATGAACCTTCCATTTGTTAACTTGCCTAATCAGTTTATTGCTTAATTCTCGTGTTAACATTGTTTTTAACTTGTTGAATTGTATTATTAGGATGGGGATTAGGATCACAAAGTTTTTTATCATTGTAGTTGCATCTGTAATTCTTTCAGAGCACAGACAAATCCAGAACATGTTGAAGTTCTCATCTATCAGCAGCTAGTTAGTGTTATGAATAGGGCCAGCATTACACAAATCTGTGAGCATCTTTTTCTAGGAAGGAAATACTTCACAGTCCTACAGACACAGTTCTCTTTCAGCACTTAGAAGGAATTATCTTAACTGGAAGTCTTGTTTCAGTTTACAGAGGGTGGAAAAAAACCATCATTTTTACCTTAAAATTTTTTGCTGTTCTTTGTATAAGATCAGATTGGAGTAGGTAACTAACTTATTATATCTGTCTCCTGCAAATTCAGAGTTGATTACATATAAACTGAAATTACTTTGTTTTCTCAAAATTCAAAGCCCGTAAGAATATTATCAGCGCTTTCTTAGAGCTCTTCTAAAGCAAAAATAGGAATTAATTACTGAGATTGTCCAAGAAATTAGCATTCTCTTTTTAGACTTATATAACATAATTTCAAGTTAAAAATGTGCACTCAAAAGGAAGTATCACCTTTTCAACTGGAGACTTTTCCCTGGCCATGATAGCATTACCTAGATGCCCTTTATTTCAGAGACTCATTACTCTTCTTTTCCATATCTCCTAGATGTTCTTTGTTCTCTCAAGCTTTATTAACTGTTTTCTGAATAAATGGGAATCCAACAGTTGACCATGGATCCACTGTATTCTTATGTTCGATTTTAATAAGCTAATTGATTTTTTTCTTTCTTAGTAGAGTTATACTGACTGTCAGTCAAGTATAAAACTGCTCCATATATATGCTTTTTAGTTTACAAGGACTGTACAGGTTTGAGTTGATATTTAAATTGAGTTTCCAGTAAGGTTAGACTTCTCTTGTGGATGACTTTTTTTTTTTGGTATTAACTGCTACTATGTGCATGCTGAGTCTAAAGAAGAAGGTTGTTAAAATAGTAGTTTGCCACAAGTGGAGACTTTTTGTATTTCTATTTAATTTTGCTTCCCAGAGTACCTCAAAGCTGCTGGAATGAAATGGATTTTGATTCCAAATGGGAACCTTTTCTTGCAGGGTTGTGATGTGTTTGTTTTTGACCACGTCACATTATAATTATGTGCAACAAAAGGACTTTTATTTGGACCCGAGAACTTGTATTGCCTAATTTGAAAATTATTATTGAATACACAGCATTATTAATTAGTAATGATGCATACATTAATGTATGAAGCACCTTACAGATCAAAAGCTGTACAGAGTACTTATACAAAGGAAAATCATTACAAATACATTAAGTGGCTGTTTGAGTAATGTTAAAAGAAAATGCAGAGGCATAAATTGCTGAATAGCGAATCAGTTCTTAATAGTCTTGCTTACTTGTATTCCTGTGGCATTTTTCCAGGATGTGCCTCTGTTTCTGAGCACCTACTTCAATGCATCATTAAGTTTCTTGGTGCTGTTCAGTCTGCTTAATGATAGAGTTCACATGACTGAAACCTGCTAACTTCTTAAGCCTTTTTCACCTTCAGTTTCTTGTAAGCTCTTAGTACTGGGACCAGTTCAGATATTTGTTCCCTACCTCCCATTCAGTAGTACGTGATGTAACTTATCAGTAGTCAGTCATTAATGCTGACGATGTTACCTCGTAAGTGATAGTAAAAACTATTCCAGTGCTTGCATGCTTCATTGGAAATCTGTCGCTGGAAATGCATCTTTTGAAAACACTGCTGTTGTGTGTCTTGTTTGATAATTGTCTTTTGCTATAGAAATTCTAAATTCTTAACCAAGGATTACAGAGACAGGTGGTTCTGAAAAGGTGGTAGTTCATGAAGTCAACTCAATTATATTCTTCATGTAGAATTCTTCTCCTGGCGTATCTGTGCATGAAATGTATACGTGTGATCTTTAGAAGAGCTAAAACATGTATGATTTCATGATGTTTAAAGTTTTTAATGCATGAAACTCGACACAGTGCTTTTATGGAGAGGGTCCATTCTTTTTCCATTTATAAGTTAATTTGCTGTGTTTACTTGGACCATCAAGCAAAACCAAAGTGATGCTTAGAATTGTGGTAAAGTGGTAATATTCTAATATATAAACCAGGTAATTATATTTGAAATCAAACTTGCACAAAATTGCTGATCTTCATTTCAAGTAGGTACAAGTTCCTAAACATTAGTGAAAATTCTTTCTGGTGTTTTTCCTATATAATTTTTGACGAAATTATTTCAGAATTCTCTTTTTTTCCGCCATTAGTCTTTTGGTATGCTTTCAGTACTTGTTTGCAGAACATCTAAAATATTTTAAAGAATAGAATTCCTTTTGAAGATCTCAGTTAAAAAGTCAGTGCATCTAATTGCAGATCGCTTTTTCATCGCTGCTTTACTAACACTTGAAAATGTAGGAGCTGTGTGAATGTTTTAGCTAGGCTCTTGCAGTTTGTCTTCTCATAGCATTTGCTAGTCTTTCTACATGAAGAATGATAGTTATGCTATGAATCAGCCTCACTTAGCTGTTTTAAACCCTTACCTCATCCTGTACGCAGAGTGGTGCCTAGTCTGTTAATATTGGCTGAATTGTGAAAGATGCTTAGACTTGCTATGTGCATTTAGTATAAGAATGAATGTAGTATTAGAGTGGTTTGACACTGAAAATTTGGTCAGAAAAACCTTCTTCTTGGGGATGAAATGCGTTAACTGGAAATGGTAGACTTGAAGGTAGTGTGAAGTGTATTAGTTTGTTCTTGGAATGTAAAAAAAAAAAAGTGGGAATGTTAGCATTAGCACTGGCAAACCCACAGTGGGTGTGAGCATAAAGATTTTTTATAAATAAGTAAAGATTTATGAATACATAAAGATAAGATAAATAAAGATTTTATAAATACATAATGGTCTCCAATTTCATTTTTAAAGATGTTTGTAGGGTGCTGTATGACAAATATTGTGTCTGAGAAAAGGTATACTGTTAGTTGATGATGTAAGGATAGGGAAATACTCGAAGTCTGTGTTGACTGGGAATATCTCTCAGCTCTTGAAGGAGGATGTGGTAGTATTTTGATAGGTTTTCTAAGAACGCTGGATTTATGGCAGGGCAGAGTTAGTTGCATGGTTAGGTTGCTTGATCTTTTGTCTTATGTATGAAGTGTGTGCCTTGTCTGCTTCTACAAAAGTTCTTGTCTCCTCATATATTGATCAAAAAAGAAGTGATCTTGTATATGGTGCCTATTAGAGACAGTATTTAAGAACCTAGAATGAAACACTTTCTGGTTTTGTGTGAGCAGCGTCTTGAGACGTGTGAAATAGGTTGATAAGTGTCTTAGAAAAGGATGTTAGGAAAGAGTTCTCATTTGGGAATGTGCCTATTTCCTACCTTTTTGAGGTATTGCATGTTTTCTTAATTGTGCTGTTTAAATTGTAGGTGCTTGAAAGTAGTAGGTAACAAAATGCACACGTGGAAAAAGGCCTTTTTTAATTACTTTTTTTTTTTTTTTTTAAGATACCTTGGCCTTGACAGATTCTTCTTTACAGTCTTCGGAATAAAAAGTTTGTTTGCTTGTTGTTAAAGACTAGCGTAGCTTGTCACTAAAAGTATTACTCAAAACTATGTGTAAATGGTCAATTGCTTTTTTGTTTACTTTCCCACGTGAGTTGAACAGATGTTTACTTCATTCAGAAAGTAACTATTGTAGAACAGCACTCTAGTCAAATATATATATGTTACTGTATGTATAATATGCTTCATATAGGGAGAACTCATTTGTACTTTGTCTTAGGAAAATATGCTTATCAATTTATTGGTGCTATGGATTATTCTTATGGTCATGAACAGATTTCTAACTACTAGCTGTTATTTTAATAGTATCAGAAAGATCTGTAATATTTGATAGCAGAGGTGCTTCCTTGCTTACAACACGTAGTTTTCAGCTGTCCACTTGGTGCTATAGAATAGGCTGTCTTGCAGATACTTACCAAATCATAGCATTTTGTTTAAAGCGTTAGGGGTTTGTCCAAAAAATGAATAGTAGAACCTTCAGCTCTGATTTTTTTTCCCAAATAGGAATGAGAGGTGTGGAAGCTAACCTCACTTTTTTTTCAGTCTCAAATGTCTTCTTGAAAAAGTGGCATTGAGTATGCAGGAAGTCATCGTGCAAGGGCTGCTCTGAAAGTAATGCCTCCTTTTTTATTATGTTGGTCCACGGTGTCAGAGGCAGGTGGTGATATGGCAGTAGAGGTTGAACTTTACCACCAATATTCCATTACATTTTATTGCCATATAACAGATGGCAACAGAGGGGCAGTCTGGCACAAATGGTGTCTGACGTGGAAATGCATATGAAGTAAAGGCGTAGAATTGAATTCCTCTGTGTGGAAAAAATGGCACCCACTGACACCTGTTGATGCTCGCAGAACTTTTCTGGAGACCAGCCAATGGATATGAGTACAGTGTGAGTGAGGGGTGGGAGGTGCTTTTCAGCAGTGGCAACAGTGGGTCACCTCTGCTGGTGCAGGTTTTTCTGAGGGTAGAATGCAGGCTCTTTCTTGTTCATTGCTGATGAAAATCCATAGCTCATGATGATGAGTGTATTGAAAAATGTGAAAAGTACTGAGAATATGCTCTATCACACAGTGTTAGGATGCTCTTTTATCTATTACAGTTTCATTGGAAATAAAAGGAAGGCATTACTTTCAGAGCAACTTAGGTGTCATACTTCACCCCCTTACCATTTTGAGATTGCTTTTTTTTTTGCTTTAAATAATTCAACACTAAATAATTTGTATGAGGGGGGTGTGGGATTTGTCTTCTTTCTCTGCCTTTTCTTTATTTAAATGCAGCTATGTTCTTGGAAATGTCTCCCTTTTTGGGATGTCAAGAAGCATAGGACTTTACTAGCATAGGTTTGCAGGCTTTGATTTCTAAATGTTTTAGAAATCCAGTTGTCTTTCCAGAAACGTGATCAAACCTTAATCTGTCCTTCACTTCAAACTGAAAATGATAGAAATTGGTCTGCGCTTCACCTTTTGCACGGCCCTTTAGGATCTTACTTTAATAAATCTATCTCCGTAATGTTTTTTTTTCTTGACATGTTCGCGCATGAGATGTAACTTTATTTTTTTAAATCAAAAGCTGATGAGATTATTGTGAGGAGGGCATCTTCCATGTAAGTGTTGGATGTGCATTTAGTTTGCTTTGCAAATTGAAACACTATAAGCAATTACTAGTATGACAAAATAGTACAGAGTTCCTACTGTTTCTGGTAGATACTCAATATGCTCTCTGATATGAATTCCAATACTATTAAACAACATCTACTTAACAGTTTTCTGTGGAGTTGATTATTTGTTGATATAAGCAATTCTTACAGAACTGTTAAGGGTGTATTATCAGTGTACCAAACTGATATTAATAGTTCTATTAAGGATGTGATTATTATCTCTGTACACTGAACTCCTGATAGATTTTTCCAGAAATAGTTTTCTTTGTTTTTCTATAGAAGCAGTGCATCATGGTGTTATGAAAATTTTAGCTCTGCTGAGTAAGCCATAGTTGTTTTCAGGAGCTTAGTCTCATGCTTTCAGTCAATAAACAGTAAATTCAAAGAACAACTGTACAACATTTCTTGACAGTAAGGAGTATCTTATCTTCAGAATTCAGTGCCCCTTTTAAATGGTCACATAAATCTGCATTTTAATAGAACATGTTTCCTAAATCTCTCAGAATGCTGAAATGAGCAAAGCTAAATGTTTGAACCTCGAGTTAGTGAGAAGAAAAATCTGTTTTACTCTGGTATCTGAGATGATGTGTCATGTTGCAGTACTGCTATCCTGCACTAAAACTCTTACAGCCAGTGGAGATGTTTTTAGAGCTCAGCAGAATAGTACATGAGAAAAGTATGAATGTCCCCAGGAGGGATCCGTAAAGTTTAGTTTTTTAAGCTCTGATTTTTGTGGCTTTATCTGTGTGCATTACAAATGTTAGGTACGTTGCTGGTGTGTGGGGGGGCTCTGTTTTCTTTTTCCAGTCTGATAAGAGTAGTCGTTTGGTACTGGTTATCAAGATATGTGGTATGTGTATGATTTCTAATCTTATATTGAAAAATATATAGGCTTTCTCAGACTAAGTACATTAGATTAATGTATGGATTAATGTAAAAACTTTCAAATTCTTGCACCAGTCATTTCCACGTGAAAGTGACTGGCTTATCACGTGCAACTTGACAAGTAATGGAGGTAACTGCTAGAAGAGTAAATGCCATTACATAGCTCTTGAATTAAGTTGTTTACATTGAAGTGTGGTAGATAAATTGAATGTAACTTCTATCTCCTTCTATGGATCATATCTTACTTGGATGCCAATGTTAGTAGCAGCGTGTTAAACAGTCACTGGATTAAATACATAAATTTGCTATCCTGTGCTATTATGTTCTCAGATCTGGTAAGGTTACGCTAATAACTGATTTTAAGTTCTCATCAAGCACAGGTGAACCTTCCTAAACGAACATCTTTAAGAATAAGCTCTAACTTATATCCTTTAGCTTGTTAAGAAATGAAAAATAAACTAATGCAGTTTTTTAATGCATCGCCTTGGAATCCTTGAACATATGTTCTTTATTGATGCATTTGTTTTCTTAACAGTGGACTTTTAGTAGGACCTAATAAAATTGCATTAATGAGTAACTATAGCCGAAGTAAATCTAAGTTAACTAACTGAATTCATTTTTGCATATGCTGCAGAATATTTTTCTAACTTTTAATTTAAATGGAAATAAGCTGTAAATAGGTTTTATTTATTTATTTATTTTTAAGTAGATGGTATTATATTTTCACTACTGCTTGATTTTGTGTTTGTAGAGCCAGAATGAAGACTGGGGAGGTTTGTCTGAGGATATCTTATGATTAAGAGCAATCTAAGACATTAGCCCTTTTGACCCCCATCTAGACGATTGGTAACTACGAAGTTTACCATTTTGGTGGCATGGATTAAATGGGTGCTATGCAAAGACTGTTGCACGTGTAATTAAATCCTTGCAAGGGTAAACAAAAATGGGTGATGGGCTTAACCTTCTGCAACACTTGCATGATGGTCTTTGAAGAGTGCTTTGAGTGTTCCCTGTTTATTTTCCTTTTTTGTACTAACTGCATCGACTTGAAGCATCTGACTTCTACTAGCTTTCTTTTTGGTGTTGATAATTAATGGGATAATGCAAGTTAGAGAAATGGATACCAAAACTAATAACTAAACTGATGTTTGGCTTTATTTACTTACAATCAATCCTTGCAAAAGCGTGTTTACTGGAAAATGAGCTGTTTACATCTGCTGTGCAAAGAAAGTAGGCCCTAAAAAGACTGGGTGCTGCTGCAGTTGACTGTATATCAAGTGCCAGATGCTGCATGACAAAACAAAGCTTATTTGCATATATAGTGCATTGCAACATATTTTTGTCCAAAGCATAGATGGAGTACACTGTGGCAGTCCTACTAATAAAGGTAAGATTTTATCTTAAATAAGGCAAGTTTAAAACACACGAAAATGATTTGCTGGAGGAAAACTTAATTAGTTTGCTGCTGCTTTGATACCATGATGTACAAGTAGTTCAGTAAACATATAGGCTTTTGTAATGTGGAAATGTAGTAATATGTATAATTTCATATGCAGCTTTATAGATGCCAGGGTTTAGTTTACAGACCAAAGAAAATTGCTGTAATAGACAAATATTTTGTAACACATTCAAAATCAAATTCACTGTTGTATGGATAGTTTTACTATTTAGAAGTTACTTAGTATATACTGTGTGGTTGATCAGTGTTGTGGAATGGGGAGTAACCAATATGCTTACATATTAGACGTGTAGAAACGTGTAGAATTAAGACAGCCAGCAAGAGTCCCATATTCAAAATAGAATTACTTGCATGAATCTGGACGTAATCTGAAACTAGAAGGGAACATCAGTGATAGAAATTGATTTTTCCCACATTTTTCTCTGCACAATTACTGTTTTCCCTCTACTTCATGATGAGAAGTTTATGCATAAAAGGTGATTTTCATGGTGAGGTTAGTATTTCATTGTGCAAATGTAAAAATTTTTTTTTGTGATTAGAACTTCTAAAAGTATGGACAAGTTGGTTTAGACTACACTGAGTATAGAGCTTTTACTTAGGAGTGCTAATCTATTTTGCTGACTTAGACTGCTATAGAACTAATTCTGGAACATGCAAGCTCAAGCTTATAGAATGCTGGGAGAATTGAGCCTTATTTTGTCCTTGTTGGATTCTATGTACAGGCATGGTTTTAGCTGTTCAGATGTGCTTTGTCCCTGTTGATTTAAACAGCATTGTTAGCAGATGCCCATGGAATACTTTTTCCTGAAAGGAGCTAAAGCAGTAGTCACTGTACAAAGCATTACTTCTGCCTGTTGTGACTACAGAATTTGGGCAGATGGGAATGGTGTCTGCTGTGGTGAGTGGAGAAGTGAACAGGTAGATGACTGCACTTAATGAGAGCAATAGTTCGTCTGCTGAAAGTTACTGTTGCTCATATATTAGATTGAGGGTGTTCAGTGGTAAAGAAAAATACCCCGAGATAAAGAAGGTTGGCTGCGAGCAAGAGGAGCCTTTGATTCATTAAGCTTCTGTGCACAGATTATCCTGATACTTAACTAAGAGGTTATGCAGGTTCACTTTACTTAATCTGTATTACTCTGTCAAGCATAAACATGTACTAAATGAGGAAGCTTTGGGTTTTGAGGGTTACTTCAGGGAGATCTACTAGAGTTTTGAATTCTGCCCATACTAAGTTATTGCAAGCACGATGAGACATATTCAGAAGTAGTCTATTCTGTACAGTCTGGCTAAATTTAACCGTTTTGCAACAGTAGTTTATGTATTTGTGTTTTAAAAGGCCTATGTTTCCCAGATGTTTTGTCTTGACTACTGTCTGCTGTGCACCATGAAGTCTGTGTAGTTAAGTTCTAATTTAGGTATTTATGTAATACTGCAGCCCTGTTATTGGCTTGAGTCGTGGGAGCATGTTAAGGAGCTTCAGCAGCAGTGAACTTGAGGAGTTTTCTGTTGTTCTTTCTCTTCCTATTTCTTATATGCCCAATAAAATATTTACATGGCTTTACCAGAACTGGATTTCAGTTCAAACTGATTCTGTTTAAATTGTTCATTTACAAAAACATGTGGACAGTCAGCAGCTTTAGTTTTCCTTGTTAACAACTTAGCCCTGCAAACATTCTTTCAAAGAAAGAAAAGTGCTGCAGGAACAGGAAGGAGTGGAACTGCTTAAGTGCTGTTACCAAGGAATGTGGATGATATGGGATGTGACATATCTCTTATGATTATGTATTCTGGTCATCCCTTCAGAAATTCAGCCCAGCAGTTTAAAGAAATGCTTTCCTCAAGCGAAGGGGAATAAGTAATGTAAGTCTCTATCTGCAGTGCAAGGCTGGAAGAAAAAGGAAGAAAACACTAATGAATCTTAATGTGCGTAGTGTGGCAACCTGCCAAACATGCAGACGCTGGAAGAGGAAAACTTGGCTTCACAATACAGAGCATTCAGTGGCAGTGTTTCCTTAAAGCATCTGTGTTCTTGTGTTGGGATAGCAGAGCCTGCGGTGGATGTTTTAGAATCATCCTTCCTTAAAGATTAAACTGTTAATTCTTTGTAGCTCACTTTGTAGGGGCTGATTGGCAGACATAATGCACTGCCTCCCAGAGCGATTATCACCTCTGATCCGGTGGATCACAACAAGTAAGGCAGCCACGTTTACTCAGTTACAGTTCATGAAGTTTCTGTGGGTATTTTTACTCCTGCTTTTCAGAGGGAGGCAGACAGGTCACCACTGATCTGAGGTTGTATCCTTCTCTGTCTGTTGAGGTAAAGTTTTGGAGCCCAAATAGAGTGCATATTGTAGAACGTTTTGCTGAGAAAGGCTTGCATGATGACAGCTGCTACAGATTAAGTGTTGTATTGACTAGTTTGTATCAGTTGTAAACATTTTTTGTTTTGATCCTCTGTGTATAGGAAATTGCAGACAAGATCATGACTTGAAGTTGACACTGGTGTGGTATTGTACTTTGTTTTTCAAAAGTGTCATACCTAATAGTTAAACACTTCCAAGATCCTGTGGGTTTTTCTAGGCTCTCTGAGGAAATACTTACAAAGGGTAGCAGACCTTTCTGAATAACTGTGTCATTGCAGCTTCTGAATACCTAGCAAAGTTTAGGATACAGGTGCTCTACTATTTTGAAATCCTTGAAACTTGAAGTGAACAATAGCAGTGTTCTGAAGCAGCCTCTTGTTAGAAATATTTCTTAATAAAGACTCAGAGATAGTGAGAAAAGGTAATTGCTTCTGAAGAATTGCTAAGTAAGTGTTTGTCAGTATTAATCTCTACCTACTGTAAGAACATTGTGTTTTTAAACAGAATAATTCCCAAACTGCAGTGTGTTTCATGATGCATTTGTCTGTTGTTCTTGCTTGTTTAGATGGTAGGGGGGAAAAAAATCAACAAATCACCAAGTCTTTATCAAAAGGTGTCCACTGTATTGTTTTGCCTGTGTGTTAGCACGGCTTACCTTCATTCGATTTATGCTGGTTTTGATTGGAAAAATCCTGAAAGTAAAACTTATGCAAACTTTACATGACAAAGGAAGCATGCCAAGTATTCATGAAGTCTTTTGCTGTGTGAAGTGTTCACACAAAAACTGTCAGCAGTGCAAAACACTGAGCTTGGGGAAGTGTCAATTATTTCTTGCTACTTTATTGCCTGAAGGAAGGAGTGCTTTCTTGTCCACTAGAGACAAAAAATAACTTTAAGTTTTGGCTAGAAAATAAATTTAGAGTAGAAATTAGAAGAATGTCAGTGGTGATGATGATAATGAAACATTCGAATAGGTTGCCTGGAGGACATTAAAAAGTTTCCATTGCTGGATGCCTTCAACAGATTAAATACCTCTGCATAATGTTACGGGTATGCCGTTTGGAGGACTGGATTAAGTGGAGTCCCTACTAATTTTAGTAGGACTAATATTTTTAATTAGGTTTAGTCATGACAAAGTTGGTTGAGAAAAATGTCCATAGAGTTGGGCTGGCCAGATATTTATGTGACTCAAATTTTTAAAATAACTGTAGCTGCTAGATAGATAGACTTAAAGTTGTTAAAAAAGATAGCTGCCTGGATCTAAGGACATTCTTCAGAGGCTCAGATGTAGCCTGAGGTCTGTGCAAGAAAGGCAACATAACCCAGATGCTGGTTACACAAGCAGGTTTTCTGGTATCCAGTCCTTCACTTCTCTGGAGGCTGTGTGGCAGGGAATGCTGTAATAAATTTAAAAGGTCATAGCTGAAGCACGTGAGGTATTTGTAGTTCATAGGATCAGAGAATGGGATTGAGCTGGGAGAGACATTAATGACTACCCAGTTACAGCCTCCCCCTGCTGCAGGCAGGGATGCCTTTCCCTCAGCCAGGTTACCATCCACTTGCATGTCACTTGGCCTTGAATGCTACCAGGGATGGGGCATCTACAGCTTCTCTGAGTAACTGCTTTAGAGCCTCATCACACTCTTGAGTAAAGAATTTCCTCCTAGTATCTAATCTAATCTCCCTCATCTTCTGTCCTATTACTACAGGCTGTGATGGAGTCCCTCTCCAGCTATCTTGTATGTCCCTTGAGGGTACTGGAAGGTTACAGTGAGGTCTCTCCAGAGCCACCTTCTTTTCAGGCTGAGCCACCTCAGCTCCTACAGCTTTTCTTCATAGGAGAGATGTTCCAGCCCTCTGATTGTCTTTGTGGCCTCCTCTGGGCCTGCTCCAACAGCTCCACATCCTTCCTGTGCTGGGGGCACCGAGGCTGAATACAGTACTCCAGATGAGGCCTCACGAGGGCAGAGTAGACAGTAAAAATCACCTCCCTTTTGATGCAGCCCAGGATGCGGTCGGCCTTCTAGGCTGCCAGTGCACAGTGCTGGCTGTGTCAAGCTTTTCTCTGATTGGAAATGGTTTGCCAATTCTATTTTTCCTTTTTGTTGTTTATCAGGCTTCCACAGCACCAGACACCCTCTGTAGTAAAGTGCAAGGATGTCCTCAGTGGGATACAGAGATCTCTGTGAAACTGCAGTGCTTTCCGTTTCACGATATTGCTGTTATCGTTTCATCTCTCAGTTACTGTTGCCTTCCCATTTCGTCTTTTAGATTCACCTCTACAGTGTCAGCTTATTGCTAGACTAGTTGCAGGTGGTGTTTACATGTTCCGTAGGCTTTTTGCCAGCTTTTTACTGGCAGGAGTAAAATGACCGTTTTCTTCCTGTTGCTATCTAACAATCTATCTTGCCTTATCAGCTGACAATAAATTTCTGTCAAGATGAGACACTAATCCTCTAAGAGTAATTTGAGCCAGTCATCTAATTTTGTGTACCAGGATTTTCACATCAAAGAGATTTCATTCTTTAAGCTATAAACAATGGAAAATAGGAATTGGGTGGAGAACACCTGGGGGGTGCACGAGGGAGAATAGTACAGTCAAAATAAACCAGTGCAGTAGTTTGAAAAGTACTGAAACTGGAAAGTAACCAGGTGAATAAACAAAGAGAAAAGGAGCACTTCCATGTCTTTGTTGTTGTCAGTGTGAAAACTGATAGCAAGTAGAAACTGAAAATAGAAAACTGTAACAATTTGGCAATTTAGATTGCTACAGTGTGCCTGGATTTCACTTGCCTTCACAAATCCATGTCATGCTAATGGTGTGAGTAAAACATTTTTCCAATATAACCTTTAGGAATGTTTTATCTGTGGAGACTTCATCAATTCTAGCGTTACTCTGTGGTGGCTCAAAGCTCCTGCACACTGGGGCTGGTACTGTATGCTGTCAGTTTGAAGTTTTATTTTGATTTTTACTGTGAATTGTCACTTCTCTTTCGTAAGAGGTTTTAAGAGTTGAAATTCCATTTGTAATTCACTGCTGTACACAGAGTTCTACCCCACGTCACAGGAGACTTCATATAACTTGTTTGCAACTGTTGCTTGCAAACTGCTGGATTTGTAGCTGGCTTGTTCATAATGATTTTAAATAACTCCTATGAAATAATGTTCCAATTTCTGATCCTGAAAAAGCAGTATAAATCCTGTGAACCTTCTAGTGTATCTTTGGGGGGATTTTTTTTTTAATTGGAGATAACTTCAAAACATTTGAGCTCATATGTTTTGTGGATCGACTGAGATGACAGTATTGCTTTGAAATGCATGAGACAGAAGAAATAGGTTGACAAGTCCCGGGAACTGTCTCGGTTTTTTTCTGAGACTCATTTTCAGGGTGTGGTGCTCCATTAGTTCAAAGATTTTAATTGGTACTGAATGAAAGATGGTAGCTAATACGCGGAGAGGCTTTTCCTCCCAGAAGATGCTTAATTGGCATATCCAGAACAGACATTTCTCAATAGCTGTCGATCGCATAGTATCTTCAGGGCACTGATTTTTGTACCAAAAATATTGAGTGTTGTGTGATTTCTAACTCATCTTTCAACAAATTGTGTGCTAACGTTCATGCTGACAAAATAAAGTTGGGGTATTAAGTTCAGTGGCATAATTGAAAAGCAAAGAACTTTGCCTGTTGTGATAGGTGTCTCCAATTCCTCCCATTTTTTAAACAGGCAATCTTGAAAAGAACGGTGATTTTTATCTGGATTAGTCCCCCCTGCTGCATTGCTCTGGTGTGGTGCCTCTCACAATTGCAATCTGGAGGCCTGATACCAGTGTGTAGGCGATGTCAGAAGTTCCTACAGTATGCTGCCCTGCCTCTGATAGCAGCCAGAAATTGGTATCTGCTGCTGGGGCTAGCATATAGTAGATGCATAGGATCAGCCATCTCTGGATCTCAGCTTAAAACAACTTTTGGTTGAGAAGAAACATTGGACTTTTGCATTACAGTAATTACAGTGTGAAGTTCTGTGTGTTGATGCTGCCAGCATATGGGGGAGGGGGGTAAAACCATTATTTTCCCCCCTAAACTTGTCAAAAATAAAATACTTTTTTTTTTGTATAAAATGTCCTTTCACGTCAGGGATACAGGAGAGAATCTTTTTTTTTTTCCTTGCATATCTATCTACCTTTCTGTTATGTGTAAGAATATGTACATTTCTTTTGTAGCCACGTCATGAATACTTTAATGTCCCAGTGTACTAAATGGCTTCATTCATCATGCATGCAGAATTTCAGAGGAGATAGACCTGTGCCTTACTCATGACAGAACATTATCATCAGCTTGGTGAATCCAGTCATCTTACATCTCATAGAATGCCACAACCATTCTCTGCTGTTGTACTTTTCCTTTTCCCTTTCTGTTTTACAGTGTTGTCTCTTCACGTCTCATTTCAACAAAACTTGTGCTTGTCAGCATATGGTTTAACTTTTTTTATTGTGTGTATGCTTAAATTCTTATAAGTTCTGTGGAATTGTATGAACTTAACATCTATATACTGCAGCACCTGTACTGTAACACTACTTGACCTGTGTTCATAGAATCATACAATATTCTTGTAAATGAGTATTGGTGGTATTGAAACATACTGTTAATATCAGTAGATATTTACAGAAAAATTAGTGAAGGAAGAGTAGTAGTAGTGGAACTGATACATATGTACACACAAGTATTAAATGGTGCACATAATTCTGCATAGACTGTGCATCTTAATTAAGATGCTCATGCCAGTGTCCTTTTCTGAAGCTGGTATAGCAGTGTGACTTAGCCTACAAGAGAGGGAAATTAGAATTGTTAGGGCAGTGAAAATGACTTGTGTAAATCTGGAAGCTACATTTGTATTTCAGTGTTGGAAGCACTGGTGTCAGTAGCCCAACAACTGCTGTTGCTGAAGGAGATAACCAAGTTCACTCATTTACGGGTGATTAGGATGGGGAAGGTTTTTAATACTTGAAATATGTCTCCATCAGTTGATATTTGTAGTTTTAAATGCAGAGTACAGTATGAATTAGCAAACTGCCACATGCATAAATATGATTAACTTTGAGTTATAAAGAGTGAGCAGAGCAGAGAGAGCATATATTGCACCCTCTGTTTGGCCTAGTAGAAGAGAATATTTTGTCACCTAAAACTAGTACTATTTTTGAAAATTCCTGAAATGTAATGAGCAAAGAGGTGGCTACTGAGGTTGGCTGTAAGTAGCTAGCTCTGCACCCTATATGTGGTAATGCACTACGTTTCAAACGCTAAACTGACATAAAGATGGGTGATCTAGGGGATGGGACAAAAGATTGGGTTAGACATGCAGCATTCTGAAATTGCAGAAATCAGTGTCATAGGGGTGGTTTTCCATTTCCAAGTTTGCCTTTTTTTCTAAGACATTAACAATGTGTCTAAATGTCTGGTTAATGCTGCTTTAGCCTGCATTATTTCATGCCTGTTGGCTTAAAATGCTGTGCACTGAGCTGTAATGAGATGCTGTTTTTCTTGTTACCTGTATACAGCTGCTTGCTTCTAAATGACTAGGTAATGAATTAGCTTTCCTGGCATGTTTGAAATAAAAGTATTGCATGCACTTTTGTCTCATGTGAATGGCTTTTTTCCTCATCTGTGTTGCGATATATTTCAAATTTGCATTGTTTGCCTTGGGTGGTTCTGAGCTGCAGATAGGGTATACTACTGTAGAATGTATTCCATAACAATTGCATAAAATGTTTGATGTTTCTAAAGACAAGTAATACAGACAAAATAGAACTCATTTCTTAAAAGTCTTAATGAAATTATTCCAGCAAAACACACCAGCTTTTAGGTGTTAACTCTGAGATAATGTTGTCGATGTGTGCATAAGAAGGCATGTCTGCCTCTAGGCTAGTGCTGTAGTATTGAAACAGCAACATCTTACTGAGTTTTACCAGCGAGGTTTACCTGTGGGCATGTAGCCAATGTCCTTGAAATACATTGCTTTAAATTCATTGTCAGCTGAGGGCCTTGATTTATCTGAAGAAACTTAATCTTGATTTAAGTATGCGCCTGGTGAAGATTACCTGCAACTTCAGCCAGGAAGCGAGGACGATAATGCTGAACTGCTCTAAAGACAGTAGCAGTGGTGCACAATATTTCTTCAGAGTTATTCAGGAACTTTTTTGTGTGTGTTATTTGGTAAATACACTGCTTCACCACTGGCTAATGGTCAATTTTCACTCGTTTAATCAATGTAAAACTTGGAAATAATGTTTTATTACAAATACTTTCCAGACCTGAAATTCTCAAAGTTAAATTTTGTAGCTTCTTTTTTTTTTTTTTCCTCACTTATATTCTGTTGGTTAAAAGTCTAGAGTTTTTTTGAAGCAAAATGCTTGAAATTATTGGAAAGGGGAGAGGAATATCCTTTAAATAGAATGCAAAACAGTACTAGAGCCTTCTCTTCAAGCAGTGTCTCCTTCTGGGGGATTTCTTTTAAAATACGATTGTAAATCTTTAAGCCTGCCATACTGCCTGTCTTTATCAAGGTCACTGTGTTCAAAGAACATTTAGTTATTGCATCAGTGAGAAAACCCTACATCCTTAATACTGAATACTGAGTACTTTGTTTCCAGTTATAAGTTGCTTTTTTTTCATGGGAGCCACCTCAAAGTATTCAGTAGTGGCCTTTTCCAAGCACTGCTTTACCTGCAAGTGAACTTGCTTTAACGTATTATTGCTTTTCCTCCAACGTTAAATAGACTTACACATTAATTGATCTTAATGTGGATTGTGGATGTGATCATATTGTGCTACAGGGTCAGAACTGGTAGAGACCAAGTTCTGGGTTTTGCAAGATTTAAGGCTTTTAGTTATGTATTTTACTGACAAATCATCGTTAAAAACATTTAGTAAAGAGTTGAAACATAATTTGTTTGCTGCTTTAACTGTTATCTGCTTTCTTCCTGCTTCATGACATGTCTTGTTTTAGGATGCTAAAGTAAGTTTATTCATACTCTGGATATTAAAACTACTTACATTTCCATAAAGATACAGTATCCCTTTTTTAATTACTATCATATTGTTAATAATTATTGAAATGTGCCATCTAAGATACCAAAGTACTTTTATTCCAAGCTGCTGTAGGGTTAATGAATACAAAACTGATGATAACGCTGGAATTTTGTATAAAACTTACTCTGTCTATAGACAAAGCTTTCCAAGACCAAAAATTTTGTATTCCACCTGGTATAGAAGAATTCAATTCCAATCCTAGTGATTCCTCCACTTTATTGGCACCAGCTGTACCAAGGTACCTTGACTTGATTTTGTGTAAAGGAAGCACAGGACCAGCATAAAAAGTCTTGGCTCTTTATGAAGAGCTTGATGGATACTGTATCTAAGTAGTGTCAGTCATTTCATTCATCCATTTGTTCGTTCTTCCCTAGCAGAGACCCACAAAACAATTTACCACAAACATAACTGAGAAACTCCACTGCAAGATGCTTCCCCATCCTTCCCCCGTTCGTGTCTCTATTACTGGGTTGTGATTTGTTCCCTGCTGGTGCATCTGAATTGCTTCTCTTTATTATGCTTAAGGGCAATAAAATCTGCCAGCTATTCCCGTGAACCATGACAATCTAATTAACAGCACTTTGAAAAGTGCAGCTAATGCCATGTTTGCAAACCGCGGTGCTTTTCTACTTTCATGTCTTTCAACTTTTCTTTTTTAATTAAGCATCTTTCATACTAACTCTCATGTACGGTACTGTTCAGTAGACGTGCAGGATCCATTCACCACTATCTCAAATTTTCCCTCCATAGGAAGCAGAGACCCCACGTAGTGTACTTGAAGAAATTGGATTGACATAAGTCTTCACTTCAGCTGATGACATCTCAGTGTTTCATACTGTAAATGTTCACTGCCTTCATTGTAATGTTTAGCTAATGGTGTAAGATGCTGTTTGTCAGTATTACTGTTTTGCTAAGCTGCTTCATTCAGGCCTACAAGGGAAATCTTCCTTTGAAAAGGGAACGAGAAATTAAAGGCCAAAAAATCATAAATGAAAGGGAATTAGAATTAAATTTGACTCAGTGTCTCTTCTCACTGCATTTATAGGAAAAAAAAAACAAAACAAAACAACAAAGCATTTGATTTCAATAAGTGTACTGTTTTTATAAGCAAATGACTTCAGGAAATAAATGTACCATTGACATAGCATATCTAAATGAAAAGAATACATGGACACCTTCAAGTATGAGATGTTGTAGAAATTGTGTTTATGCAACCAAAGACTTTTTGTTCATCTGCATTTTTAGTCAGTAGCTGCGGTACTTCTGCTTTTTTCAGTTAATGCATTACAATTGGAAATAACTGTTTACTTCTGAATTTGCCATTATACCAAAGAATCCTGTTCGGATCTGCATATCCAACTGGTAAAAACTGTTAAGGCGACATTGCTTTTTGCAAGAAAACTGCAAGCTGATCATTTACTAGCAGTGAAAGTGTATTTACATGTAATTATCTTGATCAAAACTGTGCAAGTTACTGTATCAAAAAGGGAATGCATGTAGTTAAAAAGGAAAAAATATGTGAAAATAGGGAAGGCATTTTTAAACCAGTGCTGGCTTGCTCTGAACTTGAACACAACAAAGGAAGTAACCTTTTTGACTGCATAGAGAGGTGCGTAATGAAAATGGGATACTTTTGAACATGGGAGCTTTACAAAAGGGAGTTTTTATGCATTTCTTTTGAACTCTGCAAATTAATTTGTATTTATTCGTGTTTTGTAGTTACGCTTTAATTGGGTGCATGAGCACCTTTAAGAAAATGTGTCAGCTTAATTTTGATGGCTTTTCTTGACTTACACCTTTCACATGTGACACATCCCTTAAAAACTGTGCAGTAGAAGCAACTAATTTGCAGTGAGAACTTTGTATACTACGTTCATTGCAAATTGGGTAAAGCGATACGAAGTAATAGTTTGACGTTTCTCAGAAGTTGTACGTTACAACTGTTTCACTTGAAATTTGTTTGATGTATGCTTTTGAGATCTGAGAAGGTAGTGGCACCCTTCGGAGTAGCAGAGCGCTACTGTGTGCGTGCACAGTCCCTGAGAATGCTCAGCTTTGTTTCTTTCTCTTCCCATCCTAGGAACTTCACTGTAGAATTCAAGTGGCGCCATACGTGTTTGCGTAAGACTTAGCTTTGGCATTGTTGCTGGAAGCAGTCGTGTGGTGCTAGCACAAGCAGTTACACAGCCAGCTGGAGAGCTAGACTGGTGGCTCAATCTGATCTATGCTAAACGTAACCCACCAGCAAAGGGTTGGCTCTGACACTCGTTCCCTGATCCAGATCCTGGTAGAGGTGCAGAGGGGCTGGCCAGGGCAGAGGGGGGCTGGCTTTGGGGCTGCACGCTTCAGTAGCTGTGCCAGAGTGGGGCCTAAGAACTTGAAGCATGCAAATTTTGTCCATTTAAGCCATTTCTGGGATTTAAATATACCAGACTACTAGAGACCACGTTTAACTGAAGGCACACAAAAGCTGTTTGCATTTTCCCAGTGTGCAATGGCAGGGATAGATGAGGTTCAAGCGGTGTTAGAATGTGAGGCTGAAGTTGTGAAATTACCCTAAGTCCAACCTGAAGCGATTTCCTATGTATTAAACATTTTTTGAAGTTTACACTGTCACTTGTATGTGCTTGGCTGGGTTAAGCTTTGTTGTGATTGTGACAAATAAACTTGTTTGACCTTTGTCGTACTGTCCCATTGGTTTAGTTGTAATAAATGTCCATTTTTACACCCCTGTTTTGTGCTTACATGTAATTAGTTCTGATTTTCTGTAGAACGGGGAAAAAAAAAGGCCACTCGGTGCTAGCTTAAAAAAAAGGGAGATTTTATTACAGTGCTTAACCTGCTCTTGAGCACTTTATTAAAAATGTGTGAGAATACCGTGTCCAAGATTAGTTATTTACATCCATTTAAATCCTACAGAAAGCAGTAAATCAGCAAGCTCTTTGGAAGGCTGATCGCATTGAAGGTGGAATCTGTTGGAAGGGGATGGTGAAGCGATGCGTTGGTCCCACCCCATTTGAAATTAAACCATGTACAGATGGACAGAGGGTTCCAGGTGATACCACCTCACTACTCAGTTCCTCCCATGGGATTACAAACGTGGCCATGCAGTGTTCACAACCTTACAGTCCTGGCTTCAGATTTCTAGGATGCTTAGGTTAGGGGTTGTTGACTTGAACGTCTTCAGTGTTCTCATGGGATCTTCGTCTTTAAGTTGAAGACACCGTCCTAAATGTCTGCTGTTCCTTCCGAGTCAACGATAGTCACGCTGTGGCTGTCTTTGCCAGTTTACTGTGCTTGTGGGCTCTGTACAGCTTGCCTTCCACTCGCTCTCATCGTTTTCTGAACCGTCTATTTGTCAAAGTTACCTTTTATTTATTTATTATCTAAGTACCAGTGACAGATGCTGCGCTCAGCTGCTGCGTCAGAGCTGAGTAAAAGCATGGATGGAATAATAGGGAGTTATTTTAATTACAACAAGCTTACAGTGAAAGCAAAATCAGTGGCGCTCTTTAGAAGCGTAATTTACTTTCCTGTATCATTTAATTTTTTTGACTATCATAGACTTTCAGATTTTGTAAGAAGTGCTGATTCCGGGCAGGAAGTAAGAGCATCTCTGAGCAGGCTCTTGCATTTCTTCTGAGAGCCATTACTTTGCACACCCAAAGGATGCTGCTACTGCTACGGGTATGTAAGTACACCGAATGCGGTACTGCGTGGCTGAATCTGAGAAAGACAGACATCCTACGGAAGGACGTAAAGCTGGAAAAGTAGAACACATTTCAGACCGTCTGCTTCCATCAACGAGGGAAAGACGTTCCTCTGTGCTTGATGCCTCTTCATGCCTTGTGTTCAGCACGTGAGCAAGTCCTCCTGACACCCATGTGATAAGGGCTACTCAGCGTCACAACCGCGTTGGGAAGGGAAATTCAGAGCAGTCACCAGCACAAACTTGAAGGCACCCAAGTGCCACTGGGTATTCGTATTGCTGGTGCTTAAGGTTGTTCCTGCTCTCTCTTAGTGGCGTTCCTGTCTGCTGCAGGAAACCTGCTCTCTTGCTGTCTAGAAACATTTTGGGTAAGCATCTGGAGTTAGATGACTTTTATGAAGAAGCTGGACTTCCACATTCGAGTTCCTGCTCTGGTACCTCACTCCTTCCACAGGAGAATGGTCAGAGCAGCACGTGCTCCCCATCCTGACCTCCTCAGCCGGCTGGCCCTGCTGCTCTAACCCCTTCTTGCAGCTCTCATGTAAATAATGCTTTCATAATCAATCCAAAGCACTTTAGTGATTCTTGGAAACTCCGTAATAAAGTTTGAAAGCAACTGCTTTAAGCAGCTGTACAAAATATAAAAGCACACATAAAACTTGACCGCCATTAATTCACTTTATGTGGTCCTTCTATGTGGATTACGCAGAGCAGTACGAAGTGAGAACAAACTATTCCTTGCAAATTCAAATCCTGCGTTCTTCTGGGCTTTTCCCCTTTGGAAAAAGGAGCTCCATGTTCAGGAATTTTAGTTGCCTCGTCTCTTCAGAATCAATAGCTCACTCGGCTAATAAGGAAACAAAACCATGCATACCACACTACTTTATGAAGTAGGGAAACAACACTGTAATATAGGAAGTCTGAAAACTGGTTGAATTCCAGGTTTCATGCTAACAGAAGAGAAAAGTATGTCAGCTCTACAGCACTTGTTTTGGTGCAATAAGCAGGCGCCATGTGACACCGAATAGTTACAGTCCTACAGCGCACAGGTACAGCCAGAGAGTTCGGATCCAGGTCTCAAGAAAAAAAGCTGAAGGGTCGGCTATCAGAGTAACAGAAATAAAGTACACTTGAATTTTACATGCATCTCTGAGCAAGGATTTTTTTTTTCTTTTATTATAAGAACTATCTTTAAAAATACAGCTGCTCAGCTTCCCAGGTCCCATTACAAAACCGTGGGGACGAGGAGCCTTATAACCTGTGGAACTCTCACATGGGTCTCAGTTGGCGCATGGTTTCTAATCCTACAGAGGTCCGCTTCACTTATTTTACCACCTCACCTAGAGGATCTAACCGACCCCGTGCAGCGCGCACCTCAGCAAGCAGGAAACGCCAGTTCAGCTGCTTGAGTTCGCCACGCTCCTCCAACTAGACAAGTGAGCATCCATGACAAAATAAATAGAAACTCTGGGGAAAATCTGTCTGGTCTAGTCAGAAAAAGATACGTTATGAGAAACCGGCTGTCACAAATACCTCAAGTATAATTTAAAACGTAGTGCTGTCCGTTGAAATATGCCTTGCAGGTGAAGTTATCGTTACTTCAAAAGTTATGCCATTAAATCACAATTCCTACATCTGTTAATAACTAAAACATCTAATCAAATTAACTAAGCTACCGTTCTGCCTACGGTTATGACAATACATAGTGAAAGCTGGCTTGGAACTGAACAACAATACATAGCACTTTTGTTGTTTTAACCCCACAGCGGACAACAGTTATACATGAAAGAAGAAAAAAGTATCGTCAGCATGCTAGGTGCAATATGCGGTTAGAAAAGAAAGAATTAATTACATATGTATATATTAGAACCAGAAGCATCGTTCGTCCACTCATAACCATCCTGGGGGAAAAAAAATGCTGTGAGGAATGCTATAGCGAGTTTGGACGTGCAGATTTTTGATGGGACGTCATGCTGTATGGTTGAATTGTAACAAATATCTATTTGGGAGCATTTCATGATGACTTTAGGCTTCCAACTGAGAACTGTCCCCTGAAGGCTGGAGTCCCAAATTCTCTGGAAAGGCTGAAGAGAGGGAAGAATCTCTGCACACACAGTTCAGGGCACCCGCACCTTAGGTACCACGAACTGCTCTCCCCGTGTACATACGTAAGTGCCTAAGTTAAATACTGAAAGTTAAGCCAGGTGAAGTGCAATCCATTTAACAGCACAAATCTTTCATTTAGAAGAGAAATATTTATAAGGACTTTGCTAATTGCAAGTACTTGGCTACCATAGCTGTCACTTCAAGAAAACTTTATCCTGATAACTTCATTTTTATGTACCCTGCTCTCTGCTGTGGCTGTAGGGGAGCTAGGCAGTAGGGTGCCTTAACCTGCTTGTAATAAAAAAGGGCTTCAAATCAAGTCCTCATCTCAGGAAAAAACCAAAACAAACAAACAAACAAACAAAAAAGCAACAACAAAAAAAAAAAAACTGGAGTATTATTTCAGGTCTAAACCTTTCAGTTTCTTTAGCCACTCTGCAACATCTCTGCAGTCACCTTGAGCCTTTACAACTACATTTGCATGTTTATGACCAGATCCACACCTCTCCTACCACCCCACCATATGTCAGGGAGGAGGTTTTCAACTACAAACCATGCGACTAAGAGGTATGCAAACTATTTTCTGTCTTCACTCCAGGATTACAAGTGCATGGCCTCCCCTCTTACTTAGGGATTAAGGTACTGAATAAGTTTATTGTTGGGTTTTTTTTGTGTGTGTACTTCCTACTTGGTTTTAGTCTACTGCAATAGCCTACTGGCAATTAGCTCAGCAGCTCAGTCATGGGAGAGAAAAATCCAACACTTATGACCACAAAGCTCCTACCGGGTGACTATTGTACAGTCAAACTGTGAAGTCTTTTTAGATCCCTTTTCTCCAAGCATAAGATGATTATATTACTTTGTCTAGAAAAAAATTCCCATAAACATTCGGTAAACATAAATGGCTCTCTTTTACACAGACTTTAATTTGCAGTATGCTGTTGTGTGAATTTACAGCACACCAGCTGATCTGTACTAACTCCTTTCCTTACAGGGACAGTGAACACTTAACACACACGTAACACAGGCATAAGCATATACCAAAAAAAGCTTTACTTCTTTCTATTTTGTACTCGGTATGCATCCAAATGCTGCAGTAGTTCAGAGGGACAGAGTAGCTAGAGTACTTGACATTTACACCTTACAGAGGACTTTCAATTTTCTGAAGCTTAGCACACAGTAAACTAGGGTCCTTTATTAGGAGGAAACATTTTAATGTGCAAGAACACTTTATTTGCAACTCAAGACGTATCTGGCGCCCTATTGGAAAGGTTTCTTTGTCAGCTCTACATTTGATCAATTAGCGGTTTCTAAAATTACTTCTCACTTCGTTTTGGGAGTTTCGCTATTTCTTCCTCTGCTGCTTGATCTCTTTTTGCCCCTACTCCTGGATCGAGAGGAACTGCGGCTTCTGCTCCGACTCCGTGTTCGACTGTAACTTCTGCTGCGACTGCGGCCTCTCCTCTTTCTCCCTCTGCTGCGTGACCTCCTCCTTTCCCGGCTCCTCGACCTGCCAGAGCGGCGTCTTCTCTTGTTTTTGTGGCGATTCTTTTTCCTCTCAGATTCCCCGTTCTTCCGGTAAGAATGATCTGGGCTTGGGCTGCCCCTTCTCCTAGACCGGCTGTAATAGTCATCCCGATGGCTCGACCTGTTTCTCCTCTCAGAGTTTTTAGACAACTGATTAGTCCGCTCCGGAGAAGCGCGTATGTCTCTATTGGCCTCCCAGAACTCATTGTTGGGATTTTTGAATACGTGAAGAAAGTTGCAGTGTTTCCCTCTTGGACACTTCTGCCTTTCAAATAAGCCTGCAACAGAAGGGTTGCTTTTTTTACGAACCAGACCTGTTAAAACTTCACTATGCACTTACTGGAAAGGAATTTTCTGAACTGAATTTTGCTCCTTCAAACAGAAAAACACATATGCGAGCACTCATTTTACCCAGGATTATAATACGTACTTTTCTTGGAATTTCCTTTTTAACACGTTTAAGGTGGCTACTTATATTTTAGCTTATAACAATTTTGTAAATAATTGTATTAACCTAAACTTTCAAAGAACGTACGTACGGAGAAGTCTAATGCAATAATAACTGCTCAGAACTGTTGATGGTTAAGACAGTATTGTTGCTTTAGAAAGAGATAAACTGCTATTTTATGCGCTTCCGTCGTGTAATTGTTATCGTTTTGAAAGCTGGGATCCAAATTTTCTTTTCCAGTCCGTGGCAAATCTACCAGGATGATATGAACACTTACATCATACGGCACAAACATTCCCTTCCCTCCCTAAACCTACACAGACAAATAAGCATATTTGCCTTTATAGAAATGAATGTGAAGTGAAGCACTGGGTGAATCAAAGCATGTGCTTAACTCCCTCTTTTTCAGTTCTAAACAAACTCTTCCAATAATACACATTCTATTTCCAGAGTGTTTATGCAACTCACCACAAATAGCAGTTTTCCACCTTGTCACAGGACAGAATTCACAATGAAGCTGCCGGCCTGCGTACCATCGGCCACTGAATAGAGCAAGAGCTGCCTGACAGTCCTTTTCCCTTTAAAAAGGAAAAAAAAAGTACCCAACATAACCAAACATGCAGCACTACATCACCGTACTGTTATTTTGGAAATTATTTCCCAGTTTTAGGCTCTCATTACAGTATGAGAATAAATCCTTTTGATTACACCGCTCTCATTCATTCCCGGGCTTTGCAGTTGAGTTCTGCAGCTTGGAAAGACTGTGAATACTCACGTCTGATACTGGACATACACATTCCCTCGTAGGTGAGGCTCATAGTTGCAGCTGACCTAAGGAGATTGAAACATTATGTTAGGGCAATGGGAGGCTCGTGCTATTCAGCAACTCATGCACGCTGAATTGGCAGCTATTCTGATTTATGACAGCACATCAATGTGAACTTGCACATTGTTTTCTTCTGAACACAGTTTTAAGTACAAGCTTTAGAAAACAAAAAGGTCTTCTGCTTTAGTTTTGTACGTTTGCAGCGTTTCACTCTGACTGACATTGCAACCTCTGTTCCAGCCTACAACGCAGCTTGTACTCAGCTGTCCTGCACTGAAGTCTGGGTCAGCCCTAATCTGCAACAGCCAAATACTGCTCTGAAAACAACTAGCAGTATCACCGTGAACAAACATGGGGCTCCTTATGTAAAAGCATCTTTAGAACAATCTACCTTCACAACCTCTCTGCGAGATGAATTAGAAAAGTTGAAGCCACTCGCATTCACATTTCTGAAACACAGTTTTTCATAACAATTTAGCATTCAAAAATATACAACTTAACTTCCCCAAAGCCTGTTACTGGTTACTAAGGATTTTTAGACCAGTGGCCCCAAGATCCCAGTTTGCCAGGTCTCGAGGCCCAGCCTCTTCTGCCTTCAGGCCTCTTCACGTGTCTGCTCCAAATGAGACAGGCAGCTTCTTCCATCTCTGTACCTGACTGACCCTCAAAGAGTAACGCCCATGCGTGCTGAATGAGGCAAGGGCTTCACAGACGACAATGAGCAGTTATATAATTAAATATTACAGAATAAACGGTCACACTATCCAAGATAAAAAACAATGTCAATGGAAGAACAAGGAAGAACAATATCACGATAGGCATGTTTGTGTAGGAAAAGAGAAGAAGCATGTCTTGTCAAGATCTGCCAGATGCTGGACTAGTTTCCCAGAAAGAACAGTAAGAATAAAACCTTAGGCCACATTGGAAATGGAAGTCAGTTGAAAGAGGGATGTGCCTAACGTGAGTCTAAATGGTAGCAGAGACTCAACTCAATCACAGTTAACACCTGGCAGTCAACACCTAATTCCTAAGCATCTCTAATAAAACAAGAACACCTCTGAAAAATCAAATTAGAGTTGCACGATTGCTTCAGAAGCTAAGGAACCCTAGACTAGAAGCTCTTACCTCATTATTAGCCACAGGGACCCAAATACATGCAACTTAGCAGACAGCTGCAAGTAACACAACCAAGTAAATGATCTTAAGAATGGGAGTTTGAGAAACAAAAGGAGAAAAGGCACTGCATGCCTCCTGATGACTGCAGAAAATCACTTTTCAATGGCATGCAGAAAGGGATGCTTTGTTAAGTTCTGTCACAAGGAGATTCTGCCATCCAAGCTGCACGTATTAGTAAAGTGAGGCATCATTCATTTCGAGGTCTATATTTACAGGTCCCTCATTTTTCCTCATTAGAAATCATCATCTTGATAGGAAAAAAAAAATCAGGAAATGAGATGCAGAAACTAAGGGTGGATGACAAACATCAACACCATTTACACAGCGTCTTTACAAGATGGCCAGGTCAAATTAATTCCTGCTGCTGAAATATCTACTACCTTTTCAGTTCATTCTTATTTATTTCATCTCATCAGTTCTACAATGACACTGCTTGGGTATATACTCCAAATACATTATCATTGTACCTCTGTTGTACTCCTAAGTGGCACAGTGACAGCAAGTGGCAATAGCCCATATATCTTTACATAGCGTAATAGACTAGATCCATGGGCCCTCTGGACTTATCACAGGCTGAGCAGAGAAGGGATTGTGAGGTACGTGGACTCTTATTCTGTATGAATATCTGGCAATATAAAAGCACAAGCTTTTCTAACAACTCAGGAGAATGGGAGAAAAGATTCACCCAGAATGCTCTGCAGAAGTACTAAGAAGTTTACAGCTGTCGTGACAGATGCACAGCTGGAGTAGACGCAGTACAGTTCTCTGAAGCACGTGGAATTTACCTAGGCCATACTGCACAGAATTCTCCAAAGGCTAGTAAAACACATCTGACATGGTGTATGTTTTACAAGCTGTTACGCTCAGGTGCATACCTTGAATTGAACAACCTTCCCCACGTTCTGAAACTCAGGGAGCACGTCCTCGTAGAACTCTAGGAACTGCTGGTAGGTCTCCTCATCACTGTACTCGAGACTCGCATCGGTGTCGTAGTCATCCCTTCGACACTGCTCCATGCCAAAAGTAATGAACATCCCCCGGACAAGCAGTGTCTTACTGGACGTTGGATAGTTATGCTTGCGGGAGCACCTGGATGATTGCAGAGAAGAAAGAAAAAAAGATTTGCACTTGTGGCAGAAGATGTGCTTGCTGAAACTTTCAACGCTCGCCATTTTGAAAAAAATATTTATAAGGACTTTTACTGGTGGTGTCCTCATCACACAGGGAAGTGGAGAGAATGGTGAGGAAGCAAAAGCATGTCAAGACTTATAGTTGGATTTGACTTTTTCCACTGAAAAAGAAAAAGCTTATCATAAACAAGCTCTATCTTAAATTTGCATCTTCTTGGCAGCCATGTAAGTACTGGATCTCCCTCACTGTGCATCATCTTCAGGCTACCTCCCTAACATACTGAAATGCAGTTCTCCCCTACAAACCTTCAAGATCATGGATGGTAGCCTCCGTGTTTATTTCAGTGTGCTTTATCGTTGCTGTTTCAAACACTTCATAGACTAAGTGGGTCAGATGCTCCCCAGCACATTTCTCCTTTTCATGGCGTGATCAAAGCAACTGTCAAGACTAGGCTACTCTCATATCTAGCAGTGGCAAAGCAACAGAAAAACTATAGGGAGAGACCAGGTCTTGACTTTAGATAGTAGGGTTCCTTCTGCACTTAGTCAGAAATTGATTTACATATTCAGATTTACAATTTAGAGTTCAAAACCAACCGAACAAAAATCACAATACCAACCAAGCAAAAAAGAAAAACCAACCCAGCGAAGATGAATTTAATCTTTTTTTATTTCGAAAGCAACCTCATTTTACTGCTCTAATTGGATTACAGAACACAAAATGTCTCACCCATCCAGTATTGCCCATACACAAAATGAATATAGCACATAACAAAAACAGTGCTGAGAAAAATGAACCACAGAATCACAGAACTGTAGGGGTTGGAAGGGACCTCTAGAGATCACTGAGTCCAACCCCCTGCCAAAGCAGCTCCCTAGCCCAGGTTGCACAGGTAGGCGTCCAGGCGGGTCTGGAACGTCTCCAGAGAAGGAGACTCCACCACCTCTCTGTGCAGCTGTGCCACTGCTCCGTCACTGCACTGGGAAGGAGTTCCCATGCACATTTGTGTGGAACTTCCCATGCTTCACTTTGTGGCCATTTCCCCTTGTCCTATCACCACACACTGCAGAGAAGAGTCCAGCCTTGTCCCTTTGCCTCCTGCTCCCTAGATATTTATAGATGTGGATCAGACCCCTTCTGAGTGTTCTTTTCTCAAGGCTGAACAGACCCAGATCTCTCAGCCTTTCCTCACAAGGGAGGTTTTCCATGCCCTTTATCATCTTTGTGACCCTCCGCTGGACTCTTTCAAGGAGATCCCTGTCTTTTTTGAACCGGGGAGCCCAGAACTGGACACAGTACCCCAGGTGAGGCCTCACCAGGGCAGAGTAGAGGGAGAGGATCACCTCCCTCGACCTGCTGGCCATGCTCTTTTTAATGCATCCCAGGATACCACTGGACTTCCTGGCCACCAGGGCACACTGCTCTTGGCCAACTTGTCCATCGGGATACCCAGGTCCCTCTCCTCAGAGCTCCTTTTCAGCAGCTCATCTCCCAGTCTGTACTGGTGCATGCGGTTATTCCTCCGTAGGTGCAAGACTCTACACTTGATCTTGTTAAAACTCATCTGTTTCCTCTCTGCCCTACTCTCCAGCTTGTCCAGGTCTTGCTGAATGGCAGCACAGCCTACCAGTGTGTCAGCCATTCCTCCCAGCTTTGTATCACCAGCAAACTTGCTGAGGTCGGACTCCATCAATGACCTTGATGAGGGGAGAAAGATGTTGAACAGGACCAGACCCAGCACCAACCCCTAAGAAACACTGCTAAGTACAGGCCTCCAACTGGACTCTGCGCCACCAATCACAGCCCTCTGAGCTCTTCCAGTCAGCCAGTTCTCAACTCACCTCACTGTCTACTCATCTATTCCACACTTCCTCAGCTTTGTTATAAGGATGGTCCCAAATCCAGTATTGCTGGAAATCAGTAGTGTGTTTAAATTACTGTGATAATTAATAAAGGTCCTACCTTTTTTAAGGTATAGTGAGCTTTAAGAAGATAGTTGGCCAAAGTTCTATTTGAGAATTCAACATATATTTCAGAACAGAAAAGGAGGCATGGACTTGAAACTTCCATTGAGTTCAATTATCACACATATCCACAGTAAGCACACACATTTCTAAGATACAAGTTAGTAAAATGCCTAATCCATTTATGCTGGAGATTCATGTAGTATCAGTCTTTCCCTGCTGAGCTATTGTTGTTCCTTAACACACACAGAAATCACACACAATGATTTTTCTAGCCAGGCCTTGGATTTGAGTCAGCATCTTAAGTGGTCACAGATGAATCTGTACTCCACAAACCCACTTACATTCCTGGTGTCCTTCAGCAACATGTCTCACCTTTCCTGTGATAGATATTTGTTGTTTTTAAAGCTGGTGAACACTCAGGGAAACCTAATTGAGATGTTAAATAAAAAACAAATAAATGATCTTTCCCATCCTACTCTTGACTTCAGTGTCACAGAAACATGGAATCATAAAATTACCAAGGTTGGAAAAGACATCCAAGATCATCTAGTCCAACTATCCATTTATCACAGATATTTCCCACTAAAACATGTCCTTTAGTACCACATCTAAACATTCCTTGAACACCTCCAGGGACAGTGACTCAACCACCTCCCTAGGAAGCCCATTCCAGTAGCTGACCTCTGATCTGGAGAAAAAATTTTTCCTAATATCCAACCTGAATCTCTCCTGGTGCAACTTGAGACCATTCCCTCTCATCCTACCACTAATTATGCAGGAGAAGAGGCTGACCCTCACCTTGCCACAGTCTCCTTTCAGGTAGTTATAGAGAGCCGTATGGTCTCCCCTGAGCCTCCTCTTCTCCAGACTGAACCATCCCAGTTCCCTCAGTGGTTCACAGCTTCCCTATGCTCAGACCCCTCACAGCTTCCTTGTCCTTCTCTGGACACACTCCAGGGCCTCAGTGTCTTTCTTGTAGTGAGAGGCCCAAAACTGAAGACAATGCGTGAGGTGCACCCTCAACAGAACTGAGTATAGAGTGACAATCACCTCCCTAGTCCTGCCAGCTACACTATTTCTTATGCAAACCAGGATGCCACTGGCCTTCCTGGCTACCTTGGACACCCTGCTGGCTCAATGTTCAGCCAAAATGTCCATTTACTATAGCCTTTTTCCATCATCTCTTTGAATAGTCTAGTCAGCCACTCCCACCAAAGCTGTTCCTCATTTCTGATCATCTTGTTGTCCTTCTCCGTTCTTGCCTCATACTATGCATATACTGTGTGAAAGTATCACAGATTTAACAGTACACAAAGAAGAGAACTCTGGAAGCTACAACATGTTTTTATTTTATTTTTCAAAGATGCAGCATATGTAAACTAATCAAGATGAAAAGCAACTTCTGACATGCCAGACCTTCACTAAAAGCAGAAATCAAACATATTCTGTCCAAATATATCTGTGCACCTGCCAGAGCTAAGGTAAAGGTCACTTTAACCAACAGAACCTGAATGTATCATCAATAACATGCTATAACAGTTAGCGCTTCAATTCCAGGCAGGCAACAGTTTTGTCTAGTTCCATCTTGAATAACAGAAACCCATCCAAATACATAAATGTATCATAAAATCACAGAATGGCTTGGATTGGAAAAGACCTCAAGGATCATCAAATTTCAAACCCCTTGCCACAGGCAGGGTTCCCAACTGCTAGATCAAGTACTAGCTCAGGCTGCCCAGGGCCCCAACCAAATTGGCAGGGATGAAGCATCCACAACCTCTCTGGGCAACATATTCCAGCACCTCACCAGTCTCTCAGCGTAAAACTTCCTGCTGATATCTAATGTAAATCTCTCCTTTAGTTTAAAACCATTCCTCCTTGTCTTATCACACCTACACATGTAAAAAGTTTATTTCCTTCCTGTTTATAATCTGTCCTTAAACACTGAATGGCCATAGTGAAGTCTCCCACAGCCTTCTTCAGACTGAAGTCCAGCTCCTTCAGCCTGCCCTCACAGGAGAGGCTCTTCAGCCTTCTGGTCATCTTCATGGCCCTCCTCTGGACTCTCTCCAAAAAGCTCCACATCCTTTATGCGATGGGGGTCCCAGACCTGAATGCAGTACTACAGAAAGGGACTCACAAGAGCAGAGCAGAGGGGAACAATCACCTTCCTCTACCTCCCTGCTGACCACCCCTCTTCTGGTACAGCCCAGGGTACCATTGCCCTTCTGGGCTGCAAGTGCACACTATCAGCTCATAGTAAGTTTTTCATCTACCAGACCTCTATGTCCTTCTCTGCAGGGCTACTCTCAAAGAGTTCTTCTCCCAGTCTGTATACATACCTGGGATTACTCACGTGCAAAACCTTGCTCTTTGCTTTGTTGAACCCACTAGGTTCACATGGTCCCACCTTTCAGCATCAACTGTACTGCTCAGCTCGGTGCCATCAGCAATGTTGCTGAGGGTGCAGTCGATCCCACCGTAGATGTAATTGATAAAAATGTTACACGATACCAGCCCCAAGACCTGAGGGACACCATTTGTCACCAACCTCCACCTGGACATAGAGCCACTGACCATGTCTGCAGCCTTCCAACCAATTATTTATCCACCAAATAGTCCACCTTTCAAATCCATATCTTTCCTCTTCAGAGATAAAGATGAAGGACTACGTCAAAGGTCTTGCACAAGTTATGTGCTTGTGCTCTGCTGCTTCCTAAAGTGACAGTGTTCTCTGTCTCTGTCACTTAGCAGTACACCCCACACCCATAGCAGCTCTAGTTTAAAGCCCTGGTGATGAGCCCAGCCAGACTGTTACGTTGTGGAACCCATAGCTTCCAGAGTGACACCACCCATGCAGCTAGTCTTTCAACTAATTTGTTCTTCTCCCAGGCCCCAGTCTCCAACTGGCAGGATTGAGGAGAACACTACCTGCACTCCTGATCCTTTCCAAATTTTTCCAAGGTCTGTCTGCCTGAGCTACCACAGTCATCAGTCTCCCTCATACTGCTAAATACCAGTGACTTCCTCCTGTAGCCTGGTCAGCTGCTCAAAGAGATCATCAAGTTGGGCACACCTGCACACACAAACTGTCCGCACAACCCTCTTCTGATGCAATGTGCCCTGTTTGTCCATCCTGTCTGCTGCACTCCTGGGTTGCTGTGCTCACCAGAGGCTGCTTTTGTATCCATGGGGAGGTGACCCCACTGCTCCCAGCCCTGCCCCTTCCACATCAGAAAGTTGCTGCCACAAGGAGAGCTAATGGTCTCTGGCAGCTGCTCTCTGACAGGGGCCCTCACCTACCTGCTGAGGCAATCCCCTGCTTTGGCATGGAATGCATTCACAGCAGAGACAATCACCTCACAGGAAAGTCATCCTTTATAAAGCAAGATCAAGATTTCTTCAGTTTGCACACAATCTAGTGAAGCTGCCTGCCCCTCACCTCTCAAAAAAGATTACTGTGCTGGTAATATTCAATTGATTACCTGTCTCCAAATCGGCAGGAACCTGTTTTGATATAGAAAGGGCAATTTGCTCTATCCTTCTCTGTTCCTATGTTCTCTGGGGGCTCTGGGTTATGCCAGGTCACACCATTCTCCAGCTGTGGAAAAAAAAATAATTAGAACAAGATTATGAAATCTTTTCTTCTGTTAAACAAAGTTTATTAAGATTTTATAACGCAAAGAACTGTAGTAATAATCTGCTCCTCAGTCAACAATTCCAACTGTGATCCACAAGAATAATGGTTATTTTGACAGGTTCTTTGCATTCAGCTAAGCCTGTTTGCTGCTTCACTCCAGTATACACTGAGCAGCGCTTTTTACATCTGGCAGATAAAAATACAGGATTACTTACTTGCCTATCTTTGTAACAGCTCAAAGCTCAGAAATGTTATCACTGTCACCTTTTATGCCGTTAGGAAAGGCTAAAATAAAAACAACCTGTCACAGGCCAGAATTAAAAACAATTAAATTCACAGCACTGGAACAAAAAGCCTCCATACTGCTCATTTCAGGCAATCAAATTAAGATTTCTAGAATTCAGATTGGGATAATCAATTTGCAAGCATGGGCTGACTATCAATAAAACATGTTTTAAGAAATGGATATTTGTTTTCTTAGCCAAAAGATTTGAGAAGCCATCTAGCCAAAAAATTGTCATTTTACATCAAGTGAAAACTGTTCATTTACAAGCAGGACTGGACCCCACCACCAGTTCAACTTGTGACGCTCATCTGTAATTTCTTCTCAACAAAACAGCACCATCACTTCAACAACACAGAAGTAACAGAAGTCTGAACTGATATCATGCAAAGGCTCTAATACACATTTCTGACTAGTCCCTTGCAGAAACAGCTGTTAACACATCTTCAGTGCTGGGCAGAAAATAGCTCAGAGCATTCTACTCATATTCCAAAATAAAGAGTCAGATCGCCTACCCGAAGAGCCACTTAAATGTGATTCTGAACTGAGGACTACTTCAAAGCAGCCAGTGGCAATCCATGTTCAATGGGTAACTAGGTTAAAACTTTAATTTCAGACTTATGCTGAATTTTAAGCAGAACATGATTATTCATAAGTACTGAATTCTATATCCCTATATGCAGGGATAAAAAGTCACGTTACTTTCTAAGGAAATAGGAAAGACCAAATTCATACTCTCTAAGATTGAATTTCCCTTACTACACACAGTCAGATTGAGATGCACGCCATTCCAGGCACCCCAGCTGTCAGCTTCTCCCCAGACTGGTTTTTCCCCTTCAGGATCTGTGCTTTCCTATGCTGCTGAATGGTTTATTTAGAGTCAGCCATCTGTTTAAAAACCAAGTTTGTCTTCCAACACGGAAGGACTGACAGCTTTGTTTGGAATTTTAATTCATAAGTACACTGTCACAACTGTTACAAGTTTTTGATGTTGCTGTTTTTAAAAATAGAGCACACATCAGTATTTCCACATTCATCTTTGACATACATCCCCTGAACAGGGACGAGCATGCACAACTGCACTGCCATCAACCAGTCAGAAATACGCTTCATTCTATTCCATCCAGTAAATAGTTGTTTACAGCTTGTGCAAACCAGTACATATTAAATTTATTACAGCCATTAAGTTCTTGAGAGCAGATGGACAACATGCCACGAGGAGAACACGGGAAAGCAATTAAATTATTTTTCAGTTCTTTTTTGCAGCAGACAGAGCATACCTGGCTTTCAGCTTGATCCAGCATCTTCTGCACAGCCGCCTATAAATGGTGCAAACACAGGACTAGTGAAAACCCCAAGGACACGCAAAACATCTGTTTTCTTTAGTTAAGAACCTCATTTACAATACCCCCTGATTATGCACAGTGCATGTTTGACGGGGCTTGCTTGAAAACCATAAGTTTTATTTTTGCTTTGTAGGATTTTGCACGCTACAGTGCTGTTAAACAATACATCATACTAAACTTTCATGTAGATGATTTCCTACTCAAAATACTAAACAACTTCAGAATTCTCATTTTCTTTACTGAAGCTATAACTGAACTACTGAACATCTGAATTCATCTTTTCATCTAGGACTTAGTTCAGTTACAGTTGAATTCATAATCATTTAGTTGCACTGTGCTTTCCGACTTAGGATTTTCTATGTAACACAGAAAAGCATGCTGTTTAGTAAGCCCCTGTTAAACCCAACTCTGTAACTATTAAGTGTTAAATTCAGAAACCCACTATGCTTTGCTGTACCTAGTCTTTATTTTAAATAGAGTAAAACAACGAGAATATTCTTTTCCTCTAGCTGGGCTAAGCAAAGCAACAGCCATGTTCCAAGACAAACATGAAATTAGCTCTCACAAATTATACCAAAGACATTTAGACATAACCAATACATGAAAAATACACCGGTCTTGTTCTAATTTGGAAGATAAAAAAGAGGAACGGAAAGTTAGAAAAAAATGTAATTCAACATGAGGAAAACAAACTAACAAACCCAGAGACTATTTTCCCATCCTAAGGAGCAAAACAAACAAACAAAACCCATCTTTTCAATCTCTCAGTAAGTCAAAATTTGAACAAACTCCTATCTGAAGAGACAGGCCAAATCAATTCACTAATGCATTTTGACAGTGGAAATTATCTCCACTCTTGCTCAACGTTCAGTTTCCCTCTGGGCGATTGTCAGTGCCCTCTTTGAGCCAAAATAACTCACTAGACCAGTAAAATAGTAATCCAGAAAGAAAAGAAATTATAAAAAAAGTAATAATAATTAAAAAAAAAAGGTTTCCAACTAGTTCAGGAAACTTACACCAATAAAGTCGTAGGCACAATAAAAGGGAAGGAACAAAACCTTGCTGTTACCATGACAAAGTTTTAAGAGAACTATATCTCAACCTTCAATAAAGGATGAGACCATCATTTTCTCTCCCTGCTCTGCAAGGAAAGGACACGTAACACAAGAGAGAGACAGAGGGGAAATACAACGCTCTTCTTTTTCCTACAACATGGATACGTTATGTAACCAGTGAAACAATCAACTATTAAATGCAGGAGACAATACCACTTCTTCATGTCTATTCCCCAACTGCGGTTACCAGACACAGCATCAAGACAGTAGTGCTGAACTTGAATCTTTTCCTAACGTGGAGAAGCTGATATGCCACAGTTGCAATCACCCTTTACTGGCGATAGGCCAGTCCTCATTTTTTATTTCTCTACAAGGCAACTTACATCCAGGTTATTCAACTTCTGAAACTTGAAAGAGAATGAATACTTAAAAGAAACGTTATAAATTACTAGCATGTTCAGCATAACTTTTTTGTCCATTCAAGGAACTCTGAAAAAAAAGATACGTCTTGTTGGATGAGTCAGGTAAAGAAGAGTTGTAATAGATCTTTGGATTAAGGACTCTGTTAAGGAACAGCAGCATTATAACTATATCCTCACTGGGAATTTTCTTCACCACTATGTTCAACTGGGACATTAAATAAGGACTATCTTCACTGTGAAATGTCCTCTGGCAAGTACCAGAAAGTGCATTCACCGCATGCCTCCTATTTACCTGATGTAAAAAAGTACACAAGGGATGCATTAGAATCATTTATCCTTCTAGGTAAATGGAGTTACTACATCCTCTTCAACAGTGAAGTATAATTTGAGCAACTCAGAACGGAGAGAAGTAATAGGTTTATGCACTTATAATTAGAATAAAATCCCTTTTCAACATGCATAGACTGGTGAATCAGATAATGTGAGAGGATATGTAGTATGTTTATCCTCCCACTGCCAGGAATCACCTCTCTTTCTCTCTTCTCCTGCTGCTTCTGCTGTGCCACTTCTCTCTCTTTTCTTTGCTGCTCTTCCCATTCTTCTTTGATCTTTCTCTTTATGATAAAAAAAATTAAACAGTTTTTAAGGAAGCAAATAAATACTTCACAATCACTAAAATAAAATTCAAAACTATCATGCTGTATTTTAACTCCTTGACCATTATCATTCAACCATAAGACACTATATCCCTTAATGAAAAACGATTATATGAGTGTTTCAGTATCTTTTTAATTTTACTCTTCTAGAATGAAATAAAGAAGTAAATAAAGAAGAAATAAAGAGTACATTTTTTAGGCATCAACAAAAGTTGGTACATTACAGCACCAGATTTATTATTACCAGATTTATCATTACTAGTACCTTATTACCAGACACAATCATGACACTAAGTTTACATATCACCTCTTCTTCCTCTTGACGTTTTCTTGCAGCCTCTTCTTTTTCTTTCTTAAGCCTGAACTCTTCTTGAGCCTTTTCTTCTCTCAGCAACCACTGCTCATGCAGTTTTTGTCTACCAATGAAACCAGATACCTCTCAGACAAATCTTAATGAAACCAGATACCTCTCAGACAAATCTTAATGACTGTCCACAACAGATGCAGTCATTGTGCATACAACTGAAATCTGCTATTTCAGCATTATCTTACAGTTTATCTAATATTCTATAAAACAGAAAATTCTTTGGGGATCATTCACACTGTAGAAAACTCATGTGAAATGTGGAATATAGATTGAGGATTCTGTATCACACAGAGAAAATACTAATACTTTTCAAAGCATCAACACATATTTGACGTATGCTAGTTTCTAGCTTTTTCACCTTTCTGCCTCAAGCTTTTTTTCCTCTTCTTCATCTTCCTCCTCTTCTTCCTCAGACACTGATTCATCTTTTTCTGCAGCTTCTGAGAAAAACCAAAGAAAAAAATACATCCAAGTAAGCGGATCTTACAGTCACCAAATGTTTGCAAATTTATATCCTTTACTATTAAAAAAACACTACTAGTTCCACTGGAAATACAAAATTCTTTGCACTTACCTGAGTCCCTCAGTTTGGCGAGTGCCTGCCGCTTTTTTTTCCGCTTTTCTTTCTTCAGAATGGCTCTGTATTTCTGATGGCTGAAGATGAGAAATTATGCATGCTACCACAGGCTAACAAAGAACTTTTAGTGTCATATATGTGCTCAATTACATCATCAGCATTTTAAAACCCCACATCACAAAATAAACTCATTTTTATATTAAACATAACTCCATAGAAATATCTGACATGGCAAAAAATACTGCAACTATGCTCTTAGAGCTGCACATTGCCAGCAATAATGACAGCACGTGGACCCAACACAGGATCTTCTTGTTGAGCTCTGCAGCACTCATTATTATCAGCTCCATGAAAGCTCCCCTGGATACTGAACCTTGGCCGCCAGATAAGATCTGGCAGAAAAAAAATAGGCACATCCGACTTTGCAGTTCTGGTGTGCCTTCCAGTAAATGTCAGTTTTTTGCTCTTTTTGCATGGTATGAAATTCCAGATTTTTGCCCTTCTACCTGCATATTCTCTACAAACAGCAGTTTTAATGCAGAGATACCACAAGCACACACAACAGCTGCTAGAAATCATATAATCATAGAATGGTTTGGGTTGGAAAGGACCTTTAAGATCATGTAGTTCCAACCCCCTGCTATAGGCTGGGACGCCTCCCTCTAAACCAGGTTCCCCAAAGCCCTGTCCAGCCCGGCCAAGTTCCATACAGCCTGACCATATAATTCTCAGACTCTCTTTTCCACTACAGGATCTTGGCCACACTCATACATAGCCTGTCAGTTTGCCTAACAGCTTTGTGTGGCTGCCAAGAAGCAGCACCTTGTTTTCATTGTGCTAAATACCACTTCATGTATCTAAAAATCTTCTCATAACATCCCCTCTCTGTCCCTTTTCTTTCTATCTTCTTTCTAGTCAGCTGACAATGGAAGAATGGGAGGGATGATCTTCAACTCTTCCCACTGCCACGCCAAATACTGACAGGAGACCAAAAGCCTGATATTTCAGACCATGTCATTAAAAAAAATAATCTAGGTATGTAACTCAGAACCAAAGACTCACCCTTCTGCTCATGGTTACTTGTAACTTCACCACCTGCACAGCATTGCATGCCACTCATAGTAGTGTAGTGGTTATCCAGGAAGCTGAGTGCTTGATGGATGCCTCACTACATGCTCAGCCTTCTGCCTTGGCTCCACATGCCCAGTATCTCCCATAATGCCTACCACCAGGAAGTATCTCATCCTCTTAAACTGATGCCTACGACTGATAAATAAACACATCTCCTGCCCAGCTCTCAGGCTTTCTCAGCTGCTGTTGCTGCGCCAACATTACAAGAAAGAGCAGCTCCACGCTGCTAATGCACAGCTGCACCGAAGTTTGCGAGCTCACCGCTAAGCACCAGAAGAAGCCACTCAGCCTAAGCAGTACTGCCAGGCGAGGCCAACCCAGCACATACCAAGCTCAGGCGCTTGCCATGCCACCGAGCTTCCCTTCCCCGGCGAACGGGAGGGCGGCGTATGGACAGCAGCCCAATCACCACCTGCCGCCACACACTCCCGGTTCTGGCCCCGACACCGACCCCAGCCCCACCCCCACCCAGTGGCGCCCCCTCCCCCGCCCCCCTCACGGGCCGCGCCGCCGGTTCACCCGCAGCGCGCGGCGACAGCGGCGGCGGGGCAGCCATGGCGGCACGTAGCTGCGCCACTCCCAGGCCCGGCCGCGAGGCGGCCTCGACACGGCCTACCGCGCAGCCGGGCGGCCTCAGCTAGAATTGGGCCTCGGCCCTCCATAGGCATCCCCGGGCTCTTCCCCTTCCTCCTGGAGGCGATGGGGAGGCCCGGCGCGGGCCTCAACCCCGTCCTCACCTCGGTTTCCCCAGAGGGGACTCGGGCAGCAACATGGGCGCCGCCATCTTGCGTTACCGACGGGATATCACGTGACCCCGCGGCGGAAGGGCGCAAAATCCGTTCCGGTACCCGAGCGGCGCGGTAGTGGCGCTTGAGCGCGGCGAACATGGATAGCGATGAACGTACCTAGCGCCGCTGATACATTCCTGCTCTTAGTCCTGAGCCACCTGATCCATTCTTGTGTGCAAACACAAAATCACGGACTATCCTGAGAATATCCCTGCAGGATTGTCCAGTCCAACTCCCGGCCCCAGACAGGACCACCCAGAAAGCGGACCGCGGGTCTGAAAGCGTTGTCCAGGTGCTCCTGGAACGCCGGCAGCTCGGGGCCGTGCCCGGTGCCCTGTTATAGGGCCCAGCCATACGTTGGTGAAGAACCTTATCCTGATACCCAGCTTGACTCAGTCCATGTCTCACCTTCAGCTGGTCTGGCTCTTGTATTTGGAGAGCTGTTTTCCAGCAGCCTCTCTGCTCCTGAGCCTGGATAGCAATTATAATGCAGACAGTCACAGATAAGGTGGGCCAAAACATTCAGGTTATCGGTAATCAGGTCTTTGGTGGCAAACATTGCAGCATTCAGAGGCAACAAATTTTATTTGCTCATGCTCTGCGTAACCATTAATAATGTATATTGAAGATTAATACTTAAATTATTGTTGTAGACCACAATACAGGAGGTTTCTTTGTATGTCCTACATCCTATATGGCATAGACAATAATTGCATAGACAAAAATTTACCTGCTTTGGCAAGGGGGGGTTGGACTCCATGATCTCTAGAGGTCCCTTCCAACCCCAACGATTCTGTGATTCTGTGCCAATCCATGCTGCTGACGGTGAAGCATACCAGTGCAGACTAATTGTGCTCTTCATTAACAGCAAAACGAGTATCTTATTATTTATTCTGAAGCACAAAGCAATTGTGACTGTTGTAGTCAGCAGCTTTGTTTGCCTGTTGATCAAGAAATATTCAGACCATGACCTTTCTAGTGGGTACTTCACCATGTTTCAGACTGTAGATTGCCTTTTAAAATGGAGTTGACAATGCTATTACTTTTACTGTTTACTTCTGCAGAATCTACATGTAAAACAACACATAATTTGCAGCTTTAGATACAGAAGATGGCAGTATTGTGCATTTTAGAACTGATGAAGCATATACATCCATGAACATCTTGAAAAAACACAAATATTTCAAAAAATCACATTTTGTTTAGGATTCCTATAGATGCTCATCTCACCAGCTTCTGAAATCTTCAGCAGATGCACAGCATTGCAGTCAAAGAACTGCAAAGCTCTTGTACAACCAGACCTACATTTCTCTAGGTAGATTTCCATGAGTGACTAATGCTGACAGTAGCACATTGACTCTTTCCTCGTAAGAGTTGAACACAACTATTTAAGACTAAAGATTAACTTCCTCAGAGTTTAAAACTGTTAATTTGTCAAATTTGAAAACTGAGGCTAAGTTTGGCCATAGCTGTTAATTAACTTATATGATGGCTATCAATATTTTACCTTCCTGGGACTTTTCCATTTTGAAGACATTGAAAGAAGCAGAAAAGTATATTGCTAATCAGGTTGAGAGGACGGAGGGTTTTGTTTTACCAAGTCAGATAGTCCTTGAAGTTTCAGTCCTTTCTTCATTTGTTTAGGAGCCCAAATTACAGTACACTGTTAAGTATACACATACAGACTACACATGAACTTCTGGAGGTCACAAGCATTGAAAAAAAAGAAAAGAATACTGCTATTTTCATCCAGGCAGGCAAATTTGCTGAGTACAAGAAGAGAAATAGTTCTTTGCAGTAGTTCAGTGATACTTCTAAATTGATGATTGTGCATAAGATTCTAGGAGTAATTGCTTTAAGCTGTGCCAGGTGAGGATTAGGTTGGATATTAGGAAAAAAAGTTTCTCAGGAAGAACAGTGAGGCAGTGGCACAGGCTGCACAGAAAGGTGGTGGAGTCACTATCCTTGGAAGTGTTCAAGAACTGTGTGGATGTAGCACTGAGGGATATGGTCTGTGGGAATGGGGTGATGGGTTGGTGGCTGGACGAGATGATCTTAGTGAACTTTTCCAGCCTTAATGATTCTATGATTCTCCATGGCTGTTGCCTGTGGCTCACTAATAGATTGGAAAAGCAAAGTTATTTTTAAAAGAGAAGCTACTGAAAGTCAGGAACTTCAAAATAGTGAGTTGAAAACATACTCTGTAGCATGTAGACTGTCATTTGTTGAAGCAAACTGGTGTCTTACTGATCAACCAATCGCAAACAAATTCAGGCATGCTCAAGTAGTGCTACATGTGGATGAAAAGAGGCTGGGCAGAAAGTTATGCGTACATGTAGGATTGTAAGTGAAAACAAGAGCATTAACTCTTTAATTCTCAATGCACTATATGATGTTATGATGTGGAATACCAATACCAAAAGTCATAAAACCATGACAAGTGGCAAAACGTATGTCTTCTATATTGTGCTAATATACTCTATTTGTAATCTGAAAAGTTACAGTGCTTTTTATGGCAGTGTTAAATGGGCAGGCAGTTGGGTGCCTCTGGCACACATCCAGGTTGCTACTCACTTATCAATTGCTGAATGATATCCCCGTGAGCTCTGAGCTGGGGTGTTTATCACATTGCTCCTATCCCTGATTCCCCCCTGACCACCTGGAAAATCATCCATCTTGCTACATGCCAGCGTTACAAATCAGTGAAATCCACCATCCTGGAAGTCAGTGGCCATGGCCAAGGAATCCAGACGTATGCTCTAAGGCTGTTCCTGCTGAGTGCTTTGTGCCCACTATGTACTTTGACACTGGCTCCATGTGTTTATAAGGACTGATTTCCAGTGGGGAGAGGTGATGACGAGTCCCTACTGCAATCATTTTCATTTGCTCGTGGGAAAACAGTACTTTGCTTTTCCTCTGTTTTCCCATGTACCATGTTCCCCAGAGGTACAATGGAGTTCAAACGCTCTTTATTGAAGCAATGAATTTAGCATGGGAATGATAATGCTCGCTGTGTTTTTAGCTTACAAATTCCACAGAAAACTGATAGTCTTTCCCACATCATCTGTATGTTTTTTAGCGGTCTCCATTAGGTGCATGCTAATTTGAGCCATCATTAAAAATGAGTACGTCACTTTTTTGTTTTCATAGACATTGATTGCACATCTAAGCAGATAACAAATCCAATAGTTTTGTACTCCGAGCTGGTTGTCTAGAGTGAGTAAACAGCCAGCCAGGAATCACTTTGATTTAATGACTTTTAAAAATGGGGTATCAGTACCTTTAACAATGACTTCTAAAAATAAGATTAAATTAGTGAAACAGTAAATTCTCAATTACCTGAAAGTCCAAGTACCTTGTGTAGTAAATACTCATTATTGTTTTCCATAAATTCAGTCACACTGTTACATAAAATGTTCTCACCAGTAGTGATTCTTGTGAAGGTCTTTGGGTTTGCAGTCTCAAGACACACTTCTCAGTGCTAAAGGGCTGACTGAAAGTAATTTTGAAGAAGTCTTCAATTTAGGAACTAGCCATTAATCAGAATGGCTACAAGGGGGAAATAAAACAGCAGAGTGGAATTAAATAATCCTGACCTGCTGTCTGAATAGGAAAGGCCGTTCAAGTATTTGTGAGACATTTCAGTTGCTGAATTCCTTCTTAGCTGCACATATTCTTTGTCTTTGAAAATGTATGGTTAAAAATGTAATATACATCATGAGTATATTGCCATGCGTATGTGAATGTACATATACACAGCATACTGAATAAACAAAACTAGAATATGTCTTTATGAACTATGCATACCTGCTTCCCTATGCAGTCCTTCTGTTTCCCACTCTCATATTCCAGTTGTTACTGTTGCGATCTTCCAACAGGAAGAAAGCAATTCTCTGTATATATAACTGATTTTTAGCTCAAAGCAATGTCTCAGAAGCTGATTTTGTTAGCACAACATGGGGGCAACTGAATCACATGTGCTGTGGGTAGCGTGTGCTGTCTGCTACCAGAGCTGCAGGCTGGTCTGGTGTTGGGTGGCTGAGATGTTCAGGGTGCATGTGCCTGGGGAGAAAATAGGAACATAACACTGTGTAATGCTTTGCATTATTCCAAAATGGGAGAAGGAGAGTTAAAAACCTATTACAGCCTTTTTTGTTTTGTTTTGTTTTTTACTACAGAAGAAGGTAGTAAGTAATGAACAGAAGACGTTTGTTTCTAGTGCCTGTTTATCTAAAATAACAGGGGTTAATAATTAAACCTTTTGCTTGGTTGCTTACTTGGGCTGCTGATGCTTTAATCCTGGGTCACAGAAAGTTTAAGAGTGCTTTACACTGGAGACTTACTTCTTTTAGCCTCAACTTTTCCACACTGGAAGGATGTTAGGAGTTTTGCTGCTTGCTTTCTCTGTAGTTTCTGTTGCTTCTGCTGAGCTCTGCAAGCCAGGTGAGTTTTGGAGCTGATGATTCCACCCCCCCCCCCCCCCCCCCCCCCGAGGGAAATTTAGCTATGAGTGTATCCCTGCATAGCAGTCAGTTTCTCATGTTTTTATTCTGTCTGGTTGCCTCAAGTTTGAATATGGCAACTCTGAGCATTCACTTCTCTGAGTTGGCAAATTAAGTGCAGATGTTGATCTTACCTATTCTAATGAGGTCATGGTAAACCTGACTGAAAATCTGTAGGGCTGCTGCATTTTTTCATGCCTGTAGCTCTGGTTATCCTAACCAGTTAACCTGCTAGGGCAGCTTTAGAAGCTGTGGTTAGTAAAAAAAATTAGAGAAGTAAATAATCTAAAATCCTATCTTGTCTGACTATAAATATGTTTACCTTTTTTCTCTTTGTGTCAGATGCACAGAATGCTTTCAAAGTACGGCTTAGCATCAAAACAGCTTTGGGAGATAATGCAGTAAGTAAAGTATCTTGGACATTTTATTCCTAACTAAATATCTGTCAAAATAGAACTAATATACACTGTACATTTTCTGAAGGCAGCACAAGCCATTTGTTCTGAAGTATTAATTGTAATAGCTTCTCAAGTCATGACATTTGACTAGCCCGCTCCTTAAAATGACATCCTTTATTGGAGTGTAAAGCTTGTCTTTTCTTAAGAAAAGATAATTTTTCATCTAAGTCCTTTTTTTATGCCCACACTCCTGGAAAAACAGTAGAGATGCTGCACTTCGTGCATGAGAGACACTGCATAAATCGAGGTCTGTATTTTGGGAAAACCATTTCTGCTTGAGAGTTCTAGTTGTAATGTCAAGTGTGCCTGAGAAGATAAGCTGGAAAAGATTATTAGGTCTTTATGAAATGGGATTTTATGTCAGGCTGTCAGGCAAGCATGATCTGTAGCGATCATTCAAGCATATCTGATCAATTCCCTACTAATGTAGGTTTTGGATAGTGCCCTTTCTTTGCCTGTGGTGCACAGGTTAGTCTCACAAAGAATGAATTGCTTTGTCTTAATTGGAGTCCTTTCATGTAATGTAGAAGTGCTAGGATGAGTAATAGGGGGCTGTAATACACAAGAGTTTTGGAAATTAGGTGGCCAAATGGTTCTTCGTGTTCTAAAGTGCTATGACATACAGAAGAACATGGTATTTCATTTGCAGTTTTGAATGCTTGCCACAAATCTGCAGTGTGTTACAGGGCTATGCATAAAATTAGATATGAAATATCTTGGGCAGTCCTATGCACGGGAAGTCTAGAGCTTGATTATTAGTAGTCCTGGAAACTAAAATGACATAGATTAGGTGTTAGAAGAGACTGGAGCTATAAGAATCTCCCTTTGACCTCAGAAGCCATTCTAAAACTACTTTAAAATACTAGAAAATTTAAACTAACATTAGCAGGGACCTAATTCCGATGGGAACTTCATAAACCAGATAAATTTAGAAGAAATAATCCAGATACATAATAAAGTATTTGTCTATGGAAATTGATCTTAAAGTCAATCCTCTGGGGCAAGAGATTTTAATTAAAAAATCGTGCAAGCCTGCATTGTTTAAAAATTTATTAAAATTGTGTATTCCTATGGCTGAAAATATGTCAAATCATTAATGAACTTCTTACAATAACTGCTATTTCCTTTTTTTTAATCTTGGTTCAAAACCTTAGGAAATAATAAAAACAGTTGTTCCCAGCAGTGCTATTTTTAGTGGATTTTAGTTCTTCAACTATAGCAAAATAAGGGAGATATGTTTGATCATTTATAGTCTTACTGTTTTTCATCACAAGAAGGGTATGATACAAATAATTAGTTGTAAAGGTACTTTATATTACAGAAAAAGAATCAATAACTGTGGAGCCTTTCATTGTTGTTTTTTTTTTTTTTTTTTTTTTTTTGTTAGATAGACAGTAGTTCATTTCATTTAATAATATATACATAAGACCTGAGAATGAGACGATCTAAAATTTAAACAACATTTTAGAACAATGTGTTGGATGAGGTATGATGCCATACAAAATTATCCACAGATTCTGAAGAATTTATTAACTAGCTAATATCTAATATATCCTTTTCATAGCCATCACAGTCTTCTTTGCAAATGACTGAAACTGAAAACTAAAACTGCTATCAAACTGAAATTCATTTTGATCTAAGAATTTGGTAAACTTTGCTTTTTTATTTTTATTTTTAGCAAATAAAAGGGTACATAAATCTGTCATAGTATCACAACAGGAGAGAGCCAGCTTGGGATACCTTGGAATGATGCTCTGCTATTTAATTCTGTTTCATTCATCTACAAGTCACTTCAAGCTAGATGATAGCTTGAACAGAAGACTTGATACCATGACTATTTCACTGTAAGACTGGCAGGATAACTCTGGTTCAGGAGTGCAATCAATAGATTAGTATAGTTTTCCACGTGATTAAATGCACAGCATGCATTTTGTGTGATGCTTATACCGACAGGCATCATTTTTTTCATTTGTGCACAAGGTGAGCTGTACTTTTAGTCAGAGAGTGCCAGTTCTGGTGTATTAATATTGTTCTTGGCACAGTGGAATGGAAATGACAGCTAAAATACATTAAGTATCTAGCTGTTTTCATGTGACTTGGTAGTAAATGGGTGTACACAGCAGAGACATTGCTTGCTATGCAGTGGGAGTAAATCTAAACAGAAGGAAGTTGATCTATGGGACTGCGTCTCTCTGAGGGTGGTATTAAATTTACTAGCAGCTTTTACAGTGGCTGCTAGCCACTGGTAGCATTAACAGTAGATGGTTAATTCAAAAAGGCCAAAGATAACACAGTGAGCACATGTGATGTGTGATGCATTTCTCTTATATACATGCAGTGCACTAAACATAAACATACCACGTACATAGACTTGATAGTGCTGCATTGCATTTGAGACCATGTAAACATGAAAGGGAGTGTGCTTCATCACTGTCCATCATCCATTTGTTTAAATACAGATGCATTTAAAATTATGGTAAATAGTTTTATGGCTCTTATCTATATCTCTTCCTCTACTACATTGTCTCTTTTAACACTATTGCTGACATTACTGCCATGTTTTCACTAGTGAGGTGGGATCAAAATACAAGCTTTTAAATATTTTTATTCAAACTGTCCCTCTTTTGCTTTCATTTTAAGCTACCAGACTGGCACACATCAAAATGTAATTACCTCTCTTCCTTCACAAGACAGGAGTGGTGAGTCAGAACCATGATTCCCAGAAGTGCCTATGGATTTTAATGCTAGCTGTCTATTGCTCAGCTCTGTGGTCCCTGTCTGATTGTATCTCTACCTGTTTCACCTTTCATCATCTGATTAGGGATGCTAAATATGATCGGTGTGACTTTTTGCCCTTTAAACAGCTACCTGCTTCCCTGTTCAGGTTCCCAGTCCTCAGAAGGTCAGAGCAAAATGTGTTATGGTCTCTGGAAGTGGGATCCCTCCTTCTTTCTCCAGGAAGGCTGCAGCAGCTCCATACATCCAAAATCAGAATTTAAAAAGCAGAATTAAGATCTGGCATTTTCAGTTGCGTTTGGTTAGTCTATTCCTGTTTTTTGAGTGTTATGAAGTATAAAAAAGTAGTCCCAGGTTGTCAGCAGGGTTAAGTATACACAATGTTGGTTTTCTGGTTTGGATGATTACAGTGCAGATTTTTTTTAATGCTGAAAGTTAAAGATTAGATTTGTGTTCTGACTGACTGAAGAAAACTGCATCGAACCTCCACTAATATCATTCCAAGAAACTATTAATCTTTGTAATCCGCTGAAAAGGGGAAATTCAATCAGTACGTCATGGTCATGGCTCTTGTTATAAAAATGTGATAGGTGAAGTTTTTCCTGGTCATTAGAATTGCATAGGGGAATGAAAGCCCGGGGGATCCTAGTGAAGCTTTCTCAGAAACATGAAATGATGGCAACACGATTTTTCATTGAGACAACAGAGAAGAGTTTTGGGAGGCTGTATTTTACTTGTTACTGAAGGAGAAAGGATGCTATTTTCTTTCTCTTGCCTAAAATTTGATGTAATTCATAGTTGAGCCTGTCTTCATATTGTAAGAACAGCACACAGCAATAAGTTCATAATCTTTTTTTCCTCCTGTGCTCCCATCCATCTCCCAGAATCTGCATGCAACATCATATTTTTTATTTAATGGCAGAACTAAATGGCCTTCAAGAATAGGTCTTACTTAAAGTAACAAATTAACTGAATGTAAACATCTTAAAATAGATTTTTACATTCAGTGCAGCTCATCAGCAAAAGAGGCAAAGCCAGAGGTGCAGTTATGTTGAATGCACCTGTCTCAAAGGGGGAAATGAATCCTAGCACAGGAGCTAGCTGGACTCATCGAGAGAGCTTTAAACTAGCTGTGACGGGGGAAGGGGATAAAACAGGGCTCTCCAGTAAAGAGCCCAGGGGGACTGTGCTGGAGCAAGGGGTGAGGCAGATATCTCAGCTGAAGTGCATCTACACCAATGCATGCAGCATGGGCAACAAACAAGAGGAGCTTGAAGCCATTGTGAGGCAGGCTAACTATGTCCTTGTGGCTATTACAGAAACATGGTGGGACCCCTCCCATGACTGGAGTACTGAGATTGATGGCTACAAGCTCTTCAGAAGGGATAGACAGGGAAGAAAGGGTGGTGGCATAGCTCTCTATGTCAAAGAGTGTTTTGATGTTGAAGAGCTTGAGGTTGGAAATGATAGTGTCTATGGATCAGGGGGATGGTCTGTAGGGGTGACATCGTGGTGGGGGTCTGTTATAGACTGCCTAGTCAGGATGAAGAAATAGATGAGGTGTTCTACAAGCAACTCGTAGATGTTGCACGATGGCCAGCACTTGTTCTCATGGGGGACTTCAACTTTCCTGATATATGCTGGAAATATAATACTGCGCAGAGGAAGCAGACCATGAGATTTCTAGAGTGTGCGGAAGATTGCTTCCTGACACAGCTGGTGCAAGAACCTACCAGGGGAGGTGCCCTGCTAGACCTGCTCTTCACTAACAGAGAAGGACTAGTAGGAGATGTGAAGGTTGGGGATTGTCTTGGGCAGAGTGACCATGAAATTGTGGAGTTTGCTATTCTTGGTGATGTCAAGAGGGTGACTAGCAAAACTGCTACCTTGGACTTCCGGAGGGCAGACTTTGACCTGTTCAGGATGCTTGTTGCAAGGGTCCCTTGAGACTCGCTCCTGAGGGGTAAAGAGGTCCAGGAAGCCTGGATGCTCCTCAAGATGGAAATCTTAAAGGCACAGGAGCAGGCTGTCCCGGAGTCCTGCAAGTTGAGCCGGAGGAGAAGAAGACCAGTGTGGATGAACCGGGAACTTTTGTTGAGACTCCGAGAGAAAAAGAGAGTCTATGTCCTCTGGAAGATGGGACAGGCTACTTGGGGAGACTACAGAGAACTTGCCAAGATTTGCAGGCATGCAAAAATGAAAAATGAAATGCAAAAGCCGAGCTCGAACTTAGACTGGCTACTGTAGTAAAAGAGAACAGGAAATCCTTTTACAAATATATTAACAGCAAGAGAAGAACTAAGGAGAATTTCTCTCCTTTACTTGATGTGGCAGGGAATGTAACCACGGAGGATAAGGAAAAGGTTCTCAATGCCTTCTTCACATCTGAGGTTCTCAATGCCTTCTTCACATCTGTCTTTAATAGACAGAGCAGTTGTCCACAGGGTACTTTTCACCCTGACCTGGAAGTCTGGGACAGAGCGCATAATACACCCCCTGTGATCCAAGCAGAGACAGAGACCTACTCCTCCATCTGAACTGCCACAAGTCCATGGGGCCAGATGGGATCCACCCAAGGGTGCTGAGGGAGCTGGCAGAGGTGGTTGCCAAGCTGCAAAACTACCATCTATCAGCATTTCTGGTTATCTGGAGAGGTCCCACGTGATTGGAGGCTTGCCGATGTGACTCCCATCTTCAAGAAAGGCCATAAGGAAGACCCGGGGAACTACAGGCCTGTCAGCCTGACCTCGGTATCAGGGAAAGTTATGGAGCAGATGATCTTGAGGAAGATCACACAGCACGTGCATGGCAACCAGGGGATCAGACCCAGCCAGCATGGGTTCACAAAGGGCAGGTCGTGCTTGTCCAACCTCATCTCCTTCTATGACTGGGTGACCAGACTGGTAGATGAGGAAAGGCTGTTGATGTAGTCTACCTGGACTTCAGCAAAGCCTTTGACACGGTCTCCCACAGTATTTTACTGGGGAAACTGGCAGCCCGTGGTGTGGACAGGTTCACTCTTCTCTGGGTGGAGAACTGGCTGGAGGGCCGTGCCCAGAGGATAGTGGTTAATGGAGTTAAGTCCAGCTGGTGTCCCGTTACAAGTGGTGTCCCCCAAAGGTTGGTACTGGGGCCCATCTTGTTTAATATCTTTATTGATGACCTAGACGAGGGGATTGAGTGTACCCTCAGTAAGTTTGCAGATGACACCAAGTTGGGAGGATGTGTCAAACTGCTTGAGGGTAGGGAGGCCCTTCAGAGGGATTTGGATAGGCTGAATAGCTGGGCTGAGCTCAATGGGATGAGGTTCAATAAGACCAAGTGCCGGGTCCTGCACTTTGGCCACAATAACCCTATGCAATGCTATAGGCTTGGGGCAGAAGGCTTGAAGAATGTAGAGAAGAAAAGGACCTGGGGGTGTTGGTTGATGCTCGGCTTAACATGAGCCGGCAGTGTGCCCAGGTGGCCAAGAAGGCCGACAGCATCCTGGCCTGTATTAGAAATAGTGTAGCCAGCAGGAGCAGGGAGGTGATCATCCCCCTGTACTCAGCTCTGGTACGGCCGCACCTCGAGTACTGTGTTCAGTTTTGGGCCCCTCACTACAAGAAGGACATTGAGGCCCTGGAGCGTGTTCAGAGAAGGGCAACAAAACTGGTGAGGGGTCTGGAGCACAAGTCTTATGAGGAGCGGCTGAGGGAGCTGGGATTGTTTAGTCTGGAGAAGAGGAGGCTCAGAGGAGACCTTATTGCACTCTACCACTTCCTGAAGGGGGGTTGTGGTGAGGAGGGGGTGGGCCTCTTCTCCCTGATAAATAATGACAGGACGAGAGGGAATGGCCACAAGTTGCGCCAGGGAAGATTTAGATTAGATCTGAGGAAACATTTTTTCTCTGAAAGAGTGGTCAGGCACTGGAATGGCCTGCCTAGAGAGGTGGTTGAGGCACCATCCCTAGCGCTGTTCAAGAAGCGTTTAGATGAGGTGCTAAGGGATTTGATTTAGTAGCTTAGTGGGTAGGGATGGTGATAGGAGGATGGTTGGACTAGATGATCTTTTAGGTCCTTTCCAACCTAATGTATCTGTGAATCTATGAATCTGTGTTGGGAGAATCCTGGTAAAAAGTATGGTCTTTGATGTGAGAAGTTTTACTTTTCCAGTTCGGCAAGTTCATTCATTTTTTGGAAAAGTTCTTTTCACTTTGTATTGCATTTTACGACAAACATTAGAAAAAGTTGCTTCAGCACATTGAATACTAGGTAGGATTTTTTTTCAGCAACAGCCTGTGAATTTATTAATTTTCTTGGTCTCTATGTCATTTCAAGTTCAGCGACTCTTTTTTCCCCATCTGTCCTGCCAGCTCTGGAGATGAAACTGATGATTTTCCATCTTCCTTTGCAGTATGCCTGGGATGCAAATGAAGAGTACCTCTTCAAAGCAATGATGGCTTTTGCAATGAGAAGATACTCCAGCAAGAGTACAACTCAGTAAGCATCTACTCTGATTTGCATTATAGCTATTAATGCTGCATGTAGCAGACCATCCTTGGCTGTACTGAGGTGTAGAAATTGTTATTTACAGCTTCTAAAAGCTGAATGTGCCAGTGTATTTCCTCAGCAATCAGTTATGTGTTAATTTTTGCACTTTCTATCTTAAGCAGTGTTCAGTCTTTGGACCAGTATCCCTACTGCTGCTCTCAGTGGGGCTGTGCCAATTTACTCAGAATCTGACTTTAAGACATGATCCCTTCTGTTAACCATACTGAGAGGAGGAGAAAGGGTCCATCAGCAAGGCTGAGCAATGCGGTACAGATCCTTGAATAAGCAGCTTTGGTGCACGTTTACTTGGTGTTCATCTTCAGCAGTGTGCTGAGGATGAGCTGACCCAGAGGGCTGGAAGGTGGATAGCTGTCCTGGTGCTGAGTTCTGCTAAGGGATATCCATGTCTAATATTACAGTGGCTGAGTTACCTAACATCAGGACGTTTCATATGTTGCAGTTCAGACATAGATCAGCCATTAATTGGTTTTGGGATTAAGCCTACCCTAAGGCATTGAATATTCTTCTCAGGCTTCTGATCATTGCCACTTACGAAATTAGATGCCAGATCAGCAGACCATTTAGCAGGATGTTTCTTCAGTACGTTCTTCCCTTTCTTAAACAAGAAACCTCGTGAGTGTATTCCTAGAGGCTTATTTTTTCATTGTTTTTCAATCTTAAAGGAAAGATTTATGGCTCTGGTAGGTTAATGAGGATAAGGTTTTCAATTTACTCTCTGAGAAAATTGCTTCAGGCCATCACTGCATCAGATGAAGCATATTGCATATTTGCAAAGACATTAGTTATTTTTAGTCATATGATGATTACTGTGGCTGCTGCATTTTCTCTTAAATAGAAAATGCTCTCCCTGCTCCATGTCACAGAAGTGTTTGGTTCCTTGCTGTTTTATTTGTATTCCTTGGAAGGTGTCTCATTAGAGCAAGGAGCCATTAGATCAAAATTAACAGAAATAGTCAAGTATGTTCCCACCACACACCTGCAAAAGGAGTTCAAGATACCAGCTAATTAAAGGTGATCATGCAGAGGTTTTGGCTTTTTTTCAAGGTTTTCAGGAGTGTTTTCATTCAATCTCTGATCCATAAAAGCTTGCTTTATATATTCATTTTAGTCCCAGGTCCCCCTTCTATAATTATTATTCTGTTCCTCCTCCTTCAAAGCTATGATGCTTTTACATGGCAAAATCCTGTGTCAGATGCTGCTGAACTTTACCCTCTTCAAGTATTACAGCTGTCTGCAGAGTCAACTAATTTTAATAAGTTTGGTGTAGGAATGGGAAAAAGTCAAATGACAGGAGTTAAAATTTTAATGGATGTTTTATTTATCTGCTCTGGGATGTCACAACACTTACGCTCACTTAGCTCCTCCCAAGACAAATTTTCCTATGGACAACTGTGATAATGGCAGTCTTACTCTGTTTTGGAGGTAAGCCTGCATGCATCAGCAATTTCCTGCTGCTAAATTTTTCACAGAAGAAGTTAGTACAGTATTTGCAACAAGTTAGGTATGGGCTTCTTTTCGTGCTTCTAACACAGTACAGGACTTCTTCAAGGGATATAATTTGCAAGGGTGTTTCTCGAAGGTAAAACTGATAGCTTTTCTGGGACTTCTAGATACCCTCAGGGTCATGTGTAGGCAGCTAAAGTACTGCTATGCTGCTCTGGTATCTTCTAAAGCTTATTAGGCAGCAGTCTGAAGATTTTCATGGGTTTCTCCCAGAACTCAAGAGACCTCAGAGTCTCCCTTCTGTGTCAGAGAGCTTGTTGACCTCCCACTATACTCCAAATAACAGTTGTTTCCATTACTGAAATCTCTTTCCCAGCATGGTGGCTGGCAAGAAGCATCTGGGTACAGAGAAAGGAGCATGGTCTATCTCCAACCCCTTTGCAGTGGCAATTGCAGTGTGGGAGCACTCGCCATTCGCAAATGAATAGCAGCTTGTGGAGCGCAGTGGAGCAGCAGCGCTCTCACATTACTGGTATGAACAGTGGCAGGAGCTGGAAGGATGGTGAAGAGAGAAGCAGGAGTGGGTTAGAGAAGAGGAAAGTACCCCTCATAGTCACAAGGCAGGTAAATCCCAGAGTCTACTCAGCCTTGATCCCAAAGAATCTTGCTATGCTTTACACCAAGGGAAATCACAAACCTTTGGTCACAAACCAGTTTTTCTGCTACACTGCTGGTTAAGTGGAGTTTTTAATCTAATAGGGGAACTGTGTTTAGGTTACAGACATTTGTACAGGTAAATACCAGCAAAATTTCTTCATGAGATGTAAAAGCATCATGCACGCTGTATCTCAGTTTCTCTAAAGTTAATTTCTAAACTAAGCTTTAATAAATCATGGACCTATGTTTAATGTTTGAAAGGTCTGATGAATTGTCAAGGTTGTGTGAAACAGGAAGAAGACACAATCCATTGAATCACTCAGTAATTATTAATGCAGATAAAATAAAAGTTTATTTTGCAGTTGAGAAATATGGATCCTTTATTTCTTGTTCTCTGACCTTTTGATTCACTCTCAATACATGCATTCAGGACCTACCTAAGCCAACCTTTGATCTGTCAATGTTAAAACTTGATTGTCCACAGCCTGTTGGTAACTCTTCTTTCTCTAATCTGTGACTCATTTGAAATAATATGCATCTCTTTTGAGTCTGAAACTCGTTAATCTTTAGAGTAGAAAGAATGTGATCACTCACATTTAAATGATATGCTTTTGTACATCTTCTCCCAGTTTGTATGTAAGAAAGCTGCAGTTTTAATCATGGAGTGACCAGAAGTTCATCAGTGTTATCTGCCCTCTTAATATAGGTATTCTTGGTACTTATATTCTGACCATTATATTCTAATATTCTGACCACTCAGGATAAAATAAACTTATAGAGATAAAGCTGTTGTGTCAAGGTGAGCTCATGGCTGCTGGTCCCAACAAGGAAGAAAATAAAGGTGCATCTGAGAGAGCAGATGTGCAGCACTGGGTGGGAAGAGGCTTGGCATTTTCTGAGAGCCAGAGGTATACACCAGGGTCTCAGGGCTAGTGCTTCATCACCAGCTAATGACTGTCATATGTACCCAGTGCCCTTTGAGTCTCTGGCAGCTCTCCTTATCCCTAAGTAATCTAAATCTCCATGAGGATCAATGATGGGTGTTTCAAGTTGAGGATTCTTCAGGGTTTCCTGCCCTCTCCTCACAGAAAGGAGGCGAAATTTCCATATCTTAGCATGAGCCTTGCTGCTCAGTTCTGCTCCTTTTGGTGCCAGAGAAACTGCCCCAGTGATAAGCACCTGCTCTGTCATACAGAAAGCTATAGAGATTACCTCATTCTGAAGAGTCCCTTTGGGTCTAAGAGCTATAGCATGTTCAGCCACACCTTATACACCAAATGTATCTTTCTATTGAGGGAATGAGCTCGGCTTGCTCACCACATTTTGAGAACACTTACAGAGGAATACGAACCCCTATTTTCTACTTGGCCCACTTCTTGAGCGCACCACAGGAATTCCAGCATTAAGAACTGCGGCACTGTGAAGCTTTAGGTCCTACAGTTATAAATTCTCCTGATGGAAAACTTCCTCCACAGATACAATTTTAGATATTCTGTGAAGTCAGCAAGAGTTTGTCAGCCACCAGCCAAAAGTAGACTCTTTTTCCCCTCTCCTGTAAATTTTGTGCTTTGCTTTTATTTTGTGAGGAATAAATCTACTTTTATCTTCTGGCTGTTGCCAGAAAACTGATGCAAACATCTTTTAAAATCCCAGAGGATGGCTTTCCTCTTTTATCCGGGAAAATTATCTGTATTTGCAAAATTGATGTTCCAGAGAGGTAAAAGTGGGTATTTCAGCTCTGCAAAATCATTGCTTTCCATTTTATTGGATGTCTCTGTGGAATATATACCTTTCCTGTAAATGAAAGGTTTCCCTTCCCAAATACGCTGGCACCTGAACAACCACCCAAAAAAGCTTGTAGCAGTAAGTAAATCATTTCCACAAAACAAGAGTGAACTACTTTGAGCAAGCCAATGACTGTCCTGCCTTAACAGCTATCTCGTTGCTTTTTTTTTTTTTTAATTCTGAGTGAAGGCTATGCATCTATGCGTAATATTTTCTGCCTTACATTCTTTCCTGCTTCGTGCTTTCTGCTCTTCAAGCCGTCGCTGAGGTCCTGTTAGCCGTCATTTAATTAAGTTTGTAATTAGCCAGCAGATGGCACTACACAACAGAGCTCTGTGGCAGGTCACTGCTTGCAGTAGGTGATTTGTCACCTCAGGAAGTCTCAGAAGGTGGAAATGAAATGTTAAAACTTGCATTTTGGCGATGGACAAGTCAAACATTGCATTGAAATCCATTATGGTATTGGGCATTAAAAACATCCCTGTAGTTATTTAGAAGATAACAAGGCGGGGCAACTTGGTAGGCGAAGGGGAACAAAGTTTGGGCTGCTCCCTGGAATATCTGCTCATTACTTGGATATGGCCAGTAAATCTGAATTCTGAGCCAGTCTTTGGGTTATTTAGTAATGATATAGAATATTTTTTTGTTGTTGTTGTTGGTTTTTTTTATTGTTATTGCTCTAGGTTTCTGTTTTTCAATTCATAACACTTTGGATACCCTTTTGAGATGCGTATTATATTCCTTGCCATGCTGTAAACAGTGTCTTTATGGCAGCTGCTGTGTATCACACTGGTTTGACTGGTTTGCTAGTTGTATGAATGAAACTGAAACAGACAGAAGGACTCAAGGGCACCATCTATCCTCAGTCACTATTTATTTATATTATACATGTAGTAGTCTTCAGTTATTTAGTCTAAATACAATGATTCTGTGAGGTATTTCTAATTATATTTTCATTTTTCACTAGCATTAGTGGTAGATTACAAGTTTATAGGATTTAAAAAAAAAACCACACATTTTAAAGATATTCCACTCACTTTTTATATAGTATGCCATGAGAAGCTTCCTGCCTGTGGCCTTCTGTTTTTAACTTCACATAAAACTAAGCAATCTTCTTTTGAAACATTAATATTTTGAGATTAATATGTTATAGCACAAACCAGGGGGCACAGGCCAGTGCCAGTATGATGTTTATATTTAGCCTGTTGACTCCACTTTGTGCCTGACAGTGCAGAAGGATGTCAAAGAGAATAATGTTGATTTCTTTGTTCTTTCTTCCCTGTTGGTTTCCTCTCCTCTATGAAAGTGTCTCCTACAGGAGGACTGCACTCACTTAAAAATTGTATAGGACATCAACCATGTCTAGCTCCTTAGTTGACAAATAACAAACTTACTTTATCAGTGCATTTGCCCAACAGCCTTTTTCACAGCCCAGATGATTAAGATCCAAATGTTTTTTTTCCATTTTATTACACTAAGTGCATGTCCAAGACCAGTCAGATTTGTATTAGATTCAGAAATCATTTGAAGAACCACGTTTGGTCTCAATAAGCTTAATTTTTTTCAATCGTATTGAGAAATGAGAAATGCTGTGGGTGATATTTCTTCACCATGAATGGTTATCTTTTTTCAATGATCTTTCCCCCCTTTAGAGAGCTACTAAATATTTCAATAATTTCTGTTTCAACCATCTGCAGAATTTCCAACGTGCTGCTCTGCAATGTGACGGATCGGGTGTCATTTTGGTTTGTGGTCACTGATTCCTCCAAAAACACAACAACTGTTCCGGGAAGTGAGGTAGAAGCAGCCATCAGGTACAGTTGCTACTCCTGCAGCCCCTCCTTCCCTGCTGACTGAGGATGATTTTTCTCTGGCCACGAATGAGCACTCTGCCTCTTTAGGGACAATCTAATCTAACTTGTTAAAACTCCAAGGGGTTAGTACTCTTTCAAGCATGCATGATTAGCGTGATTTATAACAGTTCTATGGAATTCAATGTATGTGAGCACTGAGATTGTTACTTTGGAAAGTGTTTTAATATTGGAGCTTCAGGTCAAAGCTAGCCCCTTCCTGAAGCTGGGGCTGTAATTTTTTGGGCACGTGCATAGCAGAAACACTGCTATCATCCAGTTGCTACACTTCCCAGAGAGAGAGCCTTCTTCCTTAGATGTCAGAACTCCAGCTTTTTTGGATTGGATTAATGTTATTTCATGTTCACCACATGCCATGTGAGCCTCTATACCAAGGCTAGTGACCACAGGCTCCCTTTAGTGCTTGTCAAGTACAAGTTTTCAGATTTGATGTAGAAATAAATGTTTGCATGAGAAGGGCTATTCATGGAAAGAGCTGGCTGTGTCCCAGATTGGCTTAAATAGTCTTATACTCACATTGCTGTCATACCAGCATTTTTTGGAATGCCAGTCACTATAGTAGCTGAGTATTACTTGTACAAAATACCATGTTATACAAATCAGTTCACTTTCTATTCAATATTGCATTTTCTCGCCAATAAAGACGAGAGCATAGAGCTGAAGAGGGAAAAAGAGGTAATCTGACTCCAGTGGTCTGTCAAAGCTACAGAAGGGGCTTATGGGGATGACTTCCACAAGCAGCATAACTCACATATCTTTGTCAAGCACGAAGTAGAAAACAGACCTGTTTTTAGACATTCTGTACTTTGTCTTGAAAATTCATGTTACCTCTATGAAGGTGTAATGCCTAATTCCTGATGAATGAGTATGCATTCTTTTGGAAAGATTAACTTTTAAGCTTATGAGTAGATTAAACTGTTTCCTACAGAGACACCAAACAATAGCTTCATAGCATTAGTAGAGGAAGCAGATTATTTATTCACTGAAGCTCTCTAAGAATGTTGGAATGCAGGGCTTTTTATGAATTTCTGTTATTCCTTGATCATTCAGAAGCATAAGCTGATTTATTTAAGTCTTTTATGTGCCCTGTTTGCTGGAGAAATTGGATGCTATTATAGCCTGTTTGTTTTTTTAACTGTGGTCTTTCATCCCATAAAATGCTATTTAAAAAAACAAAACAAAACAAAAATACTTCCTGTCTAATTTAGAAAGAAGAAATTAAAGAGTCTATAAAGCTGCATTTTTTATTCTATTGCTTCTGATTGCAAGCTTCCATGCTAAACCATTATTCTAATTCTTTATACTACAGTATCATATAAGAATGCTACCCATAGACCAGGATTTTGTTTTATGAGTTTCTTTCAGAAACAAAGAACAAAGAGGAAAGCAACCTTCTCAGAGCTCTGTATGAGTCCCAAGATCTTGCATAAATATACATGAGATATTTATGAATATACAAACAGTCTGCACCTGTAGTTACCCAAATGTGTTTCAGCACATAATTCTCTAACTCCGGCCATTACATGAGGGTTAATAATGCTTACTTCAGCTGTTCACAATGAATCATTTATATTAATAAGGTTGAAAATCTCTTTAAATCACAGGCAGCTTACCTTATAATGAGTCTTATAATATGCCATGGCTTTCAGTCCTCTCCAGGAGTGCTAGCTTTCTTTTAAGGGTAAGAACTTCCTGCTTAAAAGATAGTCAACGTTATGATTTCCAAGAAGGGAATTTGCAAGAATCTTACCTTTGTTCCCCATATGTCTTATGGGGAATATTTCTCAGGAAGTACTCGCTCTGCAATAAATTAATTGAATTGTATACACAAAAGGGTGAATTTTATAACTGCAATCAAAATCTCTCAAGACCAATATATGTAATATATTTTATCAAAACTTTGAAGCATTTTGGAAAAGTTAATGAAAGATATTGCTAAAGCATTTCAAGGCTGCTTAGATTCAGATCCAGAAGTTACTGCAAATGCTTCAAAGTAGTGAATGTGGGTGAAGATATCCATTCAAGGGTAGCAGTTGTACTACTCATTTGAAAAACTGTATTTCTCAAGTTTACAGTTTCTCATAATGGAAAAGAGTGTGCAAGATCCATTTAGGTACATCCTATAGGGAAGGACATTTTGGCCATCAGGATGGATTCTTCTGGACTAAATCATGATCAGTGCCTCATGGATCTTAGAAAATCTCCAAAAGCAAGAGCAGATATACATGCTCATAACATTCAGGATGGTTCAGTCTGAGGAACTAAGTGGCGGCACTGATAAAATCCTCTGAGCATTGCAGGGTGGATCTGCCAGTGCCATGCAATTGTGGAATGCTGTATGAACAAGACATCACAGTCACCATTAACAGATTACCATCTTCAATATGTGGTCCAAACCAGAAACAAACTTTATTTCAGATCTTATCAGTGTTTTCCAGTTTTTCAGATAAATACATATGCCAGCATGATGTTCAAAACCCTGTATGCATTTGTGAGTGTCTGTGGATTACTGAGGATCTATGCTAGAGTGAAGGCCTATGCAATCCCACCAACATCATGTTAGATTAAATTTAACCCTGCCAGACTTGCAGCACGTACATGATTTTTTTTTCTTCTATCTTTTTTATTTATAAAATATCTTTGTAAAGAGATGTGATGTTTTTTTGTGTTTCTATGAAGGATGAACCGGAACAGAATCAACAGCGCCTTCCTACTGAGTGACAAAACACTGCAGTTCCTGAAGATATCCACAACTTTATCACCTCCTCTTGAGCCCTCCACACCTGTCTGGCTTATTGTATTTGGTGTTGTTCTTTCTCTCATTGTGGCTGGAATAGTTTTCCTCATTGTTGCAGGGATTCAGCAACGCAAGAAGTAAGCAGCTTAGCTTTCTTCTTCTGGTTTAACTGCACACTGGCAAGTTAAGTCAGGGTTGCTGGTTTTGCTTTTCTAATCTACCTCAGAAGAATTATAGCTGTATCCCTGCTCCATCCATAGGTAAGAAGCCCTTGTGCTCTTTGCTGAGGGTAAGGTTTAAATGTTATTAGCTGTGAACTAGATTCCTAAGTAGTGCTGGAGTGTACTGAGAAAACAAGGAGGATAAAAACCTGATCCTAGCAGCCATCTAAGTAGAGACAGTAGCTTTTCAAAGACTTTTGCTGTCGTGTTTCTTAGTGTCGACTGTGAATGACTTAGTGTAGGTGAATCTCTTCTCACAGACTAGCAAAATAGCTACCAAAGGAAAGCAGGCTGTCAGTGACTGTGCCCTTTCCGAGGCTGTAGTGTCAAAACCTGGCAGGGCTAACGTAATGCTGCTGCAGTTTGAGAAGTCTAAGTAGAAGACACAATAATGATTGAGGTATGGCTGAGGAAAGCCTACACAGTGAAATGAAGCATCATTTCAGCTACCACTCACTGATGAGCCTAAGGAACCTTCACAGGTGCATGACCAAATCTCACTGTGAGCCTAAGCGTTTGCTGTTTGGCCATAGAGTAGGAAAGAGTGACTCATTATTTTCTTTTCAGTTTCTGCCCTGTGAGAGTGCTGGCAAAACGGAAAAAGTCATTCATGCCTTTTGTGAATGTGAATCCAACCTGTTGTGAGCAGGTTGGAGCAGGCCAGAGGTCATTAGGTGATATTTTGATACTTTCATCTCTGTTGGATAAGATCTGTGAATAAGGAGTGGAAATTTCTCACCTGAACTGAGATCCTGCTTTGGGAGTGAGTAGTAGTTGAGCTACTTCTCTACTGAGTGAACAGTCATCTACCATGTCTTAGGCTGCCATGAAGGTCAGATTAATGCAACATTAAAAAAAACCTCCTCTGATACAACTTGTGGCCATTTCCTTGGGTCTTGTTTGTTGCCTGGGAGAAGAGGCCAAACCCCTCCTCATCAGAACCTCACTTCAGGAAGTTGTAGAGTGCAATGAGGTCTCCCCCGAGCCTTCTCTTCTCCAGACTAAACAGTCCTAGCTCCCTCAGCCAATTTTGTTTTTCTTTTAAAGAAAACTAGATGGTACTAAAATTATTGAATGCATTGCAGACTGTATCCCCAGATATATCAGGGCAAAGGAGTTACATGTGAAAAACAACATGCTGCTGAGATTTTTCCTTTCTGCCTCATTATCATCCTGAAAAACAATGTTTTCTGAAAAAAGATTTCAGAAGAACAGTGCTTCTTGTGAGGGATAAGTAGTGCTCAGAAAGAGATATGTAGGCTGAGTCCTTTCAATTATATTTTGCATTTGGAAGAGCTCCATGAATTTGTGAATAACCTTTCTGTTATCAAAATGAAAATTCAACAAACAGTAGATGAGAAATGCTGTTGCAGAAAGAGTGTGGACAAGTACTTGAGATCTATGTATATTTTAATTCCTGTTGCAGCCTTCCATGTTGCATGGCCTCAGTTATTTCATCCCCTGAATCTGGGTAACCTTGTCTGTAAAACTGGAGGATAATGTTTCTTCCTGAAGCCCATACCCACCCTCTGTGTGCCTGTGTAGTATCGTGGCTGTGTGACTGTGCAGTGTCTAGCTCAAAGGAGGTCTTTGAACATTTCACGAGTATAATATAAATAATTACATTAGATAGCCATGATTTTTTTCTGGCTAAAATAATCCTTTGTGCGTTATATCAGGCTGAAAGACAGCATTTTCCCTTTCTGTTTTCAATGTAGCTCAACTGAGCTTGAACAGTTCTGTTACACTCCTTTCACTCCCCTGTTTCCCTACTCTTGTCTTTATGCATAGTCCTTCCTCTAGGCAGAGTAATCCATGATTGATTTCTAACACTCCTTTCAAATCAATGGCATCTACAGGCAGAGCTGAGGGAGTAAGAGGGCAAAACAAGTACGTATTTGTTCTTTCTACTCTTGGAAATACAGGACTTAAAAGAGATGGTCTGGTCTATATGACTTTTTGATAGAAGAGAATTTCAAAAGTGCTCATCTCTTCTTCAGGTACCAAAGTATGTGATAAGTTGTGAAAAGTCTTCAGCATATTGTTGATGAGTTTTCCTGGAAACCTGACCAGAGCTGACAGCTATGTTGCCTAGTAAGCTGCTATTGGAAATCTGGCCTGAAGAACAGTGTTGATTTGTTGTAAATCTGGCATTTTGTCTTTACTGGCCTTTGAAATATCAGTTAAATACCTCAATTCAAATAAGCACAAAGGGATGCACTGCAGCCTGCTCATAGTCAAGTAGCAAGGAAGCACATGATAGACCTCGGAGTATCAGTAATGAGTTAGACTTGTGCGTCATTTCTTGAACTGGAAGATTTTAATTAGGTTTTCACTGTGCATCACTGCCGACGTGAAAATCCAGACCCCAGCAACTTGCAGCTTGAAGTCATTAGCAGAGTTCCATGTGATTATAGCCGTTGGCTTTACAGTGAGTTAGATCAGATACACTATCTCCCAACTTTATGTTTGCTCTCCTTTAACAGCTGCAATATGACATCTCTCTCTCTACAAAAGCATTTGGCACACATCCGAAGCAGGACTATATTTTGGGTCAGTCCCAAAGTGGTCAGGCAGTTGAAATCTATGATCTTTGTAGGTCCCTTCCAACTATTCTATTCTACTCTACTCTTTCTCCTTTACTATGCTGGGTTAGACTGAGGTATACCCCTACCCCCTACTTCCCATTTTCAGCAGGGACCATACATATTTGCCTTGGGAAGAGTAAAACTAGGGTGAGCACACAAATGCTTCCCCCTATTACTCTCCATGCACATATTTTGCAGTTGAAGGCCTTCCTGAGCTGGATTTTATATATATATGCCTTGAATAGCCCATAATGTTTTCATTTCCCTTGACTTGTTGAGTCTTCCCTTGAACTCAGCAATTTTTAAGTTCTCTGAATTTCTACAGCAACAAGTTCCACACATCTGCTCTTCTTTTTTCTTTCAAATCTCTGCCTTAGTATTATCTCTATGTTCCTTGCCCACTCTTTTTCTGTTGAAGAACTCTCCTTTCATCATCTGACAGAGGACAGAGGCTTCCACCACTACTCTTACAGTTTATTTTTAGCAGGCTTGTAATGCCAAGAATTTCCCAAAGGCCAATAAAATTTTATTATTCTTAATACCACTGTTATTAGCAATTATACTGAGTCAGGTTGTTATGATTGTCCTGAGTCAGATTGTTACAGTATGTTTTGCAGGATAGGAAGAAGCGGTAGAGCTGACCTTTGAGTTTCTTATCCTCTGAAACCGCTGATGCTGCAGGCTGTAAAGTACAGAACATTTTTCCATAGTAGATCTGAAGGTTAGAATAAATCTAGAATTAAAGGAACACTGTGACATGTTGACTGATACTTCTGTATAATGCCTTCGTGTGGCTTTCATTTCAGATAATTTTATTTATTATTTTAATATGGTTTTTGTGAGAACTGTGGCCTGGAAAAATGAAAGCAATGCAATTGTTTAATCCAGAAAACAGAAGTATAATAAGATTCTGAGTTGGAAGGTGGCTATTAATGAAGTTAGAACTAGGAGTGCATATTTACAGTGCTAAGAGTGCCTGACTTCTGGAGAAGATCAAGGAGCCTGAAGGTGCCTCCATCACTGGAGGCTTTAGTAAAAAGCTGATCTTTGTTTCTAAAAAGTATATCTTAATTTATCCAAATCAATTGGGTGAAATCTATGACATATGGAACAGACTAGATGTATAGGGCATTCCTTTATGACTTCAAGGAAAAAGGGATTAAGAGCTTTTTTTCATTTTTCTCCTACACCAACTTTTCCTACTGTACTCTCCTGTTATTTAGCAGAACAAGGAGCCAAAATGATATGTACAACATGCTTATAACAGTTTTACTCCAGGTTTTCTGATTCCCAATCCTGACCTTAAACCACTAAAACCGAGTTTCCAGCCCCAGGAAAGGAAAGCCTCCCACCTTCACTGGTGCATTTATAACAGCAAAGAGGCTGTGAGTGTGGCTGCCTGCTTTTGCACTTGTAGGTGGTTGTGAGTTAATGCGGCTAAAGTCAGTATAAGAGCAAGTGATTCTGGGAAGACTCTGCAACAGATTATGCCTTTCAGTATATAACCTACAGTGAACTTCTGACTAAGAGTGCAGTTTTCTCTCTGTGAAATCTCTGTGGAGTGCTGCAGGTCAGTAGAATAAGACAATTTTCTCTTCCTTGTTTTTAGAAAGAATAAAGAGTCAACAGAGAGAGAAAATTTAGAAGAGAAAGGCGAAGTGACAATAACAATGGACAATGGGATTCCTTGCGAAGCACTGGATTTAAAAGCAGGCCACGTTAATGGAGTCTTTGCAGCAGATGATGAACGGTTCACGTCCTTATGAAATGCTGCCACTGCTATCTGGTGCTCTTTTGAAAGACTCCTGTGCCTACCTTATCTCGTCACTACTCCTGAATGTCAAACATGAAGTCAAGAAAAATGTCCTTTCACTTAATTTCCCTAGAGAGAACCTTATACTGATAACACATACACTGGAGCTTCCATTACAGCGTTTTTGTCCATGAGCAAAGCAAATGAGACCTCACATTATAGTCATTGAAGATTTCAGAAAGATGTGTGACGGAGCAGAGCTGAAACCTGCCTTGTGTCAGGCATTTAATTTTAAATGATTATTTAAATGTCTATTGTTGTTTTTCCCTGATATAAATGTGAAACTGCATTATTCCTGTTACAGGGGATTTCATCTATCATTGTCAATTCTATCTGGGCTTCCTTTTAAGCCATATGCAGAAGTTTTCTCTGTAAGTTGACTTCTGTTTGCTGATACACTGTATGCTTTTGGATGGAATAATGATCAGTGCATGAATGTTTTAGTTTATCTGGAGGAAAAAAGCTCTCATAGCCTCTATAAGAGCAGGTTAAAAAGTGGCTGGGCTGTCTATAGCATTAAGAAGTAGCAAAGATTTGGTACTAAACCTGTTTTTCACATAACAAAGTCAAAAATTACATGACCTGGAAATTAAAAATTGTGAAATCCTTATTTTTTTTTTTAATTAAAGGTCAAAAGAAAAGGGAGATTTTCTAAAGGTGCCTTCTCCTGTGGCTAGTGGCCCAGCTCCCATTAACTTTCTGAGAGCATATTGCAGTTGCGTGAAAAATTTTTCCTACATTTCCAAATAAAAATCTAAAGCAGATTTCAAAGTGATATAGTGAACGCAGCTGAAATCTTCACATGGCTGGAGGATAGCTTCTGAAAAGGTTCAGCTCTTGAAACACCAGCTGCTGTTTTTCATGCATCCTGCCTGGCTGAGGTAAGTAGGCAGAGAGCATTCAGACCTGGGTTTCCTATGTATGTGGCTGGAAGCTGAGGGCGCCAAATGATACCAGGAACTAAGCTGCATTGCTGGATTACTTTGCCATCAGCCATACATACAGACTAAGCTATCTGTGCCTTAATCCTCTCCCTGTTTAACCCAGTGATACATTTCTTGCTGATTTGAGAAAAACTAGGCCTGAGTAGAGTTTCTTGTGTGGGTAATGGCAGACAGAGGATGTAAATGTGTTGAAGTAAAATAGGGTATCTGTGGTCAACAAATGGTATCTGTGGTCAACAACCTCACCACTAGAGGTAGGTTCTGACCACTAGCATCCCATTTTCAGTGGCATGTTTGGAGGTACTATTAGAAAATTCATTTGCTTATTATGTGCATTTTGGATCCTTCACCCATAGAAACAGGTTAAATCGGGATAAAAGCTCTTTGTAAAGGACCCTCCAGTGTCCTGTAAGTTAAGGAGGCTTCTCATGCCCTCAGGTACAAATTCATTACCATTTTGGCTATATTGGGCATCTTTGGCTGTCCATTTGTCTTGGCTCTGGCTCTTGGAAATGGGATGAGCAGAATGGGGAGGGGGATGGGGAAACAGCAGGGTGAAGCAGGGAGACTGAGCAAGTGGAGTGTGCAGCTGGGTGAGGGTGAGGGAGAGGAGTGCAAAATTTGAAATAAAACTGTGGTCCCACCAGTGTTTGCCTCACTTGGTCTTCTTTTGTGTCCTAGTGGTGGGCCCCTCTGGACAAAGAATGTGACTCCTCCATGTTCTGGAGGGTGCACTGCTCACTTCTCAGTTATTGACGATAACATCTCATTGCTTCAAATTGCCTTCAACTACATGGAGACATATTTCTCACAGGCATGTCAAAGGTTAAGTTTACCATTGTTTAAGATTATTTGGAGGGAAGATACAGAGTACAGTCTTATTATTGCTTCCTCAGTCCTTGCTCCGAGGTCTCTCACTCAGTGAGAGTTTTATGTAGGTAATTCTGATCACATCATTTCTAAACCTTTGCACTCTTAACATTCTTTATATGACAGATAGCTACACTGCAGTGTGACCACAATGGATTGCCCTAGCAGCAGCACCTGTGCAAGAGTCTGTGAAAGATTTCAGTATGAAGAGCTCAGTGGTGCAAGAACAACCCCAAGCTATTGTATGAAAACTACCGTTGTTCTGTATTCTGCTGCATGAGACCGGAATAAAACTCATGCAGTATGACAAAGGGCTGAGCATACTTCCATGGCCTGAGTGAAGCTGTGATTCAGCTTGTGGCACTGGCCAGCAATTGGAAAATAGATTGAAAGCCTCTGAGCAAAACACTGTGTGGTGTGGGCTAGCACCGGTGGCACGTATTTAATCACTGACTTCCTCCCGGCTCACCTCTCAGCAATGTAATTACTTTACAGCAGTTTGGTGTAATTTTCTGCTAATGATGATATGGAATTCACCCACAGCATACATCTTGCTTGCCTCTGCACTGACAGAAAATGGCTTGAGAGAAGTAAATGATACATGAGCAGACAGGTATCACACTTAGCAACGCTTAGAAGTCAGTGTTGGTGTTAGCTCTTTAATTGAAATAGCTGCTGCAAATGAGGTTAATCAAGGGCATGGTGCTACAGAAGAAATAAATCTCTTTTCCAGTCTCTCTGTGTAGCGGAAACCTATTAGAAAACAAAGAACACTTTGATTTGGTAAAGCCTGTTCTTCAGCACCTGCAAATGTTACAAAGACAATTTATATCTGTCGAGGATCTGGCCAGATGTTTTATGTAACTTTCACCATTTGTAATTTTTATTTTCTCTAAACCACCTGTCATCAAAAGACCTGATAATAACAGGAAAGTGAGAAATAAGTGACAGAATATACAATAAAGTACTCCCTAATACAATGAGTCAATTGTATTTGTGCTGAGCAGGTCAATTTCAGCAAAGGAACATGGTGTGCTCGAGACAGAACTGTTTTATTTTCAGGAGCTGCATTTGAGAAAAGAGAGAGAAAAGAAGAAAATTCAACTAAACAGAGCAGCAAAAACAGAGAAGTTCTGTTTGAAGATCTGCAACATTTATCACCAGCTCCACATTCCCAGTGAGTCAGCATTTCAGGAAGGATGCTGCATTTCCATTCTGCATTCTTGTGAGGAGGGTATTGATGACTGGGTTAGAGTAAGCACAAACCATGCACGAGTGAGTTGTTTACACTGCTGCTCAGTATCTACACTCTTGAAGCACTGGAGAACATCGGGAACTTTAAAATACTGCCCTTAAATTATAGACTGAATAGATTTTGACACAACCACTTTCTGTGCAGAACCTTGAGTGTTGCATTGACTGCAGGATGGTTGTATAAATTAAATTAGTAGCCCTTATAACTTTGTTATTTAGGGAAGATGACAAACTGGGCAGATGCTAAAGACGTTATTGGGCACATTCTGCCTCCTGCTTTAAGGCAATCTAACTCCGTTCTGTAAACTGATGTCACTCTATGTTGGACAAAACTGCGCTGTCACATCAGCATTTGTTTCTCCTCCAGAACAAAGACCTAGGAGGAGTGGCCTGTCTGCAGCACTCTCCTCTAAATATATTCCCTCTTTAAGTCTGGTAATAGACCTGAACTGAATATTCCCCTTGAGGCTCCATCTGCGCTGAAGATCCTGGGGATGTTACCCCATACCCCTCTTGCAGCCATGTGCTCCTATTTGTTCATCCAGGTAAAATACTATTTTTGTCACACTGACCTCCATAAAGAGGGCTGCACCCTCACAAAGGGCTTCATTTGCTCTGCATTTTGAGGGAAGATACATCTGAAAGCACTTCACTGCTTCTGCTGTTGTTCACAAACAAGAAAGGTGAAATGGGCACAAGGAGCCTTAGGGTAAAATTCAGATCTTGTTCTTTCATCACCTTGGAACAGAATGATTCTCCAACAAATGCAATCACTGTATTATCGTAAGAACTTCTGGTTTGATACTTCATGTTATTTTTGACTTAGCCAGGAACATTACCACATCTTGAAGAGTTTTTCAAGTGTAACCTCCCATATGTGGTAAAATAAAAGAAAATACCTACATTAAAGCTAAGGAAAGAAGTGTAATAAATACTGAAAATAACTCCCAATAAAAAGAGAGTACTTATATTTCTAGATAAAAATATACCTCAGACATTTGGTCAGTTCGTAACCTGTGATGTATGAAATTAGCTGTTTGAAGTGTGCCAGGTTTTTATAGAAAATACATTGATCAACTGCCCGCGACCCATTAGCAATGAACAATCTGTGCTTGGTTTTCCGTGAGTGGTTCCTTTTGGTCTCTCACGGTTTTTGTTTCCCTTTAATGTGGCGTGTAAGAAGAGTTGTGTGCAGTGGAGTGACACTGCAGCTTCCTAAGCTACCAGGCAGTTGCTAAGGAAAAGTTTGCACTGTTGCCTGGTTTGAAGGGCTAAACTTGGTAGTTTTCATATCACATAAAGCTGAAATACATTGACAGCGGTCAGTGACACACGCTGGCTGGCACAAATCTGTCAGTATATTCAGTTTTTTGAATACACTAAGCACTGCGGATGCACTTACCATAATGCATCTGCATTTACAGCTGGATGTTCTGTGGCTGGATTGATGTTGGCAATTCTGCCCAAAATGATGTGGAGGAATTACAGCTTTATAGCAGGGCTTCAACCTTGTTCTCAGCAAATTCAGCAGCTTCGATAGGAACTGGATTTTGCTCAGGATCTTAAAAAAAGAGTCTGATCTTGCTACTCAGATCTCTTTCTTCCTGCTGTGTTTTTCTTTCCCTTAGAGATGACAACTTGAAGCTGTCAGAACATCTTACTAGCTTCAGCAATGGCTAAACAGAGTACATTTAGTTTCTTGAGAAATGACATGAGCTTCGCTTTGTTCTGGCATTATCCCTCTATCAGCTTCTACTGCTCTCCTATCTTTGAGATCTTAATTGCTACAAATTACTGTATGCTGTCTTTATCAGTTGTGGACCAGCAGGAATTCTAGACTTTGGACTTATGTTCCTCCACAATCTGAACAACGCTGCAGAGGCTGATGTGTGGACACATGGCTGTTTGAAAATGAAATGAGACCACTTGCTGCCTCCTTAGTGATCATGGAACAAGAAATGCTGGTTGCCTGGAGGAAAAGCTGCGTATCATGAGATCAATACCTTTCCCTCAGTTGCTGGGGCAAAGTGGCTTTTCAAAATGGGCAAACTGTAAGGATTCATTATGGACCTTGCAAAAACAGTTCCATTTCCTGATGCTTCAGGCATCAGCAACTGCCCTGGGACAGGAGGCTGCAGGTATGGTCAGTTACCTGAGACACTAGCTTTGGGCAGTCATTGGAATGTGGCCGTGCAGCATCCTGCCTCTGGCTCAGCTGCAGGGGCTATGTCTGAGAAATGTCAGACACCACACATGCCTAAGAGTCACTCATGTGGGAAATAGGCTGTTCTGGGGATTAGAAGGACTGTTTGCCCAGCCCCCATTCTGAGCGTGAGGATGAGGGAGAGGCTCTAGGATTGCCCCCAGCGATGCCCAGGAGCTGTTGAGGCAGTGCAGCCCTCTCTCAGAACTGCATCAGAGCGATGCACAACCTCTGGGCCTTCGCTGCCTCTGCAGAGCCACTTTACGAGGAGCCGTCAGAGCAAGGATCTGCCAGGTATTTAACTGACATGAACCACTCTTTGGTAAACAGCAGAGAAGCAGGGCAGCTCCAGCCCTGTGCAGGCAGTGGGCTAGCTTTTGGTCCTCCTGGATGCTTCAAGCCAGGCATCCTGCAGCTGCATCCTTACTGAGCCACTCTCTGCAAATCGTCCACCGAGCAATACTTGTCTGTCTCTTATGCACTGAGAAGAAAGGCAGAATGATGAATGATGAAGTATAGCAGCGAGCTTAAGCAGTACTCCTGTCTGGAAAAACTGTCCTGATAATGGTATTTTATGGTATTTTAAGGGTGTGGTGGCCAATGCACAATGCACAGCTTTCTTATTGAAGCATGCCCTAAATGCAATTCTCTCTTATTGCAGCCCTCATTTCACAGCACAGCTCAGTCAGCACTGTGAATAATGAGGCAGAAGCGGCTCTGTCGGAGCCAAGGTACATCAAACATTGGTGGGAAGCTCTTTAAGAGGACTGAGTGCAGCTAGGGTCCACAGTTCTCATTGCAGACTTCAGAATGGAGGGGAGGACTGGCAAACTGGAGAGTGAGCACATGCTGTTACATCAGGGCAACCTCACCCTCTGCACTGCAGTGGTGACAAACTATCTCAGTCTCAGTACAAGCCAACCAGACCAGCCACAACTGTGTATAACAACAGCTCTGGTTGAGACCAAATCTTAACACTGTTTGTTTTCTTCTAATGGCTGCTGCCTCACAGCCCCTACTGAACTTCATTTTCTCAGATTCCTGTTTCTTTTTGGTGTGTCACAAATGGTCCTGCATCCAAATACAGCACCTGCATGTAAAACAGGATTTTTTTAGCATAAAGGCTAGTTTTAGCATACCAAAATGACTTTGCCAGTGTAAAAGAGAAAAAAAAAAGTTTAAAGCAACAGTCATCGTAGTCCCTGTTTTCTATTTGAAAAGAAGAAATCACATCAAGGTAATTTACATTATTCTTTGCTCTAACAGACAACAGGGCTCATGGACAAAGGAGAAACTGCAGCCAAAAATGGTATAAAAAAAGAACTGTCAACACTTCACCACCTGACAGTCTCACAAGCAAATTGAGGAAAGATAAGCTATACAAGAATCACAAAAGGCACATAATTACTTAAAAAATAGACTCCAGCCCATCAGTCAAGAGATGGGCTGTTTTAATTGGTAGCTCTTCTAGGTCTTGCCGTATTCTGTATGATCTGGATGTGAGAATAGAAAACCTGGTAATAGGTTTGCAGGCATTGCCAACCTGAGTCTTTTGAAAGGTTACAGTTCCAATTGGTTGTAAAAAATTGGAAAAATGATCTGAAATCATCATGATGAACTTCAGCCAAATCTGAAAGGCTCTAATTAGTGCCACCCTAGTGCCAGGTGTACAGAGAGAAAAGGAGGATGGGCTGGACAGAGAGTAGTGCTACTAGAAAGTAATTCTCAGTCTGAATATGAGTCAATTTTGGCTTATGTTTCCAGAAAGGAAGGGTATATCAGCAAGGTGCAGTGTGTAAGACACAGACAGCAACCCTTGTACTGATGACTGATAAGGTTTCAGTTATGATCATTTCTGAAGAAGCACAAGTTGTGGAGGGCCTGGATGGCACCAGCAAGAATAACATGCAATGCAAAGAGTGTGACCTCTGAGGAAGGGTTGCAGGAATGTTGCTGTCATTCCTTTGGGAAAAGAAGATTCTTGGAAGATTCCACACAGATAACAGAGATCTCTTATCCCCGGTGCAAGGGACACAGGTATCAGGAGATATAGATTAAAAAGGAAAGAAACTAAGCTGCCAGCAGACATTGGAATGAATCACCCAAGAGAAGCAATGAGTTCCTCTTTGTCATAGGTCTGTGAGATAAGGTTAAGGTAACAGTCTAAAAGGAGTATTCAGGAATAATCCATGTTCTGAGCAAACTTCTGGGTGGGCTGATTCCTTGAGGTTCTGCTTGATGGGGCCTTTGGTGGTGGCTCAACTGAGGCCACGCTGTTCTCAGCCCCATGCAGACAGAAGGGATTTGGCAGTGAAGGGGCTGGTTGCCTCTTCTCCATGTTACAGGCTTGCAGTGTTTTCAAAGCTCTGCTGGGAACTAGAAACCAACCCCATGGATGTGGCTGCAGCCACATCTCAAGAAGCATTCCCACCCCCCCCCCCTCTGCGTTATCCTGAGCAGAAATGGTCTAGATTATAAAGTACTGATGTATAGTCTGATCGATAACACTCAACCCAAGCTTCATTTCCAGAACTAATTCATACATTGATTTTCCCATTGATTTGCAGTAAGTACTCAGTTCCTAGCTAGATTACCAAAGATATTTAGGTGAAATCATCTTAGCAATCTTAGTACTTAAATCAGTTGTTTTATAGTTAAGGTTAGATCACTACCTATGATGCCACTATGCCCCTTGCTTCTTTTTGGTAATTCACCTTTAAAAATTTAGTTTTGTATGCTCTACTCATTTTGAAAACGAGTTTCAAAGCCTTTTAAAACATGGACCTGAACATCCAACCAGGTGCTCTGGTTGGGGAATTTCTTTCTGCCTTGGAAATAAGGTCATGGCTTGGCGTTGCAGTGAATTTTCTAAATATTTTTACAGCTTATCACCAACCTGTTAAAAGATTCAAAGATTCTGAGCTACCAAAGACACTGGCAGGCTATAGATAAAGTGAGCAGCAGTATCATTGACAGCACACTTGGGAAACATTAACTAAAAGTAAAAGCTTTTTATAAGAAGGCCATAAAATGGTAGGAGTAATAATGTTCTTCCAAAGTTAATCATTGACTTTTGTTTATTTGGCTTTTTACAAAAACTTTTACCTTTCTTCCCTACAATGGATAAAACCTATAAAAGGCCTGGAAAATTGAGTTCAGCCTCTTTAGTTCACACTTGCTATGAATAAGGGCTGATGAGAAGAAGGCACGGAAGCTCACCCGAGGAAACCTACTTCACCCAGAGGTTCCCAGTCCACTCATGAATATGTTGGTTCACTTCTGGCTTCTCTGTGGTCTGAGCGCTGTTGTGACCCCTCAGGGTGTCACACAGGAAGCCCAAATATTTCTGGCAGAGTTCAATGCAAGAGCAGAAGACATCAGCTATGAAAACTCACTTGCTTCGTGGAACTACAACACCAACATTACTGAGGAGACAGCCAGGAAAATGGTAAGCGCTCCATTCCTTGGATTTTACTAGTGTTCTGGGAATCCATTGATTACTTCCCAGTTTGTTTTGGTCCCACTAAGGTGGACAGAAATTTGAGTTCTGCTTTAGGGGCTTGCATTAACGTAGTAATGCTTCACTGGAGTGCCCAGGTCACTGACAACCCCTACAGCTTCGGCTGGTGCCTGGGCTGCCCACACACTGCATGGGGTTGGCTGGAGGATGGACTCACTCCCAGCCACCACCGAGTCACCCCAGTGAGTGGAGGGAAAAGACAAGGGATTGCTAAATGCTTGGATGGAGAGAAACCTTCCTCCACATTCACTGCTGTTCCAAGCTCACCCACAATGGTGTGTCTCAGCAAAAAATTCACATTTTCTGAATGCAAACATTTTTTAAATGCTTGCTGGTGATCTTATACAGTATTCTGTAGTCTTTATGCATCAGGAGACCTTCCCAGCAAATTTATCTCATAATTCTAGCTGTTAGTAGTCTGGCTGGAGGTATTAAACTGGGAAAAATGAAGTTAGATCAGATTTCCAAAAAACCAACAGTGGAATTTGTAGTGTAGTGGTTTAGAACTTCCATTTGAAAGTAACCATAGTATTTGTACTTGCAGGATATTTCAAGCAGCTTCCCTGCTTTCCAACATCAACATCTTGCTGTTCTATTCAACTGGGTCTCTTGGCAAATGCTTGTGTTTGCAAGAGCAGTCAGCCATGCTCTGACAGTTCCTGATACTGCCATGCTGCAGCCTAGCATCTCATAACCTTGAAGCCATTAAAAATGAACAAAAACACCTAGAGATTTGTAGCTACCTGCCTTTTAAATTTAACTCAAATTTTAGAGAAAAACAATTCAGAGCATAAAAATGGAGCTGAATATCCTATGTCTACTTTGGTGCAATAGCATAAGTTTTCCACTCTGTCTTATAGCTTAATTAAAACATGGTTTAATTATAGAATTTCTTAATTAAAGCAAGGAGACTGGTTGCTGGAAGAAATCCTAATGACTAATCATTGTCAATCTGGAATGTTTTCCAAGGTACCAGGTACTTAAACTGTAACGTTTCCAAACACATAAAATGAAAGTCCCATATAGCACTTCCAGCATTAACGAGGTGATAAAAAAAATACGTGAGGAGATACCAGCAATAAGAACCAATTAGTCCAGTGTTCAGAGAGGATATTTTCTCTTGCTTGATCTCTTTGGTAGTGCTGGTAATAAACCCACTGCTTCCCATCCTCCCTTTGTGTGGGAGGAGCTAATGGGAGAGTTAATGAATACTGTCCCTTTTGACTCCTTCCCCTTCATTTTTCTTCTAAATTGGGTCACAGAAGTCATAACTGTTCCTCTGACTTATCAACGAGTTTCTTTAATTGGGGAAAAAACAGACAGCAAGCTTAATGCTTCTGTAACCACAGAACCCCTCTCCTGCCCTGTCACCTCTATCACACCTCTCTTTCTACAGCTGGGGATTTGCACAGTGACTCTCTTCCTCTGGGTGCTTGTCAAGCTCTTGACCAGTTTTGCAAGCTGCTGAGAAATGGACAAACCTGTTTGCTTTGCTCTCATAAAAGAGGAGTGTTTGGAAAGATCGCCAGGGGCTGTGTAGGCCTCTTAAGTCTGTTGCTGCCCAGAAGGAGCAATCTGTTCACTGCCCTCAAGAAAGCCTTGGATGCATTTATTGCATCCTTCAGCAGCAAGATGTAAAAGGTTTTACAAGCACCATCTTCACAGCCCAGGTAGTTGTCACGAGTGCAATTAATTAAACTGTCCCAAGGGCTGAGGTTAATTAATACTGCTCTTGTTGCCATTTTGGACAGGTGCTGATGCGCTAATCTCCCTGTTCAAACATATTTGAAAAAAAAAAAAGGAAAAAAATGATTTTTTAAATATGACTTCAAGACTAAGTAATTTTCATATTCATGCACTAACATTTGGGAGTTTCATGCATATTTAACTTCAACTGGCACAGCTGCCCAGAGAAGCTGTGGTGCCCCATCCCTGGAGGTGCTCAAGGCCGGACTGGATGGAGCCCTGGGCAGCCTGAGCTGGTGGGGGCAGCCCTGCCCATGGCACGGGTTGGGGATGGGGTGGTTTTTGAGGTCCCTTCCAAGCTGCTGCACTCTCAGTGGAGTAACACAGTGCTTGTGTGAACCCCTTGCAGAGTGAGGCGGGAGCCAGGTGGGCGGCATTTTACGAGGAAGCCTCCAGGAATGCTAGCCGCTTCCCACTAGCTGACATCCAGGATGCTGTCACGAGGCTCCAGATCCAGTCTCTGCAGGATAGGGGATCCTCTGTGCTGTCATCGGAAAAATACAGCAGGGTAAGTAAGTTGCTGAGCATAGCTCATTCGTGCAACATGAGTGAGGGTATGGAGCTGTCACCACTCCACTTGGCTTGTGACTGTGATTTTTACAGGAGCATATACCTGCACCAGGTGACCTTAGAAATACAAGGGGTGTCTGGCTTCCCACTCATATCAGCAGTTTGTCATGTAATCCATGCAATAAACTGCAAACTTGCACCCGCCTCAGAGTTGCCCTTGCACAAGTGGACAGATTAGTCACATGGGAAAGGAGGACCCATGCTGAGTGTGCAGATATATGCATAGTAAGGGTAATAAGCAGGACTTGGGTGAAAGAATGCTCAGGGGATCAGGCAGGTGGAGACAGAGAGAGCCTTTCTTCAGCAAGAAGTTGAAGCCAACTTTTAGCAAGATTCAGAGTGAGGTTTGAATTTTCACTGATGGGTTCATGTAAAACACGTGTTTATGATAGCAACTATATGTGCAATTACAGTGAACAATGCAGTGAGCTCCACAGACACCCACTCAAGGGTTCAGTTAGCACCTTACGGCTGGAGGTAGAAATGTAAGATAACACTGTAACAGGGGATCCAACAGTCCTACTTATTGAGGAGCCAGGAATTGGTCTTGATCCTTGTGGGTCAATTCTGACTTAGGGTATTCTACGTTCTGTGGTTCTATGGAGGGATAGTGAGGTTTTTTTGCTAAGACCAGCAGAGTTAGCCACAATGCATGAAATGCAGCAGACTGGCTGGGCTTCCTGTCTGGTCCAAATGAGATGTGTCTCTAGAAAGATATATTGCCTTGCTGGGAATGCTGAAGGTTTATGGAAATATATATTTATTTTGGAGCAAGCAGTGCACTAATAGTAGTGCTGTCTCTCTTGAGGAGGTATTTTCTTCAGTATCTTCTATATTTAGACACATCCAGGTTCCTAGATAAATAGTCTTTGGGCTGAAATGATTGATTTTTGCATGAAAAGTGACTTTCTGCAGGCTGATAGCATTCTGTAGGAATATTTAAATATTTTAAACTGACACAAAAATTTCTTGGGATCTTCATTTTAATGCCGACTGTGATAAAGTTGGAGCTAGTCATCAATGTCTCCTCCCACTGACGGCTCTAAATCGTTCTGGTTTAAAGCTTAAATGGAGAAAATAAAACTAGTCCTGAAGGAAAAGGTAGTGTCTGTTTTTCACAAGACATGAAAGCTTGAAAAGAAAAAAATAAAAATAAAAATAATTGGAAAAAAAAAAGAGATTGAGTTGCATAGCACAGATTCTGATCTGAATGATTCCATGATTCTGGATGCATCTGGACCCAAGATATGGACAGCAACTTCACAGTGGTGGGCTTTGAGCAGGCATGTGCAAGGATGCAATGAGTTCAGCCTGACAGCCTGCACAGAGGGGGCCCTTCTCACTGTTGCTCCAAACTATGAGGTACCAGGAGGCTACAGATAGATCCATGTTCATGGGAGCATGTTGATAAACTTTATTGCTTTATTGCAACTGTCTATTGACAGTTCAAGTTCATTTAATGCAGAGCTCTGCTGACTGGATATTAAGGACCTGTAGATTACGTCATATATTCAAGAGATTATGTGTCTCTTCCAGTTAGGCCCTGCTTCAGTAATGTGTCCAGGCAAATTCTTTCATTAATCTCTACTGAGCTTAGATATAGGCTTAAGTGTTAAGCTGGTGGGTGAAGTGTTGAATAGAGCTCTTAAGGAATCAGCGTATCTAGCTGTTATTTTGCACAGTGTGTTTCTAATGGGATATCTCACATTAATTTGCAGCTGAGCTCCGTGATGAACTCAATGAGTACCATCTACAGCACTGGGACTGTCTGCAAAGCCACCGAACCGTTCAACTGTTTGGTGCTGGAGCCAGGTGTGGCATTAACAAGTGTTCCTATGGTACCCTTTGTAGCATGAGTTCAAAAAGTGAGAGGACCCCGTGAGAGCCTCCTGACTGTGAGAAAACAGGCTGGAATTCTCCCAGATATACCCATAGTTATATCCCACTATCTAAAACAGTCAAAGTTTCACTGCAGCTTGCAGCTCAGGGACCTTGGGGACAAAATACTGGACATGAGCCAGCAGTGTGCTCTTGCATCCTGGAAGGCCAACGCCTGGGCTGCATCAAAAGAGGGGTGGCAGCAGGGAGAGGACAGTTCCAAGAGCACTACCAAGTCAAGGGATGCTGAGGCAGGAAAAGAGCGTAACCAATTTAACTGACTCATGGTCTGTTTTGTGTCTCTTAAAGATAAGAAAGGAAAAACTTTAAACCAAAAAAGAAGATGCAATAAAATAATGGGATTTTTTAAGGTATCAAGTTATCTTCTTAGGTCATGGCATTCCTTTTGCTTTGGCTCATTTGCCTGCTGCGAAAGAAAGAGATTCTGCTTTTTTGAAGCCTGGTACTTATTTTTTGCTGTTGTTCTGACAGGTCTGGATGATATTATGGCCAAGAGTACAGATTATCATGAGCGACTGTGGGCCTGGGAAGGCTGGAGAGCTGATATTGGCAGGATGATGAGACCATTATATGAAGAGTATGTTGAACTTAAAAACGAGGCTGCAAGGCTTAATAGTAAGTTGTGTTGTCTTTCTTTCTCTCATTCTCTTTCTTTTTTTTTTTTTCCTGACTTCTCTTGAGCTTAATTTTGCACAATTTTCACAGACTTTACAAACCAGATCATTTTACACTTTGATGATGGGCTTTTTGTATGCATTTGCTCTCAGTGTGCACGATGCAAAATTAAAATGGAATGCAGACATGCACCAAAGACCAAGTCAGAATTATGACTTGAGCATGGAACATAAGGGAGATATCTTTGTTGGCACTCTTCTCAAATGTCGTAATATTTCCCTTCACTAGATACTGCCTTTTCTTGAACTGTGCTGCTTGTGCCTTGAGGGCAAGCATGCCCAAGCTAAAAATCTTTCTTTCTAAATCTTTCTAAATATTTCTTCTTTCCTCCCAGCCTTCCTGCATCAGCCTTAAGCAGTAATGCACTTTTAAGCATTCTGTCCCAGTTGGAATTATCAGGTTTTGTAGGTTGAGGGCAGCAAACGTAGCAAGGTGCTTGAAAAGAACTTTGCATTAATGGATATGTGCTTCCATCAGAGTCTCCCCATAAATTGCAGGGAATTCTCTTCTCAAGGAACAAGCCTACTGCTGTATCACCTACTATCCTATATATTTTGTTCCCTGAAAACTGTCAGTCTGGAGCTAGAAATCAGCTATGGGACAAATAGTGATACAAGTGGAAAAAAAAGCTGATTTTGATGAAAAGTTTTAACCAGTTGGAGACATCATTATGACCCTCCTCCATAGCACTAGGGAAAAGACTTCAGCTATGAGCCTTTCCATCTCCAAGCTTGATGGAACTTGGTGAACTGAGATGCAGTGCAATTGAAAGGCTGTTGCTGGTCTGCATGACGTCAGCAGGGAGCTGCACTGCTGTTGGTGGCTGAACTGTGTTTTATCCTGGGGTGACACCTCCTGCTTTTCAGATTATAATGACTATGGAGACTACTGGAGAGCAAATTATGAAACTGATTATCCAGAGGAGTATAAATACAGCCGTGACCAGCTGGTTCAAGATGTGGAGAAGACATTTGAGCAGGTAAGGGCAGGAAGAATCCTTTATGGGGCTCTTGAACTGTACTTTGGCTCATGTACTGATGTTGTGAAGGAAGACTATAGACCTGCTCTAGACTAGCCAGTCTTAGTCTACTTGGATTTAATAGCTGTTGGGGATCATTGATGGCATTTTTTGCTCTGCAGCCATTCAAGGACAAGCCCAAAAGGAAGAAGTAGGGACCATATAGGCCTGTATCTTTTTCTGGAGTAACGTTTTCCTCTTGATCTTTTCATTGCAAAGACTTTGTACCAGCCTCTAAAAGGAATTCTAAAAGGTACCCCTTCCCACAGTTCTCCAACAGTTGCCACATGTGGATATGGTGCATCTTGGTCCCACAGATTTTGCCCTGCCAAAGGTTTCAGGTCTTTATCTCTTCCAAGTAGAGACTGTGAGGGTAAATAGCAGCCTGGTCACTCCATGTCTAAAGCTGGAAATGCTCCCTGACTTATAGCTGAAGAGGACATCTTGGGCTAGAGTATGGCCTTTGTGCTTAAGCTCCAAGATGGGGACAGAGCTCAACCACAAGCATGGTGTGCATTTACCTGTAGGGGGAATTCCATCAAATACCTCTGTTCCAAAGGGACAAGTTGGATAGAGCCAAGAGAAATTAATTGGCTTCCTTCTCCTCCTCTGCCTCCAGATAAAACCTCTGTACCAGCAGCTGCATGCCTACGTGAGGCACCGTTTGGAGCAAGCCTATGGCTCTGAGCTCATCAACCCCACTGGATGCCTCCCTGCTCACTTGCTGGGTACGACAGCGTGGCCGGTTCGCGCAAGCCTGACCTTGTACGCGGGATGACCACCTTCAAGGCACAAGGGAACAGAGTAATCTGCCTGTTTAATATTAACAAACAGGGTACAGATAAGAGAAGGAGAGAGGGGAAATGAAATGTCCCTGGCAGAGATGGCACAGTTGCTCAGCAGCAGAGGCATGTGGGAAGGCAAATGTCTCCATCCATGCTGGAGCCATGGGCACCCAACTTGAAATTCCAGCGCTGCACTGGGACATTTCCCTCCCCTCAGCAGCACTTGAGACTTTCATAGAGGTTTATGATTTGCCCTTTCAAATCTTCTCCAGAGCATTTCATGACTTTCCTTTCAAAGCATGCAGCATCAAGCTGCCATACCTGTAATGTATACGAGCACAACAGTGTCAATCACGTGGCGGGGCAACACGTGCATTCAGCTTTGAGTAGACCTTTAGGAAGGTAATCAGTCCTGGAACTGTACTGCATGCTCACTGAATGGCTAATTTTGGGGAATAGAATAAAAAGAATTATTGATCAGACTTTGATACATTTATGACTTCCTGGAACTACTGCCCTCTACTTTGTGTCTGGATCAACCCAGTGTAGGCATATAAAAGTGCCTGTTTCTAATACTGAACAACTTATAGAATTGTATGACATCTTTGAACAATACCTACTCAATCATGTAAGGTTCTTCTATGTTTGTTTGTTTTTTTCCTCTTTTGAAGGTGATATGTGGGGTAGATTTTGGACAAATCTGTATGACTTGACTGTTCCCTATCCAGACAAACCAAATATTGATGTAACTTCTGCAATGGTCCAAAAGGTAAAACATGATAAAATCTTTATTCAAAGTTCTTTATGGTATGAATTTAGATGTCAAAAAAGTTACACACTATGTAGAAAACAATAACTGTCCTAAGGCAGTCACACCATCAGCAAATAATTGCTTTCTGCTCTTCACCTTAATGTATTCATTCATTTCCTACAGTAACTTTTCCCTTAGCTATTCTCTCTCTTTGTTCTCCAGTTTCTTTGACCTGGCTTAATCTCAGCTCTATTTCCTGAGATACTTATCCATTAAGATATATATTTTGTAAATATAAATATTGTAGGACTCATGGAGCTGGCTGGTATCAAATATGAGATATGCAAGCCATTACCATAATCAAATAATTTGTATATAACAGGATTTTTTTTTTTTTTTTTGCCAGTCCTGTTTATTTGGGTGCAGCTAGGAAACTGAAATGCTACCTGCCTCTTATCTGTTGATAACTGCATAGCACCATAAGGTCTGTGTTTGAGTTGTGCAGTGTTAACAACCATGACTCTTTTGCCAGACCGAGAATATGGGTGAAGATAACTCTCTGTACTGAACCCTGCCACTTCTAATAAAAAAGGGGGAGTTGAGTGGAATTTGTTTTTTGAAATGTGATAATTTACCGTATATCTACCTTCCACAAATAGGAACTGCTCTATTCAAATGTTATACTGGCAAGAGAATGGATAGCTAATAAATCACACCCATATTTTCTAGCACTGAATACCCTGTAGTCTTAAATTTACGTATTGTGAAGCACCACTGTGAGGAAAGGATGCCTTGCTTACAGAGCTGCAGGGATGAAATCTGGGCTTATCTTTGTTTGTGGATGTGCCTAATTTAGGACTGGTATCTGACTTAGCCATCTGCCACATAAATCTGTAAAAACTCAGTGCAGTCAACTCAGAGTTCTTGTGGCATTTCCTGGACATTCAGTTGCAATATTACAGGCAGCTCATACAGATCTATTTGCAACCTTTAAAGTTCTGGCTGAGCCCTCCACTCACATGTTTACTATGATCATGGCTTCACTGCCTCCTGCAAATTGTCCCCTTCTGAAGTAGCTGAAGAATCAGACCCAACACCTGGCATGTTGCTGAGCCTTCATTTATCTCCACAACCTTATCTTTGACTTAGGGCTTCTCTTGTCTGGGTCGGGAGATATCTGCTGACTCTGACTGCAGCAGCCTGCTTTGTTTGTGGGGAAAACAATGAATTCCAGTTCCCAGCAGAATTTACAAAGTGCCCAAAAGTGAATGCTGCCAGCTGACTTGCAGTAAGTTGGATGATGACCTGAATTCATGGATAGGCCAATGTGAAATCAGCTGTTCTGCTTTAAGTCAACATTTGAGAACAAGCTTCATGCAGAAGGAATGGTCAAACGTGACATTGTCTGTTCCAGAACTGGGATGAAATGAAAATATTCAAAACTGCTGAGGACTTTTTCGTCTCTATTGGTCTCTACAACATGACTGCAGGCTTCTGGACAAACTCCATGCTCACAGAGCCCACTGATGACAGGAAGGTTGTATGCCATCCTACAGCATGGGATATGGGGAAGAATGACTACAGGTACTGTAGTTACTGTGACCCTTACTCATAGCATCTCCTTGAACATTCATTTTTACACTAAAGATGCACCATGCTGTTTTTTATTTCATTTTTCTTTATTCATCACTTTTTTCTTCTTTTTTTCTGAGTGATAAAGGAGAAAAAGAGAAAAAGGGAACAGGGATTCTGTGGGGTTGTAAAACTTACTGTATGTTCCTCCTGTGAAGATCTAAGGACTGTTCTCAAATTTGAGCAGAGCAGTGACTATTATATGAATTAGAAAGGTAATGACTATGTTTGAGGGCTTAAGAAGTATAAATGTAGGTTCTATTTTATATTAATAGGTTTTATGGACATATACACGTTCTACAGCAATGACACAAGTCTCTGAGATACCACCTGCTGCCTTTAGCAGATGTATCGGAACTGGTAGGCAGATTCCCAGAGCTTCATGAAAAAACATCAGTTTCCTTAACACTTGGGAAAGGAGAGGGACAGCACATTCTCACACAAATAAGGTCTCCTGGGATGAGTTCTGTCCTTTAAGTGGTACCTGCATAAAGATGAAATGGCAGGAGTGACCGACACAAGGGTTTTTTGGCACTACCATCTGCTTAGAAATGAATGCTGCTCTTATACATGCCATGAGCTTATCACTAAGTTTCAGGGAGAAGATACTTCATATAAAACTTTTTCTTATGCTCCCAGTGCAATTTCAAGACGAATGAAACTGCAGGATTTTCCTCCAAGCCCCACCCTTGTAAGAGAACATACTAGGGCTGCTCAGGATGCAGGCAGGGCTCAGGCAGCAGCCAGCCCGGGCACCATCTCTAACCAGAAATGCTCTTCTCTGGCTCACAGAATCAAGATGTGCACCAAGGTGACAATGGACGACTTCTTGACGGCTCACCATGAGATGGGCCACATTGAGTATGACATGGCGTACTCCGTGCAGCCCTTCCTGTTGCGGGATGGGGCCAATGAGGGCTTCCATGAAGCAGTAGGTGAAATCATGTCACTCTCTGCAGCGACACCACAGCATTTGAAATCTCTAGACCTCCTAGAGCCAACTTTCCAAGAGGATGAAGGTGAATAAATCCATAAATACTATGTGTTTAACTAAAAACACTCACAGGAGTTCACAGTCCACCTAGATGAGTCTTCAATATTCTTTTCTTCAAGACTATTTTCTTGAAAATTTTGATATATAAAGCCATAACTTTCTCTATCAAGGTATTCATTTATCAGATCAGGTGAAACTAAAGCCTTGAAATTTACATTCCCCTTTATGTGAATACTGAGTGGACAATGTAGGTGAGGTAAAACCTCACTTTAATATAGATTGCTTGGCTTCTCTGACTATTACTTACTAAAATCTTCAATCTAGAATTCCCTGGGAGGTTTTCCACCAGGGAAAAATAGCATGTAAATGCCTAAGAGTTAGGTTACTGAAGAAGTAGGGGTGAAAAAAATAAATAAGATGCAATACATATACAAAATATACATATACAAAATTCAAGTAATTTTTTTCCTCATGTTTTTTTCAGCAGTATTCTTTCTTCCACTTTTTCCTTAGTGAAAACCTATAACTAAAACCAGATGTAAGCATTAGCTATAAAAGAAAGGAACTGTAGGTGCCTAATTAGATACTAACTGCTACCATAACCATTACCTTAACTGCTTATCTCTTCAGAAACTGAAATCAACTTTCTGCTCAAACAAGCACTAACGATTGTCGGAACAATGCCTTTTACTTACATGCTGGAGAAGTGGAGGTGGATGGTGTTTAATGGTGAGATTGCAAAGCAGGAATGGACAAAGCGGTGGTGGGAGATGAAGTAAGTTTGAGAAATGAGAACTTTTTGCAAATAACTTTGAAAACTGTCCGTTCCTAGTTCCTCGGTGTGTGGAGATGCCTGCATCTCCCTGTGCAGGATCTGTTTCTTGGGGTGTTTCTGCAAAGCCCAGTAGGGTGCCAGGTGGAAATTCCTGATGTGGTGCAGATAAGGTGTCGCAGACAGAATATCCCCATTAGCTCTGTGTTCAGCCACAGATAACTTACCTTCCTGCAGATTTTCTCATTTCTAACATCAGCTTCTCTGATGAATACAGCCTGTGGCCTTTGCACAGGATGTTCCAGATTCCAGGATCAGCATTGGTGTTCCCCTGATGCAAGCCCCAGCACATCTTCATAGCTCGAGCACAGTCCTTTGCTGAGTCTAACTGGTACACGCTCTGGTTTGCTTCCTACCTTTTACGAACTAGTGGAGGATGGAGTTCATCACACTTGCCAACCTGAGAAGCATGCAGATCTCAGTCTAACAAATATATTGGCATGATTTTCTCCTTAGATTTTCCTCTCCAATTTACGGTGGTTTTGGATGTAAATTGTCCAAAAGAACCCAGACTGTTTCTTTCCTCAACTATGTATTACTATTCCTGCTAACTACTACCTTTCTCAGTTAAGAAAATTCAGTTCCCTTGGGAAGAAGCAGTCAGAGGAGCCTCTTTGTATTATCCTCACCGGCCAAACTACTTCCACCACTCTGTAGTTCAAGATGAAATAGCATCTTCATTCAGGCTGGAAATGTTTGCTGAGATGGTTAACATGGAGTCAGAATAACTCAAAGAAACCAAACAAGCACCACAATGAAAATGGAGTCTACACCCTAACAGAAATGCAAACATAAAGCCACCATCATAAAAGAAACTCTGTGATAAAACCTGATGTCAGCAAGCCTCCTGACCCACTGTAAAAATCAGTCACCTTTGATTTATTCAAAAGTAGCAAAGATGTCAGAAAAATGGAGAATGACAAATTGTTCAGGGAAGCTTATCACATCTGTTGTAGAGACACTGCAAAGCTCTGTGCTGGAACAAGACCTTGTCACACCGATTTATGAAAAATATTTCCATGTAAGCTTTTTACTCTTTTCAGAAATTGGGCATGAGTTTGTTGCCATAGTACTGATCCAGAAAAATGCTCTCAGAAAAAAAATAATAAAAGCCTCCTCTCCAGGACAGTGGGACAGCAGGTCATACCCCCACTTGGGTCACTCAGTCTCTATTTGTTTTCACCCAGCATGAAACCACAAGTGTTAGTATCCAAACTTGGGATGTCACAGGGCATGATGTGTGCTTGAAATCTGTGTCTTCTAGCTTATTTCACATCACCAATTACTCCCTGTATGCCTTGCTATAATACAAGCACTATCCTTGTGCCATCGGTTTCAAAGCAGCATCTATGTCATCTCCAGCTGTGGAGCAGTTGAGGATACTGAGAGCTGTATGTACCTCTTGTGTTTGGAAGGAAGAGATGCCCGTGTGTATCAGACAACACAGGAGAAGAGCAGAATCAGATACCTACTTTCTTATTAACTATTAATGGAAATCTTGTGTTTTTTCCCTTCCTCCATCCCCAGGAGAGAGATAGTTGGTGTTGTCGAACCAGTCCCTCATGATGAGACGTACTGTGACCCTGCCACACTGTTTCACGTGGCCAATGATTACTCCTTCATAAGGTAGGCATACATTTACAGAACAAGATTTATTACCTAAAATACCTACAGTAGATTCTTACAATACCACCTTACTCTGTTTTACTGAAGACTATTGATTTCAGTGGGAATTTTCTGTGGACATCATGGGCTTCTCAGTAGCATTCTCTGATAGGCCAGGAAGCTGATGCGCTTCTTGCCAAGTAAGGCAGATTTGTTCAGCCCTCATTGGGGGCAAATCTTTACAATGTTCCTGCCTCCTGGAAGCCAGCATGCCTCATACCACGATCACTTGGTGGTGCATGCAGCCATGAAGCACCTAACTCTGGATGTCCATTTGTGCCCCAGTCACCTTGTCTCAGGATGCTCTGTTAGATCAGAGAGCCAGGTCTTAAAGACATTCCTTGCTCCTGAGTTATAGAATCATAGAATCCCAAAGTTGGAAAAGACCTCCAAGATTATCTAGTACAACTGTCGTAGACAGGGACATTTCTGTGCTGGATCATTACACCATAATTAGCACAGCCTGTAAATACCATCTGCCTCCCTCCCTGTACTGCAGCTTCCCAAGCCAGAAAAGGGAGAAGGCTGCGAAACATCCCAGTCTCTGAGGGCTCTGGGTTTCCATGACAGACAGCTAATAGAATGTATGCCTTCATGCTCCCTGCCTTCCTTTAGGTATTACACCCGGACAATTTACCAGTTCCAGTTTCAGGAGGCACTTTGCAAGGCAGCCAACCATGCTGGCCCTCTTCACAAATGTGACATCACCAATTCTACAGCAGCTGGTGGGAATTTGAGGTAACAAAGCCAGTTTTTCACATTTGTAAGTCAATTTGTAAGGGCATAGCAAAGTCTAAGTCATCCTTGACAGCTTCCACATTGCATCAAGAATTTATTTTGCTTGAAAATTTAGCATTAATCTTCTCAGTTAATTTTTACAATTTGAATAAATTTTTATCAGCTGAGGATGTAAACATCAAAGGTTGAATTACCTGTTAATGAGAAAATAATATAGTTTTGTTAATAAAAGCTTTGATATTGATTGCAGATTGTTTTGCTAGATGTCTAAACAAGAACATGTTAGTAACATATTACCTCTCTCTCCATTTACACAGACAATTGCTTGAATTGGGCAAATCCAAGCCCTGGACTCAAGCGCTGGAAAGTGCAACAGGAGAGAAATACATGAATGCAACACCCCTGCTCCACTACTTTGAGCCTTTATTTAACTGGCTGCAAAAGAACAATTCTGGCAGATCCGTTGGCTGGAATACAGACTGGACTCCATGTATGTACTTCTTGTGGGTGAATTTAGAACGTTCATTAGTCCACATAGACCTTGACCAGCAAAGTCCTTGTCTCTCAATAGCTGTTGAAGGCTTCTCTCTTTATGGAGATGAGGTATGGGAGATTATACTAAGTTTCACTCATGTCAAGGCAAACCAGAGTCAGAAAAGTTACTTTTTTGGTTTGCTGTCATGTGCAATTCAAAGAAGGGAACTTGGGGGAGGAAGAGAGAGAGGAAAAATGCGTTTTTCATCCTGTTCTGATGATGTTGAGTGTTGAACCATCCAGACTATTTACTTGCAATCATTGTCAGTACTGGAGAGCCCTGTAACCTTTAGCCTGTCCCTCATAGTGGGATTCACCATGCCAAACCCCAGCACCTGCATATGAGCTTCCCATTCCTTCCATTGCAGCAAAAGAGGTGTTTCCTTCAGGACATGTCTGAATAAGGCCAGAGAACTACTCTCTGGACATACTCCTTCTTTCAGTCCACTACAAAGCAGGGCTTGACAATGTCATGGCTGACGGCTCAGGTGCAGATGGAGGTGGTTAAAGGGAAACAATATAAATCCCACCAAGTTGGCCTGGGAAAGCAGGTGAAGCTGCAAGGAAAGTCAAGCTGTCCCAGCATTTCCCACTAGCTTTATGTCACTTCAGCTCTGACACAGTCCTTGTTTCTTTTTAAATCAGATTCTGACAATGCCATCAAGGTGCGCATCAGCTTGAAAGCAGCCCTGGGAGAAGATGCGGTAAGTGTACTTGCACTGGGGCACTGTATTGCTTAGGCAACAGAAGTGCTGTGTGGGCTGCTCTCAGGAAGCAAGGCAGGTTTGAACTGATTTTGTGTCTGAAGAGTAGCGTCAGCAGAGATGAAGGGCTATCACACAGAAGATGTCTTGTCTGGGTTTGTCATCTACACTGCATTTTGAGTTACTGGAGGCACCTCTTCAGGGATCAGCCTCACTCATGTTAAGGAATACATCTCAGCTGGATGGGCGGAGTTATTCTGTGGAGATACCAATCATTTTCTACCTGAAGCACAGGAGGAACTGTGTACTTAAAAACTGCCATATTTTACCCAGCTATGCTGGTGTGTGTCTAAGTAAAAACGAAGACTTTATCCTATTTTCTTCCATCATGGCTGCAGTAGCTGCCTTCAGAAATTAAATTAGCTACTTAACATTAAATATGGAGCTAAAAGAGAGAGGCTGAATCCTACTGAATATTATCAAATATTTTCCTGCTGCAACACTTCTGAATGTCTGTTTGCCCGTTCACTGTAGAGCCCATTTGTGCTGGGCAGCACAGGAAGAAAAGGGTCTTTTGTTCCCACAAGTGTGCCTGCTCTTCCTGATGACACCAGGTGGGCCTATAAAACTGAACAGCAGCTAAAAACACTCAGCTAAGCAAAAGATGGCATTTTAAGATTTTACACAGTGTTGGCTTAGCCCATCTGTTTAGCACAGCCACCTGGCTGAAAATTTGCTCTTCATGCTAGCTCTATCTCTTGATGTCAGTCTCACAGAGGCAGCCTAAGAAGCTTCAGAACACATACTCTTGCTTGTGCTAATAGCTGTGTTCACCTTGTAGATCATTAGTAATTTTCCAAGAATGCGTGTGTCATCAGCTGGTCATTTAGACCTGTGCACCAGAGCCCATTGGACTGGCAGGGCTGCAGTACTATGGGTTCATTTTTGATAGGAATTAATGCTCTTGCTTCTATCACTCTCTCGCACGCATGCCTCACTGCTGCTTTATTGCTTCCCAGACTGCTGAGTCGAGTTAGATACAATTCAGCGCTGATATCAGCAGCATGAATAGGTTCCATATTACAACACATTTATTAGTCATTATGGTTAATGTTTATCTTAATTCCATTTTTATGCCTGCCTTTTGCCATCATAGCTTTTGTTGTGCAATTGAGCAGCTGTAAAACAATTTCATACAGATTACTTAATTTGAATTATTGTGTGGACAGTAGGTTCCTAAGCTCTGATACGCAAGCCACGAATTTTCCTCCCAAAACTAGTCCCCATCACTATTGTGTGAGAAACCTTCTCATTTGGGAACTTTTTACTTTGCCCCTTCTAGTGGTTCACAGCACACAGAAACTGGGAATATGGTGTAAGTGCTTGTTTAAGTATTTGGAGGTGTCTTGCACAGTTAAAAGAAGTGGTGGAGTCACTTCCATGGAGGTGTAGATGTGGCACTGAGGGACATAGTTCATAGGCATGGTGGAGATGGGCTGCTGGTTGGACTAGATGATCTTACAAGTCTTTTCCAACCTTAACAATTCTATGATCCTGTGATCAGAACAGCAAAAGATGTGAGTATGCGGAGTTACTGGAGGATAAGGGGCAGCTGCATCTCCACCAGGCAGTCCTGCTGCTCCTAGTGACTGCCCTGAATGGCACCAGCACAGAAGGTTCAGAAGCACAAAGTGCTGTCAAATCAAGCACTGTGGCTCATGGATGGCCTTGAGCCAGCTATGCCAGAGTGTGTTCTGCTGCAATTACCCTTCTAATTTTTCTTAGGCTGGTCTAATTAAAGCTGCAGCCACAGCACCATCAGTGTAGCTGATGAAGCAGAAACATTCAGCTTTGCTGTAGCTGTGTGTTGTGCAAGTGCCCTCACAAGGAAGGCTGTTACAAGTCCCTTGCTGAGTCACTCTGTCTGTCTTACCTAAAATAAAACTTTCGTGAATGGTAATAACCTTGCCACCATTTGAAAACAAAACTGTTCACAGTTCCCCACTGCGACTGTTACATGTGTGATCTTATTACATAAAACGTTGAAATGGAAAGCAGTCATTCTGCTGGCACATGGGTGCATTTTTCCATGGAAAAGAAAAGGAAAGAAAGAGGCCAGGTGTGCACTGCCTTTTCAGATGCTTATGATGTGTTGCGGGAAACACAGGGAGATCGTTTGACTTTGAAAGCAAAGCAGCCTCTGTGGTAAACAGTGGGTACCAGGTGGGATTTTTGAGATGCCCAAGGTCAGCCTGTGTGTGGTCACTTCTCACATGAAATCATCGAATTGTTAAGGTTGAAAAGTCCACAAAGATCATGTAGTGCAACCAGCAACCCGTCACACCATGCCCATGAACTATATCCTACTTCTACTGTACCTTCTTGAATGTCACTCAAGAAAGTATCTATCAGGAATGGTGTAAAGCTGTTATGGATGGTGTTTATAGATATTCCTGCAATGCAGCCAAATCCAGGGAGGGACAAAGAAACTTATCGTAGAGTTCAGTAGAATTTTTCCTTTCATTCACACGTGGCATTGCCCAGTGGGCTGGGTAGGGTGCTGGTGCTTGCAGAGATTTGTGTTCCCTTCGCAGCTCCCAGGTGCTGCTGCAGAGAGGCAGCACTCAAAGGTTGTTCCTCTGCCTTAAAAGGACAGGTCTACAGATGAAATGATGGGGTCAAAACAAGGTCATTAAAATCAAAGGTGAAATCATTAGACTTCAACTCAGATGCACAATAATTAGTGGGAAGCCCCAGGGAGATGCCTGGGGCTGCAACAGCTTCAGCACCCCACATAGATACTAGGAATTGCAGAGGGACAATGTGATGGAGTGTGTGGCAGCGGGGAATACCTTCCTGGTTATTTTTCTGCAAAGCACTCAGATTAATGGAGCTAAAATGACTTCCTGCAATGCTATCATGACACAAGTAAATAAAACAGAAGTGCATGCCAAGCATTGCAATTACTATTTATAACTTGCAGTACAACTATCACCTCTGATGGTTTCTTGTGCTCTCTTTGCAGTATGTGTGGGATGCAGATGAGCTCTTCTTGTTCAAGTCGTCCATTGCCTATGCCATGAGGAAATACTTTAAAGATGTGAAGAATCAAAATGTTGACTTCCAGTGAGTGGTTTTCATACCCCTGCTGGCTGTGTCTGTATTGCTTCTGGCTTGCAAGCAGTATGAGTTGGTGAAAGTCATTATTATTTCTGTTGAATACAAAGAGGAGAGGTGATAGCAACCATGTCAAACATCAGCTGGTTGTAAAAGGCAAGGTGCCAGCTTCGTTACATGCTGTTCCTTCTCTTCCTGACAAGTCTGAAATTCAGAAGCAGAGTGCTGAAGTTAGGCTGCTTATCAGATGGAGAAGTGAGCCTTGAGAATTTCTGGGCAATATAGATAGATCATGGAAGAGATACTGATTTAAAAAATTTTTCAACAATGTATGTTTATGATATTGAATATCTGAGAAGTTTTGGGTCAAGGAAAGATAAGCTTGTTGAACATAATGCATTAGAATTCTATGCAGACTTATGAATCTTATCTGAGTTTACTTATGAACGTAAAATCTATCATCTCAGACTGATTTCGGTAAGAAAAATCTCCCTTTATCCTAGTCTCATGAAAAACTTTCAGATGCTCTTTACTTATGCAACTGTTTAGTACTACTGTATAGAACACCAGTCATGTGATGCCTAGGATCTATCCCTAGCAGAATATGAGAAGGACTTTTTTACACTTGGTATTCCATACATCACCTTTCTTACAAGACCCATCCCAAATACTCAAGAGGCCCAAGTATTCTTGTTCTGTAGCTGATTATGTGCTTTGGGAAATTACACCAAGGATTGTCCCAGGTTTGGAATAGATTCTCTCCATCTAAAGGTACTCCTTAGCACATAGAAAATGAAATTATTACAGTGTAATTCTTTTCATTTCCAAGCTGAGGTCACTAGGAAGCATTCACTCAGCATTGCCTGTCTAATGCAACCATTCCATTACCTAAATTTAAAGATAATGTCATCTCAACAGATGAGAAATCTTTATCTTCTGTTTCTCACTCAGGGTTGCAGACATTCACATTGGGAAAGAGACACCAAGGATCTCCTTCTACCTTACAGTCAGCATGCCAGGTAATGTTGGTGATATTGTGCCCAGAGCTGACGTGGAAAATGCCATCAGGTGAGATTTTTATTTCTGGGGGAAAAAAAAGAATGAAAGGTTACAAGGAAAAACGAAGCTTAAGCTTGATGAAATAGGAAGTCTGATAAGAAATTCAGTTCTGCAGTTTACATGGATTAGGATAAGAGAAACTGTGTGACAGGAGAAAAACAATCTGTCTATCTCATGGTATCTTGGACAGAAGCCAATGTAAAATGCTTCAAGGGGCTTGTAAAACTGCCATAACACACCTAATTGCATCATACTTTGCCAGGAAATGTCATTGCTCAATTTCTAACGGGAACTATCCTATATTCTGAAATAATGGGGCATGGTAGTAATGTGTGCATGCACAAATGAGTGTTTCTTCCTCTTGTTATTGAAAAATCAGTGCAAAGTTTATTGTTAGCAGGGACTAAAGTGATGCATTAGAAAGAAATCCAAATGTATTTGATCAGAGAGAAATGAAGAGATCAGGGCAGGAGCTAGTTCCCACTCATGGGTCAATGAACAGCTCTTTTATAGCACAGTTTGACACCACAGTAAGTCACTGCTGTAAAAATGATAAGTAAAACTACAAGACTGCAGCTGGTCATGGATAAAATACAGTGGAATAAGAAGAGGGCACAGATATAAAAGTAGCAACAATATAAGATGACATTGAAAAAGTAGTTAGAGGAAAGAGTGAATCAAGGGAGAGTACAACCATGGAAATATTGTCCAGATTGAACTCACAGAAGTAAAAGTTCAGGGAAAGACACAAAAAAGACAATGAGAAAAGTGTTCAGGGCAAGAAATATCATGGATTGTGGTTGTGAAAGGCTGTAGGAGGGAAATAGGTAGGACGAAGTCAAAGCTGCGATTTTCTGTCATATAACCAAGTTAGTAACGGGTATAGAGAACGAGAAGCAAAACACAAATAGCGAATGAGATTAGAAAGCTGCTTGCCTCATTTTGATAAGCTGTTCAATCTGGCTTTAAGAGCTTAGACAGTGTCTGAACATGTTACTTAAGCTGCCGTGTTTGTTATCCACCAAGCTGTGACAGAAAGAGTAGGGGGCTTAGCAGTACCTCCTGCCATCACCTGATCAGTTCAGTGGGAGCTTGGCATACTGGAGAACTATAAAGGAACTGAAAAATGTTTATTTCCTTCAAACAAACTTGTAATGTGCTCTTGATGGCAGGATGTCTCGGGGACGAATCAATGAGGCTTTCAAACTGGATGACAACACGCTGGAGTTTGAGGGCATAGTACCAACCCTGGCCACACCTTACGAACCACCAGTCACCGTCTGGTTAATTATATTTGGGGTGGTCATGAGCCTGATTGTCATTGGAGTTATTGTCTTGATCATCACTGGTCAGAGAGATAGAAGGTGAGTGGTAGTTTTGATACTATGATCTGGGAGAAGTCCCAGATGGCTAAATCATCAGGGTGCTTATAGATGAGCCCTGCCCTTTCCATCAGCATTTCAGCTCCCTGATGAACACTTGACAGCTTTGGCAACTTAGTGCAAGTTTCCTTTCATCAGCACTTTAACCATGGCAGCTAGACATGCTGTGGCTGTAGAGCTGTGGCATAGCTGTTCTTCTGCCAGCCTTGGTGCGAGGCTGGTGGAGAGCCTGCTTGGAGCACAGTGCCTGCTTCAGCAGCAGGGTGTGCTCACATTCATCAGCACCTGCAGTCTTCAGAGATGTTACTGGAATTTTAGCACGGATGCCATTTCCCTTAAAAATTACTGCATCGACACCAGCATATTTGGGTTGTTTTTTCATCTCACCCTTAATGGTAGTTGGCTTGCTACAGTTTCCCTTAAAACCAACACAAACTCTCTTTTGGTATAAGTATTCCCAGTTAAGAACAGTATTATATACAATAGCCTGTTCTAGGGATCCAGAAGGACTTGAATAGCACGAGGTCTTGTAATACAAAAAGAATTTTTGTATTACAGGAAAGCAAGAAAAAGAAGGAATAAAGCAGGATCAAACTGTGAAGTGAACCCTTATGATGAAGATGGAAGAAGCAACAAGGGTTTTGAGCTATCTGAAGAGACACAAACATCCTTTTAGAAGATGTGTTAGCTTGTCTTTTTTTTTTGTTTTGTTTTTCATTTCACTTGTAAGAGTGGTGTCTAGCAAGGACCAAAAAACTATGGATGTCATCAGACACAATGCCTTCGGATGGGTAACAGTAACTGAATCTGCTGTTTATGTGGTACCTAGAAAACATGCAAACAAACAAAAAAAAGCAAGACTTTTATGTCATGTGGCTTTTCTATGAATTATATTCATCATATTACACACTCTCTGTGCTTCTTTTCATAGATGTGCTATATCTCATTTATCTTTGTTTCCTCTGTAATGAGATAGAAAATCTTGGAAGTATAGAGCTGTGTATAGCTAAAGACAGATGAGAGTAACTCACATACTTGTGATGCCTGAGGAATATCTTTCCAGGAGGAGAGCTCAAAAGTGTGTGTAATAGAGAGAAAAAAAAAAAAAGTCCACCAGAAGAATCTTAGTAATGGACTCAGTCTGGTATGAATTAAGAGCAATTTTTGCACCTTCAGGAATCTATGTCAATGTAAAATGGATGCTGAATGATAACTAGCAAGCACTGGAACATTGTTAGGAGGCTGTAATATAAGTTATTTTTTTAACTGTTTGCTGGGTAAGTGTTGTACAGACCAAATAGCATATGCTCTCTGGTAAATAAATAAATAAATGAGTAAATAATCTGTGCTATGTCCTTATCAAAACATGAAATAAATTTCCTTAATAATAAATGATTAGTAAGTCAGCTATTGCTTCTGTGATACAAAATACTGCATTACAAATACAGCATATTACAAATATGAATTGTACAACTACATAAATACTATTACTTACTATAGTAAATTCACCATATTTACAATATATTATAATTCACTATCTTTTGCACTATAGCAATAATATTATTACACATAAGTATTTCACAGACATCATAGCAGCATAAAATGTACTGAATTGGAAGAGATGCAAAAGGGTCATGAAATGCTGACATAATTTTATATAACAGTTTGGGGAGTTTATATTTTTTAATGTATGTGTGTGTGTATAGGCATGTGCTCATGTATATAAACATATACAGAAGTAAGAGAAACCAGCCCTGGAGCTGGGCAGAAAATAAGAACTCCACTTCATGGAAGAGTTTCTAAGCATTCATTTCAAAGGAGAGAAGCTTTTCAGAAACTTCTTTATTTCACAATCTCTTCATATTTTGTATATATTAGGTGAGCATTTTACAAATGTCAGTATGCAACTTCAGATTCTCTGTTACAGTGATGAAACTTCAGATGTATTTGGTATTTCTAGATGGAATGACGTTGCCCTTCATTAGTATAACTCTATGAATGTTTGAAAGTTGGGTGTTTTTATTTAACAATTCAGTATTAATATCAGGAGAGAATTTTCTGCTGCTCAGTAGTAAAATATTTGACTAAGCAATTATAGTGTTTTAATTTTTTTCAAATTTTTACTTTTCAAGTTTTATATAGATCACCAAAATGTACCATTTATTATTGCCATGACCTCATAAAAAATGAAAGAAAAAAAAAAAGTATGGAAAGAATCAATAAGTCCCTAAGGAACTTCCTATATGTAGCAGAGTTGCAAATATTTTAGTTAGGCAGCTTAGAATAAATTCAAAATCAGACATACACCCTGAGGGCCAAAATTAAAATCAATACTGCTAGTAAACAAACTGATGTAATATTTTACCAATAGCAATTTCTACGTAATTGAAAGTGAAATGATAACTACTTATGTTGTTACTTGCAGCAGTTCTACATTTGACCTCAGGCATCAGCTTCAGGGAATTACAAAGGAAAACTGCATTCAGATGAGATGTGATAATCAGAAAGCCTAACAAGCATGTATTTCCTCATTTACATTTCCAGCTGAAGCCAAACATTGACAGCTTGGAAACATGGAAGGAGTGTATACAGTTGCTATACATCTCAGTGTCTGAGAAGTCCAAGGCTGACAGAATGAATTACACACTTTCACAGCATCTTTTAAGATACAGTCACCTGCAGAGTATCATAAAGTCTTTCTTCATATACTTTTTGGTCAAATCCCTAATTAAATTAGAAGACTAATATGCAGTATAACAGAGGTGGCTCATGTCAGGAAGAGTTCAGGTTTAACACTCTTACAGAAGACAGGTGGTATGGAACCAGCATGCACAGTCATCTGTATGTGAATCTTCTTTTTCAAGGCCTGCTGTCTTCTCTCAGCACCTCAAAAAATGATAGGAGCTGATGAAAGGCAGGACGCTTTTCTGGCAGCTGAATGAAGCAAAGATGATGGATAAAGTTATTTAGTTTTAAATGCATGCAGAAATTCAGAGAGACAGTGGTGCTCATGGCACAAAAAAAATTAAATTTATTTTTTATATTTTTATTCTGTTGTGATAATTTTTTCTTCTTTCTTTGCATTAACATTTCTCTCAATTTTCTGACAATAATATTTAAAAAGACTATCGTCTCTGTCATTTCATGGTATCACCAACAATATGCCAAATGGTTCTTTGCTGCATGTGAAGAACAGACAATGGACTAAAATTTACTTGAGGAGAAACAATACATCAGAGTAATTCTTGGCACAGAAGACACATCTCTCAAGATAACATCAGCATAATCAGCATTTGACTCCTAGAAGACTCACAGATGTGAAAACCCACTCCATCATTCTAAGGGTGGTGTTATTTCATGCAACTTTAGCTATCTAAAAAGGAAGAGGTCTCCTCTAAGTTAAGATACTTGTACATGAATAGAAATAACACATATGCTGCGATGGTTAAAATATAAGGGAAAAATGGTTGTGGGGAAGTACAACTAGTCATCCTGTAACCATAGGAATTTAATTTTCAGAACTCAAATTTTAAACCAATAAATTAGTGAGAAGAATTTTACCCTGTGTATTACATTGACATTGAAAAGTATTTTAATGTACACACAGATACACATACCTCATGCCAGCAGTTGTACATTATCTGGTAGGTGATGTCTGAAACTAGTTGCGGTCTATAAAGTCTGTATCCTTGAGAAACTTTCTCAATCACCTGCATGTTATCATACAACTCATAGGGCTGCTTTCCCAAAGTGAACACCTCCCACATTAAGATACCTGCAGAAGTGTTCACAGCAATGGTAGGCAAGAAATGGAAGACAAGTAATGACAACCAAAAAATGTAAGAGAATCCTTCTTTCCCTTTTATGCAACTGATCAGACTCCATGGAGAGTAATGTTCAAAATACATACAAATATTCCCTTATATAAATGTGTATATGTACACAGGCAGATACAGCATTAGAGAAGGAAAAAGAAAATGATAGTTACAGTTACAGTTATACAGTTTTTATAGAATAAATATAACAACATTTTTAATGATCTTTTGAAGCAAGCAAGACATAAACTTCTTTGGTATCAGAAAGATTCCCAAATGCTTTGTGATCTCTACTACACATAAATATAAAAATTGGATTTTACTGAAGCAATAGAAACACTGGAAAATATAATAATCATTAATTCATGAAAGACTGCTTCACTAGAAACTACTTCTGTTGAAACTAAACATATGTGATAAAGTGAAATATTTATTTATTCACAATATAGAATCATTAAGGTTTGAAAAGACCAAGAAGATCACCTAGTGCAACCACCAACCCATCACACCATGCCCACTAACCACAACTCTCAGTGCCACAGCCACACTGTTCTAAAATTCCTCCAGGTATGGTGACTCCACCACCTCCCTGGGCAGCCTGTGCCACTTCCTCACCACTCTTTCTAAGAATAATTTTTTCCTAACATTCAAATTTGTTATTAATACTGTAATTATTTATTTTTCCAAAGGGTAATGTATTGGATCTTCAACTTCCCTCCAGCTTGAAGATTGGAGCTTTACAGTGTCACAGTGAGATTAGAGTAAAATGATACCCAAATCTCACCTTTCCCTCATGAGAGCACGAAACAGCCAAGACTGTTTGTCCTCCAACATCTGCTTTTGGCATGTGACTACTTTGGTTCAGTTCTTCAGCCCTTCAAAGACTCACTATTTTAAAGCAGTCAAACCAGGACTGGCAGATTTAGCTCTTCCCTTGCTTCCACTGTATCAGTGGATAATGGCAAAATGATGGGAAATAGTGTTCTCCATTGAAATTAATGCTGATATAGAAGTTAATGATAACAATGCTTGGAGTCAGGATTTCATCCATTAAAACAAAAAGAAAATTTATCACCAGAAAATCCATCTTTTGATGTAATTGCATATATTATAAAAACATTGCAAAGGTAACAATTGAGCTGTTTATCTGCCAGACATTAACAATTTTGGGAGACTAGTTGAAGTTAAAGATAAAAAAGAAGTATCGCATTTGGAAGCACTTTCATCTGTTTTATTCATCAATGTTCAACCTCAAGTACAATGGGTTGCCAAACTTTCATCAAATCGTCCGCTGCTAACAGCACTACTATTTGCTCCTACTGCAGGAGCAAATCCACGTAAGTGAATTTAAGCCCACTCACAAGTGGCTCCCCTTTCTTTGCTGCTTTTTTCAGACTTTCAGTAACACTGAACAGACTCCAGGGATTTTTAAATTGCTTGAAAACCACTGAAGTATAAGTTCAAATGTTTGAAATTCCTGCATAGAAAATGATCTTCAAATGCATTTTAATTTTTTCCAAGATGCAGTGTTCCAGGTTCTCTGGCACACCTGACTCATGCACAGAGTCCATTCTGACCACATAGACTAATAGAACAGCTCTTAGATTTGGGCAGCTCAGGTTTACGTTCCGCAGTCAAAGTCACTGTCTGATCTTCAGTGTCAACATTTAACATATTGAATACATGTAAAGCAACTGAGGAGTGGTCAACTTTCTGAGTGCCTAGATGAAAAAAGATTGGGCTAAAAATTCCAAAAATTCCTATTTTGATTCATAAAAATATTAAATGAGAGTATAAGCTGTAATTGCTTTTTACATTATCTCAACATGTGTCTAGTAATTTCATATACTAAGATTAAGAAATTCAAACATGGTAACATATACAGATATGTATGTATATGCATAATTCTATACATACCAAAGGCCCATACATCTGACTTGCTACTAAATTTGGTGTTAAGAAAAACTTCTGGTGCTGACCACTTCACTGGAAACTTGGTTCCAAGTGAACTTACATACAGATCACCCAGGACGTACCTAAAATGGAAGAAATGAATTTGGTTGTGCTGGTTGAAGGGAAATTTTGCCCAGGAAAATCCGACAGAATCCCAAACTGGTAGAAAGGTAAGTGGTAGAAACATTAGCTGTAAACAGTAGATCAGATAATTGCTATCAGTGTGTTAGAGAAATAATCACAGAATCATAGAACTATAGAATGGCTTGGATTGGAAGGAATCTCAAGATTATCTAGTTTCAACCCCTCTACTGTGGGGGTGTTCTGCTATGTCCCAATGCTTCCTGTTGCACTGTCACCTTGTGAAACACCTTATGTTCTTCAAGCTTTCTGAGCTGCAGTATGTGACCAGTGCCCATGGTTATAATATCAGGCACTGCTAAGATTTACTTTGCTCCATCAGCTTTGCAACTGCAAGGAGCCATAGACAGCTTTTAGGCATCCCTTATCCTCCTCATCTTCATCAGACTAAGCAGCCCCTGTCCCCTCAGTCTCCCCTTGGAGGACTTGAGGCTGCCCATTTTCTCCCACTGCCCTCCACTGAAGCTGCTGATGCAGGTGGTTAGCCCATGGATTAAGTGAATATGGTTAGCCCATGGATTAAGTGAATATGGTCTGGAAAAAAGCAAACTGAGATTTCCTTAACAAACATGAGTAGTGAAATCTCTCAGCTGCATCTAGCCTTTAAGCATTAACTTTCTGAGACAGAAGAGTGTCTTTATTCTAACCCTATAATGGTTTAGGGTCCATTAAGGGATAAGAGACGCAAAAAGCTGTAACACATTGTGGTTTAACTTTACTAATTGCCTGTTATTTGCTCATCAATACCAGTAAACCATAAATACACTAATATCATAGCTTCACAAGGCTCCCAATCCTTATACTTACCTTGTCATCCCAAAGTCAGATAGTTTCACAGTAAGGTTGCTGTCAACCAAACAGTTTCTTGCACCCTTTAGTAGAAAAATGAGGAAATAGATGAGTAGAAGAAGACTGAAGTGGAGGAAATGATATCACATCTTCCACATCTATCCACTAACATTTCAAAAACAGTGAAATTTTTGACTGAAGCAGCTGGAAATTCTAAGGCATTAGTAAGAAGTTCTCTCATTTTGCTATTGAAAAACATTCTTTATCATTACCTCAGCTTTACAAATGAGGACATTGGAGGATGAGCAAACCCACATTCAGCTAGAAAGACAGCAACAGATCTAAAAACTAAACTGTTTATCAAAGCGCATCCTGCTGCAGGGTCCTTTTTTGTAGTCTCCGAATTTATCAAGGCATCAAAAGCAAGAAGGAAAACATTGATTTGATTATCCACAATGCATTAAAAACAGCATGAAACAATAAAAATTGATATAAACACTCTGATTTATTAAAGTTTCAGTAAGAATACAGTTCTACAAATGATCACCAGAGAACACTTGTCTAAAGTTGTATTTTCTGCCTCTGCATGCTCATTAATTTTTTTGTGATACAGTTTGAATCTACAGCTAGAAATCAAGCTCAAATTTTATCTCTCTCTTCCCATGGTGTACAGACAGTTTTCAGAAATGGACTCTGTATTTGATACTTGAACACTGCTATCCATATTGTCTGTCATTCCTCATTCCTGAAGGAGAGTGTAAAAATTAGTGACATATGGATCGAACTACTTTGTTTGCAAATAGAAATGAATCTTTGAAGGCATCAACAAGGCAGCATATAAAATGGTACCTGAGGAGGTGGGATCCATGTTGGAAAATCCATATCAAGTCCATAACATAAATCATTAACAAATATTCCAATATATTTCTGTCTGGAGTTAGAAGGCAAAATACTGCTACTGGCTCTGAAATTTGTGTACGTTTACCTTTAACAGGTCCAAAAATAACTGCTTATTTCCCCAAAGACTCATGCTACTACTGTTTATAGATATGTTTTGCATAAAGTTTGGGTTCAGGACCATGAAATGACTGACCCTCACACTGAGAGCAACTTGAAATACATTCTTGAAAACAGTGCCTTATAAAAGCATTCAAAAGAGAAGGCAACTGCAGACTTTCAAGTTCTGTTCCTGCTTGCAATGCACAAGAATGAACTCCCATTTATCCTAACAGCATCCATACTTGTTAGAAGTTTCCAATTAGATAAATTAGGGATTTAGCCCTAAAAATAGTGCCCCACATCTTTAATGCTGCACCTCCTTCTCCTGGAGGACTAAGTCACCAGTTCAGATTGAATATTTTGGTTTACTGATGCTACAATTGTGCTGCAAAGTGCTGCATAAATCCCTGAGCCTACGGTCCATACATGCAGGCAACACAGTATGCAGTGCTGGGGCCCTGCTAGCCCACCCAGATCTGAAGCAGAGAGGTTAGCTTGTGGGCAGTGCTGTTTATATGTGGCTATAAAGCTCCTAACCCAGAGGTACTTTGTTCTGAGCCAGCCAGGTGTCTCTGCTCTGCAGACCATGACACTTTTTGGGTGAGTACCAGGAGAGCCAGAGCAGCTGTGACTGAACTTTAGGACAGAACTGCCTCTGCCTTTCCTGTTTCACTTCTGTGGGATAACTTACCAAGTCTCTATGTATGAGCTGACAGCTCTCCAGAAATGCCATAGCATCACAAACATCATAGCAGATTTCCAGAAGCTGAAGGGGCTGTAACTCCTTCCCATGTCTCTGTAGGTAGCTGAGCAAACTGCCATTTGGCATATATTCCATCACTAGATAGATGGGATGCAATTTTGAACATACTCCATACAGTCTAACAAGTTTGGGATGATTAAGTTTCCTGAAATAAAAGCAAATAAAACAGTAAGAGAATGAATATATGTGATCGAGCATTTCTGTAAGTTTATTTCTTCAAATATTAATGCAGCATTCTTTGAGAAATTCTTGAAAATGAATCTAGTATTATCTTAGACCTCAAAGTATTCAGTTTCAAAAGGCACTGAGACTCCTTCTGCTCATTACTGTGAATCTCAGTATTGATGACAACCAAAAGAAGTATTGATAAAGTGTCAAGTTCATAGTCTGAAAAAAATGTAAAATAACATTTAGTAGAGAAAATGTGCAGCCTTATTGGTGGAAGAAAATGTAACTGAGCGGGAAGGGTGGTCTCTATAAATTTTCTGCTAAAACCATGAAGCAACATTTTCAGATTCAGAATGGTGTTCATATCAGCTAGTTGCCAGGAAGGTAGTGCATGCCTTCAAGACATGAGATAATAGAAATGTTCTTGAATTCATGTGCTTAATATCATTTCATGGAATTTCACTGGAGATTCTAACATGATTATCTCTTTGGACTCAGAGATTAATGCTTCAATCAAAAGTATCTTTATATTGTTGATATTTCCCAGTTGTATTTCCCACCTGCAGGATGGCAAGAACGGCCTTCTAATCATTTATCAACATTATTTAACGCTGTTTTTAAGAGGAAATTCTTTTTCCAGTGTCTGCTTTGCATTACTGATTAAGGTTTGGAGAAATCATTGTTTCCAAATACGTAAGCAAAGCTTACATCATGGTCTCAGCTTCTTCTATGAATTCATCTTCTGACATGACTCCCTCTTTAATCATCTTTACAGCCACATCATATTGTCCCTTCCACTTTCCCAGATGCACTGTTCCAAACTGACCACTTCCCAGCTCTCTCAACGGGACAATTTCTTCTCGCTTCAGCTCCCAGATTCCTAGCATGACAAAGAAATTCCCTTAAGCAAAAAAATAACAAATGTAAGCTCCATGTCTGTCATGTGCAATGCTGTTGTTTTCTCTGAAGGGCTACAAAATCCTGCTGCACTGATGTAACATACCTATCTCTAATCCCAGCTTCATGTCTGAAGAACACTAAACTTCCTATGAGTATTGTTAGCTTCTGCTTAGGTTTAATCTGTACAAGCAGTTTTGAGAATGTTTTATGCATCAAATTATAAATATCCCTGCAGGAGATTGGAAAACAAGTATGACTGTGCCAGTTAATAGTGCAGAGGGAAAAAAATGGGAAAGGAAACTCACATGATGTTTCATGTTCAATATAACATTTGACATAGAGTGTCTTAAAAAGACATAACATGGAAGTTGGCAATGGAATGTTGGCAAAGTAAAATAGCCTCAAAATGATAAGCTCAAAGATTCTGCAACTTTCCAAAAGCTGGAAAGAAGTAAATAATGATTTTCTGGTCTTGTTTTTATTCGTGGCCAAGACTGACACTATAAAATTATTTTCCTACCATTTCCCAATGAAGCTGTCGCTGGGACTTTATTTATTTGTGTAGAAACCACATGCTGGAGTCTTGTCACGATACCTACAAATGAAACCCATTAAAGGTCTCAATATAAAAATAAGTACTCTGAATCAAATAACATACAGGGAATGAATGCATAAACACAAACACACACACCATATTACAACCACCCAGGTAAAGACAACAATTTTTAGCAGCTTCATCACTTCACAAGACCAAGTATTTTCTGTGCTTAAGGGTTTTCTGAACATTTTTTTAACAATTTTTTCTTTGCAATACCTCCAGCAGTGGCACTGCAGGAAGAGGCAGTAAAATATCAAGAAGTACCGTACAGCAAAGCAAAGCAACTATTTTGATTGTGAATACAGTAGATCAAGTTCCACCTAAATTCTCACAAAAGATGCCACAAAATTTAGAACATTCAGCATTGGAAGTTGTTTGTGTCAACTCTGAGTAGTGAGGAAGACTACATCAGAGCCAATCAAGTAGAAAGAACACATAGGATTACCTGCTGAATTGTGCTGGTGGTAGTGTATAAGTTTGGGAATGGATTCAAAACAGTGATTTTCAGTGAGGTAATACTTATTCTCAAGGTTTTTTTGCACATGGTAATGTTTGACTGTTCCTTTTTCACTTCTGAAAAACACAACAAAATACTGTGTGTGTTAAAGCCTTGCAAAGTACCTTCCAGCCCATGCATTAATAGATAAGTTAGCTGAGGGACAAGTTACAGCACTCCAACCAATCAAATAACTAAATATATAGCAGATCTGATCAGGGAGACTGTTACATTTTCCTCAGTCAGATTTATTCACACTGTACACCAGTTGACTATTTAGAACAGACTGAAGCACATTACAGAGTTTTGATTTATACTCCAATGTAGCCTATATTTGTCTCCCAACATTTACATCCAGAGCCAATAGCTTTCATGTACTACCCTTGCAATGGCTCTACATCTAACTCTGAGCACCTATGAATAAAAGGAACACAGTTAAATCTAGCTCTAGTCTGCTCCAGAAATCAACATTTCCACATTTTCTTCTGCTTTTTAACTTCTACCAAATCCTTCTCTTCCTTTCCCCTCCCTTCCAAAAGCCAGTTCAAATAACCAGTATGACCTGAAAGTGTCCGAGGTTCACCTTCAACACAATGCAGAGATTTTGCTGGAGATGAGTCACACCAAGTATAATTTCCATTGCACGCTCATAGAAAGGATACTTGGATACTCACTTGGATACTTGGATTCTTGGATACTCACTCATTAAATGTGCTGAGTACAGACACAGTATAAATTCCTGCCTGGCTAGATTTCCGCACCATAAAAGCTCCTTCTTTCCCCTAAAAATAAGTAAGTAAGTAAGTAAATAAATAAATAAATAATAAAAAGAAAAATATAATAAAATTAGGAAAATCTACGAGGCTGGGATTCGCTCCAGTGGGCTTTAGACTTTTACACTGGAATGTCCACAGATAAGAGGAGATATGACTCATCTGTCCTTTAAGAATACCTTAAGACAAGACAAACTATGCCTCAGAAATATTGATTTCTCTTCTTAAAAAGGGGGGCTAGATAACTGCTTGTGGTATTCCAATGTAGATGTTTAAAATTGGGTGAGTTGTACCCCAGCCCAGCCATGAAACAAGTAGTATGTCATTTTGATTTGATGCTAGCACAGGTTTTCTGCAGGGTAGATAGCAGATAAAGATTCTCCTCCCTCCTGTCCCTTCCAGATACATTATGTGTTATGTGACCAGACACTACCCCACACCTCCCATTTGAATAAGCACCTTCTCTGCCATACTCAGTAGCTTCGTGTAATACATTAATTTGATGTCATTTTCTCTTGCCAGAGTATTTCTGAATGGTGTAATAACTAAAAAGATTTTCTCTGCATATTAATATATTTGGAATATATATATATATATGTATTTTATGATATTCCAATCCAAACTTTCACTACTTACTTTTACTTCTGTTAACAGCTTACTACACTGGGTTAGATATTCTGTATTTCGGAATTCAATTTTGAAGTGTATAATCTGCTTATCTGTGCAAGAGCAACAATGCATTCAGATATTTTTGGAGATCCGTTTATCAATACTAAGGGAGTACAAGAGTTTCTAGCACTGAGTTATGCAACAGCTATTTGAAGAGCATCAGCATCCTCTAGCTACACAGTGTAGCAAAGACACAGAAACTTTTCTACAGTTGTTAGTACACAAGCAGTAACAGTTACGTTGTACCTTCTGATGGAGCAGCTGCTCAGAATGGGCGCGGGAGATACTAGCAGCATACCAACTGCAAAAGAAGCATTAGGCACATTACTGATAGGCTGATTTCTGGGTGAGGCACAGCAAACTCATGAAAAATGCCATACATGGTAAATATTTTCAAAAATGCTTTTAAAAACTAAAGTTGAGACTTGAACTGCATGTTTAATTTTAGGCCATGATAAAACAGAAACCACTAATTCCTATCAGCTTCCAATAGACTTCTATAACTTGAGATATCTGGGCCCATACTCTGATTCTAGCTTTTTACAGTAAATCCTTACAGGAGGATCCTGCAGTCCTAATGCTCTGTCAGTAGGTCTATCAGAAGTAGTTTGATTTGTCCTGAACCTGGACAGGTTGATCTCCCTAACAGCTGTGAGTTACATAATTTCTCCTCTAATCTTCTGTTTTTCACAATATGTGAGCAAAGTGAGAGATCCCCCCTGGAGGAAACAAGCCAAACATGCTATGTCAGATCATTCTGGGGAACTCATTTAAAGCCTTTTTAACAAAAATTCATTTTATGAAGGATCCTTTTATTAGTGTAAGAGACTGATTTGTCTAAACACTTGGGGTTTTTGTTTGGTTTTTTTTTTGTTGTTGTTGTTTTTTGTTTTTTTTGTTTGTTTGGTTTTTTTCCTGTCCAAAACCAAATACATTCCTGTTGTCAGAAGCCTGTGAGAAGTGATACTACTGATGACCTCAAAGCTGATGACTCAATGAGGTGGTGGATGCCCTGTCCTTGGAGACATCCAAGGTCAGGATGGAGAGGGCTCTGAGAACCCTGATCTGGCTGTAGGTGTCCCTGTTCATTGCAGGGGAGTTGGACTAGGTGACCTTTAATGATTCTATGATTTTATAAATTTAATTATCACTATGTATATAACGTAAGTACATGGAATGACATTGTTCTCTGTACATATAGAATGGAAATACATTCTCTGCCTAAGAATCTTCCTGTTCTCATGAAGATATATCCTACATACTCACTCATGCTGAGCCATGATCTGTTCTTCTGCTGATGTGTGCTCATTGACACTTGAGTTTTCCCTACAAAGACAAAACAATGTACTGAAATGATAGAAAACCAATCAAGAAAATTGTTTTTCTCAGGTGAAACGTCACACTGTGTATATTTTTGAGTAACTGTTTCTATTGTGCCATGTTCCAAGGTGAATATTTAAAAAATTGAAACATATTTAATTCTCCAGATTTTTTTCAGACTTTCTAAACACTTACAGAACCTTTCTCCATCACTGAACAATATGTTGGAAAGACAAATATGCTCTGTGCATGCTGTAGCAAGCAATGAAACTACACATGCCTTTACGGAGTTTACAAAGAGATTGCATCTACCACTTCAAAATTTACACAGAAGATTTCCAAAACTGTACATCTTATCTTGTACTGGAATGTTTGCATACATATAAATGCATGAGCATGCTAGCAAGGCTGACATTTTAACACTGAAATGAGAGTACAAAGACTGAAATCCCAGCATATTGAACACAGTGGCAAAACCCTATTGATTTAAATTAAAACAGGTGATGGGGGAAAAACTTATGTTTTTTGCATTAACATATGAGTCAGGAAGACAAATTGCATTTGATTCTACACCTTGTTGTAAATTATATGCTTAGTACTCAGAAGGTTATTTAAGAAGATAAACATTCCAAAAATATTGCCTGATTTTTTTCTAGAGTCGTGAGGAGAACATTTAAGCAATGGATGGATGCATACTGATTCACCTTGGCTCATCATCATTCAGGAATAACTTTCTCAAATAAGTGCTTGGTACAAAACCTTCATTCCTGCAAAATAAACAGTTCACAGTTCAGCTACCATATATGATTGCATCTTAAAATTGGTCACTTTAAATAGGAAAATGGATTAGCCAGACACATTTTAGAATGCCACTAACAGAAATGCTCATGGTTAAAGCATTTCTGCTTTTTTACGTGACATGGAGAAAATTCAGAGGTAATTTGTTTTAGAAGACTATATTACAATGAATTACGCTTCTCACTAGTCACTGAAATGGCTTCTTTTTCAGTGACTGGCATCATCATATGGAAGATTGGAGCAGCTGTTCAACGATATCATTACATGCCGTCTCCATTGGTGTGATGAAGTATGCCAGTGATTAACAGATGCCAGCAGAGTATCTGAAGCCAGATACAGAAAGTCAGCAGGTAGGCTCAGCACTCTTCCTTAAACAGTGCCAGATGCAGTTGAGAAGCTCAGCTAAGTGAGTATGAGCAGCTGAGCTAGCACATGAATCAGCAGGCAGCATGGCATGTTGGACTAAGTTATGGGGATCCATAGTCACCTGTAGCGGTAAGGGGGTGGGCTGTATGCTGTGCCCACCAGAAAGATAAACAAGGGGAGTAAGAGGTATGTTTGAATATGAATGGAGACAGAAAGGAAGGGTTTCTTCACCACAGATCTCAGTAGAGCGAGAAGAAATTGCATGCAAGAGAATGAATGAAATCTGAAACAGGCCAGCTGTTTGTTCCTACTACACTGAAAACACCAAGATCTTTGAATTTTCCAAGCAGAACTTTGAGGTTTTGTTGTGCTGTATGTGGAGTTTGTCCTTGCAGAATCAATGCTGCAAAAGCCTCAGTTTCACAAGCCAAAGAAAAGAACTATAAATGCCCCCCTTTCTTTTGGTTTCTTTTTGCTCCTTCACCCAGAGCCCTCTGCTCAGGCTCCATTAGCAGAGCTGCCTATATCATACATTTCTGCATAGCTATCAACTTTCCAGTGATGACATTTAGCAGTGAATCTTAGCTTACTGATTTATTATTGTCTTTGCATTTCTGGGGTTGTATGCTGCTTTCTTAATCCAAACAGTATGCCAATCCTGTCAGTTATAAAACACAGACACTTTAACTTCGTGTTGATTTATTTATTTGCTTACTTGCAGATGTAAACTTAATCAATGAATTATGAGTGGATCAAGTAATTCCATTCTGTTCCAAAACAGTTTGGATATCTCCTTGCTTAAAAATTCTTCCCTTCCACATTTCTGTCATGTACATGAAATCAAACTCAAAGAGTATCCATCATGAGAAAGACAAAAAGTCATATCTCTTCCAGGCAGCTCCTGTTTGTTGCATTCTCTTTGTCTCCAGCATGCTCTGAAAGCTGTTTCTTATTTAATGACTTGGGAAGCAATTTTCTTTTCTGCTCCAGCTGGATGTTAATGAAAAATGTTGTATTTAAAGTAGTCAGAGGGGATTCTTCCAGTTGTGAACCTCAAAGAGAATAATTTAATGCTTCTGTTCTATGCTGGATGTAACTGTTTCAGCAGTTCTCATTGGTCTCCTGTGCTGTCACTGCTATTGGAATAGCAACGGTGTTGGTCTAAAGATGATTTGTGCATATGTGAGAGGCAAAGTCTGTAAGAAGAGATGTTATCTTTTTATTCCCTGAAACTAAACAGTTGGAAATAGATAACCAGCTTCAGAGTGCACAAGCTCTTCTTCAGGAACATGTCAAAATTAAAGCCACTGGATACTATTTTAGCTGGTGCACAGGCAATGACTATAGTAAATCTCACCCACACTGGCAGCCAAGGATGATAACGAAAATGGAGTTGTACAGAACACAATGAGGATTCTTCCTAAAGGTTTAAAAGCTACTAATATAGTTCCAAGCTAAGACTAGCTCTAGACCTGTAAGGTATCAGGACTGCCTGCAGTGCTGTCTATGAGGATGAGATATGTGGAAGATCGTGATCATGGAAAAAAGATGTGGTGCAGCACATACTTACCCTTCCAAATCTCTTACTTTCCACCAGGCAAAATCTTCCTCTTGCAATACATGGTATTTATTGCTTTTGACAAGATGGATAGATGAATTTGCTGAGGGTTGATAGTTGCATTGGGCCACAGCCATATTTAGAATTCCCTTGTTTGATGACACAACCTGAGGCAGGCTTCTACGTCTCAGCTTTTGAAGACAGAAGAAATAAAATGTCGAAGAGATACAATGCAGAGTACAGTAAGAAAAGATAAGCAACATACATGATCACATATATCTTCAAAACAGATAATGATATTAAGCAAATTAATCAAAGCTAAGAAGATGGGCACAGGCAAACACCATTTTTTCTCATTCATGTAGAAGTAGAACATTCCAGAAAAATCCATATTTGTGAGACAGGTAAAAACAGAGCCAAGTTCCATCATAATGACACCAGAAGCATTACACAGCAGGCTGACACAACTGTAATAGGAAGCTCTCATTAACAAGATGACATAATAGACTGCACTCATATCAAAAGCCTAACATCATCTGAATCTGATACAGTTTACGGAGCAATTGTAATTCATATGCATTAGACACCATGTGAGCAAATAGTTATATACTCTATAAACAAGTGCAATTATTTACTGTTGTACCAGAAAACTCCATCACATCATCACAGTACTGTAACTTATATATATATATATGTATGACATATATATACATCTTATATAAGTTTTATATATATATATATATACACACACATATGTTTATATATATATATAATATGTATATTTATTATTTTTATATCAATAGTAATAATTACTGTAAAGCACAAGAGACATTCATCAGTCATTACCAGTAATCACTGAAAGGAAAAGCTACATGATTCCAAATTGTCCCCTTTCCCTACCATCTTTTATTGACCAACTTATATGTCTCTTTGCTAAGTCTATTAGATATTAGAAAGCCTACTTGGTGATGAACTTCCTCTATGCAGATTTAAACAAGTATACGTATGTAACTATAGAATTCATCTTTGACCCTTGTCTTCAGGTGAAATGTGAAACTACAGAAGTTTCTACCTACCACCATTATTTGTTTAGGAGGTCTACGCAAATAACTTGGATGGGAAGCATGACATTAAATTTAGATTACAAGAATCTAACCATAGGCAAAAAGACATCTAAAATTTAGGCACTGAAATGTGTTTAGAAATTGGAGAAATCTCATAACTGAGAAAATTGAGGCATCCCAATTCTGTAAGAGCAGGGGAAACTACATGTGAAACACTGACAGAAAAAGATGGCAGGAAATAACAGATTTGAGATAAGAGGCTCCAAGTGCCAACTATTTATCTTATGCAATCATTTTATAATTGAAAAGCACTGTAATGCAATACCAGGTAGAAATGCCAAGTGTTCTGAAGCAGGCTGTGATTCCTTTAAGTCAAATCCTAGCAACCATGACACTGTTTGCTTGTTTCATCTTTATTGATATTTCTTTACTTAATTTAAGCAAGGAGAAATCAAGAAGCCAATTAATTGACTCCAAGGAGCCGAAAGATACACAGGATCTTTTCCAGTAAACACACTGAGTCTCAATCTGATCTCACTAAGTTCCTATGATGATGCTCTTTTGTAAAGAACAGAATCCTCATTTGCCTAGACTTAGACTTGCTATTCATCAAGCATTACTGCTTGAGCACAGGAAGACTAGTTCCTGTTGGCCATGTCTGACTTCAGTGGAAGGGAACATTTAGCTTGAAGGCCTTTGTTAAGCATGATCCAAGCCTTAGGTTTTCTATTTGTTTTGTGGATGACAGAAAGAGTGGCCGACAGCTATCAGAAAGATGAAGAAAATTATAATGCAGAGATTTAGCTGCATTTTTATAAAAGCATCTAGGAATATTAGAGCAAATAAATATCTCGTAAATGTATTTATGGACTGATCTGCATTGAAATCTGGCTTTGGTATTTTTTTTTTAGATTAAATTGTTCATTCTTAATTTCCCATTTTGCTTATGGAATGGTCATGCTTTGAGGGAGCTTTCATCTTCTAGTGCAAACAGAAGAAAGTGCAAAGAATTGGCCAAAGTAAATGTCAGAAATAACTATGATCAAAGAAAGGCATTTTGTTTTGCCCAAACTGCCAGGGGAAATATCCAACCAAAGATGAGCACATCAGATTTGCTATCTCCTTGGTTTTTACTGATGGATTTGTACTTGTCTTTCGCAACATTTCTGGATAGATTTCTGTACAACCTGGAACAGATTAATATTTTCCTTTGTGTCCTTACGTATTACTTTCCATATTCAGCACTCGTTGAAAGCCCTAAAGCCTTTACTTTCCTAATAGTAATCGAACACACCTTGTTAATTCCCTTATGCTAGCAATGGTATTATTGTGATTTCCATATTGATGGCTTTATCACCACCATCTAGAGAGAGCTTTAGGTGACAAGCTGAGATTCAGGTGTGATGGGCAAATGAGGGATGCCTACTAGCAGCAAAAACATGCTCCCATGGTACAATTGGAGGTATGTACTTCTTCATTTACTCTTCCAAAAAACTCATCCAAAAAATTATCACGAGGAGATATGCATGTGCACACAGTAGACTTCTACCTGACCTACAGAAAATATTTGACACTGCAAAGACAGTGCCTGCCAGACACCAGCAGAGATGAAAGTGCTTCTAAGACAGGGAGCTCCTGCTTATCAAAGCACAGAGGAAATGCCCACTGTTTCTTCTGAAGGCATGGTTGTCAATTGTATTCTCTGTAATAGCATCACCCTTTAGGAGCCAGCTCTTCTTTGGCAATGGTGTAATGCTCAACTGATGAAAGGGACAGAGACATCAAAGGTGCAAGCTGTGAAGAGAAAAACTAGTACCTCTGGTCAGTTGAAGAAAGAGGAAAGGAATAAGACTTGCAGGGTCTGGAAAGGTGAAGGATATGAAATGGGAGGCAGATGGAAGGAAGATTGGCAGCTCAGTTGTACCTTTGATGACTAGTTTGAGTAGATGAAACAACAAAGTAGAATGTGCTGAAAGCTTATAGAAGTAGCTCTGGAGCTAAATATAGTCTGCTGACTGCTCCTCACCATGAAAACTCAGTATTAGCCTTCTAAACCTGATCAGTATGATACAGCCTGGATAAATGAAGTCAAGTTGTTCTAACCAGATGTGGTACTTATTATATCTGCATTTACTGAAACTGTTTTAGAAGTATCAACCTTAATACTGTCACCTTCCTGCATTTTAAATTTCCCTTCCAAAATAACATCTCTGAAATCAATCAGATAATGAAAATAAATCATAAAGGCCTAGCAGAAACCAGTCTGTTCAGCAGAACATTTGCATGACTGATCTCTCCAGATAGACAAAGCATCTCTTGATGGAAGCCATGCAAAGCAGACCGCAGAATTCAAAACAAGTTATGCTGCTGCATATTCACAATGCCATTACTTTCAAATATCATTAACAGAAAAAACATGTTAAAAGCTTCTTTGATCATAGGCTTTTTCAAGGCTTAATTATTATTTTTGGAGCTCCATTTTATTGCTCATGGTTTTGTCTTCTGCTCCTTTATACTCTATGCAGTTCTTAAAGCCCTAGTTGTTATGTTAATTGTATACATAAGAATTCAAGCTTTTCTTCTTTTATTATTTTTTTTATTTTTTTAAGTTTCTTTCTGATCAACAAAAAGAAGCAAGGAAATGGGCCCATAGTGTACCCTAAAGATACAAACCACAAACCAGTAGAAAAATGAAAATAGGGCAGGAGATATGAGGATTTTTAAATCTCATGATTTTAATCTAGTTTACTTTTGGAGGAGGTTGGACTAGTGATCTGAGAACACACAGACCATTCTTCTAGTCCTTTATCTAATTAGATTAAAATGTCATAACTCAAACAACATTATTCTATTTCCTTGGCATCTCTACCTTCACCTCACAGAACTTAGTAACTAGACTGAGCAGTGAAATTAAGGTCAAAGATAGTAGTATTACCTTTACATTTGTATAAGAGGAGAAACATAGGTTGCTCTGAAAGTAATACCTCCTATTTATTTTCATGAAATCTACAACAGATACAAAGAACACAATAACATTATTTGATAGTGATACTTCCATGTCAGATACCATTTTGTCATGCTGCCCCTCTGCTGCCATTTGTCACAGTATATTGGTAAGAAGGTGCAGCCTCTACTGCCATACAGCCAACAACTGTCTCTGACATGAGTCAACATAACAAAACAGGAAGCATTACTTTCAGAGCAGCACTCACAGAAGAGGAAATAAACATAGAAACAGATCTTCCAGTCTTTGCTTTATTCTTATCCCTTCCAGCTTTTTACTTTTTTATCCAGCATCTTGGTAAACTGTGGCATTCTGTATGTCATGTTTGTCCTTTGAGTCTGTTTGCTTAGTTTTGGCAGATGGACATTAAGGCACACACTTCTGGGATACTGTCTGGTATAAAGTCAAGACATAGGCAGGAGTACGTATATATCTCAGAAGAACTTCCCAATTCATTAACTTAGAGTGTGTTTTCTGTCAAGTAGAGCTAAACAGATATTCCTAAAGAGGCATCTGTACTACTGACCCAGCCTGCTGGAGCAGTATAACTTGGGAGTTGCCTGAAGTAAGCGCAGTTCATCCACCATTTCTCAACTAAACAAAGTTATAGAATCATAGAATCATTACGGTTGGAGTCCAACCATCAACCCATCACCATAATGCCCACAAAACCTCAATATGTTCATCCACAACTTCAGTTACTATGTTTTCTCTGAATACTATGAGCACCATTTTCACTGGGAAGTGTGCTAGAGTGGAGTTTGGGACATCTGTAAGAATAGGGACTTCCTATGCTCTAGAGAACTAATTTTGATGTCATTCACTAAAAGATGTCACTAAAAAGGCTGTAGTGTCTACTACCACCAGCTTGTTAAGTGAACTGGGAGTAGCTGAGGCTTCCTGAGTTTGCCATTTTCAGCACACTGAAGACCAAGTTATGTCCTTTCTCTTGACATTCTGCTGGACACCAGGTTGTGGTACCTTGACCATACATTAGAGATTGAGATAAACTTTCAGTGACAACCTGCAATTCTCTCATTTATAGCATTCCTGATCATCAGTACATTGAGTCCTTCTCTACAGGTCCTTCTCTACTCAGAAGTTCAACCTACCAGTGTTTGAGGGACTGGAGGCAGTGGTTTCACAGACCAGGTTGTGCAACACAGAGTTACATCTGGAAGATAAGGATTAAAAAAAACGCCATGAACTTCAGTAAGAATTTATCTCTTGATGCTTTCTCACTTGCAGAGCTATGCAGTGGCAGCAACAGCACTGACATTTATTTTCCCTGTGATATAGAACTGTTTTAATTCTGTAATTTCCAACTTTCTCATATTCATCTTAATATATTTTAGAAGTCCATAAACCATTGTTCTCATCTATTTCTGAAATAGGCACTTGTAGTCTATGAAGTGGAGATTAAGAATACTGCTTTCAATTACCCAGTAGCCAGAAGATTCTGGTTGTCTGGAGTTTCCCCTACAGAGGCAGTCTCTTCTTATGCTCTGCATGTCTCCACCAACAGCTTCAGGAACTCATTTAGGAACAAATAGTAGACACAGCACAATATCTTGCACGCATTATTATCTCTGGCAGAAATGAAGCATTCAATGTACCAAAATATTCCTTGAAACTTCTCTAGGATAAGTCATCCACGGCTGACAATGAGGTATTTCCTTGTCCTTACAACTGACAGGGGGATTCACAGTCTTATTGGCTCATGTAACAAATGGTTTAGAAGCTACATGAAGCTTTTTAAATTACTGTTACAAAACAGCTGACAGCTCTTTACATTAGTCAATGTTCCATAATCATGAAAACTGTATTAAGAGCAGATAAGCCTATGTCATTAATTTCAATTTTCAAAAGCAAATACTTCAGTGTTACTGGGAGTGTCACAGATACAAATCAGGTTCCAAACTATGCACACCAACAGTTTTTAATTTGTCTTTTAATTTCGGGTTCTTACATTTTTGATTGTGACATTAAATGCTCAGGACCAAGTTTTGATAGTGATTGAAATTAGTAAATCTATGAGTGCCCTACATTCCAAACAATCCAGTTTTAAAAGTCTGAAACTAAATATCCATAATTCACTGCTCTGTTTTCTTAACATGGGATGGATTTCTTATTAAGCATGTACACAAGCATGAGGGAATTCCTTTTTGACAATGTGGAATTTGGGAGGGTGCTATTTAATATATTTTCCTCTCTCAGCTTTCATAGATAAAACATAGAAAAACTCAATAATTACAACTATGTCCTATAAAAATACTTTAGAAAAGAATATTAGAAGAAAAATATATGTATTTTGCAAGTTAAATCACATTGTTTCTACCTGTCTGTGGGAACATCATCAACTGAGGAGTTTTAGAGCATAATGCTACACCCTATCTAGAGATGTTAAGCATAAGGAAAAAAAATATTTCCATTTTGATTATTTTGTAGGTAAAAATGTCACCATGATCTTTTATCAGATACAACAGATATCATTTACGTATTCATAGAATCATAGAATTATTTGAGTTCAAGGCTGTCTAGTCCAACTTCCCTGCAATGAACAGGGACACTGACAGCTAGATCAGGGTGCTCAGAGCCCCATCCATCCTCACCTTGGATGTCTCCAGGGACAGGGTATCCATCACCTCTCTGAGCAACCTGTGCTAGTGCTTCACTGCCCTTATTGTAAATAACGTCTTCCTTATATCCAATCTAAATCTCTCCTCTTTTAGTTTGAAACCATTTCCCCTTGTCCTATCACAACAGATTCTACTAAAGAGTCTGACTTCTTGCTTGTAGCCCCCCTTTCAGAAAGAATGGAAAAGATTCAGTATTAGTTCTCCCGTTCTGATATGTCATACATTAAAAAGCATCACTGAGATTAGGTAAATAAAAATAAAAGAAGACATTACATTTCTCCCAAGTTGTACATCCAGGAGCTGCTTTACAAGTCTGATTGCAACAGAGAAACCTCCCATTGGTGAAGAATCTTTTATGATATTTGCTCAGTAAATTAGTATTTTCTTTAATTTCTGGAAAGCATAAAGAAAAGAAAAGCAGAAAGAAAACATGAAAAAGTGCACCACTGAATCATTCTTTCTCTTTAATAGAATCTGCTGCACCCACATGTGAGACCTCTCGGTGCTTACTGACTCCTAGCCCTAGACTTACATCCTGGTCACATTTCATCCTACATACTATTTTGTCCTCTATATCATATTTTTTTTATACATGCACAAGTCTGAATTCCACACTCACCAGCTACCTCTTTTTTAACACCTGTGTATCAAGAAAGACACAGCGAAGTGTTGTATTAGGTGTTGTGTTGTTTTATATCCTTTAAAACAATCAGTAGACAAAGTAGGATCCAACAGCTATGATTCCAGATCAAGTATCTTACAAACATTTCACAATCAGTAATAAAAATAATAAAATATTTTTGTATACTAAAATATACAGAATATCTTCCTGGAACTCTCTCTACTGTAAGAAAATGATGCTCCATAATACTCAGTATCAGATACCCAGTACATGAAATGGCAAATCCAATCTGTTTATCTGCTAAAATATATCTAAGTAACACTGAAGGGGAATAACACCAAAGAAGCATTTAATTTAAAATCCAAACATTGCTTTACAAAACTAGTCCCAGTGAAATTACTGTACTAGTGATACGTTAGTTCTGCAAGACATAACAGCATTTTTGGCTTCAGAAGGCAGCAACAAGAAATGCAGAATGAGTAGAGAAAGACTTTAAAAACTGATTCATTCATTCATTGATTGATTCAAAACCCTTCAGGACATTGATTGATTCAAAACCCTTTCAGATCTCCTGCGGTGACCCATTTTTAACCCTAAATTCCTGAACATGCAACAGAGGACAGAAAGGATCAATACAACTTTTGGTGACCAGTATTTTTATACACTTATTAAAAGGACTGTAGGCAACTGAAATGGTTTTGCTATTATTTGCCTTATGATCATTACAAAATGTATCAAAGTCTTACTCTTCGCAAATTTTATTTTAAAAGATTTTACTTCAGTATACCAAAATTTCCTCAATTATTTCTTGGCAAAATCTTTTTCTTTTTTTTTTTTTTTTCTAGAAGGTTCAATATAGTTGACTTTTCCCATTCTTCTCCTGTTTCAGATTTTTCAAAACATTGCCAAATTAATTTACATCTTCTCGCTTCTGTGTATGCAACAGGAGTCACAAAGAGACAGGTATCTCACACTTGGGCTTAGTATTAAAATTTGGGAGGCTGTTTATTCATATTGCACTACAGATTGCCTATTGTTCTTGCAACAGCCAGCAGGTGTGAGGGCTGCCCTATTCAGTGTGAGGTTTCTGCCTTCAGTGGAAAGACAGTTTCTTGCCTAATATGATTTACATGCCTATGCATTTGCTTCACTGAAAACAATAGAAATTTGCTTGGGAAGACAGGTATAAAACACTAGCAGCATGGGTTTTCAAAGCAGATTTATGCAGGTAGGAACTATACTACCCAAATCAGAAATGATTGTTCTCTATTAACTTTCACTGGTTGTGAAAGAACATGTGACGAAAATTAGGAAATTTTAAAAAGTTCAGTAATACCAAAATAAGCTTTCAATTCAAAATTTCTAACTCATTCTTGAAAATAACAGTGCACTTAAAACACTCAGATTTCAAGTATGAAAAAGACTAAAAACAGATGACAATGAATTGCATAAAATGATAGAGCAGAGCGCTTCTCTATCTCACCTGAAGTTATCTGGTTATTTGGATACAGTGGCACACAAAGGGCTAGTGTTACCTCTATGCAAAGCTGCAAGCCACTTGCTCCGTCTCTCTTCATCAGCTGCATAGACATAAAGCAGGCCATCCTTGTACACAATCTGGAAGAGGTTGCCAGCATGATGAGCATGTGCTACCCAAAGCCTTCATGCCAAAACTTGAGAGTCAAAATTACGCTTTGAAGATTCACTGATATCAAACTTCTAGAGTTTAGTAATGTTTTTTGGAGGTCATATGTAGTACTCATAAGCCTTGTGTACACTGCCTTAACCATGGTGGATCATGTCCAAAAGAACCACTGAAGAAATAAGGAGCAGCATAGAATATTTATAGATAGACCTGTCTTCTATATACAAAAGACCTTACAATTCACTAAGAAACTCATTTTTTCCACTTTAGTTTTTCCAGACTCCTCTTCCAGCTTCTGGCTGTTGCTACACAGGCCAGTGCCTGTCTTCAAGTATTCACTAACAAATATTGAGGCAGAGCATAAGCTTGGGGCAGTTTTGGATCAAGGAATTCTCATCCAAAGGTAATGCATTCATTCTCTGTTGCCTTGGATAGATGTTTTTATTCTGCAAATTAGTTCAGTTGCCTTTGAAAGTAACTAGAATCTACAACTTCCCACAGTAAGTAGTCCTATAACATAGCTATAAAATATGAACAATCAGCTTATTTTTCTTATATTCAACCCACCTTCTGCTAGTCCCATTTGATGCTTACCTAAGAATTACTAACATCTGCTTTGCTGTTTGAGTCATGCTTAGTATAAGCAAACTGTGTGCGTGTGTTAAGTCCTGGGCTTCATTTCCCTTGTGTACACTGCTTTTCAGTCATCTGCAGTGAATTTCAAGTATCACTTTATTGCTTTGTTTGTTACACTGAAGAGCACTTGTTATTAAATGCATACTCCCTCTCGTAAACATACCAGGCTGATCAATCCATTTTCTGTCTCTTCATTTAGTTAAATGGTGGAGCTCTGTAAGCTTTCCTCTTTAAGGCATGTTATCCAATCCATTACACACTCTCAAGCCTCCCTTCTGACCTCCCTTCAGTGTACAACATTTTCTTGAATTAGAGTCACCAGAACTAGACTCAATATTCTCCTGCAGATCACAGTAGTATCAAAACAAAACCAGTATAGTCTTCCTGCTTTTATTCAATGTGTGCCTCTGTCAATGTACAAAGATGCCATTAGCTCCTTTGGCCACAGCATCACACTGGAATTGACGAGAATCAGCTATCAGGATCCCAAGAACTGAACTCCCTATTGTATGTGTATTCTTCCCACTTATCTGAGTTGTAAACTCCTGAGATAAACACAGTGATTTAGCACAAGAGCGCCATTCACTGCCACAAAAGTGGGGAGGGAGAAGGGAAAGGAAGAAAGGAATGACACTTAGGAGTGAGTAGAAAGTGAAAAACTAAGCATTTCTCATGAGGGTGCCTTTGGCCATGGCAATTTTTGCAGGGTCATGGATCAACACACTATCAAGCAGCCTGCTGCTAGTGGCTGTGCTGCTCCAGGTGGCACTTCAAGGGGATCTACAGCCTGCCTGTGCTCACAGAACTAATATTGATGGAGGGTCTGGGGAGATCGTGCTGTGGAGAGATGAAAGGCAGCAGATTTGAAGTTATGGTATCTTTATTTAATTCCTGAACAGTACTTTGTGCAGCTTCATCTTCTGGCACATGCACAAAACATAGCCTTAAATACACTAACAGAGGCCTAATAGAAGAATAGTAATCGGGCAGTCTTGGGTCAAATCCTGCACTTGGCATTGGGCAAAAAGATAGGGGTGGAGATAGTGAGAATTAAAATGAGATTTTTTAAGTCCCTAATTCTGCCTTAAAAATGTCATAATCATGTAAGTGTATTGACCTATGTAGTAATGCTAATATGATATAAAGGTGAACATAAGAGAAAAAATTCTAGATCCAAGTAAAAACAAGGTCACAACTTCAGTAATAAAGACAGATTTTCTATTTTTGTAAATATCTGTGGCACTCAGCCATAACAGATATTGAACATGGGCTAGGGAGCTGCTTTGGCAGGGGGGTTGGACTCGATGATCTCTGCAGGTCCCTTCCACTCCCTACAATTCTGTGATTCTGTGATTCTGTGATTGGCATGTGGGACAGGACTGATCACTATAACCCTAGAATGATTTGAATGTTTCATATGAAATGAATATAAAACAAACTTCTTGACTAACCTGAAAAGGATATTGTCTTGCAGGAGGTGTTGATTCCTCAAGATTCACCGTCTCAACACATCGGATTTTCTCAATCTCAATAGACCCTTTTTTCCTTCCTCTTTTCTAGGAGAAAACAAAGCAGATCGTAAACTAATGTTAACTCAGAATGGAGTATTCTAATTTTACTGTTCTGTGCAATTTCATGTCTCAAGCTGGATAAGCCATAGCTTCATTGCTGTTAAATTTTAAAAGTAATAAAAAACCTTTTTGGTGCCTGAACCACATGTATACATCAATCAAATTCCTTTTAAAGTCATTTACAAATTACAGGACGTGGCCCAAATTTGAGAAAACATCTGCTGCAATCGTAAGAGTACAGCTGCAGAAGGGGAATGAGGGGAGAAAGAAGGAGGAGGAATTAAGTGCAAGACACCTTAACTACAAACCAGAAGCCTAGCTGAGGCTTTTTTATTATTTCTCATGTGCAGAAGCCTATTCTCAATGGGTTTCAATGCAGGATCCTAATAAAACATAACTCACGGGGGGGGGTCCAAATGTACCGAAGGAGCAAAAACTTTGAACTAAGTTGCTGGGGTCAGGCATTTGCTTTCCCAACAGGAGATCTTCTGAGTGAAACCTACCCTTGTGTGATGCACAGTCAGTCTCTAGAAATCGATAGCTTAACCATCTGCTTTATATGAATGAGGGATAAGACTGGGAACTAATTACGCCTCACACAAGTAATTTCTGAAGCCACTTATTTACATCACTTCAGAGGGAGGCCTGAACGAGGAAAACATCCCTATTCAAGACAATATGTAAACATATGCCACTGTTAATTACTTGCTTAAGTTCTGCTGTCTCGCAAAGGACGCAAACAGATGCTTAATGGCAAACATAGCTGTAAGGGCTGTTCTGAAAAAAGACACCCTTAAGCCTGCAGGCAAGTGACTTCCTGAACTGAAAATAGAATTTGTTAACCTCTAATTTTTTAATTTTACTCAAAACAAAGTACACCTATTTTACTAATGCATTGCTTCTAAGCAAGTTTCACACCAGAAGAATGAGGTGATGGTTGGAACATCTTTAAACAGTTTATTAAGAAAGTGAGTTTTTACCTCTTTGCCATATTCATAATAAGAAAGGCTTGTTTTTGTCAGAACAAACAACCTTTTCTTGTAATTAGCTGGTGACATTTTTCTCTTCTGCTGTGACTTCTTTAAAAGCAGTTCTTCTAGAATTGTCTTTTTCTCCATTTTATTTCCCTAAAAGAATATAATGGTAACTTTTATTATCACTATTAATAAACATGACAACAGCAACTGTAGAAACCACAATAAAGAATATATTGAGTCATTGTCTTCTGTATGTGTTTTGAAATTTTATAGTAATACATGGTTACAAAGCGTGTGTTTAACACTGCATAAACAAATGAGGTTGATGAACTTATTCTTCAGGGGAAACAATCATGTTACAGGAAAATGAAGATAGATATATACTGTACTTCTAAATAAGGCACTTCTGTTACTTCACTGTCTGAGTATCTCTCCTAAAGCCATGCACGCCTTCTGGCAAAGAGCACAGTCTACTTTATGCACAAATGTATTACATCTGCAGCATATTACGGAAGTCATTACAGCAGCAGAGATCAACAACAACAAAGAAAACCCTTCTATTTGCAGAAAAGCAAAACAGACCTAGTGCTGACAAGTTTGTTCCCTGAACTGGAAATTTCCCATTTCTTTCTTTCAGCTGTAACAAATGCACATTTATGGAATGGTGACACATAGAAAAGATCGGTAAGTAAAAATCTTCTGGCACCAAATGTAAGTATATATATATACATATATATATATATACATGCATGGATGTATTTTTTCTTAACCTTGATAATCATACAATACTAGGAAGGATGAAATCTACAATATTTCTACAAGCTTAATATGGTTTCCGATTAACTTACCCAAGTATAAAGGCCAAATATCCTTTGCCCTGTATGTTCTGGAGCTCGAAAGAAAGTGTTCTACTAAGCTACACACTTCATTGCGCTGTTGTTCACCACAAAGAACACAGCAGAAAGAGAATATTTGCATATGTTCATCACACCCACATGATTTATCCACTGAAACCTAACTGAGCCCAGAAACCAGTAAGTATCTACCAGGAACATTCTGAAGAGAAAAAGGGGGGCTTTATGAGGCACAGCTCCACACTCTTGGCTGCTCTCCCTGTGGACAGAATGCCTACAAGCACTTTCTATCAGCTCCCATTTGGACAGGCAACACATACTAGTGATCCTGGTGGGTCAGCGTAAAGTCAACCTGATGTATGACATCAGAAGGAGCTATAAGGTTGGGGTAAATCAAAAAGTGGTGGAGAAAAGGAGGAGAACTCACTCTAACTTTGGGAATTTTTGTGATGTTATAAGGGAGATATCTGCCCTGATTATAGAAGTAAGTAGTGTAAAGCTACATGCTAGTTTGGTGTAGCTTAGGGAAGCTGTCTTTGCAATTAAAATATTAGGTTGGATGGAAGGCATAAAAACTTTGTCATTTCCACAGTAAGAACTGCTTCTTTAACTCCATGCCATCTCATCCTTATACTGGGAAACATCTAATCTTGAGCTCCAACCCACTGAAGTTCATGGAGCTCACAAAGATACTTTAGCTTCCTGCCCCGCCCCCCCACCAAAAAAAAAAAAGAAAAAAAAAAAGAAAAAAAGGATAAGTTAGATGGAATTTTAGCTCACTTATTTTAAACCATTGTTTACAGATCATTTTTCTAGATGTATGATCTTTATAAAATTTCTTAACTGCTGCTGCTTGAATTAATCTGAACCATTTCCTGAACTCCCAGGACTCATAACATTGTTTATGTGAGACAAGTCTAATTCACTCTGGTTAAAACACTATGACCACTGGAAGCCCAAAGAATGTCACTCAAATCTGTATGAGGTGACTACAGCCATATGATGTAACTTGGTGTGGCTTAGAAAAAAGGCCAAATATTTCCACTGCTATTTGTAGAAATGCTAAGAAAACTACCTTTGGTTTTGAGAAATCTGTGCCACGACTGAATACCAAGAAATGAGTAGAGGCAAAAGGATTTATCAGAACACGTAATTCCACTGCAATATTAGTATTCTTTTAACTGTATCTTGCTGTATCTATTTGAAAGCAAACAGTGCTAAAAATACAATAATAGTAATAAATAGTACTATATAATACAGTGTGTATATAACTATACACATATATATATAAAATAAAAACTATAAAGTTGTAAAAGTTTGTTAATAGTTCAATAAACACAAGTATTTATAATAGCAACAGTTATGATTTCTTGTTATTAAAAAAATATTGTTTTTTATAGTCATCAGCTGAAAGTAACAATCTGTTAAACTTAAGAACTCAATGGCCTTGGCCATTTCCAGCAAAATAAATATGACTTCCATCTTCTTGTCTGCAGACCTATAGCAAGCTGATGATGTAGTTCTAAGAATGCAATTAAAAATTAAAGGTATAGGTGAAGAAAAACACCTATAAAACCTGAAACATTTTTTGGTTATATTCTTCGGTTTCTTTAACCTGGAATATTGAGTATTCAACTTTTGAGGAGACAGCTGCTTACATTCCAATATCTACAAGTCATTTCCTTACCAGAGTGCCTTGGCTTTACTTAAAATGTATATATTTTTTTCCAGATTCTGATTTCTCATTACAATCTGAGATAGAAAACAATTTTAAACTCTAAAAGAAAGTCTTGACAGCTAAATGACTTCCTGTCTGGATCCACTGCACAATGCTCTTCTATTTCTACTTGTGGAAGAGAAATCACAATAACTGAAATTATGCCAAATAAAACATTTAATATATTTTTAAACATGACTGTTACTGAAGGAATAATGTTACTGTTACTGATGGAATAATGAACATGTTGATCCTCCTTTTCCCTACCCAGGCTGCCCCTCCTCTGTGAGCAGACTCTTGTGCTGAGCTACAACTTGCTTGCACTAAGCACTCCGTCATCCCAAAGGGGAATGCTTTGAGAAAGAAAGTGACCAGAGTGGTCAGTGCTATGTGTAAGCCTCTGCCTGCTGAGATAAATGTCAGCTGTGGTGTCCTCCCTTTTTTGATGGATAGAACTCATTTCTTTCAACTGTGAAATCTAATGAACGAAAAATCTGTATGAGATTAGACATAGATGATTTTTCTGTATGGGTTGAAGAGGTGTGAAGGATTTGTGGATCTTTGATTATATTTTCATGCTCTAAATTTGCTGCTTTGTGTTAAAAGGAGTTGTGCTTGTGCATATAATCATAGAATCATTAAAGTTGGAAAAGACCACTAAGATCATCTAGTACAACCATCAGCCCATCCCTACCGTGCCCAGTAACCACATCCCTCAGTACCACATCTACATGTTTATTGAACACCTCCAATGACTGACTCTATCACCTCCCTGGGCAGCCTGTGCCACTGCCTCACCACTCTTTCCAAGAAGAAATTTTGTCTTATGTCCAATCTGAAACTCCCCTGGTGCAACTTGAGGCCATACCTTTTCACTCTATTGCTCTTACCTGGGAGAAGAGACCAATACCTACCTCACCACAACCTCCTTTCAGAAGCTGTAGAGAGCTGTAAAATCTCCCCGAAGCCTCCTCTCCTCCAGACTGAACAATCCCAGTTCCCTCAGGTGCTCCCTATATGTCTTGTGCTCTTGCATTTACTTTGCTTTCTACAACATAGTCACAAATGTAAAAAAAAAGTTATCTCAATATTTTAAAGTCATAGAAACCACAATGTTTCTCAGAAGGCTGTTTTGAGAAATTGTCAGAACTGGATTCAGCAATAAATTAGCAAAAAGGGTGAGGATATACTGGAGGACAGAGTAATATGCTCTAGCATGCATTTTTCTGTTTCCTTTTCCTGAGAGGTAATTAGGACATTGTGGTCATTGAAAAGTATTTTCTAATGGTAAGCTTTAATGCAGTACACAAGGCTCAGAGTACTCTGTCTCAGCCACTGCTACTGTTCTTTCAATGTTTTATCTTCAGCAGAGAAAAGTAAGCAGCTGAATAATTAAGAGGGAAAGGACAAAGTGACAGAACAAGTTTGGAGAAGAAGTTGGCTTCGCTGGTTGCGGAAACAGGCTCACTGAAGTATGGTTCCTGGCACAGAAATGATGGCAAAGTGGATTTTCTGACTCCCAGCCAAGTAGAAATGTATCATTTTTCCCTGGATGAAGTAAAACAACTTACTTAAAAACTTAATAGTAAAGTGATTCTGTATTTTTCCCAGGCTCTGGCTTCTGTCTCTCTCCATGTGTCAGAAAAGGAAGGAGCACTGGCACGGTCTGCTCAGAGATTGTGTGTCACTGGAGATCTCCAAGAGCTGCCTGGATGTGGGCCTGGTACTCTGATCCAGGCATCCTGCTGGGGCAGGGGCTGCACCTGACAGATCCAGCCTTAGCCATGAGGTCCATGTGGTTCTGTGAACAGGAACACATGCTGTCTGGAGCTGTTAGTCACTAAGGAACATGGTGTCAGCACTCTCACACTCCTCAGACCCACCATGGGGCAGCAAGCTTTGCTGGGATTCACTCCGTAAAAAGGTGGAAAAGTACCACTTCAGTTTGCACAAATATTGTACATTTTACAGTCTTTCTGCAGGTTCAGAGTGAGTCCTTTCCTTCATAATGGCTACTTCAGCTGAGTAAGTTGTTCATTTGAAGCTCTGAAACAACAAAGGATTTGAATAATATAAAATTTCCTCTTCCAAGTAAAGTAGATGTAGAGGGTGGTAACTACTAAAACCAAACTTACAATGTGTATGTATGACATGCAAAAACAGTCATCTCTTACCATTTACATCAGCCTTGCTAGTGAATCATCAGGTTCTTAAATTTGAATGTTTTTGTAAACTGACCTTTCTCTGATCCACCACACTTGAAAGACATTATAGTTAATTAAACCTCTTGAAAAACACTACCTTGGTGTTGACAATTTATGATTAAGGTGACTCTAACATAAACAGTAAAGAAAATTGCAGTGAGACAAGCAATTTATGTTTAATAAGAATGTAAATATAAAAACAGTAAAGAATTCAATGAAGACATGATATTATGTAAATTCAGATATTTATGATGCATCCTCTTGGCACTTATTTTAGCAAGTTATATTTAGGCTAAAGAATGGAACTGTTTCCTGGTCCTGGTGTAATGAAAATCAGTAGAGGTGATAACTCAAGTGCATATGGAAATTAGTTCTAAGTATCAAGCATTTCTGCCTTCTAATTTTAAAAATTAATTTAAAATGATGGTCTAAATTATCCTGCATGTATTCCTCACTTTTCAGTGAAAGTGATCTGTATGGTCTTGAGTAATTTTCCTCAAACTAAAGGAGACATGAAATATTTGTGTTATTATGTTAAGTGGCAGTCTAATTTCATTACACACAGCAAACCTATCTGCTCCAACCAGAAGCCTTCTTGTTCACCAAATCCTTTTGCTGTACAGTTGGAAATGACTGAGGTTCAGAATCATGTGTTCATAGGATATATAAACAAAACTACTTTGGGGGAAGCATGTCACAACTACTTGTTGTTTATAAAAGGGATATTAGTAAGCTACAGCCTCAAGTCCTGTAACATAGTCACTGAAACTGAATATGTACATTTCCTTTATTCTTACTATTAGTTGCTTGTTTATAACATAACAGCTGACTTGCTTTTGATAAGATATACTCATAAAATCACATCATGGTTGATGTTGTCAGGACATCAATTATATAACACAAATTATATAGATTTGTGGTACATGTATCAAGTATAAAATAACATAGAAAATAGTTTCATATAGACAATAGTTTCATATTGCTAAGAAATCAGGAAATATCTGTTAGGTATCAAATGACAGATCACTCTAAGTCTTTTACCACATGCTTAGATGCTAGTAATATCTTCAATTAGAAGCAGTTATTTTCACATACATGCTTGATTTCAGTAGCTGAAGATTTAAGTAAAACACCAAATATCTTGGCATTGTTCTATACATTTTAAACAAAGTATTTATGACAGACATATGTATTTGCATAGCCAACAGCACTAGTTACGTGCCAAAAACAGAGAATGAAAAAATGCACTCCCAAGAATAATATCAAGTCAGGTAGAGACTGTACACATCAGAGAGAAGTCTGTGGGATTTCTGGGACATATTTGAGGGTGCTAAGAGAGCTTGCTGATGTCATTGCAAAGCCACTCTATCAATTACAAAAGGTCAAAGGAAGGTTTCAGACGACAGGAGAATGACAAGTTTTATCTCCATCTATAAAAAGAAACAGGAAACTGCAGACCAGTCAGCAAACCAGGGAAAAATGGTCACATGTCCTCATGAAAACTATCAGCTTGTGTATAGGACAAGAACATGCCTGGGACAAACCAAGACAGGTTTACCAAGAGTAAATAGTTCATAACATGGCACAGCTGCCCAGAGAAGCTGTGACACTCCATCCCTGGAAGCACTCAAGGCCAGGTTGGATGGGGCCCTGGGCAGCCTGAGCTGCTGGGGGCAGCCCTGCCCACGGCAGGGGTTGGGGCTGGGGGGGCATTGAGATTCCCTCCAACCTAAGCCATTCTACGATTCAGTGGAATCTTCTTAGCTGGAGATAATCAATATTTAGTCAGAATATGTAGGACTTCAGGTTGCCTAATCTTAGGACAACCTTTTCCCTACAACGGTGGACAGAATGATCTCTATAAGTCCCTGTCAACGTCTGAAGTACACCGTACTTTTTGAACTCTCATTGTTCTGCCCTTTCTCCGGAGAACCAGAAGATGGCACCGTTTAACAGTGGAAACAAATCAGTACACGGCCGTGAGTTGTGCTTCTTCCTGGGTTAAATACTAAAATTCCTGTCAATTTAGGAAACGAGGTTTAATTAGAACCACTACGACTTCAGTCAGGAGTCTTCGAAAGAGTAAATTAAAGTGTTCTTTTTTTGTGCTAGTGATCTGATTTGTGTGTTCAGGCAAGGTACTGATAATATACTCTTTTATGCTTTCCTGGTGTAAAGTCTGCCCCATAGATTAATGGTGTTGTCCCCTGGCTCTGCCCTGCTGATGAGAGGGACACTGACCTGCTAAGGCGAATCTTATAGGTATCTCGTAGGTAGGTAGTCCCATGACCTCATGTACATGTGTGAGTTTGTTGGAATTTGGCCTTCAGAAGACACATTGCCAGTCAGCAATGGGACCAGGACATGGCCTCTAGGAAGAGTCATTTGGGACCCAGCTGTTTACAGGTTTAGCCTTGCACTGCATTTCTGGTGAGTGTCTGTGCCCTTGGGAAATACAGCTGCAGGGAGCATGCTGTACTGTGTTTGTGAACTCCTTAATGTGAACAGAAATGGCTCTTAGAGATGATTAGGTTCCATCTCATTTCATTGTTGATGTATTATGCTGTTGGTGATACCGTCCTGTGGTACAAGCTATGAATATATTAAAACAAATACAAGCTTAACTATTCTTGTTGATGCAAAAGACCTCTGGTTAAGTAGGATTTGCATTGGTAAACATAGATGAGAAAGTGAGCAATTGTAATATACTGTGCTCAGGTGCATCTGAATACAATATATGTGCTGATACAAATGAATGTGCACCTGAAAGATTTTCATAGCTCTAGTCAGCTTTTATGTATGCATTACCTTAAATCTTAGGAGGAGCTAAAGGAAAGTAGAGGCTATGTAAAATAAACAGTTTTTATAAGCTGATTACTGTTTGCACCCGAAAGCTTTATGATTACTGTCAGATTAGAAATTTTAGTTGAGTGCTTGGAATGAAAGCTTACTTACAGAGTCATAGAATCATAGAATCATTAAAGTTGGAAAAGATCACTAAAGTTGCCTAGTCCAAATACCAACCCATCACACCATGCCCACTGACCATTTCCTCAGTGCCACACCTACATGGCTCTTGAACACCTCCAGGGATGGTGACAGCACTGCCTCCCTGAGCAGCCTGTGACACTGCCTCACCACTCTTTCCAAGAAGAGAATTTTCTTAGTATCCAGCCTAAAATCTTTTTAATGTTAAACTTCTTAGCACTGAATGTCATTTCTTTGCTAATTAAGGCCAAAGGTGCTGATCAAACTGAATAGCTTGAAGGTGCTTAGTGTGGTGAATTAGCAATATATTTGTGTGGATATCCAAGAGGGACAAACTGAGTTATCAGAAATGAGTGTTTGATTGACTAATGGTCATTGTGGTTTGAATTCAATGAAAATTCTTTAAAATAAGCTCAAAACAATATTTGCAGGACTCAGTGCTATTGTCAGAAACCTTCCCTTTATAGCAGAGTGGTCAAAGATCCATTCAGAAGGGAAGGAGGAGAATGAACACCTTTCTTCAAGTAGTGTCTTTGCCAGATTTGGGAGAGGAATTTGAACCACAGCCCTTTGTTTCCTGTGGAATTTGTTTTGGTGTAGGCTTCAGGGGAGTTGGTGTGGTTTGCTCTGGTCTTTGAAACTGCTCCTCTGCAATATTTACTGGATTAAGAGGTGAAACCAAAACCTCCCCAAAGAATTCCTTAATCACCATCACAGGTTCAGTCTCTTTCCCTGTGGCCAGTGATCAGCATGTTTATGGCTACTGGAACTGGTTGAAAAGGATGGATGTAATGGGTCTCCACCCTTGCTTCAAGGACACAAAACCTTTAACTCAAACTTTTATACAAATGAGTTTGTATTTCAATTAATCCATAAAACTAGGGATCTTAAGTCTTGGCAGCACTGTAATAGCATTAATGTGGTACTTCTCAACAAGACTAAACAACTCACAAATGGTGTGATGCTGGAGTAATTACATTGCTGCTTATTCTGGAGCTCATTTGTTGCAGGTTAGTACCATATTAGATCTCTGTGCCATACTCCATTACGTAGTGAAAGGATGCACTCAATCATCTTATTTTTTTTCCTTATATTTCACTCATGCTTCCATTCTGAATAAAAAGAACTGCTCTTTTTCTTCTCAATGTTGAGCATTTCCTGAAGTTAGCAGACAAGGTGAGGTTTCGAAACAGAGATGGCTAAATGTGTTAGTGGAAATGTAGAGCCTCAGATGTGGTACAGCAGCCAGAAAGTAAGGCCAAAAGGAGACGGACAGAGCATTTCAGTAGAGCTTCATCAGGCGGGTAGAGTCTGTCAGGTCAGCTGCAAGCAGATGATGAGCTATGGAGCTCTTTGCCCCAAGAGTGTTGGAATTTTGGGAAGTACGTTTGTCTCAGTCTGATAATCAAATATTCTGACACCAGAACCCAGTCACAGCAAAGAGTCATGCAGAATAGCATATGGTTCTTTTCAATATAATTCCATTTCATATTAAAATAGTGCCATTGAATATATTCCAGAGTGAGGACAGAAAAGGAGGAGGAGAAATAGCGTACATCCTTAGAAATGTGATGCAAAGCACAGGAAACACAGTGACTGTAAACACATAAGTTCTTCCTATGGTCTTCCCACTCTCATGTGATTATGGGAGCGTGTGTGGGCAGCAGATGCTCTTTCTAGAAGAATTAAAATTGTGATTGGTCCTTTCACTTACCTATGGCTGTTGATCTTTAAAACATGTGACACAACAAATTAGTTAAAAGAGCTTTGATTTTTTTTTTCTGTTTACTCAGCTGAACTTCTACACCTGAGCTTAGAAAGGTCAGAATATTCGTATTATCTGAATAGTAACTGTAATATTTTTTCGGTATGATTACATACAATAAATAATTGAATGCTGACTTCATCTTGGTAAAAATGCCCAAGAAGCTCAGGCTAGGGTTGGGATTTCCTAAGTGCTACGCAATGTATGACTACAAAGGCAGGTTAACAGAACTTTTCCTCCTAAAACCACAGTAAGTTCAAGAACATCTCTGCTATTGTTCTGTAAAAAGGGCTGTCTTCCCATTGGAGTGATTCTGCTCGTGAAACACCTTTCAAAAAGTTTAAAACCTTTGATTTCATTTCATGGTATTCATGTTTTTCCAGACTTTCTGTGCATGTCAACCATCAAATTTTATCATTCTTGTTTCCTGTCTCTGGACTACATCACAGTGTCCTTTCTCTAAAACACTGCCAAATATCAAGCAGAGTGTTATAAATGTTTTAAACAAATGACATTTAAGTTTTCCTTCTTGTTTATTTGTAGCCATTTGTTGGCGTTGGTGGTTTCATTAGTTTGCCTCACAACCAGCTCCTCACTATATGTTTGCATAATATATGGAGTTTCATTCTGTGGCAGTTCTGCCATAAGGCTCAAACTTCACATGAGGCTTATTAAGTATAAACCCATTTAAAGCCGATATAAGACAAGGAAATCTGTTGAACCTCATGTGAATTTAAACTACAGAACACCACACATTGCTGACAGGGTTTAAGAGAAAGTTTATCATCCCTTTAGCTGGCTTACTTGAATTAAAATGTGTTCGTGAATTGAGATTAAGTCACCTAATGTTTTTCTCAAACCATAATTTTGTTTGCATTCGTAAAATCATCCTCTGAAGGGAATCCTGGCATGTTCTGCATTGCGGATGTTCCAATCAAAATCTTAAGTACACAGAGTTAGTGCTTAAGATAATAAGAACCTTTAAGACATATTCTATGCCAAATCTGAAACTTGAGGACATAGAATTGTGGAGTTCTGGGCAGATGAACAATGGGCAAACCCATCAGGCCTTGCATTCTTTCTGTCCAAGAGAGTTTTTGTTATTCAGATATGTCTGCTTTATGGGAAAGGCTGAAGAAAGGCTAAATGTTGAATGTTAAGATTCAGAGACAATAGCAAGAAAAAAATATTGCAAGAGTTGCTTGGGTTTGTTCTTAACTAGTGGAAACTATATTAGACTTAAGCAATCTTTTCACAAGGATAACATATGGATAAGTTTTTAAAATAACAATTCTTACAGAACAAAAATACTATCTCTTTGATACTTCTTTCTAAAGTTTACAGATTCCACTTCAAAGGATTTTTTTTTTCACTTAGGAGATGAAAACAAGAGTCTATGGAATGATAAGTCTTTATTTTGGATGGATCTCAACAACTTCTGATGCCTATGCCTCCTGGAAACATATACAACAACTTTGCAGAAAGGGAATAGCCTTAGTCATAGCTACCAGGGATTCTGATATTACTTTGTAGAGATTGAAAAGCTTCTCAGGATTTTTTTTTTCAATTGAGATTTTTCTTACTGTATCGGGCTTTCCATTTAATCAAGACCAAGAGCTGGATTCTTCTCCTGCACATAACCTGTCTTTAATCTTATGATTTCTAATATGGAGCAGTGCTTCACACAAACCTTTCACGTGTTTCCACAGCAATGAAGTAACTCTGTCTTGGAAGAACTGCAGTCAGCTGTGCTGAGTCTGAAATGCCTCTGGAGTGAGTGGCTATGCAATATCAACTAGATCCTTCCACACTGGAGGAGCTTGCTGCTAGTCATGGAGAGTGAGCATATTGCTGAGGGGAAACCGATAAACACGCTTTTGTGTTTCTCCTCCAATTGACACTTAATTGTCTTCTGATTAACCACAGGACAACTCAAAATCAAGGAAAACAGAAGTCAGGCTGAAAAAAATTGATGAAGTTCATGATCATTAGGAAGAACAGCACCACTTGCAATGACATGCCATTTACTGCATGAGTCTCTTTACAAGAAGAAAGCTGAGGTAGAGGAGAAATTAATCAGTCACTCAAAATGCTTTCTCCTTGACTGAGGCAGTTGATCCATGGCTTCACTTCTTCTCTCTGACACCTTTCAGGCTTGTAATTTGCTTTCTCCTTTGTGTCAGCTCTGGTGCTCACTGAACCTCCTGCCAAACTGCTCTGACCCACTAAAAATACAGCAGAACTATTTTCTTTTTTTTTTTCCAGGTAGTTTATGTGCATTGCAAAAGTTACAGTGGCTTGTGGAGAAACCTGAACAGCAACACACATAAAAAACTGGCACATCAAGGCAACAGGCAGCGTGCAGCTGGTGAAAGCAATCTTTTATAGTAATTCACCATGTTTCATGAAACTGCTTTATCAGCAGTGCTGGTGCAAGAACATGGGAAAGAATAGCAGATGTTCTCAAAATTCATTGCTATTGTTGTTACCATCAATTATTCTTTATTCTGTGTTCTGCTGTACCTCTTGTATCATCTCACTTGCATCCAGGGCCCCAAAGTTGTTATCACCTTATTTTCCTACTGCTTGACTCATGCCAAGCAAAAAGAGGTCCAGTCCTTGCCATCCCCAAACTTCTCCATCTCATGTGGAGGTCTCACATCTTTTCAGCCCTGGTTCCTCATCTGAGCTCATGTCTGTGTGGGGAACCAGAGAAGGTTATAAAAGAAATACCTGTACCTTGAGCAGAGCAGGCTTGGGTGCTCTTGAAGATCCTTGGTGGCTGTGCGCTGGAGAAGATGCCTTCAGACTTGGATTTAGGTACTTCAAAGGCCAATGGAAACTGGTACTCTGTGCCATATCATAGTGGTTCTATATACTTCTGGTGGTATGTGCCCCATTGCATGTAAACCTTGACAACAAAGTTTTATGTTGTCTGAGGAAGAATTAGAAAGGTCCTGGTTTTATTCAAGGATGAAGGAAAAGTGTTCTACTTCAGGATTCTAAATGCTCTACTAAATACATGTTCAACTAAACCTCTCATTATACTGATTGGAAGAAGTAAATGGAGAGAGCAAACAAATATAATATCAATCTTCAGGAAAATAATAATATATTATTTTGAGAAATGTGTGTATGGTAATTATATTTCTACAAAAACCTAATCTTTGCATTTTTTAGAACTTTTCCTTCCTTCCTTCTTTCCTTCCTTCCTTCCTTCCTTCCTCCCTCCCTCCCTCATTTTGATTGTGTATTCTGTTAGGCATGGATAAAGCCAGTGACTTCTCTCTGAATTTTGTAATCTTCTGCTTAATTGTGGTCATTTGTGTATGTTTATAGAGAAAAGCACCTCTGTTTTTGAGTTGCGTTCATATTATATAGGAATAGACATAGGAAAGTTGAAATTCTCTTGATTCCATAGCAGAAAGGCTACCACAAAATGCCTAATATTGTGAAATTCTCATTAATGTGGCAAATGCAGCTGATGAGGAGAGGGAGCAGATGTGCTGGGCCAAGGCTTTGGGTGTATTTCTGGAGAGACAGAAGCCTGGCTGAAGCTGGCTGAGCTCTTGGGAGGCTGTTCTGTAGTGTGTTTTCTTTGGAGACAAAAAGTTCTTGCCCTTTCCATTCTCCTGGCTGCTCCTTCCTATTCCTGCAACTCTCTCAGTTGTGCTAACATAATTGTTTGTGGTCTGTGCTATAAACTCATTGATATGTGCTAAGAAGAAAGCACATTTTCATGATGCAGGCAAGGAATTGGGATGCAGGGTCAATAGTAAGAAGCTGAGAAGGGAGGAGATGGGAATGAGATCAGATCTTCAGATGCCAGAATTGCCAGTAAAGAAAACAAATAAGTCAACTACACCCACCAAAGATTGAGACAGAATAAAACACTTTTGGAGGGAACTGAAATAGACCTCTGTAGCCAGTTGCTGCCTACCTACCTCCTTCTTTCAGTTTATTTAAAGGAAGCATAAGGATCAAAGGAACAGGCAAGCTGGGAATGGAGGTGACAGGCTTATAGAAAACCACACCTGCCAGATACTGGCCAGCTTCATTGCTTGTGTTTGTTTGCTGACTTAAATTATTCTTCTCAGCCAAAGTTTTGATTATTTTGAATCAACAATTTTGTTAAAGTATTGCAAATTAGTAAATAAAGTATTACTTTTATTCTAGTATATCATTCTAGTTGAGCTTCATGATTGCCTCCTGCTTTTCCATCTTCAGGTGGTAGAAATGCTTCCAGCTTTTGCTTATTGGCTATTATCAGAAAAGTCTCTCTAATCCTGCTGGCTCCTATTTTTTGTCTCCACCTCCAACTGGGCTTTCTATAAGGAAAATAATGTCAAAGGAGTATAATTGTTAGATGCATTTGCTGGATTCCCCTACATAAAAATAATTCTAACAAAGCACTCTCATTTCCTTTGTACCCTGAGTCCTGTGCTGCTTTGGAGTAACACTGTGCATCTGTGGGAGGATTGGTATGGGGGCAGTGACCTTTAGCCAGTAATATTGCGGTGTGTCTTCATCCCTGGTCTCAAGACAATAAACAGCTTTTTTTCTTTCTATTCCTGAGGGGAGAGTCTGGTTTCAAATTATGTTAAAAGACTTAGGGCTTTTGTTTTTTTTTTCTTTTCTTAACATAGCCCCAAATAAATATGTTCCATTGGCACAAGCAGTCTTCATTTTTTAGTTACTATTAAAGTGATTTTTGTTCTCCCTTCTCTCTCTTTTTATTTTGGCACAATCTCTTACAACACAAATGGTGATCCAGTTAAATCTATGAATGTTGTTGTAGGGACACTGCTCTGTATCTGAGTTGCTGGAGACACTGCTATCATATTTGTGTCAGACTTGGCTATTATGAAACAAATTAGTATGCAAAACCTTCTTCAGTTATTTCTGTATGATAAGCTCTCTTTTGATATTGAACTCCCATTCACTGAAGTTAGTGCTAAAATTAAAAGCAAGTACTCTTTCTAGAAGAAGAATTAGCTCTATGTGATGAACTTTACGTGGCACATTCCTTAGAAATGGAAGATGCCTTACATACACTTCACTAATAACATCTGTGAATTTTTCTACTTGTACACTGCATTTTAGATGGCCCGAGTACAGCCAGTAGAAATGCTTCTATGGAGATAATCACGGAGGAGCAATGGGTGTTTGATGTCTTCTTCATCAAAAAAAAACCTAAGTTTTGAGGGTCTCCGCTGAATCACAGGTAGTACTTGCTTCACACTGTTAGTTGTCTTCACCTGTGTTTTATCTCAGCAGTTTTTTATTTCAGCAAGAGATTCAGAGTCATCTGTACAGAGGCATTATACTTCTCTTTTTTCTGTACTTCTGGTAGCTTTCATGCTCAGATGAGGGGTCTTCCTGTCAGTGACAGCTCTTTGAAACTCACCTGAAAGAATTGATGCAAGGTCTTCCCATAGCTGAGACATCTGACACTTGCTTTCTTTTGAATTTATGCACTGTATCTGTAGATGGATAGGTAGGTTTAACAAAATACAAGTTAGGTCTTTTAAAGAAAAGGCTGTGTGAAGGTTTTATAAAAGTCTAAGGTAGCTTGTAATGTTTTGGGCCTTTTCATAATATAATGGAATGAAAGGGTGAAACATAACCTGTATGAAAGTACTCAGCATGTATTTATCTGTAAAACTTTTCTCTTATAGGTCTCAGTTCAATGGCTTGATTCAACATCAGTTTTGTAGTAATGTAGCACTGCTGACTTTTTTTAACCTGAGAAGTTCCAGTGGCATAAAACTAAACATGACAGTATTTGCTCTATTCTTTTTAAAAGAACAACTCATGTCTGAGTGGAAATAACAAGACATAGCCTTTAGTTAGGTACTGTTGATTAAGCCATCCAAATGTCAGAAGAAGAATATATTAACTTAAATTGACAGAAAATTTAAGGGAAGGCAAGCTTTTTTTTATAGAGGGGAGTAGACAAGGCATGTAAAGTTGTCTGAATGAAGATGTGGAATACAGTGAAGAAATGCTGCAGTTGGATTACTAGGGTAACACTGAATAAAGATGCAATTTCAGATTATAATTCCTACTGGAAATTGTTGTTGTTCAAAGTGTTAACTGGAAAATGATAATCATACATTTTTGTTTTGAAATAATTTTAGGTCTTAATGTGTAATTCCAGAAGTTAAGGGTGAAGGGCTGGAGTATATGGAAAATAGCAGGAGGGTTAGATGGAAATCACCAGATTCTGAGTAAAATAACAAATGTATTCCAGAAACTGCACTTCACTTGACACATTGCTTAGTACAAACATCATAAACCGCAAAAATCTAACTTTAGAAAGATATAAATGTTAGCAGATCTCCTGTAATTGAGTTATACGTTGAAGTAGCTTGTTATATATCTAGGATAAATGTTAGAAGTAATGTGGTTTGAAGCTCTTTGATGAAAAATGGAGAGCATTTAACTTCATACATGAGTTGAGTTAGGATATTAATGTGGGTATAATTCCGGAGATTGATTAGCTGTCCTTAAAATTTGATTTTCAGCAATCTCTTTATGCAAATCTTGAAAGGAAGTCATAGCTTTATAAAATACTGTCTCACTGTAGCATGTAAAGGGATCCATGGCTGCAAAGAAATGCAGATGTTTTTGTCAAAGTGGTGCTAATTTGTGCAGAAATCCTGCAGGAAAAAAAAAAAAAAAAAAGGCTTTTTAACATTTTGAACACCCCCTCTTTTATTTTATTTTATTTTATTTTATTTTATTTTATTTTATTTTATTTTATTTTATTTTATTTTATTTTATTTTATTTTATTTTATTTTATTTTATTTTTTTCTCTCCTTCATCTCCATAGATATAAAACATTTTCTGCACAATTTCTGTGAATAAATTCACTCACAGCATAAGTGAGCATATCAATATTCTTCGTGATGTTTGGCTGTGAATTTTGTGTTGTGATACATAGATTCATCCCTTCAATTTCATCTCTTTATTCCTGCCTTCCATCTCCTGGGATTTTATTTCCTCATTCAGCTTTCCATCTCTGTCAGTAGAGTTAGAAGGGAGCAAAATGGCTGCCATCTTATTTTCTCTCTTATAGACATCTGAGACTTGTTTGTTCATTTTTTTTTTTAAGAAGAAGTCTGTTTTCTGAAGTTGTGATAGGCCTGGATGGGTGTAATGTGAATGTATAGATAAAAAGAGGAAACAGAGGGGATGGCCTAGGAAGAGACATAGAGAAGACCCAAGGGACAGGCAATACAGAAAAGACTAGATAGGAGGTGGTGGCTAAAACATCCACATGCCTGGTGCAGGGAACTTTGGTACAATGGATGGATAGATCTTCCTTCATATAGAAAAAAGATGTTGTTTACTGTCTCCTTTCCATAGTAACTCTTGAAGTTCGAAGTGTTTGCTCACATACTGAATTTAGGAGGTGTCTTTGCTGGGAGGGGGAATGGATATAGTAGACAATCTTTAAATATACATATATATTTACAAAGCAATATGATTTATGAAGGCCTGACTTGTAATTTATAAATGCTTAAAGGGGGCTGTACCGAGGCTTCATTTGATCACATTTGATTTAATTGGCTGTTTATTTTAGATGCCCACATGTAGTATTTAGCTGCCAGCTCTCTGTCATGTAAATAGCTTCGCTGAAGCTCTGCTCAAACTGCAACTCTTTTTGGAAATGGTGAGCAACAGCATCATCTTGTAGCTTTGATGTTTTGATGTTGGGGCTCAACTGAGGTAAGTAAAAGCAGGTAGGGAAGTGTTGTAGCCTAGACATTGCTAGCAGCTAACAGTATTTGAGGCTAAGAGGTGCTCAGCCAGTAGAAGGTATTCCTTCTGGCCTCAGCAGTTACTTGCAGCCAACCAGGCAGTTCAGCAGCTGCTTCACTCAGATTTAATTTTCAGTTCTTTGAAAACCTCAAAGCAAGCATTATGAGCTTATAGAAATAGCTGGGTCTGCACAAGACATCTGCAGGTTTCCTGGCAATGCTTTCCTTTATGTGTTGTTGTAGGAAAAAACACTGTGGCATTTTCTCCTGGTTTCCTCATTTATTATAGTCTTAGTGAAATATGTTTATTTGCATTAACCATTGCAGCAAAACCTGTGGTGTATAACTTTAAGTCTTAGTTTATTTATTCTGCTCTTTTTGCTGCCTTAGAAAAGGAAGAAGCGAAGGGAAAAAAAATAAAAGAAGGCAGGAAAAGTAGAAAGAATAAAAAATATGAGGAAAAGAGAAGAATGAATAAAACAAAGATGAATTGTAAGTTTCACAGCAGGCATGAAAGCCACACATCAGTTGTTTGCTGAAGTGGAATGTAGTATTCTCTTCTTAGAGCGTGCGTTTTTATTTTTAGCGTAAAGATTTTAGGTTTGTATATACTTTCAGCGTAGCTAGAATTTGTTGCATTATTCTGTATCCCCTGTTCTTCAAGGTAGAATATCCAGTAAATAGAGACTTGTGATTTGTGATGATTTCTTGATCATGTAAGTAAACTGAAGCCAGGCTATTTACAGCTAGGACAATTTTCACAGACAGGAGTGCTTGCTATTTAAGAATCTTCCGCCTTCTTCTGTGAACTGGGGAAAGCTGTATCCCAGAATTTCTACATTGTTGCTCCATCTCTCCATTATGTTGCAACCAGCGGCTGAAGTCAGCCAAAGTGTTGTACTCTGCCTTCACATGTAGCACGTTTACATTCCAGATAAATTCTCAACATGCCATGCTTTACTGAGAATATTTACATTTGAGCTGCTTAAATGTCCACCGGCAGTGAATGGTTGCGCTTTCTCGGTCTGCTAAAGCTGATTAACATTTGAGTGGCATTTTTCCATGTAACATTTCAACATAGAAAAACAACAGATAAAATAGTTACGAAGTGGTGGTTTACCTAATTTATCTTCAAATCAGATGCGAGCTTCTGCCATATTAGTTCATCCCATAATGACAATTCTGTCATTTGTTTTTTCCCATCCATGCTTTCTCTAACATAGTCTCTCCTCTTGAAGGAGCACAGGATAATTAGGATGCCCTTCATACTGTGTGTTTTCCATTTCTGTCACTCAGTATTTTGTCTTCTAGTCTTTTGCTGTGAATCTTTTTTACATTGGGAAATGTTTTGTGGGATTACTGTGCTTTTATAGTCCTGGGTTTTAAAATTCGGTGGCCGACTTCCAACATCAGCTGTCAGCATTTTTTTTCTTTGGTGGGTGAGATGGACAGGTCTTCAGTCAGAGATGTCTTATTTAGAGAAACTTGACCACAGTCTGCAAAGCTAAAGCAATTTGAGAAGATTAGAGAAAACAGTAAGACCTAACATTGTGAAATGAAACCGAAACAATGTCAAATCCCTGTAATCATGGAGTCCCATCTATCACTTCAGAAGAGGAGCTGGGAGCACAGGTAAAGCCTTCAGAGCACTGGAGCAGCTGGTAAATACATTCATGTGATTTGTGTGCTGTGGAACTTTATCATACATCAGTAGACTAGTTCTAATATAACTCTTTTCTCAGCTTCCTTATACTTTAAGAATCAAGATTCTCTGAAATTTATAAATAAATTCAGTGAATTGCATGTATGCAGTAAACGTTCCATCTTGTCATTTCTAATTAGCAAGATATATTTCTTGTAATGCTTCATTTCATTGCAATCATTCCTTCATATGATACGCTATAAATCATGTTTGTGACACTGTTCTCCACTCAGAATGAAAATAAACATTATGCTTATGTGTTGTAATTGGAAGAATATCATCAATGTTTCATTGCACAGGGCTTGTCTGTACAACTACAACTTGCATGAACAGTTCAAATCCACTGTAGATGCCCATCTGTGGGCTAGTTAATGTCAGATTGGAGATCCTAACAATAATAATGACTACAAGCATTTCTTTGAAACAACCCATCCTTTTTAGGGGTCCAGTCTTCCTGATAAAGGGTCCTGCTCGTGTAGCTTTTTATGGGGTGGGCTTTACAGTTTTGGGGAAGAACAGTAGGAACAACCAAGTCAGTGTAGGCAGTATGAAAATGCTTCAGTGTGCCCTTGTTCCTCGAAAACTCATTTCTTCACTGCGTAGTTCTGATCCTAGAGTGCAGTGTCTTGTGCTTTGTTTGTTTGTCCTTTATGCTTTATGTTGTCACTGTTGTGGTTTAACCTGGCAGGTGGCACACATTTGCTCACTCCCACACTTCCCAGTGGGATAGGAGAGAGTACTGGTAAAAAAAGAAAATACAAAGTAGAACTCATGGACTGAGATAAAATTGTTTACTAAGATAGAAAAAAGGGTAATAGTTATAACAGTATATGAACAAAAATATTTATGCATGTATATAGCAAGTGACACACAACTAATTGTTCACTACCTCCCAGCTGATGTGCAGCTAGTCCCCAACCAGTGAATGAGATCAAGATGAGCTCCCAACCCCTTCAAAACTCCATCCTTATGATGCCATACTGTATGGAAACCCCTTTAGCCAGTTTAAATAAGCTGTCCTAATTCTGTTCCCTCACAGCTTCTTGGGCTCTTCACTGAGAGTGGCATTGGCTCTGTACAACACTGCTTAGTGGCATCTATAAACATCAGAGTTTAATCAACGTTGTTTTTCTCCTAGAACCAAAACATAGTATCATACCAGCTACTCTGAAGAAAATAATTTCAGCCCAGCTGAAACAGACAATTAGATCTAAATGAAAGGGGCAGAATGATGGTCTTTTGGTCCTTTTCCATGTGCAAGAGTGATGGCAAAGGCCATTAGGAAGTGCAGAGGAAGGCAATGGCTTGCTGGTAGTGTTACAATGGCTTCTGGCCATCTGACATTGCCATATGAAGAGAAACATTGCAATAATCTGCTTTAAGGCATGCTGCCCTTAATCACTTCAGCTTGGCACGTGTATTTTTTCCTTCTGGTCAACAAGTTATTCGTACCACCTGTGAAGACAAGACTGATCACCTCAGTTTTTACACTAATGCAAATCCAGTTGTATGTGACTTCATGTTTGATGTTTTGTTGTAGATAACAGCATGGTACTCTGCCCCTTACAGAATTAGAAAATGGTTTATGTAGGAAGGCCCTACTGGAAACTGTTCAGCCCAACTCCCCTTGCACAGAGCAGGGTCATGTGCAGCACACTGCTTGGGTTGTGCTTAGTCAGACCATGCAATTGATTATACGCAAGGCTCACATTCAACCTAGTGTCCACTAGGATCCCCACATCTGTCTCTACAAAGCTGTCTTCCCTCCTAAGGTTGTTCCTCTTCCTTTGATGAGCTTCATGAGATTCCTGCCAGCATTCTGATGGTTGGGCTTCATAGTGTTAGAGGTCTTTTCCAACCTTAATGATTCTATGGCTCTTTGATTTCTTTAGCCTGTCCAGGTCCCTCTGGGTGGCAGCATGACCCTCTGCTGTCCAATACTCCTCTCACATTTCTTTATGTACCTTTGCTTTCCTTAGAAAGTAAAGTTAAAAGTTTTCTGTAGACAGTCTCAAGATTCATATTAGTTAAAAATAGAAAAAAAAAAAAACAAAACAGCACATATTTTTCCAAATGTCTGGTCAAATAAGAACATGTTTTGGAACTATTTTTGTAGAGTACGAGTTTAGAATGAAGTGGTAAAATCTAAATGGAAGAACAAAAATACTCTGTAACTTCTCCCACATGTAATTTATTATCCTAGTAATTCTTCTGTAGCAAAGTGTGCCTTGCTTTCAAAGAATGAAAAGAAAATGAAAACTGTTTTGTGATTAACATTCTGTTTCAAAATATTAAAATAAAGATATAATTCAATCTTTTCATGTCTTTGAAGCAATTGAAAGAGGTATTGAACAGGCATGAGGAGAGTTGCTTACTTTCACTCATAATTTTGGTGTTGTAATGTAAATTTTTATTAGAATTTGATTGCAAAGAGGTGGAAGAGGTAGGTTTCTCAGATACAAGGTTTAGATAAAAGTGCCTTTGTCATCTATAGGAATGTGGCTTGTCAAAGAAAATTGAGCTTTTGTCTGTTCTGTAAACCACCAGAATGTTTTCATCAGAGATTAGAAGCTAAAAACAAGCAGCACAGCAAGTAAGATGAGTTCCCAGTACCCATACAGGGATCTGGGGTGACCACTAGCCTGCTCCCAGCTTCAGCTGTATCCATCTCCTCCCTCCAGCCTTACAAACGTCTCTGTAGCAAATTAAGAGCCTGCAAGTGTCTCTGTCTGAAGTGCATGACTATTTCTCTGTCCTCAACCCAAAGTGGGTTCAGCTACTAATCCAGTCAAGGAATGACTTTAGAGGAAAGAGCCTGCAGGGTAATAATGACAAATGATGTCTACAGGCTGCACTATTTTTTTTATTATTTTGTCAGAAAGTAATTTTGTACTTGTAGTTTTATATGTTTCCTGTAAAGCATGTAGGGATCTGTAGAAATCAGCTGAACATCTGAGGACTGAAGGAAATTGATGGAAAAAAGATGTACCATCATCTGCTTTATGCCTGTTCTTCAGGGAGAATAAAGTTACCATCCAGATGCTTCTTTTCACTGCCTTTACAGAAATGTAGGCAGCAAAACTAAGTTAAAAGCAAGTTTTAGACATGACATGTAGTTTTAGCAGTCTCATGGCCCAGCTGGATGAATCCCATTGTAAACAGTGCAGTGTATGGAGAAGTAAATTACACACATGTAAGTAACATGGCCATGTAATGATCTCTTCTAACAAGTTTCTGCTTACAAGTGAATGATACAGAGGGCCAGATCTACACAGTGGTCTATCCAGGATAGTCAAAACAGGTCTGGAGCAGGGTAGCCTCCCTGTGGAGCACAGTGCTGTGTTGAGGTTCAGGTAACCTGCTTTTCACCAGTCTTACTTGCTGGTATCCATGACTTTGTCCATGCAGCATCTCGTCCCTAGTTGGCTCACTCCCTTGCAGCAGGGACAAAATTCATTTGTCACTGGCTGCATAAATATGCCCAGAGTGTCTGAGCAGCAGTACAAGATGTAGAGGGGAACCTTTTCCTAACTGAGGAAGTGGGAGATAATGGGTTCCATCTGGAACTGTGGACAGATAAATGAAGAGAATAAAAAGCATCAACAGTTTCAAGCATGTTTATTTTTTTAATTTTTTTTGCTCTGTTAATCTGTTTCTGATAGACGGATATGAAAAAGGATGCTAGGGACTGCAGAGCAGAAGGAATCCAATTTTTCTGTTGCAAGCTATAGTCTGGCACAGAAAATCTTTTCAAGCTGTCCATGAGGCATAGTAAGAACATGCTCAAAGCAAAACCAAACCAAAACTAAAAAACCCCAACTTTAAAACAAAGCAAGCAAGGCAATACAAAATAAGTAAATAGAATATACAGGCTTTTTCCAGTGGACATGAAGGGTATTAATAATGACAGAAGGGACTGTTTTGGAATAGCTTTAAAGGAAGTGCTAGGAATCCCATCAGAGGCATTCATCTTATGATTGAGGTATCTCCTGGGCTGCCTTTCACAAATTTGTATTTTTTTTCTTTTATTTATTTGCTCTTTAGTCCTCTTTCTGTCTGCTGGTGGATGCTGTCCGAATAGCACACCTTTATCTTGAGGTCCAGTAATTTCAAACCAACTCAACAACGTGTGAGTACCATCACTACAAACAGAACCTGGGAATTCTTGGGCACTGCTTCAGAGCACAGGGCTCATGTTATTCAACAATCAAGCAATGTAGCAAGGCTGGCCTAACCTCAGAAAAATTATTTTTAATACTAATGTGCATCATTCTACAACTATAAAAACAGTGAAGCTAGAAATTCCTCCATGTGCAGAACTGTTAGATAGAGAGGTACTTGGGATACAATTCTCAGACAAAATTTGGTTTACCAGGACTAAATTTTTGTCTGTTTGTTTGTTTTCTGAGTTCCAAGCAGAATATTTACCTAACTGGAGCATATTCAGAAATGCTAGAGGTAACAAAAGTAGCCTGATATCTGCTACAAATGTGGAGATATTTGTATCTGGAGCTACAACAAAAATGATTTTGTAGTAAGGTTAATCCATCAGAATACCAGAAGCTGGTCTTGGGACTGGTATTCTTTAGCATCTTCAGGTTTGTGACTTGCACATATGGAAGCTGTATGAAATGCTGCAATTGATTTTTTTATTTTTTTATTGCAAAAATGATGCCTTTAGAAATAAGTAAGCTCAGTGAAGGGACTTCTTTATGTCTTCTGATGTACTAGAAGGTAAATGAAATAGATTCATTTAACCACAGATGATTCAATCAGAGAGATATTAGAACATTCAGAAAAGATCAAGATTTTTTTGAATAGGCAGTCACCCAAGAAGTGCTGCCAGTCCACATCTGTATGTTTTCTGCAAAACAAATTTGGCTGTTGATAGAATCATGCTTAATAACATATACTTAATTACACCCTTTCTGAAGCAGCAGTTTCAGTGCAAGAGGTATTGAATAGACTGAGCAGATGAACAATTCAAGCAATTGGTGATAACCAAAACAGATCAATTGTGTAGCACAGTTTTTGCTGGTATAATGTGAAAGTACTTTTAAGTTCTAAAGCCATTTAAGAAAATCTAAAGGGACTATGGTATGAAGGCTGCCTTGAAAGTAGTGCCTCCTATTTTATTATGTTGGCCCATGATGTTAAAATTGGATGTTAGTGGCATGGCAGTAGAGGCTGAACCTTCCCACCAGTATAAATGCTTTGGTAAACCTTGGGGCCTTGACGTTTTTAACTGCATATTCATTGTACCAAACAATAAGTCCAGCAGTCATTTGTTTTTGCCTGGTAGAAGGATGTAAATCAAAGGTCTGATAGAATTAAAGCTTGTAAACAGCAATCTTCAAATGCAATTTTCAAAATTTAACCTTTTTTTTTTCTTTTTTCATAATGACATGTCCTCTCTTTAAAAGAGCAGTAACAAGTAGTCAGATTTAAAATTCCGAGTAGTTAAATGAATTTTACAGAGACGCAGAGAATATGTAAAGATCGGTAAATTAGTTGAGGCATTAGACAAATGTTAGCTAAAAAGGCAAATTATGGGATCTGGGTCTGTTGCTACATTCAGAGTGCTAGACAGATAGATGAATGTCTGCTTGCCAAAACCTCTTTTTCAACAAAAGAGAAATTCCAGATGCTGGGAGTGTCTCTGAATGACAGCACATGTTGGGACACAAAAACCCACTGTGTTTAGATTATATTTTAACTTATGACTTTTAACTTTTTTTTGCAAATGGAATTGCTCAGGTACAGCTTTTGGTTGTTTAATACCACAGACATTTCCCAGATATCACACTAAGTGTTTCATTCAATTTCAACAAAAGGGAAAGTTAGTTAGTGAAAGATAAAAATAAATTTGAATTTTTTTCATACACATGGAGACATAGAGGCTTAATAAACCACGTACAGAATTATTCAAAGGGGGAAAACTTGTTTTTTGAAATAGAATACTGGGACATGAGCAGATTCAGGAGCAATTGTTTTTCTGATGTTAAGAGACAAGAAGGGGACACTCAAGTGTGAATGAAAAGTTTACAATTTGATGAAAGCTGATGCTTTCTCTACCAAAAATATTTTTAGGCTTTGGAACTCATTGCCATAGGCAGTTGTTGATGCTCAGAATGTGATAAGATTCATGAGTCATATGACAGAATTATTAAGAATTATTATTAAGAATATTCAGGGCTGTAGTGGCTATTGGTTTAAAATTCTGTGGTTCAGAATCCTCTTAAAATATTACTTTCTGCATTATTCTGCATATCAGAGAGTCTCTATTATAAAGCAGAAAGACAATTCCTCTGTCTGATGTGGGATTTCACACTTTTCCTCTGAATTACATAAAGCTTGTTGCTGCTTAAAAAAAAGAAAGAAAAAAAGATACTGAGATGCTGTTCAATTGGATAGAAGCTGGACTGATTTATTCAGTAATTCTTTTTCCTTGTATCTCTATGCCTTGCATAATTGTCACGTACATCTATTTAAAATGATTCCTAAAACAGTTCAAGGCAAAAGCTTTAAGCCCTTTTCCTTTTGAGGACACGTATGTAATGCCTAGCATGTGATGTTCCTGTTAGCACGTTGGTCTTTGCTGTACACAGGCAACAAAAGAAAAAGCAGAGCACATCCCAAATTCAAAGCCTAGAGCAGTGCAAAATCGAGATGTCTGCCTGAATTTTCTTCAGCTTCTTATTTTTTTCCTCATAAATTCCTGAGGAGTGTTTGATTGTTATCTCGTAGATCTCCAACTGCCTTTTGAAGGAATTTCTTACTAATGAGAAAAAAGATGAGAACAATTTAACGTGGAGCATAAAAGGCTTTAATAATTAACTTGATCTCTCAGACCATGGATTTCAGGTAGAAGGCTCAGGTGCAAACTTACTCCTCAAATTCTTCTTAGCATTTTTGTGGCTTTTAAATCCTATGAATTGCAGTATACGTGTTCATGTGGTTGAAACAGGCTTCCCTTCTGTTGACTCTAATAGCCCATCTCTGCCTCCACATTGGCCATGTCAGTGGGTAGTTAATAGCATCCTCTGTAGTTGCAAACCATGACAGCCCATGACCTGTAAGGTCAAAGTCCTGTAAGGCTGTGATACACCTGCCAGTATCTACACAGCCACCCTCCTGTTGCAGGAGACCAGAGGTGGAAAATCAGACTGACAAGCCCAGGCAGTGTGGGATATACTGCAACTTGTTCTCATGTCTTCTGTGTCGTGGGATTTCTAATGTTGCACGATTCCCAACTTTCTGCATGATTCCATCTTCTTGGAGGCTACAAATTCCCAAATTCCAAGTTGGCTTTTTCCAAAGCTGTGCCTCCAGTTTCCATCAATTACTGACTAGACACAGGATTTGCATACAAACATTTCTCCAGAAGTGTGTTGAAAGAAAGTTACTTAAAGAAAGCAAAACAAACAAAATAAAGCAATACAGATTGTATAATCTCCATGGTGTGGTTTCACCAAGCTCTCATCCTTTGCTTTTGATCAAAGGTGAATCACATGAGTCTTATATCCTCCTACTTTCCCTGATCCTAAATGTGTACTTTAAATAAAACCAGATTTACATTAATCACTAAACCCTCCATTATCTGTCTCCCATGGCCTCTTTACTTAGCCATTTATCATTGTCCTAGGTTTCTGTTCATGTCATTTTTCAGTCTCTGTGACATTTTTAATGCTCGCCAGTTCACATTAATTTTGCAAGTGAGATTTTGTAAGACAGAGGATGAAGGATTTGCTATAACTCAAGAGTGATATTAGCTGCATTCTTCTCATCCACAGATCTTGCACTTCTGACAGAAGGCAGTCGAGAAGAAACAATGCGCATAATGCTGGAGGTCTGAAGGTGCAGCCAAGTTCAAGATGTACAGAACCAGGCCAACTCAGAGCAATACAGTAGAAACACAGTTTGTAGCTGATGCTTCCATTTAATGCATACAGAACTATTTTCCTTCTGTCATCTGTATAAATATGCTGTCTGTGTGAGCTACTGCAAATATGCCAAAATAGCCAGGAGAGGCTGAGGTGATTTATGGTTCCTCGTGCCAAATGGAGCACGTATATGTTTGCAGAAAAGGGGAGAATGTTTCAAAGCTCACAGATGGGTGTTTCCCGGGACAGTTCTGAGCTTGATGCTGTACAAAAGATTTTTGGAAATTTTCACCCCATTTTAAAGGTCTCATTTGCTGCTCAAGAAGAATGAGATCTGGTGACCTCAGGAAGCAGCTTGGCTGCAGTTGTCTGCTTCTGATCAAATGAAGCTGTTTTCTGATGCCATTAGAGAGGGGGCTTTTAGTTGTCTCTTTTACCCCATGCTATGCCAGGGCAGGCAGAGAGAACAGGCAGGCTTGCAGTTCTTAGGACCAAGACCTAGTTTTCCATCGATCACTTTCCACAATTGTATTTCAGTTGATGCTGTTATTGAAGCTATCAAAGTGCTTCCCAAGCCAATTCATCCTATCACATTTCACACAGGAGATGAACTATAGTCAAACATATGTTCCTGTGATGAGGCATGGTGTCTGGCCTGGAGGGGCCTCCCTCATCCTCCTTCACATCTGCTTTTCAGGTAAGGATGGAAACCTGTTTTCCCACACACTTTCAGAGTTACTGACATAGAACTGGAGCTGCAGCTGCCCCTGCTATGAATATAGTTAGAAATATTTCTCATGAAGATGGCTCATAAGCTTAAGAACTCCCAGTCTTTATGTTGATTTGCTGGATGCTGCTAAAAATGTGTTTGAAGACACAGCATCATCATCAAGGAGAAGAATGCTGCCTTCTTCACCTCCTTCCCTTCTGAAGGCAGTAGGACGTGAGAACTATCTCTTTAGGCTTTTCAGGACATGAGAACTTCCTGATTTTTTTTTTAAGACAAATTTTGAATGCCATTTTTTCCATTTAAAATAAAGATTATTGTTTTCTGTCCGCTCTGACATTTTTGTTAGAGGCCACAGAGATGTGTCCTAGAACTTATAAAAATTTAAACAAATCAAGATGAGTCAACTATTTGTTTCCAAATTAAGTCAGCCAGTATTTTCAGTAAAAGTGTCAGGAGTGCCAGAAAGTAATTGTTGCTTTGATTCTCTTTGTAAAAGTGCACATGGCTTTTTGCATTTTTCATACTTGATAAGGCCATTGCAATTTTTACTTCCAACTCAGCAGAATTACCAAATTAGTGTTTATTAACTTGTCATCAATAATTAATAACTTTCTGAAATTGAAAATTGCATTGCCTCTGATGTAAGCTCATTCCTGGCACCCTTGCTGCATGAAAAAAGGCAATTATAGACAGCTCCTTCATTTTCACCCTGTTTATTTACTTTGCAGAGATACACAACTTTGTGGCTTCACTCTCTTTATTAAGAATAACCTCTATGGGGGAAGGGAAGATGAATGCATACTGAAATAACATGTTTACCACTAACATTAATTAAATGCCTTTCAGTTTTCCATGGATTCTCTTACATGTGACAGTTGAACACAAAGCTTCTCATTATTCTGCAGCAATCATGCTTCCCTTACCAGTGGGAAAGATATATAAGGTATGGGAAGATTTCAGGCTTCTTTATGTTTTTGTTCAAGCTAGCAGTGCGTTCCTGGATGTGATGGTGGCTAGATGATACTGACAACTTTTCTGCTGTAACTGAGAGTTCTGATCACCCATTCTGTAAGCTACTTTAAATGTTTTATGACCAAAGCGAAAGACTGTTGGCAGTTATTTAGAATTACAGAATCATAGAATGGCCTGGGTTGAAAGACGATCTAGGTTCAGCCCCCCCTATCAAAGGCAGGGTAACCAACCACTAGAGCAGGCTGCCCAGAGCCACATCCAGCCTTGCCTTGAATGCCTCCAGGGATGGGGCATCCACAACCTCTCTGCGCAACCTGTTCCAGTGCATCACCACCCTCAGAGTGAAAAGCTTTTTCCTAATATCTAACCTAAATCTCCTCTGTATTAGTTTAAAACCCTTCCCCCTTGTCCTATCACTATCAACCTGTGTAAACTGTCACCCCCCTTCCCATTTATATGCTCCCTTCAGATATTGGAAAGCCACTGTGCGGTCTCCCCAGACCCTTATCTTCCCCAGACTAAACAAGTCCAGTTCCCTCAACCTTTCCTCATAGGAGAGGTTCTTCAGCCCTCTGATCATTATAATGGCCCTCCTCTGGGCAAGTCTCAAGAGTTCTGTCTTCTTGTGCTGGGCCCCCAGGCCTGGATGCAGTACTCCAGATGGGGCCTCACAAGAACTGAGTAGAGGGGGAAAATCACCTCCCTCTCTCTCCCTGCTGACCATCCCTTTTTTAATGCAGCCCAGCATATTTACTATTATTTTTAATTGAATTTCTGCATAGAAACCTCAGAAGATTTTGCTGTTTGTGTAAGGCAGGTACTATACAGAAAGAGTTTCCTGCTCTTTAAAGATTTATGTAAAGAGCTCTTAAAAAAGTTATCACTTTTAATATTTTAGTATCTTTTAAAAATATATGTTATTCAGCTAGGCTACAAAGATAACATGAATTTATTTGCACTGTATTTGCTATGTCTGTGCTTTTACAGTCATTTATTTCTTTATTTCCAAGACAGGGATGAGGTTCATTTTGTCTTAGCAGGTGAAAGCACCTACGTGCAGCTACAGTACGTTGAACCCTTAGTGGCTACCTTCTATATTCTTTACTAGTTTGTTTCAACTTCGAGGAAAAGCATCATGGCTGCCTACCTCTCTACGCAGACATGGTCCACCCAACTCTACCTATTGCTTTATATAATAAAATAGAGAAAAATACCATGATTTTGCAATAAACTCTTATATAGATGACCTTCTGCTGTCTTGTTTCCTGGATGTTGATGAGTGGGATACAAAAGAAGGTAGGAGTCTGCACTACCAGAACTTAATTCATGTATCTGTTGAATAATAACACTGCTGGTTGGCAGTTGTATCTACAAACATAGCTACATTTTCAATAAGGATTTTACAGTCTATGCTGGGGCAGAACACAGAAGTATCTATAGGTAAATAAAGATAGAATTAAATCCTAGACTTAGATCTTCTCATACTACTCAGAATTTGTGTCCCTGCTCTGTCTATAAGACCAGATGCTTGTTCTCAATAGATGTATTTGAAGCAACACAAGATAAACAGCAGCTGCCCAGCCTACATGAATTGTGGTATGGCCTCAATCACCTTTGACAAATGGCCACTGAAGAATGGGTATTTATACCAGGCTCAGTAGTTTATTTGTTCGATGATCTTGCTATTAGGATTAAGGATCAAATAAATGAGTGCAAATGAACATTTGGGCAGGATATACATTTTTATTAGTTTCATTCATCCTGTGGGTGAAAGAAGGCTCTGATCAAAGCATAGCCTTATAGCAGAAATCTGACTTCAGGGGTAGTTTCATTGGTCGAGTGTTCAGTTTCTAACATGTAGGGGAGCAGAATCAAATGATTTAAGAGAGTGACCTAAAGGAAAGACAACACACAGGAAGGGGTTACCAGTGCTGTGAAGTTTAATAGATCTGAATTAAAAGCAGTTCATTTTTGAAACAGGAAGTTTATGGCAGTGTTGACATTTACTGCCCTCTGGCAGGAATGTAGTAAGTCCATGTGGTAGATCTTTGTTATTTTTTTTCTTTTCCTCCTCTCTAACAAAAAAAAAAAACCCCAAAAAAAACCCAAAAAAACTGAGAACAAAAAAACCTTTTTTTATTTTTATTTTTTCACTGTTTGTTTGTCTTTAACATACAGTAATGGGTAAAGATGCTTGAAAAGTATCACAAAATGGGGGGAAAACAAGGAACGTTCCACCAGTTATGAGGTCTGTTTATAGAATAGGAAGGGTCCACCAAGCTCGATACTTACTAAAAGGACTGGATATAAAGCCCAATCTCCCACTCTGTTGTCCACAGTGCCCTGTTCACTACCACTCTTTCACTGCAATAGCACTGCAGATTGTTGCTTTGTAAAGTATCCTCATATAGGCTTCTTTAAATGAATACTCAGTCACTGAGCAAAAATATACATAAAATAATGTTCGTGTTACTGTCAATAAAATTAACTGTGAAAATATAATTGTCATGTTTTCCTCATCTTAGTATTCCAAGTATATAGTTCACTTTACCTGAGAAACACCGGAGTGAAATTACGGCCATACTGAGGTCAGTAGATATTTTGGCATCCTCAGATGAAGAAAGAGAATACTCTCTATGTACTGTCTGCCTGAGGCAGGTGAGATTCAGATATAGCTTGACTGCATTATGTCTAAATTATTCAAAGTTGGAACTCTAAGTCATGGTTTCTCATTATAAAAATAAAGTTTCTGGCATGTCCCTTGCCTGTGCACAGAGGAGCATTTTCTACTTCTTTGGAAGACATCTGCACCCCATAATTGGCAGGGACTCTTGTTTGCTAAAAAACAGATGAGGTAATCAAGCTTTGAGTAAACCAGCTGATTGCTCACCAGAGCAGGCCTAGCAGGGAATATAAAGAACAAAAACTTAAAAGTCACTAGATCAAGTAACTAGATGAAAAATTATATAGTATTTCTGGGAGTCATAAGTTGTTGCTATATACTACTTTAAGAAGCCTGTTTTGAGCATCTGATATATGAAATTACTCTCACATTAGCACGCCACTGCAGAGCGTGTGGGTTAAAAGGAATCCTGCCCTTTCTGACTGTGGCATTTTGCCCTCCTCATATCATCCATGGTCTTCTCTCATGTGTCTAGGAGCATCTCTCTGTACGGAAGATGCAGCCTGTACTCCACCTTTCATCACAGACAGGTAAGTGCCAGCTGGGAGTTGAACTGTGTCAGTAGAATGCTGATCTGTGATAGTGTGCTTTGATATGGGTGTATCAGGTCTGTAAAGATAGGCAGCATGACAGAAGTGATACTAAGGTGTTAGGACTATACTTCCTGGCTACTCAATCTGTTGCCAGCCTTGGTTGTTTGTGTACACCCTGAATAGCCCTCCCACTTCATTGCTGGATCAATTTAATAGCCCAGAATAGCTGTATCCTCAATTGCTAATTTTTTTCATGTTGACGTTACTAAAGGTTTCTTCTCCCCTCCTTCCTAAATCATCTGTTTTCAGGCACTGCTAAAATTATTCCTTCTGGGGAGCTGGATTTCTCTATGATTTTCTGCATTTCAGAAAGCACCATAGAATCTCTGGCAGTTTTTGAGTTACGCATTTCACAACTATAAACAACAACAAAAAATAAATTGGCTTATTTTTGATTGCATCTCCCTGCTATGAAGATCTCAGCAAATATATTAAAGATATAATCTACTGTAGTAATGTAATGCAGAAAATAAAAAGGAAGAAAGTAATAAGAAAATCCTCTATTCCTTTCCAAGAGAACAGCTTTGCCATGGTGTAAACAAGACCTCTCCAAAAATTTAACACATCTGCAGCATGTGATGAAAACTAGTTTTGGCATATTTGGGACACAGCACTCAGGAAAATGAAATATGCAGTGTGTGAGAGCTTGTTAAGGAGGCCTTGCTGGCACCAAGGACCTAAAGAGAACCTGGGTGTTGTTATAATTTTATCTCCCATAGTGTTATGTAGCAGATTTCTCACAATGGGTTATTCAGCTTCAGATTAGTGTGTTACAATGGAATGCACTTCAATCACCAAGTGCACAATAAGTTATGTTTAATTTTGCAGGAAATTTTCTATGTTCTTCATTAGCTTTATCTTCCATAAATAACATTAACAGATTTTTTTTCCCACTACCGTTTTATTTATAACATCACAAGTAGATCACTTTTCACTTCATAGATGCTACTAAGTTTGTTAGCATATGTATTTTTAAGGAGAATACAATAAATATTTTCAAATATAGATCAGTGATCTATTTACAACTTTGGAGACTTTATGATAAATCGAATTCAGATTAATGATGGGTTGGCCAGTTGGTCTTACTGCATAATTTTTTCATCAACAGTAATAGAAGTATTTATATGTATATATGGCACATAATATATATATACTTGTAGTTCTCTATGTCTAGAGACTGCTTGGAAGAAATATTTTAGACTTTCTTTGAATGTGTTGGTGTGTGTGTACCCAAAGACTATACGATTGCTCTTTCTGTGCTTTGGAATTTTTGTCTTAGTCCTGTTAATGTTGATTGAGTAACCTAATCTCAGTAGTCTCATACTTTTTTGAACATCTTAGCAGGGAAATCATGAGCTGATTTGACTTGGAGACTAACCTTTCACCCCTTGGGGTGGTCCAGTCAGGACATAAGAGAAGGAACGTAATTGGATTAGTGTGTGGAAGTGATGACTGTCTCTTCAGTGATTTCCATAATCATCACATTCTTATGGTTCTAGCAACAATACAGTTCTGCACAAGTGAAACACATCTCTTTGTGCTCTTTTTGTATCTGCACTCTATTCCTCTATTGCCTTTTGAAAATAAGGCTTTTTGTTGTATTCAGATGCTCAGTGCATAGTAACATCATGTGAATATGACTAATGAAAAGCAGTATCCAAATGGTGTTTAAAGTACTAATGGCCAATGAGTTGGCTATTTCCTGGCAGTTAATGGCCATCTGGAGGAGGTCTTAATCCATCTGGTGGTTAACTGCCAGGAAATAATTGACTTGGATGTTGTTAGTGCTCTTAATAAACAGATTTTTTTTCCTTCTCAGTCTCCTCACTATCATGCCACTGGCTCACGGTACTCAAATACTGTTCCACAGAGCATTTATTTTATTTATTTGTTTGTTTGTTTATTTATTTTTTGAGAAGATTTTTAGCTGTTGTTTTCTGCACTTCACAGAATCATACAACTGTGATCCCTACCTGAAAATGTCTATTATCAAAGGTTACAATTTTGTGTTTGTATGTACATAGGAAGAAACTCATGAAATTACGTTGAATTGAAGGGGCTTCAATGTTCAGAGAGGAGTTTTGGTCTTTCAGATACAACTGATAGTCTGTGAGACAGGCAGAAATGACATCTGTTGAAAAAGCAGAGAGCAGTAAGCAGGAGAATGATAAACAGGGAATAATGGTTACAATTATTTCCTGTGTTAGGAGAAGCAAAAACAAACATGAATAAAATGGAGAGTTACCTTGGCCATTTTTTATTTTTTCCTGCCTTTCCTTCTTTTTCCACTTTATGTTTAATTATATTCTGGTGCAACATTTTAAAATTCATTCTTGTTTCTTATGAACGATATTGAGGGGAATCTATGTTACCAAACAAATCTCTCCACAAAAACTTGTGTTGCCAGGTTGCTTTTACTGAAGTAAAAATGGAGAAAATTTTAGCTCATTTCTATCCAGAAATCTCTTTGAGCAGCTTATATGTTCATGGAATTATGAATGACTTATTAATATCCAGATACTGTATTAGAATGACTTAGTTTCTTGATTCTGCCAGGAAATGTGTGTTACTAGGTACAAAACCTTTGGGAGGAAGTCTAAATCATTTTTTATAACGTTAGAAGACCTGGTGTTTCATACCTTTGTTGCAAATTATAATTGGGTCAGGAAATTAGACATAATACATCATAGAAGTTAAAAAATAGAACAAGTTTGAAGAAAAATATTTAATAAAAATGTCTTTAAAATATGATTGTTAAGTTGTTATTTTATATTTGAAGCCACTTGTTAAAAAAAGTACAACTGCTCTAGTATGTGGACCCCATTTCATTTATCCTCTCTTATTTCACTTTTAGACTTTTATTTTGACTCAATATTGTTTGTCAATAAAAGGAACATACTGAAAAGGGTTGGTAATCAGTTCTGATTTGCAGAAGAAGAATTTAGTTTGGATGCACACACACTAGTGTCTCATATTTGTGCTAGGAACTCCTGTGTTTCCCTGTTGGCACAGCTGCGATTAAAATAGGCTGCTTTGCTTATGAGTGTCAGTGTCTTCTTATAATCAAGAACACATTTATCAATAAAACCCAGGAGAGGAAGGTAAGAATGTCAGGGGAGACACAGTTAAAGACTTCTAAATGGAAACACTTTGAAAAGCATACAACATAGTTAATTCTTCATTTCAGAAATATACTTTAGAAGTCTAGTTGAATTCTGGTTAGTGTATTTTCTGTATTTAGTCACTATGCAAGGCTGCTACTGCTTGCTGAGGTGCAATCTTATTTAATGATTTTCAAGGAGTTAGGCAGTTTGCTTATTGCCTGCCTGGACCAAGGGTGCTCTGTGGACTCCTCTGTTCCCTGGCAGGTTCTACAGTTCGTAGTGATACCCCAAGACCAAGGCAGAGCAAAGGGGTTTATTAGTAGTGAAAAACCTTTCAGTCTTCCCCATCCCAAAATAAATGGTGTGGGAAGTCTGTGTGAGCCATAGGAAAAGAAAACCTGCCTCTGCATGAACACAAATCTGTAAGACTACAGCTTCATTTTTAGTGTTTTCTCTCTATATATTTTCACTCCTGAAAATCATCTTCCTTTCTTTGATCCATATGTAGAATTAAGTCTTCAGGTATATAATAAAATGCATTAAGCAGCAAACAATGTAGAGCTTAATAGGCTATACGTGCATTAAATAACCCAAATAGGCATTTTCTAAGTATGGATTATAATTGTACACTAATTTTAATGATTGTCACATGTAATGGAAAATAGGTTAATAAGGTCACAGAATCTAACAGTTCTTTCTAAGGGAAATATAATGAAATGTCAGACAACTTCTGACATTTTCCCAAACTTGGTATTTTTTTGTAATCTCAGATGCCTGTCTTTCCAAGCTTAGGAGCTACTCTATACTGACTTTAACAAGGACAGATGCTTGCTTAGATTCAGTAAGCAAATTCTCCATAAATACCCTTTGTCTAAATATCTTCAGGTCTCCAGGGTTCTGTGAGTGGCATGGTTGTGCACTCCCCTTTCCCGTGTTTTCCAGGGTGATAGTCATGCAGCCACATCCAAAATAGCAGGGGGGATGCAAAGCAGGTGGCTCCTTATTTTTTTCCCCTTCCTGCTAATGCCAGAACAAGCAAGGTGACACAAGTGCAATTGGAGAGAACAGGGTTTGGGTTTCCAAGGCATGTGCTGAGTGTTGTGTCTTTGGAGTTGGGCACTGCATTTGTGTGGTGCGACAGTGCCATCCTCAATAACTGCCCATGATAAACTGAACCTAGGGAGCAAAAGCTGCCTGGTAGGAGTAGGTTAACTCTTGTGGTGGTCTCTTGCTTGGGTGAGGTAAGACATAAGCAAGCTTCCAGGCCTCAGCTGCAAGCTAGAGAAGGCATGCAGCTTGGGCAAAGCAAAGTAAGATGCTGCTGGAGTAAGGACTTCCATCAGGCATGGATATTAGGGAAAAATTCTTCTCAGAAAGAGTAGTGAGGCATTGGAACAGGCTGACAAGGGAGGTGGTGCAGTTATCACCGCTGAAGGTGTTCAAGCAACATGGAGATGTGGCACTGAGAGACATGGTCACTGGGCATGGCAGGGATGGGCTGGATTTGATGATCTTAGAGATCTTTTCCAACCTTAATGATTCTGTGATTATGATGCCTTGGTGTAATGATCATTGTATGAACTGAAGCAAGTAGTCCAGAGAGGCAATGGAGTCTCCATCGTCAGGGTACTCAAAATATCTGGACTCGAAATTCTTATTTTTAATAAATGTTTATGAATAAAGACTTCGCTGCTACAAAGGTCTACAATAAGTTATCTATACGCAGTGCTTTGGTGTTTTGGTTTTGTAATTTCTGTAAAATTATTTCTGCAGTATTTGGATAACATATTTTATTAAAATGACAAGTATAAGTAACTGCAACATGTTAAAGTGCATAACTTAGTTCTGGAACTTGTCATTGTTTGTCTAGAGGGTCCATGATGTACTGTTCAGACAGAACAGGGTCACTGTTTAAATTCTTTAGCAAATAATCAGTGTAGCCGATTACCCATGGAGCTCCATGCTTTCTGGTTAAGGATGGTCAACTTAAGTAGCTGAAATCATTCTGCAGAGATCAGGAAAGATCACATCTATGATCACGTGAAACATTTGAGTAGGCTGTGTTAGCACAGGAAGAAGAAGCAGTGCTCCTTCACTATTGTCAAGGCATTTGTGGCCTGTATACGAACACTGCACAAGTGTGGTGAAGCCTCCTGTGACCTACGAGGAATCCAGTGAGGAAAATACATTGTTGGATAGCATGGGGATGAAATAATAACTACTTGTTAAAGACTTAACAGTAGTGAATTCACTTCAAATGTTGCATTAGCTTTGAATAGCTTTTAGAGCAATTCAGGATTCTTGAAGAAGAAATGTGATTCTCTATTAAGGTCAGTTAAACACAAAGCTTTGTTTTTGCTTTTGCTTTGTCTGTTAAATCAGTTGACGTGCAAAAAAGCACATGAGCTCAGCAGCAAATTTACCAGGAATAATCCCTAAATTGTTGACTTTGAAAAAAAGAATACTCTACCAAAATTGCAGGTTGATCAAATCCAGTAGCAGAAATCCACAGAGGTGGTGGAAAATTTCCGCCAGCATTTAAGCCTTGGCCAGTTTCTGCTGACCTCTTAACTCTGTTCATTACAGCTGAATGGCTTAATACTGTGAGAGTCCCTCACAGGACTAAGCTGGGCTTCTTGTATTTCATGGTAGAGAGATGAATTTAAGAGCACCTCAGGGCTGTTATACATTACATCAAGAAGTTCTGAAGAACCTTCACTGTCTTTTTTTTCCTGAAGACAGATGTATATTTTGGAAAACAAAGGCATCTAACTTAAATGTACTTACAATGTTTTTTACTTACAATGTCTTTTTATTTGGCGGGGGGTGGAAGGGTGGGGAGGAAATGAAAATCTTTTCTTTTGTACATCTGGAATTGCCTCTTAACTAGATATACTTCCAAATAAGAGTAAGCCAAGTAAACACCCAGTGGAAAAACTATTTTACAGCTTTTCTATTCTTAGTGGATTCTTTCATTGGTTTTATTTATTCAAGTTCTTATCACATCACTGGCATGGAAGAGGTTTCATAAATACTATTGCTTTCTGCAAATAATTTTCTTTGTATAAAACTGTGTGAGGTAACTTGTTGAATACAGTCACTTGCCAATGAGTATCAGGCCAAGGGTGGTGACTCCTGTAATTTGCTTGTAATTTGTGAACTCAAGTGTATATCCTGTGATTTGAAACAGGGCCTAAAATTATAATTCTTCAAAGTATTCCTTAATTTTCTTCACAATGTGATAGCAACAAATCGTGTCTCCACAGATGCTAGTAGTTTCTGTCCTGTTTCAAATTCCCTGTTTACTTTTGAAGAGTTCAAAGGTACATAAATACTTTGAGAGCACAGAGAAAAATGATACTATGCAGCTGTTAAGCAGAAAGGAGAGACAACCGCTGTCCACGAGCTTCCTCCCTTGTAGGTGTGTTACATACTTCTGCTTCGAGTACCCATCTGAAGGAAAAGGACACCTTTAAAACATGCAGAGTGAGGATATGTTTTAAATATAAACCTCAAACTTCTCTACCTCAGCCAGAATTCCCATCTGTTTTTTTCTGTTTGATGCCTTGGCTTCCTGTTTTACTATGAACTTTTCTTTTTCTCCATTCCCACATTCTGTTTATGCAGCTGCCATTGTAGTTACTATTAACACAGACATAATGCTACTAATGTGGAAATCTTCAACTGCTCTTCTGTTTCTGTAGGATATTACTTCTGAGGAGCAAAGGAAAATGAAGTGGCTTTCAACAGTGGTCCTACACATCTTTTTACAAGCTAGTCAGTTTGTATCACAACAACGTTCATTGCTATGTGTATTTTAGTAGGTACATTACAATTAAGAGAGAGTGACTTCAAGCTCTTCTACGTTCTCCCAAACTGCCCCTTTTCTCTACAAAAAAAGACATTTCTCTGTAGATATTGCATGCAGCAGAGTAGCTAGCCTGTACCTCTCCATGTGTTTAATCTCTGATGTAAATAGAACTCTGTGCCTCTAATCTCCACTTTTTATCACTAATGTATTTGTTATTTAATTCTGTAACAGAACAATGTATATCTATAAAGCTCTTCAAAACACACTTAATACAAAAATTGACTCAGATTGTCATTGAGGAAATATATTTGTAGAACCTGACTAGTATATAACTCATTATTTCTTCAAGTTCTGATGAGTGACATTTAAAAAATTATTTTCATGTCTTACCAGTTCAGTATACCATGTTAAAAATAGCTTCCATGTATATAAGCAATATTTTTCTTTCCTGCTTCTTCCTTGGTGACATAGAATCATAGAATCCTTAAGGTTGGAAAAGACCACTATGATCATCTAATTCAACCACCAGCCCAACCCATCCACTTAGTGGAAGACAAAAAACAGAAGGAAAAGTGAAGCTTTTCTTTATAAGCTCAGAAGTGGAGTGGTATATCTGCATACCTTACATATCTGCTGCATCAATTTGAAGGCAGATGATTGAGTCAGTATTTGAGAGAAGGAATTAAAAACAGACAGCTCAAACAATACCATTATTCTTATATTTCAGATGCGTTGATGCATTGTTCCTTCTTTATTTAGCTTTTGTAGATTTGTTAATTTCCAGACTGCAATTGGCAGATTAATTACAGATGCTAGAGGAAATCAGAGATATTCATGTATAAACCTAATACAGGCAGACTTCAAAACAGAAACACTGTAGGTTTGCAGTGTATGTCTGAAGTAATTATATATGCAGATAGCATTTGCATTTCATCAACATTAGAGAATTCATACAAGAGTGAATGGAGACAAGAAATAAAGAGTGTGTCACAGACCCACTAGATATAACTTTTCAGGGAACTAGTTGATTTAATTTTATGGATGATTCATTTAAAATAGGCACTCTAAGTTAAGCATCTGGTCAGGGCCTGTGCTGTCGCCGAAAACAGATGTTTTTGCACAGTATGAAGTAGCTGAAACAAGGCTGTGGGTTTGGAAGCAGTACATCCCACGTGGTTTGGAAAGAAGCTGGGGCCACATCCTGCAGCCCTCATGCATCTGATAGCTCCTCTCCTGGGAGCAAGTCTCCACACACTATGCATAGTCATGTCAGTAAAAGGCTGCCCTCAGCATTAGCAGAATCTCAGCACTACATAATTCTTTCACATTTGAAACATGTTTTTCCCTGCTAGTTGCATAAAAGGGAATTCACTGTTATCCACTGGAGTGGTTTTCAATTTGCATAAGAAATCAGACTTATTTCCAGTACAAGATACAATTGTTAGCTTCATTTACATAGGTGAGGAAAAAGATGATATCAAAATTACAGCTGTGTAATACCACTAGCGAACCCTTTTGCGTTTATGGGCATAGGTCACAAATTACATATAAGAACAAAAATAAAGGTGGGAAGTGAATCACCTCAAATTATGTTTTATATGCATCAGACAGGTGTGTATGAATAGACCTGTAGGCGAGTGGTCAGGTCTGTATTCAGTTGCTGTAATCTGTGTACCAGATCTTAGCTAGCAGAATAGACTGGAGGTGGTGGTGGCATATGAAGCAACAGTAACCTAGTAATCAACTATTCTGAATATAGCAAAGAGTCAGAGTAACTTCGCTGTTCTTGAATGACCTCCTGGTTATGCGTGAGTTAGGAAGTGAATCCCTTAGCAGATCCCTTATATCACAAATATACTTACTTGTCTTCTTACATAATGGAGTTTCCTTGCTTGTTAGTACACAGAAGTGTAGTTTCTAACCCAGCTGTCTGTGAAGGTACAAATACAATAAGTGGAGGTAGGGTCGTTGTTATAAAGTATGTTAATTTCGACCTGTTGCTTTTGAGGCAAATTCGATGTCATTACCACTTTGAACTTCATACCAAGTAGATAGACCTCATTTGATTAAATGCCTTGAGTTGCTTCTTCCTCTGCCCATTACCTTATTTGTATTAAGACAGACACTTAAAAAAAAAAAAAATAGTGCAATGAGATATCCTTAGGGACACCTAAAAAGATAGTCAGATTTTAGCTGATTGTTTCTTTCTGAGATTCTTTTGCACATACCAACTAAAACTATTTTTATTTTGTTTGCAAAATATTTTGTAAAGAAACTGAATCTCAGTGGTTTTTCATATTGTGACTTCACAGCACAGTAATTGTTCTTTCAATTTCTTCTAAGTTTTTCATGGATGCAGTACTTTCAGTGTCTTTGCTGCATTGCTCATGGACGTAGTATACTGATGGGGAGAAGCATTTTTCATTTTATTTGCCACAGCCACTCTTCAGTGAACAGCGTCCTGCCAAATCTACTTCCAGCATTTGAGGAGTTTTAAAAATATATATATTCTAAACCTAAAAGTGCTGAAAGTGCTCCCGTAATTAAAAAAAATCAGGCTTTCCTACATTTTATAGCCAAAATATCCCAGTGCTCATTTAAATGATGATGATATAAAATTGTGAACAACAAAAACAGTGATATAAGCAAAACTGAAGAAGGCTGATTTATTTTGATTGCTCAAAGAGGGGAAAATGCAATGCCATTAACCAACTCCACATAAATACATCAAGTCCTTTCCATTCTCATAATCAACATGGCTGCTCATCTGACAGGGAAGATGTAAGAAGTTTCTTTAACCTGAAGTAGCTTTTTAAGAGTAAATGCTCTGGGAGGATGTTGTACTCTTCTCTGTGATAATACCATCTTTGGAGATCTGAACTGTCTTAACACTTCTAGGACATGCTGGAGAGCTGTATCAGCCAGTGGTACTGAGCCAAAGCCAACAGTCTGTAGTTTGGCTCGAGGAGACTGACTAGCATCCAAAATCAATGCATAAGAACAGAAGTTGGTTAGAATTGGTATAGACAGATGTTCATAAAGGAGGTGTCCTGTGTGAGGGGTTTAGGGTCTGCAGCAATACTTAGGAATTAGACCATGACTTGGTTGGTGGGAATCAATTATTCTGAAAGGGTCACGGTGGCTCCAAACGTATTTTTTTTCCTAGGTTTTAATGTATTGGAGCTGGAGAGAAGATGGAAGAAAATTACTGAGGTACCTCCATTGTCCATTTTCAGATATGATCACTAGGAAATCAATGCAAAACATGGATGGAATGTGATAAACATGGTCATTGTAATTTGGTGGGATTCCTATGAGCTGATTTAATGCAAATTTTCTTCTGATACAGAAGTGCCCTGCAAAAAGGAAATGCGGTGTTGGTTAGCTTGTTATTATCTAGTGAATATATGCTTAGGATAAACACATGAATGTTTCTCACTGTAGCACTGATTGAAAATTTGACGTACCAAAAATCCCTTTGGTGAAAAGTTAGACTTTTGATAGCAATATTAACTTGGCTGCACTGAAGTGTAAAGCATAGTTCAATGTGCAGGAAACATACCACACAAGAATTTGATTAATTGAAAAGAAAAACCTCTAAAGCTTTCTAACATTAGAAGGCATGCACCAGTTGTAGAGTTTTGTCATGTAACAGATCTGCATGTGAGAGTCAGTATATTATCTCCATTGAGACTACACTTCAAATAGCAAACCACAGCTTCTATTATATGTAATTGCTTCTCCCATCAGTACAGCAGTGTACTTCAATATAGAACAAAAGCTGTTTTCTCACTTTAAAATAATTCCCATCACAGCCTGCATGGATAAGATGTGACTGGGGACCAAGCAGAATTAATGATGGAGGGAAGCTTCTAAGGATGAAAGCAGTGTTTTTTGCCAAAAGAAAAGAGACTGAATCAAATAGGAAGTAAACTGATCTACAGGGAAAACCTTTGCTAGAGGTCAGTGCTTCGTGATAGTTCTCAGAAGAGGCAGAGCTGGGTGGGAAATCTTGGAAAACAAGGGTGCATTGAGTTACATGTATTCAAACTTTGACAACAAGAGACCTGTCTTATGTTATTTAATGCATTTCACAAATGAAGGTATCATTATAGGTGGGAAAAATGTGATCCTAACAGAGAAAACCAAGCAAGCTCTAGCACTAATACAATAGAATCACTGTGTGAAAAGCAATAAAGTGCATAGAACTGTGGCAATTATATTTTACAGTCGGGAAAGGAAACTGTCAAATATCTACTATGAGAAGAAACTGTTAGCATTGATTTAAGCATTTCTATTCTGAGGATATTTACATGTGATTCTGTTATTTAAATAACAAACAAACAATACACCAACAAACAAAAAAACTGATATCAGAACTGAGTTAGAGAATTATTGAAAGTTACTTAAGAAACAGACAACATGTCTAAAATCATAAGAGACCTACAGAAAATTTTGGAAGACTTCATTTTGCCTTGGGGAAAGAAGAGCATAGGGTTGAAATATTTCAATTCAGATGAAGGAACAAGTCCAGATGGGATATTTTATGGATTCTTTCAGAAGTGACAAGTGATCTGTTGGGTTATAATAATTTAAAATGTTTCTAGGGAACAGACATTTTTCAGACAGAACAGAAAAGAAGAAAGACGTACCTGGAAAATACTCTGATGCTACTCCAGGGCTAAATATCTGAAGGAGATACTTGCAGAAGTAGAGGCAGCATTTCAGATGGTCCCACAAAAGTTAGAGTCAGTGAAGGGAAATTAGTTGTTTAGGGCACAGCCATAGGATCACAGAATGGCTTGAATTGGACGGGACCTCAAAGATCATCTAGTTCCAACCCCCCTGCTGGTCAGGTAAATAGCATCCTGAAGCCTTCTGTTCCTCTCCATTGACTGGAAAGGGAGTTCAGAGTGACTGGATAAAAACCTGTGTACTTTTTTAGAAAAGCCCAAAGTTAGATTAAATGAATCCAATCATAGGTACCAATAATTCCTGTGAATACAATGTGATTGGGCTCAGTGAAAATAGTTTCAGAGGATAAGCTGGATTTCACAGGTACACAAACACTATTATGCACAAAAGTGAGAAGAAATAGTGAATAGAGCTGCGGCTGTCACACAAATGTTCCTTTAGCAACCTTGTGCTCTCCTGGGAAAACTGGTCAGTAGAAAAATTATCCTGCTCAGTGCAAGTGTGTTATAAGGCAGCATTCAGAATTTTTTCAGTCTGTTATACCATGTATTTGTCTATGATGTTAGGAATGAGAAAAAAGTCACCTTTGCAAATCTATTACTCTTCATCACTTGCATGGCAGCTGCACACAAGGGCTTGCAGATAGTAACCAGAGGCCACCCATACTTGGGCAGCTCATTGTCTAAGTCTGTGAAACAAATCAGCTCACTCTAGTGATAACCATCCTATAATATTTCAAAACTCTATACAGTAACCTTGATTCTTACATCTCACTATACCAGTGCTCACACCATGGCAGCGTGTATGTTGGTAACTCTCAGTGTGATGCTCTCCCCAAAGTTTCTGTTCAGTTTTTCAAACATGATGTTCTGAAAAAAGACAAGATGACAAGATTTGCAAATATGTAAGATGCTGCTTTTAATAAAAACAGCCTGTGGTTGAACAGAACAATGTGTTGGTGGATTGACAGCTCACTGCTTTCATTTCCTCCTCAGCCTCTGAGCACTGTTGATACTGCTGAGTTCTAAACAAAAACATGTACAAAAAAAAAGGTTGCATCAAGAGATTATTTAAATGATCCATGTCATCGATCAGATCTGTTTTACCACCTGCTGGAGCCGATTTTGGACCCACCACGCTGCCCTCTTTCATCTCGGCAGTGCCCCTGCCCACACACCATTGCAGGACCACCCCAGGAGAGAAACCTAGAGGAGAAAAGTCAGAAGGTCTCAGTAAGCAGCTTCCCAGCCAAATGGCCTCAGTGGTGTGTGAGAGCATCCCACTGAGTAGCTATTTGACAACAATCAGTTGCTTGCAGGTGGTGATTTTAGCTGTGAATTGCAACTAACGGTGTGGTTTCCTCAGCCTGCGGTGGAAAGTATTGCAGATGCTGATTGCAGTGCTGTAAGCTTTCTCGAGTGCCACAGAGGGTAGCAACTGAGTTGGCATGGAGAATTCCTGTCTCGTTTCTGACTCTTTGTTTTAGAGATGAGAATGGGAGTTATCCTGTGCTCCTCTTGGTGCTGCAGTTTCCCTCTGCAGATATACCTACCGGAGTGCAGTGAGGCAGTGTGGTTCACAGCAAGGATATCTGTGATTACATTTCTTACTCGTGTGCATGAGGAGAAGCAGTGCTTTCTACTTGTCTGTTCAGCAAATGAATGACCAGGATGATTCAAACACAGGGATGTAGGTTTTCCCTGTTTGTGTACTTCATTCTTGCTAAGAGATGTTGGGCAATCTGTAAGTCCACTCAGTATTTCCAACCAAGAAGCAGTAGTCAGAGTTTTAATATGTATGCTGCAATTAAATTGGTCTGGTCTATATGCTTCAAAATGCTGGGAATTACTACTTAATCCTCAGTGCTGGAAGAAAGGAAGCAGACCCAATGGGAAGTGGAAGCAGTAACCAGTAAATGTGATACTGTAAGAAAACACGATGATTTCAAATGAAAGGCAGCCTTTCCAGGTAGATTTCACCCTGCTTTTGCAGATGTTTTAACACTGTAATCTAATCACATATTTAGAACAGCTATTTTCAGTTAAGGCCTCTATGAACTGTACTGTTAGTTAGCATACTTGGCACAGGTTAGCAATGGAAAATATTTCTTATCTGATTTGGCTGCATTTATAAGTGAAAAACATGTAAAATGTATTTTGTCTTTCAAAACCTCTTTGATTTACAGTTATCACATTTGTAAAATATCAGAAAAATAGCCTGTGAACACCTATACAATTGTCTCTGCAACTCTTCTATAAACATTTTATGTATAAATAGCAGTGTATTTTACATGTATAATCTAGCCTTGTATAGCTATGTGGGGTTTTTTGCAGTAATATAAAAATCTTAAATGTCTCAGGATGTACTCAAAGCTCTGCCATTAAACCATGAAGCCAGAGATGAACACATCAGCAACAGGCTGTAGGAAACAGATTTATATGTAATTTGTAATGATCTTTCACGACACCATATTGGTGTTTTCATGTATCTCATAGAAGAATGAGGAAAGGAAAGGCATAAGGCATAGGCCTTTTTTTTTTTTTTTTTTTTTTGCAAACTGGTTCTAGTGATGTTTAAACCAGAATTCTTTGCAGTTATCTGAGAAAATAAATTGTCCAGGATGTTCTTCATTAAGTGAGCACTTCTAATGTATCTAAACTGCAGATTTACACATAAAATCATGTACGTCGCTTTGAAAATGGGTATTCAATTTGTTTTAAATGAATCCAGAGTAACAGTGAGGACACTGTGAGATCGTTCTGTGCTGACAACATGTCTAGAGAATGTAAGGTCGTACCTGAACAGGACTGTCCAATTCTTACAGCCTCTTCTTTTCTCCTTTGGACCATGCCTTTGTATTTGTATCAGAGTATTTCAGGCATTTCTAACCATAGTCCCTTCAACAACAAAAATTCTTGCGAAAGAAAAGATTCTTTAACACTCTTTTTCACTCTTGGAGGAAAGGCTGGCTGCACAGAAGTGGCTTGAAAACAGAGGAAAAATGGCTATTTTTTCATTATTGAAACATTTCGGGTTGACTTTGAGAAACAGTTGATTTGAATATATTTGAGAATAAGATCCTATTAGTACTTAAAATTGCTTATGAATTATGTGTATTTCTGAGCAAAATCATTTTCAGAAGTGTTTGAAAAAAATACTTTCAGAATTTACAAGTCAAGTTCTTATAATTTGTTTTCATATTTGACTGTTTTATTCAAAGGTCCTGAAAATGTTGAAGAAAAAACAGAACTTCATCATGTGGTGTGTTGATGGATGGTGACTGTCTAGTTTGAGAACTAGGTACCTCTGCCCTAAAAATTGCAGTCTGAAGAATGGTTCTTGATACAACTAAGAGAGGAATTGTTGATATTGTTGTCATAAACCATAACTGTGGTTCATCACCCTTCTTACACTTTTCTGCAGCCTTTAGTAAATACATTTATGAATTTATTCTTCTTACTATTACTCATTGCTCAATGTTTTCTTAATTTTCATGATATATGTAAATTCCTCAACCTCTGCATTAATTTTGAAGTCAGCAATGGAAAGGGGATCATTGCATTTACATCAGCATGAACAGTTTCACCCAGGCTGATCATTTCTTTTACATAAGTAGCCCAAGATAAAATGGCATGCTTTATGGAGCATATTTTCCTCTGCATTTAAAGACAGGAAGCATGTTTTTTTATGGAAAAGGACAGAAATGCTTTAATGTATTAAGGCTCTAAAAATCATCCTATAAGATTCAGAGACGAACTTCGTCATATATACACTTTACAGTGCATATTTACTTCTCTAAACATCCTTGAGAGAGAAAATAATAATTCTCCCCAGCTGACATCAGTTAGCTGATTTATCCTTTCATTGGCTGAATGTTTATGAATATTAAGAGAGTGAAAGCAAAATAAATAATAAACATGCCATCTCCAAACTTAAAGTTGCACCAGATGGGTTTAATTTTCAGATTACCAAGTTGTGATTGCAAAATGTCCTCAAATTGATATGAATCCTGAGATTAACTTGCAGGGTTCTGCTGTCATAATAAACCCCTATGTGCATGTTCTCAGGGTGTTCACTGCAAAGTCAATTATGATGATCCCTGTACTTTTTCTCAGACCATCTGTTATAAGTGCATATATTATTCCAAGGATATTGCTTCAGAATTGTTACAGAGTAAGATGGGAAAACACTTGTTGAAAATAAATGTATAAACAGTTCTATTGCCATTCTCTTTTTGTCATACCTCCCACAAACTGATTTCAGTTTGTACCACATTTTCCCCCCTCTGAACTTCTGTGCTTCTACTTCTCTGCATGTACTCTCTCATCTATTAGTTGCTTTTATTTGTGAACATATCTGCGCGGGGAGAGGGAGTGCTCTCTACCCAGCCAGTATTAAGTGGTCTAAATGCTCACTGTGCTTTGCAGTTACACCTCCCTTGCCTGTTACATCAGATTACAGATTGAACTATTGACTTTGAATTTATCCTGTTGGTATCTACCTCCTTCACTGCCTTGTGAGCTTTTTCAGACAGTCACCTACCTTACTTGAGCAGTTCGGGATCCTCTGATGTACTCAAACAGCAGTCAGTGAACATTTGACAGGCAATTTGGAGGCATAGCCCTTATTTTAACAGGTGTGGTACATGGCATCTGCTCCATAGTCAGAGCTCTCTCTCTCTCTCTCTTATTACCTCTCCCTGCCCTTCTCCCTCCCCCTTTTCTTACTCATCCTTAATGTTAAAAACACTTTTATCTTCCAGTTTAATTTGCCTCACTTCTCTGTAAAAAAAAAAAATACCAACAAAACAACTTATAAAAGTCACAGGTGAAGGGTTTTGAATGCCATTACACGCCTTTGCAATTAAAGTTTGATTGTTGTTTCAGTGGTACCCTCATAAAAATCTGTGTAAATACAGGTGGATGTGAAGACAAGCCAATATATAGAGCTTCCATTGTATGTCAGTTGCAGGAATACAGAGATAAGTTCTGTCCTGCTTTCTGGGTTAGGGTCAATGTACTCTAGATTCCTCAGAAGCGAGAGTTACACAAAGACACCAAGGAAGCACTAAAACCGAAGAAATACCAGTTTCTTCATACTTGAGCTAGCTGAAGCTTTCACTTTTCTCAGCAGCCTTCCTCACATCGGTTTTCCATCTTTTCAGGCACAGAGAGTAACAAACACGAACTAGACAAGGGTAATGGGGCAGCTGTGCCCTTTGTGAGATTGAGACAGAGCCTCTCAAAGACAGAGAAATGCAAAGGTGTGCCCATCACTCAACCCAACATGTCTGTGGTTTTTATCTGCCTGTTGTTGACAGCTTTTCTGGTGCTGCTTGCATTTAGCAGCAGCATTCCTTCTCCAAACTAGGCTTTAACACAGCATGGTGGGGAGGCGAACCTGTGGATATTGTAGCTCACTTTTGTTAAAGCTGAGAGCCTCTGCCCTTCAGCAGTGGGTGTGTTTGTGGCTTGGACAGGCATTCCCCAACGACTTTTAATGTAGCTAGATTGGTTACTGACATCAGTTCAGCCACCTCATCCTGGAGCACAGTGGAGGCCCAACACCCAGGCATCTGGCCTGCTTTTCAGGTGGGTTTTCAGCCTCACAAGATGCAGCAGTAGGCTCCTGGTGTGCAGGGATGGTCCTGGGGCAGGCTGGTGGGCACTTCCCCACCTCCACACCAGCACAGCTTTTGCAGCACCTTGCCACAAACCTGGCCACCAGATTTTGAGTGGTTTTTTTTTCATTAGTTTTGTCAATCCAGCTTGTCAGCTAGTGTGGTCTTCTAAACATTCTGCTATTTGGCAGAAATCTGTGGTCTCAGTAGCTGTTACAATAAACTTTTATTTATTCAAAAATATTTTTTATAACTACTTAATAAGTAATGTTATTGACTGAGCGACCTAATATGGCTTTCTCTCGAGTGTCATATTAAATCTGATAAAATTCTTGTTGGTAATATTTCATATGATTGATCCAATTTTTCTTTTTCTATTTCCAAGGAAACAAAAAATTCTCTGCGTGCAGATTATTTAGAGATACTGCACAGATCTACACATAGAATCATCTTACAAACACTTGACAACCTTCACCGGGATTTACATTAGTTCCCTGAACACTGCTCTATGCTGAGGCCTGAAATTGTGCAGAGTTCTCAAATGCAAAGTATCTGACGGAATAACGCGCTGAAGTAAAGGCACATCATTTTCTTTACTGATATTGAATGTTAACATTTCAGTCTGAGACTGGTCAATTGAATGGAGTTTGTTTAGAACATATGCTCACACTCTGTCATTTGAGTAGTCTATTGATTTATGGCTTACACTTGTATTAAAAGATCTGAAGTGTTTTCCTTCTATGTTTTGCTACATTTCTTCCTGCAAAGACGTTTCTCGGGTGTTTCTGTATTACTGTTGCTTTGCAAATAGAGACACAGGTCTGGACCTATCTGTGGGTATGTGTTATTTTCAGATAATCAGAGGAATTTATTTTATCAGATGAAAGAATTTCAGTTGAAGAACATGGGTTGTCCAGTGTTGTCAAGAATTTCTTCCATTCCTTGGGTGTGTATGTATGCAAGAAATGTATAAGTCAAATACAGTGCTGTTTTTTGTGTGTTCCATTCGTCAGTATCAATCTCTTTTCTCTTTACTTATCGTGAGCCCCTAAAATAGAAACTGCAATACAAATTGGTAAGCAGTCCTAGCAAATAAGATGTACTTGACCTATGAATTCTATCTTACAAAACTGAGGAAAGTATAAATAAAATATGATTAATCTGTTCTTTGGCATATCTACAAATTTCAGGTTTACTTGTCTGTAATCTTTCATTACACAAATGGTTTATATGAATCAGGATTTCTATGCAGTGTATGTGAGGCTGTTGCTTTAGACTAAAGACTCATAAACTTACGATAATGTTTTAAAAATTACCCATAATGTTTGCAGATAGATGTTTAAACTTGTTTTTACTTGTATTGCTTGTCCATTTGAGTCTTCCATGCTGATTAGTATTTGGAAAAGACTAAGCCGATTTTTGAAGTTCTTCCTGCTAAGACCTTCTGACCAACAAGTCACAATATCACTTATCCACAAGTGATAAACTTGGAAGTTTTATTTTGTTTAAGAAAATTTAGCATTGCTGGTGTCAATGGAAGTGCACATTCAGATACCAAAGTGGAATCATTCTAATACTGGTGAATTTTATCGCAGTGTTTCTTCATACAGTGCTAGATTTAAAATAAATAAATAAATTAGAAGTTAAAAATTAAAAACAAACAAGCAAACAATCAGAGCCTGCACAGAACAGAGAAAATGGAGGTAAAAGAAAATGGAGTGCTGTCAGTATTGTGTTTGGATATTAAAAGAAAACATGGGTATAGCCCTTGAAGATGTTTGATTGCTCAGCAAATTTGTTCACTGTTGTTGCAGGCAATCTATAAGCATAATCTCAAAATAATTCTGAGTTTTTACCTCCACTCTAGAACTATTTAAATCATTATCAGTGCAGTGGTAGGCCGGAAAAACTGTTAAAAAGCTGTGTGGGCTTGAGATGGTTCTGGAGGGAGTTGGAGCCCCTGTTCATATCCTGAATTGTAAGGAGACATGAGAAATAGTGAAAGAAATGGGAAAGGAGGCTGTTCCCAAAAGGCCATCATCAGAATTAGTTTTGTTGTCTTATCACTTGATTTCTCTGGTTTTGTCAATGCTTTTGCTAACAGCTTTGAGCTAGATTTGAAGTTCACTGCAGTTAAGAGAAGTTTTATTTTCCCCCTCCTGTTCTAGTCTTTGCATCTGAGTCCTAAGAGGGAGATTAATATTTTTTATCTTCTGCCTTCAGCATCTAACTTGCTCTTGTAAATGGGTTTGATTCATTGCCAGAGGTTCAGTTCAGCATTCATGCCAAAAAGCCCACAGGAGCCAGAGCTGGACAGCCTTTTCTAATAAACATTTTGCTTCCAGAAAGATATAAGTTTAGTCTTTCCAAACGTATTTGAAATTCAGAGTTTAATTTGGTAAACAGCAGTGATGAACTAAAACACAAACAAAACATTATTGAGGTGTTTCCCTCCAGCGTTTCCAAAACAAACAGTGTTGATTTTCTCGTGCTAGATTGCTAGGAGTCCCTGAGGTAGCTCTGTGGGTCCCACAGGGGTGGAAAGACCACTGCAGCTCTCACCATGAGGCTAAGGGTGTGAGTCCTTGGGCTTGCATATTTTTTCAACCTGATTTAGAGCAGATTGCTGAACTATGCTCCAGTTCTTAGACGTGTGCCCTGCTCATTGATTTGCAGAGGTCACCACCAGAAAACCTTTTCCCTCTCAATGGTGGGATTTTGCATGGACCCGCCCAAAGAAACCAAGAGGTTCATTCCTGAACCATGCTGGAGATGGGCTGTGTAAGTAACGCTTAGTGACCAGGCTTCAGGGCATGGGGGACTGCTTCCTGCCTGTCTTGGGAATCTGAGTCTGTGTGCAATTAATGGTCCCCATAAATGAGAGATACTGATGGCCAGGTATCTCTTCTGGTTAATTGTGGGTCAATAGAGAGCTATTATCATGCGGTTCTGAGGATATAGTGGCTATTATTTCACTTGGTTCCTTCTGCTGAAGCAGTACACTTGAGGCTAAGAAGCATTGCTTGAGTTCCACAGGGTTTCAGTTCCTGCAAGCAGACAGCTACCAATGTCAGAAGGGAAGCAGAAACGGAAAGAGCTCAAAGTGACCATGAATAAGCAAGAGATAACACGTTCATTTAAAATGATAAGTTAAATAGTTGATGTATTTCAATGAGCATTTACATAGAATGTCCTCGTTGGTGTGGGGCCAGTGAAGGAGTGTGAACGTGGACAGCAATGTGGCTGTGGGCAAGGCAGGAGGGGAGAAGCAGGTATTCAGGGCAAGTGGGCTCACCCAGCTTAGCAGTGGGAACTCCTGCTGTCCTTACATGAACCACTGCAGAGTGGATGGGGGAAGCCACCAGCTAGAAAACAGAGGGAATAGATTGCTTTCAAAAAACAAATAGCAAAAGGCAAGGCTAAAAATAATGCAGTTACATCCATGTTTTTAAGATGTAATAGCTCAGTTAACTGGTAACAGCTGGAAGAAATGGATTCAAATAATCTTCTCTCCACTCTACATTTGTAAAGAATACTTAGGAAGAAATTATGCAAGATAGCTGTTACACAGTCGGGACTTAAACGTGTATAAGAGAGCTACTGCTTGGAAGTCAGAGGTAGGAAATGAGTGCTCTGAAATCTTAGTTAACATATTGTTTTATGGTAACAACTGTAGGATCTGATTCCACAAACCTTAAGTCATGTGAGAGTGGAGAAAATTGTTGTGGATATAAAATATTACACAGGAGTATAGCAATATGGATTTAACATGCATAATTATCAGGGCCTTTGTCTATGTTATAAATTAAAATATTAGGTCTCCACTTTGGTGTTAAGCAGTGAAAATATACAGTCCAAATGCATGCAGACCTTTATTATATCTTGGGACATAAATAACATTTCATTTAGCTGCAAAGAAAAATAGATGTATCCCTTTTATATCTGTAACTTCATGAACTTTCATTAAAAAATTAAAATACTGTTTGTTGCTAAAGATCATTTTTAATTTTCCTTTTTAAAATCTATCCAGAAAACCCTGCTCCACATAAGAACGCATAAAAGAAAATAGTCATCCTTTTTCTTTTCTGTTCTCTCCCCCTCTTTTCTAAAAGAAGTAACTTAAAAAATGTGTGCTGTGTAAGAACGTGTGCTGAAGTTTCATGTTTCAGGTAATCTTCTTTAAAATAATGGGAGTCTAGATTGCATCAGTTAGTTTAAAAACTGCTATGCTATTGGTTGGGGCAAAATGGGATTAAAGCCAAAATTTGACTGCGTTGCTGCCAAACTCTGTATCAGATTTAAGACACATGCTTCTGCAAGCTTCCACAAAGGTTGTGAAAAGAAGTTTTTATACAGAGTTGGATTACAGCTCTCTAGCTCAAAACATTGGTCATTACGCTACCATCTGAAGAAGCTGCTGTAACACGGAGCACAGAACAGAGCAGATCGCTTAAATCTTCTGGACCACAGATGGATTTTGAATACCTCTTTGTGCCCTGATGGAAGATATAGTAACTTCATTAACTGGAATCCATACCTGATCACTTATAAGAGTGTAGCTGCATGCATACAGATACAAATCTGTTTAAAGCCTTATCATGATTTTCATTCAAATGTATCTAAAATCTACTCTAAGAAATTAGTCTCTAGGTGAATTGTTCGAAATAATTGCTTAGAAGAGTGAAGAGCCAGATTTTTACTCTTGCACGCTGGAATCATTTTGTGAATTTATAACAGAAATCTGGAAGCTCTTCTTGTCTGTCGTGGTGATAGAGAAATGCATTTCAAAAGAGACGCCTCCAGCTGTATGACAACAACTGTGTAGTGACCTGCGGATTTAAACATCAGAATGAACAAAACGTGGGTTACTGTGAATATTTTCATGATTTCTTTTCTGCATTTGCTGCAAGGATCTGACTATGAGAATAGATCTGTGAAGGTAAGTGATGTTCATTTATTGATAATGTTAAGAATCCACATTGCCATAATTATATAAACCTCATGTGCAGGGTGGTGGGTTTCTAGCTGTTTTGGTGAGGGGATAGTTTGTGTTTATTTTATTTTGGTTTTGGTGATTGTTGCACTGATGTTTAATAGCTACAGAGGAAAGAGAATCTATAAAGAAGTTAAATACATATTCTCTATTTAGTGTTTTATCTCCTTTTATTAGTTATTTTTACTTGTTTGTTAAACATTTTGTTCTTTAATTGAACTCCTTGTATCAGTCATGCAAGATAAAAGCAAAATACAAAACAAAACACAAGTCAGAGTACTTAGAAAACTTTCCAAATGCACTTATTTTTATTTCAGCTATTTATAATTTCAGGAATAAGTATCATGGTGTTGCAAATCTTCCTCTACAAACACTTGTTCACCAGTTGCTCACTTGTTTGCCAGAAAAATTCTTCTTTTGTTTCAGTAGGTGACGTTGTCCAAGACTTTACAATAAGCCACAACCAGTAACAACAGGACATACTGACTGGGAAGTGATCTTTCTACTGAATGTAATACATGCAGGAAAATTTAAGCTGAAGTCTCACCTTGATAGCAAGATTTTTCAGATCTGATTTTCTCAGACAATGTGAAAACAGCCAGGACAATCATGTAGAAAAACAAGAACAAAAACTGGAACAGGATTCCGCATGTGTAGTGTGTCCAAAAATGATTAATTCAGTGTGTGGTCCAGAACAAATTATTTGTTTCTCACTGACAAAGCAAAACAAGCTAATACTTCTGTTTTCACTTCAAAAAACCTCCCGCTTGCAAGGGATGACCACACACCAGCCTGTGAACTGCACTGCATGTTGACCTGTGGTTTTGAAAAGAAAGGCTCAGTTATGTGCTTAATTGCAGATTTCTGTTGCCAGCACAAGAAGTTAGCAGCAGTGAGTGATGTCCTTTCAGGAAGATTAATGGCTCACCCCTTTGCCTGCTCACTATTCACAAGCTTTTAATTTACAACCTTAACAATCAGGTCTTTGGAGGCAGTAAGAACATTGTAATCATTCTGCTACACATTACCTTCATTTTTCTATACATTGCACTGCCTGACAAGTCACTGTTAAGTTTACAAGACTATCAGAAGATATGGTATAGATCACGCCTTAAAGGGCTGTGTTTCACATATGTTGGTTGATGTTTACCAAAAGGAAAAGACTGTTTATTTTTTTACGCTGCTTGTTCTTGCTCTTTCTGTATAGACAAAGATTTTGGGCTAAACAATTGATTATTTTTGTTCTAATGCTTGACATAGTGTATCAGATTTCTGGGTTGCTTTGGCATTTATTGTTGTGGACTTTCGTGTGCATGCATACGTGGACATACCCCACAGGCAATCCTTCACGTTACAGTGTTCAATGGTACACAGGATTATACATATTCTTAAAAACTGCACCTCAGATTTTACTTGTAGAGCAATAAATAGTGCATTATAGTCACCTATAACATTTTCTAAAAGTTCTTTCAGATCAACAGCAATTCTGCTGGGATATGAACCACGTCAGGCTGTAGGTAACACAGTTAATGGGACACAGTTAAGGGCTGCAGACAGGCAGCTTCCTCCCTTTACCCATTGTTACAGCAACTGAAGTAAGCTCAGCCCAGGTTACTTCAAGCTTTAAACCTGTTCATGATCTTAACCATCAGCTGGTGTCAGTGTGGTATCATGTGAAGAGTTTCAGGGACTAAGTATTTAAGTAGCATATTTACCCTCTCCACAATGATCCTTAACAATACTATGAAAGTTAAAAACCTTATAAGTTGCTCAAGCATCTCTGTTGTGCTTGACTTTTCCTAGCACCACCCTTCTCATAAAACCATGACATATGCGTACTGGATTATTTTTTGCTCCCCATCTGCATACCCAGCCCAGTAATTCCCTGCCTGCCAGTCCCAGGTCCTCCTGTCCCCATTTCTGTCCTATCCCTGTCCTAGCACCACTGGCTCCCCAGCCTGTGCTCTTATGCCTCTCAGGCTTTGGATAGGTTCCCCCACCATGATCCTTTTTGCACTCTCCATGTGCCACGCTCCTCCCACTCACCTATCCTATATGTCTTATGAGGAGCAGCTGAGGGAGCTGGGATTGTTTAGTCTGGAGAAGAGGAGGCTCAGAGGAGACCTTATTGCACTCTACCACTTCCTGAAGGGGGGTTGTGGTGAGGAGGGGGTGGTCCTCTTCTCCCTGATAAGTAATGACAGGACGAGAGGGAATGGCCACAAGTTGCGCCAGGGAAGATTTAGATTAGACCTGAGGAAACATTTCTTTTCTGAAAGAGTGGTCAGGCACTGGAATGGCCTGCCTAGGGAGGTGGTTGAGGCACCATCCCTAGCGCTGTTCAAGAAGCGTTTAGATGAGGTGCTAAGGGATTTGATTTAGTAGTTGGGTAGGGATAGTGATAGGAGGATGGTTGGACTAGATGATCTTGTAGGTCCTTTCCAACCTTATGAACCTATGAACCTATCCTGGTCTGGGATAACCTGCTCCTATCTCTGACCCTAAGATGATGGCCTCAATTTCCCTGTTTTCCAGCTATGTATGAACACATTCCCCTCCTCCATCCCAAGCTCTAGCTTTGCCTTTACCTGCTCACCATTCACAAGCTGATGTTTCTTCTTACCCCAGTTTCCAGTTTGGGTCTTCCCAAACACACTCAGGTTCCTTGGCTAGGTTTTGCATACCTCTGCCAATATTTGTCTTCTTTCCCTTCCACAGTCAGAACTGACACCCTCCTTTTCCATGTTGACTGACCCCTGAAAGATCCTGAAGGAGATAAAGCATGTACTTCTGCTCAGCTCCAGGCTGCAGTGTGGTCAGCACAAGCCACATCTGCAGAGACTTTTACTGCTAAGTCCCATTAAGTCACTGCTGAGCATCTGTGAGCTGCTGCTGTTACATTTGTGTGGATTTTTACAGAGATATCAGGAGGCATATCATGCCAATAAATGTTCCTCAGGTGTCAAAACTTCACATTTGTGGTTGGCCACAAGGTAATGCTAGACATTTACAAAGACAAGATAGACGGAAAAGGTTTTTGCATGGATAATGAAGGAGATTCATCCTCAACTGTGGTTGAACTATTTTGACTGAGACAACACATCCTATAATCACAGAATCAGAGAATGGTTTGGGTTGGAAAGGACCATAAGGAACAGCTAGTTCCAACCCCCCTGCCATGGGCAGGGACATGTTCCACTAAATCAGAAGTTATTAAAATCATTTAGAAGCAGACATCTGGCATGAAAAGTTTCAGCCTGAACACTGAACATCTGGCAATGTTATAAACAACTGGAAACAATCTTAACATGGGAAGTGGTAGGCAACCTCAGTCTGGGGCAGGTATCCGACACGCCTCCTCAACTGAACTCATGTCAAGGTTGGCAGTAATCCTTCTATTTCACACTCTGGTTATTGGATTCAGGGTGCCAGTCTGACATACTAAATCCTCAGTGAACAATTAGATTTCCACATGGTTTTTTTTGAAGACTGAGCATTTATGTTTTTCATAAGGAAATGCTTAAAAAATTCCTTGTCAAAGTGTTGTCCTGACAGCCTCTTACATTTTCGAATACCTCAGCTGGAGAACCGCAAACTTCACTGTCTCTTTCCTGTCTCCCCCTTCACCCTCACCGTTTTTCCTCTCCTAGATCAATGACAGACATAAGCTACTTTTTCTGGAATTTTTAATTAGATACAGAGGTATGTCCTCTATTCATCAAAGCTGAGGTGACTTTTGCCAGTAAAAGCCAACTGTCTGTCAGAGCTACTTCTGTCTTGCCACACAAACTGCCTCTCTAATGAGGTTCCAGGTCCTGATCTCTGAGTCTGAAACTCAAGGCTCCTTGCCCTGTTCTTCCCCTTTTTCTATGTATTGAGGGGAAGACAAGACCAAGTTATAACATACTCGGAGCTTTCATTTTCTTTTGCAGGTCTTCTCACTTATACAAACTTTCTTTTTCTTATTTTTTTTATTTTTTTTTAACTGAGAATCTCACTGTTAGTAGGCCTGAAAAGTATCAGAAGACAGTGGATCAGGTGAGCTGAGACCTGGAGGTGAACATGGCAATTCTCTGCTACATGCATATTTTTCCCCAGCTTAACTCTTTTTTTAACCTCTACACCAAATATTTCTGGAATCATAGAACATCCCAAATTGGAAGGGACCCACAGAGATCATCATCAAGTCCAATCTGTGGCTCCACACAGCACCACCCCAAATCCAGCCCTACGTCTGAGACTACTGTCCAAACACTCCTTGAACTCTGGCACTCAGGGCAGTGCCCCCTGCCCTGTGCATCCTGTGCCATGCCCACCGCCCTGTGGTGCAGCACTGTCCCTAACCCCCAGCTGCCCCTCCCCTGACACAGCTCCTTGCCATTCTCTCAAAACATATTGATACAAGCTTAAGTGGACATTTTCATTCCAGCAGATCTTAAATTCAACAATCTCATATTGACATTGTCAGCAGGACAGAATTAGAAGCCAGCTGCCAAACACAGCTGTCCACTGACCTGCTCTGCTGAAGGTGGGAGTGAAAGAGCCTTTACCCATGATTCTCAGCACCTAAATGACAAGTGCCTTGCTCTTGGGTAGGCATGGAGATGCTGGTGAGCCATCACACCATGAGCAAGAAAGTTACAAAGCTCTTTGCATTTCTCTCTTCCTGGAGCCAGCTGTAGTCTCCAACTAATAGAACTCTACAAAGAACCCTGAGCAAGTCTTAGCAGAACTGGAAGTAAGCTCCCATCTCTCCAAGTATCAATGATGCTGTTTTTCAGACAGTCAGATCTCCATAGCACTCTGCTAACTGCTTGCAAATGTTGCTGATTTTTTAGAAAAGAGATAATCTAACAGATTTTCTGTCTCATAGGTTCTCTTCCTGAAAGGCAGCTCCTGAAAATACAGCCAACTGCTCAATAGCTAGGGAAAAAAACACAGAAGGCTGTTGGAAACAATTTCTTTCTTCAAATTAGACTTTTTTTTCCTTATGTCCAGCTTCCTTTCAAAGTTACTAGACACTTTGGAGTAAAGATTATGAAACTGTGGTTTTCAGAACTGTTTTATTATCTCAGTTTTGTCACTGCTGCTCTTGATTCTCCATGATTACAATCTCCGATAGGATGTCCAATGAACCAAAAACGTGTAGAAATGTACTTGCAGCAGTCCTGCAGAAATTTTTGGCTGTGCTTTTCCTTCAGGAGTGGGAAGCTATCATGGAGGTTGTGAAGAAAGCCATTTTACTCTAATTTTTCGATGCTACAGTGTGGAATAAGGGAACAATTTTGCATTGTTGCCATGCCACACAGCATCTGTCCTTGGCTCTTATCAGTTTGGAAACTACTGACACACTGCTGCTTTACCAAAAGCAGTTCACACCCAAGAGGAATAGCAAGATATCTCTCTCAACTGGTCTTCCAGTCTGGTCCACCTCAGCTGCGATTGTAATGCCTGAGTATGTAGCAGAGTGCTGAAAAGCACATCATGATGTTAAGATTGATCAGATGAGAATGAGAAATTCATTCCATTATTCAGCCGTTGAAAAAGCGCTAATTAAAATTTGAAATCAGTCATGAATCACTTCTGGAGCTTTGTAGAGACAGAGGGCAGTGGAGCAACTTTCTGTTAATTCATGATCACAAAGCAACCAAAACAAGCAATAAGCTCAGGCTCTGCAAGTGTTGCTTGTCTGAGGGTGGGTTGCTGCAGCCTGCTTGCGCTTTCTGCCCCAGAGGGGTTTGTTTGTTTCTAACTACTGATGTGGTGGTTTTGATGCAGCTCCCACAGTAGGCAAACAGAGCTAGGAGAGGAACAGTCTGCCTGAAAAAATGGTGCAGACTCTGGCTTGTGAGAATTGTGGTGACTGCAAGTTCTGTTCCAGTCACTGCAGTTCCCACTCCAGATTTGACTAAGGTTTGCTGATGTCTTGTCTCTGTGTGTCTGCTTGGGAAAAAGAGATACTGTTGTTATAGGTGATAACTCATTTATTTCTATTCATTAAAAATCTTGTACAGTAGTTTTTATAATTACAATTAGGTGATTGGTATCTGTGTTTCCTTTAGACCTTTCTCACAGGGAAAGTCCAATTACAAAACTGGACACTACTGCTTCCTGGGTTTCACTTTGAGATGTAATCCCAAACTTACTACATTGCCTGTGGGGAAAAATGATTCAACATATTTTGCTGCAAGGAGGAAACCCTTATCCCTCCCACTATTTGCCAGTCTCTTGTGTAACTCTCCACCTGCTCCTTATTCCCCCAGTACATTTTGCAAATCTTCATAATTCTCGTTGAGACTTGAGGGGAACGGAAACAAAACTTTTTGTGTTTGTACAACAGCTGCAGAGACTCCATTTGCTCACAGAAAGACCAAACAGAATTTGTACTTTTCATTGTGAAAGAAGTGTATGTGGGCTTCTGTACCAATGAAGTGCAGAACAATTGAGTACAGTATTACAGTATATTGGGTAACTATTTGAACACATGAGATATAGCAATCCAGTGTGGGCACCACACGGGTTTAAATAGCAGTGATTGTTCTTGTTATTGAGTCAGGATGGCTTTGTCAAATCTGTGTTTTTAGATCAAAAGCATGCTGGGGTAGTTTTGAGATCTCGTTGCTGCTGAATATGGAGGAGTCACTATTTGCATGCAGTCAAAGAGGGAATCATTTCTGAGTGATGTTAAGCTGCAAAAAAGTTGCATCATGTTGCTGTAGCAACCTGGTCTAGTGAGCAACCTGGTCTAGTGGGGGGTGTCCCTGCCTATAGCAGGGGGTTGGACCTAGGTGATCTTAAAGGTCCCTTCCAACCCAAACCTTTCTATGATTCTACCGTATGTTACATTGCATGTAGAGTGTGTGCCATACTAGCAGGCAAAACTTTTCACTTCGGTTGGCAATGTGACTCAGAAATCATGTCAGGATATTTTCCTGAACTGCTAGGGAAATATTACTTAAGAAAAATTACAGTTCCAGGAAAATGTGTGCATGTGATTGAGGTAACATAAGTTCACTCAGCATTGGCAGTGGCTCAGCTTTGTGAAGTGACATTTGGAAATCCGGCAGTTCAACTGGCTAATCACACTTCCAAAACATTTGTCAAGTGTCTTGGGGCAAAAACAGAACCTATGGAAGCAGTAACTGAAGGAACCTTAATCACATTAAAAACATTTTCAAATACTGAAAGAACATACAGTCATCTGATTTTATTCAATTCTCTATTACTGAGACATTCCAAAATTTGTTGTCCAAACCTCAGTGATTTTGAAAGAATGGACAAATATCAAAAGAAAGTGACTATGTTCTGGATATGTTATTTGTAAAAGCATATAATATGCAATTTTTAATGTGTATTCTGTCATATCATTAGCACCTAGCATTGTGTACGATGAAGCAAGTGCTGTGTAATGTCTCAAGTTGTATTTTATGCTGAACATCATGTCTGCCTGAACATGTTGCTTCTGTGCCAGATGATACAACCAAAGACAGAAAGAGAGCTTGATAAAACATACTGTTGGATTCCCATAGCTGTCAGTACTATCTGGGACGTACAAGCAAGTTACTGCCATAGGCATTTAAGACAATCTGTATCTGTCCTTTCATTGACTACACAAATGTACTTTGCATGTTTATCATAGGGAGAGGCTCAAAGGCAAATTCTCTGCATAAATGACTAGGCTTGAAAACGAAGAAACTCCACACCGTAGTAGACTTATTCTTTTGATCCATTTATTTGGCTCAGTTTTCCATCATTGTCCACAAAATGAAGCACAGTGAATGCTGTTCCCTTCAAAAGAACTCTCTAGTTGCTGTGAGGATGTTTCCCATGAGAGTAAAAGATCTGGCTGTAATGAGAGTTTTAGTTGGTTCTCAAAATATTTACTAGCTGAGGAAAAAAAAAAAAAAAAAACGAAAAACGAACCAAAAAACCCCACTTATTGGAGTTAAAAGATTTATCTGGCTATAAGTGGGAGATACTTTGATAAAATTTTATCTGTCTCTTTAGAGACATGTCAAAAGTAAATGAAATAATCATGCTTTCATTTCCAAATCATGTAACATTCTGCTTTTTTCATTTCTTTGCTTTGATATTTTGATTCATTCAAACCAAATGTACAAAGAACAACCAAAATGTCTCATCTCTGAGGATTTTGATAATGTAACCATGCTACTAAAGTGCAAGAAGTCTGCTCTGTTTGCCATAGCACCACAAAAGATCTGTTCTAGTTGAAAAAAAACAAACCATTCAAAATACAAAACAGCTGTTCTCTTGAAGACACTGGGTATCTAATATAATTTACTTGTTAAAGAATATGATCTTCAGATAAATTAGAAACTGTTTGTCACTGCCTGAACTACTGACATTAAAAAACAGGTAATTCAGTCTCTTGCATTCACTGGGAACAAGGATGGAGCCTGGAAGATAAGAGGCTGGAGGGAACATTTACTATGCTGAATAACAAAGATGAAGCAGTCTAGAAGTTGCTCCTTCTCCATTTTTGGGTCTTGGTCAAATGATACGTTGACAAAGATTTACCAAAGGAAATTCTCAAACATCATGTCTCTGTCAATGAGAAATACAAACCTCTCAGACCCTGCACCCTCATACAACATCAGATGAAACTACTCATTTTATCACTTCACATTCATAATGCATCTGTCTGTCCTTCTTTATGTGTTCTGGTCATTTGCTGCTGCTCTTCTTACAGGGCAATGTGCCATTTCTCTTTCAGCAGCACTGGCACACAGGATGAGGTTCTATCAATGTGTTCACCCTTCACTGAAAGGAAGCAAGGGAAACGCTCTTTAACACTGGAGGCAGACAGCAGAGGTCTGCCTCTAGAGTTAAAGAGTGTTAATGCTAGGTCTCTCCTAGGCTTTGGGTGAGGAAAGCGAAAGTTTTATTTCCTTTGCTTGCTCTTCAAACTTTGAGCTCTAGTAGGGACTGATAAAGGTGGAGAGGTGACCTTTAGGCTTTCCACCCAGAGTACAGTTTACTGATTCTCAGCTGTCTGAACTTTGAGGCCTAAATATACATCTCTGAAACTTTCAAATTTTTGTTTGTGGGAGTTGTATGGAGTCCCTCACTGATGGAGCAAATGCTACGGCAGTGGATACACCTGGAATGCTGAAAGAATTAGCAGACACATTGAGGCCTCAATTTTCTGAGAGGACTGTGGAGAAGAATTAAGTGTTGATCTGGTACTTTCCTCACAAAACGACTTCTTTGACTATCCTATAACTACGTCTGATGCAGCCCTAGGGTTTCTCAACTGTAATTCAGTCCTTGATAATTTTATATTTGGGTATAGTCTTAGGAGAACATTTCTATCAGATACAGATGGAATATAGATGTAAATTTTCATTCCAATTTTAACAGGAGAAAGCATCAGAGATCCTTTTTAAAAAGTGAAAGCTAAGGATCTGCCTCACTGGACCCACAATCTACCAAGAGAATGTCCTGATTATTAATACTGTGACTGTGATAATGGCCCAAGTGATCCAGTTTGGATAAGTCAGTGAACTGTGAGAGATCAATTTTTCTTCTGAGCATTAGAATAAAGTTTTTCTAAAATCCAAAAGAGCAAACTCTTGAAGATTCATCCATGCTAAATATATATATATATTTGATAAGGTAGAGAAGAATATTTCTAGGAAGTCAAAATATCTCATTGTTTTGCCTCTCTGATGTCACAATTATTATGAGTAAAAATACTAGTGTATTTCTGTGTACTAGTAATGCATAAAAATCATGCACCCAAAGAGGAGAAAGTCAGGGATGGGACAAGATAGATCAGAAATTCATAGATGATAGAGAATCCAAATTCTGATTTTAGTGGAGTTATTGGAAGTGAAGATATATTTTTCTCCTCAGAAATGAAATCAAACAGAGATGATAAAATTAGTGGAAGCTGGTAAGTGTCAGACATGGTAAAGTTAGTTTTCGTGTTAGATATTTAAAAGCTGATGAAGTTTCTCGTATACAAGATTGTAAGTTCAAAGTCTGATCCAGAAAGGTACAGAAGACTCTCACAATTTTAATATCAATTATGTAACACTCAAAGGAAACAAGGTGCTGTATTATAGACAATATTTGTTATGATAAAACTTGACTACTGCTATCTCAAAACCAAAGCCTATCAATCTAAGCAATATTTTCTGTGTTTTCTTAATACTCCCTTTGGATGAATGCCATTTTCTGTTTTCTCATCTTCTACTTTGGTTGTAGACACCTGATTAGAGATTGTCTAATTATTTTGTTTTTGTACCTGATCACTTACTCCTGGGAGCCACAATACTGCTGGAAATAATAGTAATGATGCAAATCATCAATAGGAGTTCCTCTTACTACATAGATTCCATGGAAGTTTAAAATCTTCACCAGGCAAATGGCCATGCAATACCTTCAGGCATCATGTAGATCTTTGTGTTGACTCCAGAATGGCAGGAGCTGGCCTGTTTTCCTGCAAAGAGAGATCTAAACTTTTCCACAAGAATTCTCTTGCAATGTAGAGATTCCCTGGCCACATCACAGATGATACTACGAGCTACAGCATGACTGAGGCATTACCCCATGGCTTTGAGGTTGGGAATTAAGTGCATTCCTCCACCCAGGCAACTGCCAGCCCTTGTCTTCATCCATTTCCAGGTCTTCCAGGCTTTGTTGCAGTTGCAGGTCCTGTCAGTTTATCTTTGTGTCCTTAAGAAAAAGTAACCACTGTGCCTCAACAGCAGATATGCTTTGGGTAAGGAGAGAGGACTTCATCTCATGCGGCTGCTGAGCTAGTGACTGACTCCTAGAGAGAGAGTGGGGAGAAAGAGGCAGTTTGGACATGCTTTAGAATGAAATGAATGTGCCTCCCAACACCTATTTTTCTCACTTCACTATTGTAAGAATATCAAACAAGTTCATGTATTCAGTCAGGTGAATGACACCTGTAAGATCATATTTTCTTAATTATAGTGAGTTGGCTGGGTTGGCAGGTAACAGTAATAAATATATCTCTGCAAGATGAGCCTGTAACATTGATGATGTCATACACTGACATGAAAACATTTTTGGGAATGCATCAGAGGAAAAAAATAAGAGGTTATTTTATGGTATAGCATGTGTAACAGCAAAGTTCCTTTTTATTTTTATGTGGCTATGAATCACACACACCAGGCAGCACTGTCATGGGGGGAGCATTATCTCTCAAAAAACTCTTCTGTGTTTGTCTTCTACATGACTTCTCTTGACCTGAATGTGGCTGCTACTGCTGCATCATGCACACCACACCCACATACACTTTGAAATGTTCTCACTTGCTGCCAGTACTCTTTGTCAATGTCCAAGTGCCCTCAGTTTGTGACGAAACTTCCTGACCAAACTAGCTAATTTTGAACGATTTAGTTCAAACTTAGCTTAACTATGTTTGGCCATGTTTGTAATAAAATAGCATTAAGAGAACCATGACTTTGCTGTGCAGCTAAAATCTGCTTTCCTTGGCGAGATAAAACTGTTACCTCCTTTTTATTGTTTAACTGTTGGGAGGATGGATCATAAAACAGTGCAACATTACTGAGAGGTTCTTCAATCATTTGTCCTGGCTCCCAATGCAATGATAATGTTGAAGCTTCCCATTGGTATTTGTGCAGTGCTTGACACAACAGAATCTGTGACCATACATCAGAAAAAAAACATTCCTTTTCAGAACAGTTGTTACACACAATTATAGCTTTGAGCAAAGTTTTATGTTCTGCATTGGATAAGGAGTGTTTATATGGGGGTTTAAAGAAAGTAGTTTTGACATTGTGTAAGCATTTGGGATGTTCTTCTTCCATTTATTCATGAATTTTGATTGCCTTTATTTTCGCCTGTTCACACATACAAAATATTATTCACCATGCATCTGTTTCCTTAAATAAAAATACTGATAGTTACTGAACTTGAAAAGAATGAATTCTGGGTCGCAAATGTGTTTGGGGTATAGGTTCTTAAGAAATGCAGGACTTCAGTGGGCCTTTCGTTTAAAATGCATTCCACACATCTTTCCTTCTTAGTTCAAAATACCTCCAGGAAATCTTGAATGGGCTAAACACATAATTAATGCAAAGATTATCTGTGACATGCCAGAAAGGGTGGAACATGTGAAAATGTATTACTTGTATTCTGCTGGCTCATTCAGACATTAATTTAAAAGGGTAGGGTGCATTTTCTTAGGCAAGAAACTATATTGCCAAGAGTGGAGAAAAGCATAGTGCAAACTGCTGATTTGTACCATGGAAAGGAGATTTTTAATGCTAATTCTCAACAAAAAGCACTGTTTGAGCAGTGCAGACTATGAAATTCTGTACATGTACAACATGACACAGAAAAATAAAACAGATGTTTGACTGTCATAAATCAAAGGGTTAATGAACTCGGCATCCGATTTAAGATAGCTTCCAAAGTGGTAAAGGCCACTGAATGCATCAGTGCCCTTTTGTTTCTTTCCAAGACTAACTACTTTTAGGGTTTTTCTGGCATCTTAGATTGCTAGGAAGAAGATAGATAGTCCATTATAGTTTCTTTTGGAAGAGCAGAAGTTGTAATTATCCAAAAATCACAATACTAACCCTAGTTATCATTTCCTGATGTCAGTGACATTGCTCATTGCCCAAATACAGGAAAACAGATATTCCTTTATGAACTGAACAAAGTTTTGGCATATATGGGAGGTTACTGTTATGAAAGCCAGAAAACTTCATCTGAGTACAAATCAGACCTTTAGCTCTGGGTATGAGATTGATTCTGATGCTTTGAAAATCTAGTAGGTTTGCTTTAATTTGATACCTTATTGATGAGCTCTATAGGCAAGAATGAAATACTTAAACCTACTACTTTTACTTTAATTTGATATCTCTTATTGATGAACTTGAAGAAAATATTTATTGTAGCCAATAACATTATGTTCATATGTCACTCTGAAAGTAATGCTTCCTATTTATCTCCATGGGAACTACAGCAGATACAAAGAGCACAGTAACACTATCTGATAGAGCAAATTCTCAGCTTCAAACACTATTTTTTAATACAATTACCACCATTAGCTCTGTATTTTTGCCAGCAATTGGAAAGACACAGTATTCTGAGCCCATAAAAATCTACACCAGTGGAAATGACCCACTGTTTCACAGCTGCTATGTTAGCATCTTGGCTAGGAAAATGTCGCCCACGCAGGTTATCTTTCATCGACCTGAATAGACAGAAGCCAGAAGGCACCAAATCCAGACTATATTGAGTGTGGTAGAACAGTCCAGCCAATACTGACAGTGAGTTCCACGGCCTTCAAATTGGTTTGGGATCTGGTGCTATCATGTTGCAAGACAAAGGTTCTCTTATCCTCTGTTCTGACTCTGGAAATTTGAGACTTCAGCTTACACTGAGTCACCATGTAGCAGTAAGAGCTGATGGTTCATCCAAGTTCTATGAAATCCAGTAGGATCAACTTCTTCCTGTCCCAAAAGACAGTGCACATCATTTTACACACTGATGACTGCATCTTGAACTTTACTTCACTGGGAAAGCCATAGGTAAAACATATCACCTACTGCCTCACTGGGCTCACATCTACTGTTTGGTCTCCATAGACATTCAGCAAGTGTAGATGAACATCAGCAGGTAGATGAACATCATCTCTTTCCACATGGAGGAATTCAATTCCACTCCTTTGCTTTATCCACACTTCCATGTCAGATATTATTTTGTCAGTCTGTCCCTCTGCTGCCACCTGTCACACAGCAACAAAATGCAATGAGATATTGGTAGGAAGGTTCAACCTCTACTGCCAAACCACCAACATCCACTGCTGTCACTGTGGGACAAAATCGTAAAATAGGAGGTACTACTTTCAGAGCAACTCTAATATTTCACAGATTGACTACAGGATATACATTTATGGGTACTAAAAATTGATGATGTTTGATATTTCCAGTGTGATGGCTCCAAAGATATTTTTTCTTCTTGGGATCATGTAATATACATTGTCTTGACTTTTTATCAATGTCTCCCTCTTTACTTTCTCTCTCCCAAGACTTAATGGAAATTTTCACATTTTTAGGGCCAGAGATTACCATTTTTCTAACTATATGAGCAATGCCAAGTGCAGTGAAGTCCTGTTCCACAGCTAGATTTCAGCCATCACAACCAATAACCATGATGATGGCGATGGCTCATCTCAGCTAACAACCAAGATCTGTGACCTAAGAGAAAGAGATTGAGAACATGGCAGGGAGAAAAATGAATGTCCCTTTACACCACAAGGTTGAACAACTCAGTGAGTTTGGTCTCATTAAACATGCACCTGACTAATTTCTTAGGGCTTTAGGGAAAGAAAGTAAAAATAAACAACATTAAAGGACAGTGGGATCCAAGCAGTACAAGACAAAAAAAAGCAGAGTGGCAAAAGTTAGGGGTGGAAAGTAACTGAGGAGGATAGAGGTGAGGTAGATAGCACCATGACAGGGAGAAAAATCTAGAAGGAAGAGCTGTAATTATCAAAGAAAGCAAAAAGAGGGATTTAGAGGTCTCTGAAAAGTCTGAAATAGCATGTGCAGATTGCTGCAGTCATGAGAAGCAAAGTGGCTCTGTTCCTCTTGCTGTTTCTCAGGATCCAGACATCACAAAAATGTCAGAGGAGATTTGGCACTTTTGCATGCTGTCCATTCAAGATCACTGTGAGAGGGAACAAAGTCTTTAATCATCACATTTGGGGTAGATTTAGCAAGCTGTCAAATCTAACACCTTCTTCCAATTTTATATTTTAAAACATTTATTCATCTACGCACAAAGTGCATTTTTTGTTTGTTCATTTGTTTTCACACAGGTGGAGTATGTTTGTCTATAACTAAACAGGGACTGATTTCAAACTGTTATATATGAAAGAAGTGTTACATCTGTGTGGTACCAACAAACATACCGTACGCCATCTATCGTACTACCTGAGGCCATAAAATGTTCTGTTTTCCTTTTGATGATGTCCTTTTCAAAACAAGCTGACTATAAATGTTTGCTTGGGAAATATTTTGTGACCATATATTATTCATTGTCACTGTGCCATGACAAGAGATGTTCCATCTGAGACTATAGTGTCGTGTTCTGCTAGTGTGGACAGCTACCTCTATAGTCTAAGTGTATAAAGATGGGAGACATTCAAAACAATGAACAGTCTGTCCATGCTCTAGCAAGAGTTTAAAAGAATATATTAGATTAATGCATTGTAATGGTCTCAATGAAGTCAAAACAAATAAGTAAGGCAGTATTTATTGCACCTGCTCTGGCAACTAGGTAGATTGGAACAAAATGTGATGTTTTTCTTCAAACGTTTTATATCCCAGATAGTTTCAATGGTACTTGTTTGACCACAGATCAGCAACACTGATAACTCTTGTGGTCTGGTGAGCCTTTGCCTGCTGGTCATTTAAAACGCAATTCCAAATGAATCACGCTTTACAAGTATTTCTATTACTCTGTACTGGCTCTGGAGCTGAGAGCAACTAGGCCACAGACTCAATAGATGTTCACACTGTATAAATATATAATTCCTTGAGTTCAGTACTCATTCAAAATCTATCTGTGTCTTCCATTCACTGCCATGCCTAGTATCTCTAGTGATCACAGCAAGAGACAGCACTTTATCTCAGTACTGCTGCTGTTATGGGAAAGGACATAGTGAATTCTGTATTGGTCTCCTGTGAAAGTTATAAAATCAGCTGTAAATTCAGTTCCCTCCAGTAAGAAGTCAACTAGAAGAAGAAGAAACACAGCTATTATGGCACAGTGCTGGGAGGCAATTGACTATCCCATTAACCAAAGAGCTTGGGTGCTTCTAAGGAAATTAAAAGGGTAAAAGCAGCTGATACACTTCAGGGTTGAATAGCCTTGGCCACACTGAGCAAAGTTTGAGTTGACAGAGAAATGATAACTCGGTTTCATGGATTCCATGAGAATTTTGGATGAATACAGTGTAGTTAACTAGGATTAGTTTCTAACGATTACCAAGAGAATCTGGTAACATGCATTGTTTTTTACATGTTCTTTGTCTGTACATCTCCAATTTCCAATAACAGAAAAAAAAGGAATAAAACTGCATACATAGATAGACTTTGTCAACACCACTATAATGCATCAAATATCAAAAGTACTGTTTTGTAATTACCACTGTTCAAAACCTATTGGATATGCATTTGGGGTATTAAATTGAATTCTATTAATAAAACTTATTTCCTTTTCCATACATATTTTGTCTCAGCCATGTTTACTGAGATGGGCTTTCCAGTTTTCATCACATATGAAATGTATGTGAAATCATAAACCTACGAAGAACAGCCACCTTTGTAATGAAACATGGCAGCTTTCTAGAGCACAATACATTGTTCCATGCAGACATAAAAGAAGAGCAAATAATTTACTCTGAGTTAACTGCTTAGGGATTTTTAGGTCAGTGGAAGATAATTATGCAAAAATGATCTTGGCCAGTGTGTACAAGTTAGCATCTGTATCATTGCAACATAAATGCCACAGATGTTTTAATAACAAATAACAGATGTGATTAGTGCCTAGGTTTTAAATCTCATCTAAAAATCTTCCTCTTGTAGGTAACTGTTTCTCTCACCTTCTCTCCATCCTTACACTGAGTATTAGCTGGCTACTGGTTGGGACTGCAGGCTACTGCCTACCTCATCACCAGCTCCTAACTTTCAGCTTTGCCTTTAAGATGTGGTACATTATTTATAAGAGCTGGCAGAACAGCCCTTAATTTGCAAGTCAGAAAGTACAGTCAACAGCACGACCAGAGAGCATAACTGAGAGCACCAGCCCAGTGCAACACAGTCATGTTCAATGATAACCTTTGCTTGGGTTGGAGGCAGTAGTTTTCAGCAGACCCAGCGAGTCAGTGGAAATAAATAGGCAGTGAGTGTCTTGGTAAAGGGGCAAACACAGATGCCAGAAGGCAGCAGCCAAATAAACAAGTACTGCTGTGGGGTGCTATGCATTAAGTTTACGTTAAAAAAGTAATGATTAGCAACTTTAAACTAATGTGGTAAGCCTTTGTAGGGAGTGTTCTACCATAGGACTGGAGAATGGTCACATACATAAAGAAGGTGGAAAATGCAACGACTGAGCTAACAATGCTGCACAGTCAAACATGGAGACTGGAACTGAGGCCACCTTGACTGCCTTGCGCATGAGCAAAATGGTAGGGTGAGAAATAGAATACGCATCTTGCACTTTGCAGTACGTTGAATGTTGTGTTTGCCCACAGGGTGGTTAGGCCCTCATACTTAGGGCAGTTTCCATCTCTGTCACCTTCTCTTGCAGTGATGTCTCCTGATAGGCACTAGTTTTGGCACCTAAGGTGACTTGTTGCAAAGCTGTGTGGGTTGTCCTCACCAGCTGGAGTCACTCAGGTTGTGAAGGAGATCCAGTGCTGGTGTGACATGCCAGCACAGGCACAGAAGAGGCTGAAAAGACTCCCCAGGCAGGTTTCCTGGGGAGCAGGAACACAGAAAGTATGGCCCACAGTGGTGAATCAGCTCTAATGGCTGGGACAGAAAGGGTTGGGGTGTGGGTATCTCCTCTTCCCAAATTACATGGGCACAAATCTTGCAAATCAGTCTGACTTCAGGTACCATCAGAAACAGGTAGCTGTTTTACCAGCTATTCTCAGCTGTTCTCAGCAATGTGCTGCCTCTCGTGCAAGACTGTCCAGAAGCTCTGTATATGTACTGGCTTTTTGATTTCCCCCTTTCCTTCCAGAGGACATCTCTGTCAGCATTGGAGCGGTCAGAGCAACAGATCAGGAGAGCATCCAGCCTGGAAGAGCTCCTTCGAATCACTCATGCCGAGGACTGGAAGCTGTGGAAATGCAGGCTAAAACTCAAAAGCCTGGCCAGTTTAGACACCCGCTCTGCATCACATCGCTCCACCAGATTTGCTGCTGCTTTCTATGATATCGATACACTGAAAGGTAGGTGCAGGATTGCATCTGAGCCTAGTTGCAGCTTCAGGACTTCTGTTTCCTACACAGTAATGGGTTAAGTACCAGGGGTTTCCTAGAAGACACCTGTACTGGAAACAGCAGGGAATTCATGGAAAATAACATTGTATGGAAAAATGTCAGGCAACAGCATGAGTACATCTCCCTTTTTATGGCCAAATCAGGCTTATTGTACTGTATACCATCCAAAGGAAAGTTCTATTATGTATGAATCTGTCAATCCAAAGACAGACGGGATGTAAGCATTCAAAGAGTGGTCTGGAATGACGGGCTGAGGGGCTTGCCAGCAGTGTTATGCCAGATCCAGAAATTTGCTTGCAGGCAGAACCAAATGAGCTTTACACACAGGCACTGAAATTCCATTTTTTATGAGGTGCACTCTGATCTAAGGCACTGCATCAGCACCAGTGTCTGAATGGGAACTGCAGGAAGAAGGTATTGTCCTAATTTTCTTGCTATGTCTGAGGAAATCTCTCTGGAGAGAAAAAGCAGGCTTTGAAACTGCCAGCCAGCACCTAACTACAGAGAATCACAATCTGTTCCCTCTCTTGAAGCAATAATGAATGCTGTTCCCTCTATGTGAGAGACATGAGGGCCATCATATGCTCATTGGTGTACAATAAAGGATCAATTGCTATGCTTCCATCAAGGAGGTGGATATCCCACAGCAAAGCTACACTATAGCCTAGCCAAGTACTGACAAAGCTATTTTTTTTCAGTTTTGAATCTGAAGTGATATGACCATATCATTTCCTTTTGGGGAGATCAGATATTACTGTCTGTTCTAACATCACTTTTACAATAACCACAGCCACAGTTGCACACCATTACTCTCACTTTCATATCTATTACTTCTACATTTCAGTTAATTTATGAACAAGCAAAGGCCTTAGTTTGCTTCTCTAAGACATGACACAGAAATATGGAGATGAATGCCAATCTGAAAATGGCTTTCATAAGACAGGCATGGCTTTAAACTTCTCATAGAATATTTGTACTGAAAAAAAACGCCCACACATACACACACACACACAAAACAAACAAACAAACTCCACAACAGAACAAAACATCATCCAATATACAAAGGAAGAATCATCAAAAGGACTTTAATCAATGACACACTTTTCATTTTAACACCTTTACAAGTCTATATAGAAACATTAGGAGCCTGTGTAGTTGTTAGAAGTGGCATCAATGGTCAAATGCAGTTTTTCTCTATTCACTGTTGCTCATTTAGTGAGCATCAGCATTTCTGAAAAATAAATAAATCAATCAATAAATCCTTTTCTCAATACAGTGAAAAAACAAAGGATGTTGTAATAGGCTTTTTTCAATGGCTGAATAATATTACTGTTTAGGTAATGACAGACGCCTGTAGGCGTACAGACATAACTCTTTTATAACTTCGTGGCATAGCTGTTAGGTCACTTCCTACTTTCTTTTTAAATATCTACCTTTAGACACAGAGATGTCAGCCTAATTGGGTCATCTTCTCCATTCTTCCATCCAAGGTGGAATTATTCCAGGACAGAAACATCTTTGTTTAGTATGTTAATATATTCAAGGTACTAAAGCTCCTTAAAAAAAAAAAAAAAAGACAACCAAGCCTATAAACATTTATTTCTTTCTCACACTCTTTCCAGTCAGTAAGCATTGACCCTTTTGCCAAGGGCATCTGCTTTGTTTTAGTAAAGCATTATGATGAGAAGTCTGGGACTAGGCTATTCACTGCTTCACTATTATACCATCTCCCATAGCACCCAGGACTACAACTGGGTGAGGGAGGTCAAGAACAACAAGAAAGGCTTTCTTAAGTATGTCAATAGCAACAAGAAGACTTGAGAAAATGTGGACCTGTTGCTGAATGAGGTGGGAGCCCTGGTAATGGAGGACGCTGAGAAAGCTGAGTTAATGAACACCTTTGTTTTGGTCTTTACTGCTAAGACTGCTTCTTGGGAACCTCAGACCTGGGAGATTAGAGAAAGTCTAGGGAAAGGAAGACTTCCTCTTGGTCAAGGAGGATCTGCTCAGAGGTTATCCACACAAATTTGATGCACACAAATCCATGAGCCCCAATGGAATGCACACATGAGTGCTGAGGGAGCTGGCAGAAGTGATTGCCAAGCTGCTCTATCATCTTTGGAGGGTCAAAGAGAATGGGAGAGAACTGGAGGAAAGCCAGTGTCACTGCAGTCTTCAGAAAGGGCAAGAAGGAAGAGCCAGGAAACTACAGGACAGTCAGCTCACCTCTGTCCCTTGGAAGGTGTTGGAAAAGCTTATTTTGGATGTTGTTTCCAAGCAAGCAGAAAAAAGATTAGGAGTAGTTAACATGGGTTCACCAAGGGGAAATCAATCTGGTAGCCTATGATGTCATGACTGGCTGGGTAGATGAGTAGAGAGTAGCAGATGTTGTCTGCCATGATTTCAGCAAGGCTTTTGACACTGCCTCCCATATCATCCTGGTAGGTAAGCTTAGGGAGTGTGGGATAGATGAGTGGACAGTTAGGTGGATTGAGAGCTAGCTGACTGTCAGAGCCCAGAGGGCTGTGATCAGCAACACAGTCTGGTTGGAGGCCTGTAGCTAGTGGTGTTCCCCATGTATTGGTACCGGGTCCAGTCTTGCTCAATATCTTCATCAGTGACTTGGATGAAGGGTTAGAGTGCACTCTTAGCAAGTTTGCTGATCATATGAAGCTGGAAGGAGTGAGTGACATATGACATACCAGAAGGCTGTGCTGCCATTCATCAAGACCTGGACTGGCTGGAGAGCTGAGCAGAGAGGGACCTTATGAAGTTCAGCATGGGAAACACAGTCCTACACCTGGGGAGGAATAACCACATACATTAGTACAGGTTAGGGGCTGACCTGATGGAAAGGTGGTGCCAAGTAGCAGGACAATGGGCAATAGACATAAACTGAAACACATGAAGTTCCATATAAGCATGAGGAAGAACTTTACTTTGAGGGTGACAGCACTGGAACAGGCTGCCCAGAGCGGGGGAGGTGGACTAGTTGTTCTGCAGAGGTCCCTTCTAACCTCCACAATGCTGTGGTTCTGTGATTCTGTGAATTCAGGACTTTGTTCCTCCTTTCTAAAGCTTTAGTGATGAACTCACTGACAGCTTACCTCACCCCATGCCACCACAGTACCCCCAAAGCCACTCAGCTCACCTACAACAGCAGCACTTTCAGGCTTTGAGTGCATCTCATTGTATCCAAATTTTGCAGCAGAAAAGATCAGAGTGACCACAGTGTTTCACAACAAAATGTGGCATCCAGTTCTTTGATCAGACCTTTCTAGAATATCCCTTCCGTTAAAAAAAGTGGTTAATAAAGGGAGGATATGTACGGATGGAAAGGTCACTGCTTACACTCACTGAAATGACATCTGAAGTGATTACATACATGTACTGTAATAAGTTTGGCAAACACTTTATTTTCTATTTTGAGGCTTAAGATTAGATTGCTGTTTTGACTGACTCAATTACTCCAGAGTATTCTATTGATTGTAGTGATTTTGCTCTTAATTTATGCTGTAGGAAATAAAATCAGAATCCAGGTCCCAAACTCTTATTTTTTGTACTTTTTGCATGACTGGAAAGTGGCATGAATCAACCCTGAGGAAAGACTTTGCAGGAATAAACAACCTGAATTAAATGTACACAGTCAGCTGAAGAAAGAAATAAAACTAATAAAAGGAAAATCAGCCAGGAAGGGGAAAAATAAAGGCTCATCTGAAGAAAAGTATAACAATTAGATTAAAAATATTTCAGATTTTTTAATTTTTTTTTTTTAGAACTTCTCTGTAAATGCACACATTTTTTGCATAATAGCAGGAAGACAGGCTACAACAGTAGTGAAAGCAATTTTATTGACAGAAGTTGCTCCTTGTCCTTCACAAACCTGATGAACGGAGGCAGGCAGGAAAAAAATCCTTAATTTTAAGAAAGACTTAAAGTGTAAGCACTGATAACTATCAACTTCAACAAAAATGAAAAAAACCCAAATCCACAGCCACTTTTAAGAAGCACTGAGATGGTATTACATTAAGATTTTTCTCTCACTGCTTCAGCCAGTGAATGCATTATTCCTTCACTTAGCCAGTATTTGATAGATGTGCCTGAAATAAATTACTGGCCTACACCAATTCAGTATTTGAAAGATGCCACAGTGTTTTGAATAGATAAAACATGCTTGAATTCATATTCCTGTTATTCCAACTTGAATACCCTGAGGGTACTTAGTTGTGAGTGTTTGTCTTGGATTTCACTCATCAGCTCAGAGACAGTGCTGGCTGGCTGTCATCCAGTGGGAGCACTAATACTCTCTGACCAGAGTCTGTTAATCATTAATGTGCATTTCCAGACAGGTCTGGGCTCTGCATGCCTGCTGAGAGGTAAGGGTGGTGAGATGCTCGGATTGCAACTTGAGATGGTCCTGCAGGATAGAAGGAGCTGGGGACTGCCTGTGCTGATGGGTGGGCACTGGGATCTCATTCTCTGCCAGCAGTAATCACAGAATCATAGAATGTCTTAGGTTGGAAGGGACCTTAATGCCCACACAATTTCAATTTCCTGCCATGGACAGGGCTTATACTCACCAGATCAGGCTGCCCAGGGCTCTATACAAGGCCATTAGGATTGGGGCATCCACTGCTTCTCTGGGTAGCCAGTGCTAGCGCCTCACCACTCGCTGAGAATTTCTTCCTGATGTTTAACTTAAATCTCCATCTTTGAGTTTAAAACCATTCCCCCTTGCCCTTTCACTATCCAATTGTGTAAAAAGTTGGTTGCCCTCCTGTTTATAAGCTTCCCTCAAATACTGAAAGGCTGCTATGAGGTCTCCCTGGAGCTTTCTTTTCCAAGCTAAACAAGCCCAATTCTTCCAGCCTGTCATTACAGGAAAGGTGCTCCAGCCCTCTGGACCCACTCCAACAGCTCCCCATCTTTCTTGTGTTGGAGGCCCCAGACCTGGATGCAGTACTCCAGAGGGGGCCTTACAAGGGCAGAACACATCAGGGCAATGACCTCCTTGTCCTTCATGGCTACCTTTCTTTTGATGCAGCCCAGGAACTTGGTCATAGCTGACTCATTTTCAGCTTTTCGTCCACCAGTACGCACAAGTCCTCCACAGGGCTGCTCGCAAAGAGTTCTTCACCCATTCTGTACATATATGTGGGATTGCTGCAACCCAAATGTAGCACCTTGCATTTAGCCTTACTGAACCTTATTAGGTTCGTGTGGGCCTACTTCTCAGGTTTGCCCACGTCCCTCTGGTTGGCATCCCTTCCTTCTATTGTGTCAACTGCACCACTCAGCTTGGTGTCATCAGCAAACTTGCTGAGGGTACATTCAATCCCACTGTCTCTGTCATTTATAAAGACACTGAAGAACATTTGTCCCAAGATGGACCCCTGGGGGCACCACTACTGACTAGCTTCCACCTGGACATAGATCCACTGACTGCAAATCAGCCCTACTTAGCTTGTAGACATTAAGGGACATTATGGTCACCCCTGTTGAAAACTGAAGGCAGATAAATGTAGCCACCTCTTTGCCAGGGCAGCTGGTGTAAGTTACTGGGATAATTTTGTACTCTGCCGCACTCTGGTCCTTAAATTGATCCAAGTAAGTGCAGATGGCCTGTCAGCACTTCACTTTTATTTATATAATACCTCACTAATCAGAGATCTACTTTGCCACAATTGCTCAATAAAAATGGTGCTTTCTAGTCATAGATGAAGAATGGCAGAAGACTCAATGCGTGCCAAGGGAAACCTGTGTGGAAGTTGCCAAAGAGCTGGGTACAACAACCAACAAGTTCTTCAAGCCACCCTGCGTGAACGTATTCAGATGTGGAGGCTGCTGCAATGAGGAGAGTCTGAGCTGCATGAATACGAGTACAACTTACGTGTCAAAAACGGTAAATGAGACTAGTTCTTGAGTTCTCTTTCTGACCTGGCTCTCAAAAAACAGAGGGGAAAGAGGATGTTTGGTTTCTGAAATCCTGTTATGAAAGATCTGTCTGCACTATCATAACAAACAGAAAAATTAATTTTTTATCCACGTGGAGTGAATGCAGGCATGTGCAATAACATTTCTCACTCATGTTGAATTATTAAAAATGTCTCTGTATGCGGAGGGATGGAAAATCAGGCCCTGAGAAAGTGATTGCAGGCTCATGTGACATTGAGGTGTTTAATCCTTATTTAACATATTGCTACTTGGATCTGGGACCCTTGAGAACATTGGCTTGTGAAAATCCAAAGGATTAGGAGAGATTGGGAAATTTGGTTACGTGGGGCCATGAGCCTGAAAGCTGTATTTTAAAAACTGACATCAATTCCACAAGGCTGGCTGATAGTTTTGGATTTGCAAGCCTAAAAATGAGACATTTTCAGCAGAAGAGGCCAGATGCTCTCCAAATGAATGTCTTGGGATCTGAATATCGCAAATCACAAGTCCATTTGGAAAAGAGAGGCCTAAGTCAGTAGCAACAAAAGTTTGAGTTTTAATGACCACTGCCAAAATGTGAACATAAAGAGTATCCGGAGAGCATCTTTCAGTAGACTACTTTCAGCATCTATCTACAGAGATATCTTGCTCCAATGGGAGACTGAGCACAGCTCCAAGCTCTACATTTGAATCCATATGAATATCAGGGGACTGGTCTTCCTAGGTTCTTCATCTTGGGCATCCCTACTTTTAAATCCTTTTGCACTTGGAATAATATATTAAATTCTAGTTATCAAAAAGGGTTTTCTTTAAGTCAGAGCCAAGATTCAGGAAGCCGTTTAAAAAAGATTTAAGTCCTTATGGGGAAAAATTTGAAGGCAGCAGGCCTGATTCACTTACATATTGTTTCAGCTTTTTTGGAATGTAATTTCTTTGTGTCTGGCTGCACTGGAATATAGTTAGATTAAAATAAATCAGGGCCTATCCCTCTTGTGTCAGTGTTCATTAATTGCTTTAATTCCATACCAGAAAGGGCTTATGGGCTGTTGGCTTCACACAAAAAGACAGACATTTGATCAGCTCAGGGAGCTGGGTTAAAAAGTATTTATTTACTTGGTTTTTGAGCAGTAGTTTCTAAGTTTGTTAAAAAGCTGCAGTTCTGCATTTCTTTAGTGCCCTTCAATATAACCGTTCCCTCAAAAGCTTCCATCTAATTTCCACTCCTGGATACACCACCATCAGCTCAGAATTATTTCTCTAATATCAACAGAATTACTCCTATATATGTGAGTTTTTTTTTTTTTCCTTGTGTAAATATCCACTGAAGGATATTCCTACCGCTGAAGTTAGACACTGTGACACTAAAATTTTAAAATATAAACAGTAAGATCTAGGAATATTTCCCAGATGCTGAATACAGATGCAGTACTAAGCTGGCATGCATAAACATACCCTGTGCCTTACTTTCCACTTGAAGGAAGTTATCCTGTGAGGGCAGAGGGAGTGTGTACAATTTCAATACCTCGTACACATTGCTACCCGAGGAACCAGGGCTTTCACTCTGAGATCACATTAATTTGCATACACTGAAGTTAGGCTTCTTGTTTCTTTAGGCTCTCCTATAAAGAGAGATGTTCCCAGGATAATTCCCTGTAGGAACTCAATTAAAGTATCCTTTATTTACTCCTGTTTCCTCCTTGTCTGAGGAGGCAATGGAGATTAAGTTAGGGATCTAAAGATGCAAGGTGTGAGTACCCTAGGATAGTTAATGTCCCTATAAGTGGTTAAGATTCAGCAGATGATAATATAAGAATATAAGAATAACGTTCCCAATGCCCATGTATTTTTCATCTTGCCCTAGCAATACACAAGAGGCATTTGAGTGTCCATGTGAAGAATGAGTGACAATCTTGGGTATGTAGCACCAGTATGATCATTTTGGCAAGCTTTTACTTTGGTGGATGTAGTTCATCCCTCACTTCAGAACACTTAGTGGCCACCTGCTTATTTATAGCTGTGGTAACTATTGCTAGAAAAGAACAATGATGAGGCAAATGGTGGCAAAGGATAAAAAGTTCTGATTTAAGACTTCACATATTAACCGTAAAATGGAAGCTGAAAAAGAAATTGTTCTTTCACCCACCTAGCTCTTTGAGATCTCGGTTCCTTTGACAAGTGTTCCAGAGCCTGTGCCAATCAAAATTGCCAATCACACTGGTTGTAAGTGTCTGTCGAATACCCAGCGTCACCAGTACACCATCATACGAAGATCTGTGCAGTATCCAGAAGAAGATGGGTAAGTTGACACATTTACAAAATACTACATGCAGTCTGAAGTAAGAAAATGGCTTTGCTCTGATTTAGTCATTGTAAAGTTGCCTTCACTGTCTATTATCCCAAACATTTTTCCCATTATCTTGATTATCACTCAGGGTTATAAAGCTTTGATTGAATCTGGTTAATAATACCAAATTAAACTGGAATCCAAAAAGCAGAAGGCTAGTACAGCAGGATCTGGAGTCATTAAGATATGAAGATGCTTGAGACAGGACTCAAAGTGCAAATATTATCACTACACTCCACTGGAGCTACTTGGGTATGTGCGCATAGATTTTTCAACTTGACACACGCTCACACATTAACCAGCCAAGGCATACAATGAGTGCTGAGGTCAGCATAAATTACTCCACTCTACTTCATGACACCTTGGGTCAGAAACAACAGAAACCACGGCTTTTCAATTCTCATCCAGCCTTGGTTTGCATCTGCCAGGCTCAGTGCTTGGACAAAACTGATTTCACAGCACACTCCAATGTATGGTATAGCGTAGCTATAATCCTGATGAGAACTGGCTAAATCAACTCAACAAACACTCTAGAAACACATCTAAAAGGTTAGTTAATATTAGCTCCAATGTGTCCGTCTATCCTTGTATGTGAGCATACAGATAGATGGCAAGAATATTGAGACTAAGACTACCTGGGTAGAGCAGGGTAAAAAACAAAAGCAGAGCTGCAGAACTATAGCCATTTCCTTCCCTAGCATGTAGTCTGAAATATATGCCAAATCTACCACTCCTAGTTGCAGATATCCAGCCCTACCAGAAAAAAACATCCAAAGACAAGGTTTTCTCTTTGCAGCAATAATGCACACAGAAGCCACATAGTACAAGTGCCAAAACAACAGTAGGTTAATTCCAACAAATAACTGCTGCTCTTTATATTTACTTTTTTAATTTCCATCTCTTTTTTTTTCTTTCTAGCTGTCCCTTTACAAACAAACTTTGCCATAATGGATGGGTCTGGGATAGTGATAAATGTGAATGTGTTGCAGACGTACAGCACCCAAACAGACGGGAAGGTAAAATTAAATTAACAATGGACACTTCTGCTTATTATCTAGATAATGTTTGTGTTCCATTTAGGTTTTGTTCCACTTTTTGTTGTGAGGGCCACCATTTTGATTCTACATGCTTAGACAGGTCTTGTTTACAGTTTAGAAAATCACCTGAAAATGAACACTTATATCATATTTTTCCCTTAGACATTTTATTTAATCTCTAGTAGCAACCTGAATAAGAAATAGGAATGTTGTGAATGTAGTGAAGTAGGCATTTTTGAATTTATTTATTTTTTATCTTATATTAACCTTAAATTGTATAATGGACATTATGAAAAACCTTTTAACTGTAGGAAGATTTATCCCCTGGAATATATTGCGGGGAAAGTCTTGAATCTTCTCTATGGGACATTCTCAAAAACAGACATACCAGGAATTAAGTAAAAGCCATCCCTCCTATTAGCTGTAGTCATTGCAAAAGATTATATGACCTCTGAAGTTATTTGATTATCTTTTATGACTAAATGAAGGTATTTAGGTCACTTTCAAACTGATATACTATACATACTCAGGAGTATGCAAGTATACCTTGTCAAGTCTGTAGATGGAAATGGAAGAAGGTAAAATTAATACAAGTGTTCAGTACTTCTTTCTCTGTTTTCCTGGAGAACTTTGTCAAATAAATTTGCAGGAAACTTTCTGTGAGGGAACTGTAAGTGTAAAGACACCTACTGGCAGTAAGTTAAAATTTCCCCAAGGCCTATATAAGATTAAAAACAAACAAGTGAACAACAAACAACAAAAAATACCAAGATTTTCTTAGGAAACTGTATTTGTCAAATAAAACTGTGACAGTAGTAGAGCAGATGGACACAGAAGGAAGCCTTGACTCTCTGGTTTAACTACATTCAGCAAGCAAAAGAATAAACCAACCAAGACAATCATAAAAACAAGATGGCAAGCAAGCAAAAGGAAGATCTAACAGTTTAATAAAGTACTCTGTTGATTAAGATGTCCTAAGGCTAATAGATAGGTTTCGTGGTTGGGTTTTTTTTTGTTGTTGTTGTTTGTTTGTTTGTTTCCTCTGTAGGATCTGTTCTCATTCTGAATCAGATCATTTGTCCATCAAGTAAAGTTGTTAGGCTCAAGTTAGGCTTTCCACTCAAGAAAGAATTAGTACTCCATATATCAGAGTATGTCCAAAGGACAACGAATAGCCAAAGTCCTCTTTGCTCTTAGCCTTTTGTAAGGTCAGCTTGGAGATTAGAATTTGTGGCTTGTTAAATTATAGCTTTTGTTGACATAAACTCAATACTTCCTCAGATAAAATATCATTCTATGAAGCACAATGGATTTGGCTGTGGCTAGGGCAAAATAACATAACATCTGCCTTTGATGTTGAAATGAAGCGAGGCTGAAACACTTATACATGCCAAGCTTTATCACCCCAAGGAAGTGGTTTGTTTTCCAAGAATTTGTAGCAGATTCCTTTCCCTCTTCTTTCTTTTCAATTTTCTGGATATTAGTTTTCCAGCATTAAGCAAATAATAATGAAAGTTTCTTTCAAGTAGTGTACAGGCCCGTTCTGGTCACTAAGATCAGAGCTCAGGTTGCAGAGGTCATGGTCACAGGTTACATTCCACATTCCATATGTTGAATCCAATAGTTAATTGTAAAATTACAGGAAATTATCTTTCCAGTGACACATTACAAGCCATGACCTTTAGCCAGGGATGTGCTGCCAGCATTTTAATATGGCTTTCAGAAAATAGATACCCTTTTTTCTAGGATTAACCTCATATTGTAGTCCAGATGTGTATTCTGAAGGAAGACAGATGAGGTATTAGACAGTGTGTTTGCTTGGCTGGGGTTTGTTTTTGAAACAGAGTATTTTCTTCTTCCTTTAACTGACAAGTATAAATATGTTGCTTATCAAAGTGCTAGACTGGATTATATCTTAGTAGACACAGTATTACTTCTGCAGAAATTTCCAAACTGTAGGGATAGTGAAGTACACTGAACAGTGATTATGCTGGTTTGTGTGGATATGCAGCTTTGAGATGGGTATATGCTAAATCCTGGGATTTTTCTTCTGTGATCTGCTGTATTCTGAAGATTTGTGTATTCCAAAACCTAATATTTGGCACTTCTAATATACATCCCCCAAAACAAAGTACTTTTATGCATGGTTCAACCCACAAGAAATAACAGTATTGGAATTAGTGAAACCATCAGCCCACTCTTGTCTTGAAAAAGTTGAAAAGTCCTTTTTTGCACTGTGGGTTACAACAGAAATTCTGAAGACCACAATAAATCAGAGAGTACACAAGATTTTTTGACTGCAGTGAAAGAGTCAGCCTCTTCCAGAGCAGAATTTAACCATGTAAAGCTTATTGCTAAAAATTGTACTTGCTATTGCAGGGCTCCCTCCTCTCGCTGAGCTGGCTATGTGTGGACAATATATGGAATTTGATGAAGAAAACTGCGAATGCATCTGTAGGCAGAAGTGTCCCACAGACTTCTTTCAAAGTAAAGAGAACTGCAGCTGCTATTTGTGTAGGGAGAGCCAGGAAAGCTGTGCTCAGAAACACAAGATATTTCATGCTGAAACCTGTAGGTATGTGTTTCTTGTCATTCAGTGGCCATGCTGCAAGATCTGAATTAGCCTGCATAGATGCTGGAGGTGCAAGTGCTGAATTAGCTAGCGTTGCCATCCAGTATAGAATCACTTGCTGCAATTATGGATATAATAATAATAACAGAGATAGAAGAGATAGGGAGATAGAAGGCATATTTATATTTAGTAAGGTATATTTAATTAACATGTTTTGACAAATATGAACAAGGATGCTATTCAACTTCCTGTATTTATTTTTTCCCCTAATTTTAAGGGAATGACTGCTAAAATTGAGTAACATTTTAAATTGTTATGTTAAAAGGTGATTTATGGTGATATAGTGAGTCTTGTATTTCTAGGGAGTCCAAACCCAGTCTGTGTTCTTTGTGACAGCCCAATGCAGTCTCAAGGGCTTTCTAGGGACAAAGGTACCCTAAATTAACACTCACACCACGTAGCTCATTATTCACTAGGTTTGTCCTCAAATGATTTACTAGAGCTAATGAAATTCTGTACATGTAGAAAGCCATTCAACTGACTCCAATAGCACGGGGAAGCAGGTAAATTGTTCTGGGGCTGTTACCTTCCATGCCATTTCCCTAATCCTTTTGAGTAACTAGTTTTGAGGATTCTTTGGCAAAACATAAATAGAAAATTTACTTCTGAATTACACTTTTTCATAGAGTACTTTATTTATTTAGGGTTGGTTTTTTGTTTTTTTTTTCTGAGAGAGCCCTTGTCACATGTACAGACCAAAGAGCATGCAAGCATGCAGTCTGAAAGCTTATATATAGAAACTCAAGAATTGAGTTTCACTGTTACTTGAATAGAACTGCAGTTTGCTGAACGGCCACCCATACAGTCCATTCTCACAGACCCCTTAGATTCATTCAAGGAGAGGAAGCTGTGGAAGAAGTAACACTTGCATCTTTAGACTGAGCTCTGAAAAAAAAAAAGACAAAAAAAAAAAAAAGAGACAGGCATAAAATAGTTGGCAACAACTACAAAAATAGCTACAAGAATTAGCAGAGTTCAAACATCATCAAGACATGGTCATTTATGAATTTTGGATGTAGAAGGATATTCAATGCCATTACTTGCTTACAGGAGTTTAGACTCCAGAAATGATTGTAATCTGGCCACAGAACTTTTATGCCATATTTTTATGCCTGGTGGTTCTGGAGAACAAAAGCTGAAGCGTCAATGAACTAGGGTACTTCATAAAACTTGAGGACAAGCACTATCCAGCAGCAAAGTCTTCTCCATGTATTGTAGGGTCTCAGCATTTTTCTAAATGTATTCTATGTGAGAACACTGCAGTATCCAATTATCAAAAAATTGAGGAATGTAATAGTGAAGAATTATCATGTTAAAATACTTCTCTCTGCTTTGTTTTTATTTCTCCTTTGTCCAACAGCTGTGAGGACAAATGTCCATCTCAACCCAGAACGTGCCCAACTGTAAAACCAACATGTCCCAGGCATTGTCGATGTCCAAAAGAGAAGAGAAATTCTCATGGGTTTCAAAGCAAAGAAAATCCTTGACTCAGCTTCTCCAGTTCTCCAGAAATCCACTGCTTTGCAAAGTAGCTGTCACTGACTTTCAAACAGTAGTAAACATGAACACCTTCCACATTAACAGCAGAAGAATGAATCCATTCTGCTTCTATTTATTAGAGTAATCATTAACTGCAGGTCAGACCTCTGGGGCATTGATAATTGTTCTCTAACAGATAAAAACAACTGATGAAATTCTGTCTATGTGGAAGAAAGAGCAGAAGGAGCCAGTTCAATGTCATGCTACGGAAGATGAAGCTGGTATATTGGTAACAGAGTCACAGTCAACAGCCAGCCTTTCAGAAATTGAGACTAGATAATCTTAGCTTCTGAATCCTTAGCTACTGCAACTCTAGGGTAAAACTTTCTTCAGAAATTCAGTGTGCAGGATTTGGCTTCTAATAGGGTCAGCACTGAGTTATTTGATCTACTGTCCAGCTTTAATTATCATTTTGAATTTATTGTACAACTACTGTCAGATGTGCCATATTTAATTGTATATAAGAAAATAAATACATCAGTTATTCAAATGTTTGGGGGTTTTTGTTTTTATTTCTCTGTTATTTTAAAACTCTGCCAAACAAAAAGTAATTAAGCAAAAACCAAAAGCCACCTCAAGTACAGCTTTTCTATGCTTGTCCCACTGGGACTGGCTCCTACCCAAACACTAGTATACACAAGGTCACTAAGTCCAATAATTTCAGTAAAGAAGAACCATTTTTCCCACGTCTGCCTGACAGCCATGTGTGATTTATTTATTTGTTCCTGTTGTAGCGTGTTAATCTCCCTACGGGGATAACAGCCACACTGGTACTAACCGTTCAGCAATTTTCTGAAGGAAAAGATGTTTTTTTCCTTTAGTTTACCATGGTATGAAAAGAAGTCCTTTGCACTGAAATGCTTTTCACAGGTGTGAGGCCTGAATAACAATGTTTTAAATAAATCAAGCATAAGGTCAGTATTATTTTCTGGACCTCTGAAATATGGTTTGAGATGAAATATTGAACTGCAAGTGATGCTCTTGATGACTGGAATCATTTTTGTCCCCTTGCTGAATTCTCCAACTCTATACTGTAGTTTGAACAGAGGGAAGAGAGGAAATGAAACAAGTGCAACAGAGATAGAAACGTTGATGCAACATGTGGAAAGGAAAATGACCTTTGATGCCTTTTTTAAATTTATTTAGGGAAAAACAGATTTTTTTTAAATAAAATTAGAGCCCGGCCATGTAAGGCGGTCTAAATTGTTGGAGAAAGCACTACAATGTAATATACCTTTCCTCTAAGTAAGGCATTTAAAGGGGACACTGAATGACTGCTTCAAGTGCCCTCCAATTCATCTTGAGATCTAGGTCTGTACAAATATACCAGCAGGCTGGTTTTGTTAACCATGCTGGGAAGTGGCTTGGGATCCTCTAACCAAACAATGCAGTCTGACCTGTGACTGCACCAGGTGAAGCCCTGCAGCAGGGTTACCTCCTTGTATGCAGTAGACTGCTCAGTAGAGATTCCTCCACAGCATATGTCACTGTGCAACTGATCTGCTCTGGGCACAGACAAGGAGTTTGGGACCCCCGTGCAAATCAAGGCAAGCCAGTCGGGCCGTAGTAGAAGCTCACTCTTTGCTCCTCAGGGAGGCTCTACTTTCAGACACATATTCATGGTGGGTGAAGCCTCCAAGCTACACAAAGATGTTTAGAAAAAACAAACCACCCCATCACTTTTCGCCTCACTCACAGTTGAGGGTGTTGAGCCTGTGGCTGGTTGCACCATTAGCACATTCCTCAAACAAAGAGCTGCAGAGGCATGATGCTTTGAAAGCCTAGGCACCTCATGCTCAAACAGACACAGATATTTAACTGATGGCACTAGTGGCATATGGAGCAAAAATGCAACTTAGTCCAAAACTATACATCAAGCTGAATTCTTAAACATCAAGAAAGCTAATATATATTCCTCTACTACAGCCTCATTGCCCATGGGCAGTAGTTTGTAGTGTCACATAACAACACAGCAGTTGGAAAATGAATGCTTTTCCACAGGCTAGATCTGAATGGAGACCTGCTAGCCTTACAAATGAGTAATTCCTGAAGTGAGTAGAGCATAAAAAGACAGGATGAGAAGATGCCCTCTGGGTGTGTAGGGCTCTGACTTTAAGTGACATCTGGAAAGAGAGAGAAATTTAGCAGTTGGAATCCTGTATTAATTATGCCTGAATCTTGTCAATGCTGATCTGTAGAGCATTCTCAGCTTTCTGATCTGCACAGTGAATACTGTTACTTTTGTTTTTGTTGTTGTTTTTTTTTTTTACAAAACAGAACTGTGTCAACCTGAGAAGCAAATAAATCTGCTCCAGTTCCAGAAGGCTCTTAAATAAAGCAATCACTAAGGAGCTAGAAACTATGTTCAAAAGCCCTGCAGCCTTCCCTTGAAAATCAGCAGGATGGATGCAACCTTTCACATAACATATGGCACTACACCAGGTAGCAAAGCAGAGGCATCCAAGTGCTCTGAATTAGGCAGCTTCACATTTAGAACACGAGAATTCCTTTTTCTAATTCAAAAGTTAATGCCTTGGAATATGAGCATTGTTCATCTTTCCCCTCCTGTGGGCTTCTGGAGAAGGAAGGATTTAGAAAGGTTCTTCCATCTTCCAAAGCCTTGACTCACCTACTTTTTGGAAGGCACCAGTGCACTACTGAGTTGGCAGCACAGGGATCCTCCAGCTTCTTTCTTTCTTTTCCAATAAATTTTGATTCTGGCAGATCATCTGCTTGAAAGGCCTGTGCCAGTCTCTGCTTTGCTGGGTGCTGCATTTATCCATCTTGCTCTCCTCTTTGATGAGAAAAAGACCACAGTTGGAGCATGCGCTGTTTGTTTATAACTTTCACACAAATATTATGAGGGAAAGCTCAGAAGTTTCAACATAATGCTGTGAATGCCTACCTGGAGTGATGGTCATCACTGTCACAGACCAAAGAATATCTGCGTGTTACTAATACCATGGCACATTTAAAGGGTGTAAATCTTTACATGGAAAGCGATGACTAAAAGGAGGCTCTCTGTGTAGATGGAAGCACAAGGAGATAATTAGAATTTGATGAGGCTTTAGAAAAACTCACAGTGTCATTTGATTTCAGAATTTCTGGAGTCAATCCATTCCAAAATATTCAATAAACTTGAAAACAGAAATGCTTCATGTTATCTCTCATATCAATACATCAGAATTTAATAGCAGAGATTTAATACAACAATTCAGAAGGCCTTAATGGGGCATGTAAAATTCATGGCAGATCTGGTTTTTGACTGATGTCATTAGCTTTTAACTTATGACTAAATGACCTTCTCAGAGGGAAGGTTATTGAACAGAAACATTCTGTTTGAAGTTTGAAATGCCTTTTATTACTGTGTTCAGCATGACTTGCCTTTTAAACATATGGACATGATTTACAGGTTTCATAGCCAGAATAATAAAGCTAACATTTCCTGTTATGGCGCGTCTTAATTTTTACATAATGAGGGATGTCTTTAATGCAACATTTGGATTATGGCCTCCATTTGTATAATAGGGATGGGAATACTTAAATAATGATGGTTAATTCTGAATCAAAAGCGTATGAAGTTTCTAAACACAAAGTTTTTATGAGTAGCTAGCTTTCAAGCTTACATGTGCTTTTTGCTGGGAAGGGACAAGAAAAAAGAATGAATGAGCAAAATATACCCACTGTATTTGGAAGAGTCAGGAGAATTTTTCTGTTTGTAAAAACTCTACTTGACCTCTACAAGGACAGAGGTATGAGTGATCACACAAAACGTTGGTGATACTGAAGAATCTCAAGAAAATCTGAAAGCCCTGCCCCCATTTACTTTGGAATTTGTCGTATGTCATTTACTGACATTGCTTATAGCAAGCATTATACATATGAAGCTTGGCAGGCCATATATATTTCCCATCTCACTCACAGACACTGCAAACAGATACTTTTATAAGTATCCTTTGGGCATCAGGTCCAGCTGACTCTTAAAAGTCCTTTCCTGTTTTCCAGCCATTCTTCCCACGAGTGCTTTTACTCGTCCTGTGGCTCTCTAGTGCTTCCCTGTCTGCACATTTTGTGTGCTAAAAAGAGTCTGTTTTTTGTTTTCATGTACATCTTCAAGCCAGGACTTAGGCTATTTAAATCAATAGGAAAAGGAAAACCAAAATGCAAAACAAAACAGTAAAAAAAACAACCAATTTTGAGGAAGCTCCTTTAGCTGCCAGTTCCATTTATATTTTCTAAATAACTGATAAATGCTTTTCAATTTTAAAATATGAAAAACACTGTCACCTTCTAATTTTGGGCTCACTGAATGAATCAGCCTTGGGGGAAGTATGAGGTGGTTACCAGGACAAGTGAATCTATGTTCTCCTTTATTACACTATTCATTAAAAAAAGAAACAAGTCAGGGGTTATAAATGATGTATTGCCATTTGCTTTATTTCTGTCAGACTCCAACATCAGCATTTACTCAAAACTTCAATAAAACCTCTTCACTCCAGGGGGGAGAAAGTCTGTTTTAAATTAACTCAGAAGGAAATGACTGCTTTAGCAAAATACAAAAGATGCTGTTGTGGCTTGGTCTGTATGTTGACTTCCATTCCCTTAACAGTCACTTTTTTATTTTCAATTTTATCATAATTTACAATACAGTTCAAAGTGAAAGGTTCTCCCAGGTTGAGAGCATTGACAATTCACGACTTAGGCTACCTTTAGCATATTTATGACTGAAGAATTTTATTCTAGTCCCCATTGGCATACGCTACGTATTTAAATATATATGAATTATAATATCAAAATATCAGATTAAGCATAATTACAAATTAAGTGACTAAACAGCAACAAAGTAGGATGAATATCACCTAGTCTTATCATAGAATCACTCAGGTTGGAAAAGACCTTAAAGATCACTGAGTCCAACCATGACCTAACCACACTACCCTAACAAACAAACCTCCACTAAATCATATCCCTGAGCATGTCTGCAAAATTGAATTTTTAATTGATGAGCACTGCATTGCTAGCATGTGGCTTAATTTCACCGTTTCAGCTGAAACTGGTGCAGGATAACCAGACTAACCCAACCAGACTAACCCATCACACTCTGCTAAGTGACTCAATGGTAAAGTATTGAAGCAGAATTTTCCCTTGATCCCTGATCCGGCTGTCTGAGCAGACTCATGTGCCTCCTTTGTTCTTCTTTCTTCCTTGGGAAAGCTTTTACTCTCAAAGAATGAGCTAACTGTTCAGGTTCGTGTCTGAATGCCGAAATGTGGTTGCATTGCCCTAATTTAGCTTCACTGTTTAGAATAAAACAACACAAGGCATGAAACACAAGGAAAAGCTCAACATATTCACAAGAACTATGCAAAACTTCTTATCAATACTGATCCCAGAAGAAGCCGCGATATTTTCCTGTAACTCAATTACAAAGGCACATTGTGAAAATCTCTTTAAAGTCATCTTGTTTCTCTCTCTTCTGGCATTTTACTGTGCACACCATTCGAAAACCACTCACAGCTCACTCCTAAAGCTTTCACAGCTAATAACTGATTATCCTTCCTACCTGTCCCCTGAAGGCCAATCACCTTATCACCTTGCTCTGCTCCACATAAATTAAATTGCACCCACAGCAGTTGTTTCCAATCTGCACAAAGCTTGAAGCCTGTAGTTTTCATTTCAAACCTCATGAAGAGTTTGTGTGCCTGAAAACTGCTCTGAATTTGCCCACCGTTAAGGGTCAAATAAAAATTACTGCTTCCTCCAGAGTGTTTGCCTTGTTTTTGTCTTAAAATATTCGAGTAGTGCTACCAACATTTGGTACCAACAGTCTGTTTAATTTGGTAGATTTTAAAGTATGTCCACAACAAATTATATTTACTTTATAGTTTAAGGTTTATCAGTCAGTTAAGGTTTATAGGATATCAAGTATAAAAATATTTTTGCTTTATTTTTAAGGAAAAAAGTTTTATTTCAAACTACATAGAAAGCAGGCAGGTACTACAGTAATGGGCACCATAAACACAAAGAACAGTGCTGACAACACTCTAGAGCACACTTATGGTAGGAGCATTAGTACTAGGAAATAAAACACATCATGTGCACGGTCTTCAATTTTGCACAGAGTATTTTGCATCTTCACCAGCACCAATGCTTTAAGTTTCCAATAGCTCCACCTGCTGTTGTTACTGCACTATTTTTCCTCTATTGAGTCCTTAGACTTACCGACCTTTCAATTAAAAGCATCTTATTAGCATTTTAATACTGGAACCAGGTAAGAGTTCTGGCATTCCAGTTTTTATTGACTATTTAATCATACATTCCCAGCATTTTTTTTTATTGGGTGTCAAGTCCTAACTTAAAGGTACAAAAAGAAGACAGGCCTTCTTAAACACCTGATGTACAAATGCTAGAGCACTTGACCTTAAGGCTGCAGGAAGGGTAATTCAGATCTGCAATTATATAGACTGTATAGATTAGCAAAACTAATAAAAAAAAAGAAAACCAAGTCTAGTCTAGTCAACAGGTTGTGGCTTTGTAAATGTTAATATCAGATAGTATACCATATTCGACCCAGATCCATCACATGGCTGAATTTCTGTCGCATTAGTCAGATTACTTGTCAAGAGAGCTGATGCCAGTTGTATGCTGGCTGTAGGAGATATCTGTAAGGTCTATTGGTACAAGGCTAACCCATATTTCTGACTGATTTGAACTGCCACAGGGAACCCAGTCATCACTTACATTGTTTGTCCAGGAATTTCTCTGTCCCATATGAGGAACCCTTACACTGGTCACTGGCTCAGCTGCGAAGGCAGAAAGCAGACAGAAAGTAAGTGCTTGCTGTGTACTAAGTACACAGAAAGCTACTGAGAAATCAAGACTTTGGGATGTACTTTCAGAGCATAGATGTAAGACCTAACAGACATAGAGCTGCTGATCAACTTCTCATTTCTATTACCAAATTAATTCACCAGCCTTATGTGTGCTGCTTGGAAGGGAGATGTGCCTGCCAAATGGAAAACAAATGTACTTTTCTGACACCTAAGAGAGAAATCTGGCCTAGAGAAGCAGCCTTGTTTTACAGTTTGTAGTCAATGGCCATTCCCTTCATGAACTACACTGCACCTTACTAAACTTTTGACTTGAAACTTATACTTGAAAAAGTGAATCGGTATGTCACCTTGTCTGGATGCAGCAGAGTTTCAAGAATATTGGACTGCAAGAATACGGTGGTGCTTGAATGAGAAAGCCATGTATTTTCTTGGCTGTTTCATGGGTGGTATGGTAGTTAGGTAGGGGACTGGCTACATACAGTAGAAACCATGCACAATTTTCTTTAAGTTAATATAGAAACCTGTTAAATCCTTTTCAAATTCCAATGACAGTAAATAACTGCTGAGGTAAACAGTTGGGCCCTCATTCCACTGGAGTCTTAGGAGAAGTGACAAGCACTCCCAATTTATCATATGAAAACAAAGAAAAGCAGGACACTTCATCCTTTCCTTCAAGACAAAGATTCCATATACTGCTTTCCTCATTTTGGACCACACGTAATTCCAGCAGTGTTGGGCTGCTTCCAGATATCTTACTTGGATTCCCTTATCAGTCTTGCTCCACGCTTGCTCCAATGACACAATTACCATTTGACAGTATTATTTTTCATGAACGTTCTCCGTTTGGGTCTTCAAGTAGTGTCTGCTTTCCTGAATCCAAGAAAAGAAATCTTCCTGCACTATGACCCAGTTGTGTGCTCTCAGAGCACTAGTCCTTGTTCTGTTGTTTGGTTTTTGGTTTTTTTCCAGGAGCACTAGTGCTCCCTTGCATTACTATCAGGATCTGGAACAGCATCGTTCTTTTGTGAATTAGTCTGTGAACAACAAATCCTTTGCTCTTACCAATTACTGATGCTTTGAAATAATAAAGCTGCATGCTTTAGACACATTCAGTATTAACAAATGTGTTAATTTAATACACCAGCTTATTACACACAGCAAAAGCCTGCCACCAAATGGCCATTTTGTGCTCAAGAAAGACTTTTGATGGAAGCAATGTTATGCATCAGGCTAGGGGCAGAGAGACAGACTCAGCATGAGAGGAATCTGAGAGGGAGATGAAGTAGCACACTACCTGGAAAAAAGTTCTTCTGTGTTTTCAAGAACACTGAAGTGATCTCCTTGAGGCACAATTACATCTGCTGCCAGAACAATACCACACGAGTCTCTTTAAGTCTCCTCCGTCTTCTCTCTTCATTAACCCAACTTAGGAAGGTACTTCAGGGAGCATTCAAGGACTAGGTTTGTAAGCAGTAATTACTCTGCTGTCACTGTTTTTTACTGTCTGCTCTCACTGCCTTCACTTTCAGGTTCCAGATGTACCCTGATCCTGTTTGTACTTTAAATGTGAGTGTGAATGCACCAAGTTTAGGCACTAAGAAAAGAAGGAAACATGATTTCTTCTCCAGGTGCTGGTCCCTCCACCTCAGATTAGAGCAGGCTGGACTCTGGATATGCCCAAGATCAGTGATGAATAATCAATGCAGCAACCTGCCACTGAAAAGTATGTGGTGCCCTATCCTCAAGAAACAGTTGTGGACATAAAAATTAGCAGTGTTTTTATCAGTGGCATTCTTTCCTTTCCATTATGTATTTTTTCCAGGCTTGCTGGTAGACAGTTTTTTCAGGATTGTTTGAATATGACAGTGGGAGGACCTTGCTGGTACAGGGGGACAGAACTCAAATGAAGATACAATACTAAACACAGCTAGATGTTTAATGCAGAACACAGATGTCAGAACATCAGAGTTAACACACAAGGGCAGAGGCAGTGAACCTTCACCATAACACTGTTCCTGACCTTCAGAAAGGCATTCCAAAGTTTATGGCCAGTTGCTGAGAAAGCACTGAATCCTCTCCAAACTTCAGATGAACAGAGGGCCAAAAAAATCATAGCTGCTATGGCATAAAATGAGGTTTCTGAGAAGAAGTGGGTGTATCCCGTGGAAGGTTTTGCAGGTCAGTATCAATATTCTTGATTTGCACAGTGGTCAGCATTGGCTTCTGAGCTACATCAGACTCCACTTCTGCTGGTGAGGGGGGCTGCTGTGTCGTACATCAGTTACAATTCATCTTTGGAATTTCTGAGTTGTATATCAAGAAGTACATTGTCTTTATAGAGGATAAAAGGAGTTTGATTTTAACAATAGCTGGTCTAGAAAGAAAAAAAAAAAGTTGTTTGCCAAATAGTTAAAAAAAGTAGTTTCTCTAACTAGAATGGCAGCGAGCAGTACAGCTCAATTCTTCAGGGCAACTTGACCCCAAAGGAGGTTACCACCATAATTTACCAGGAATCACATCATACATGTGATCACATCAGGTGCTGCACCTGAGGACCTCAAACTGCTTTCCTCCTTGTTCTGGGATGACTTTGTGGTTTTTTTTCCTAGACTTAACTTAAGGCAAACTTCTTACATCCAGGCTCCAGTTTCTGCTGAGAACTAGGATCTCTACAGCCTCCAGCTCCCCTGGTTCTTTACACAGCATGACGATATCTTGAAATTCAGGTTCCCACCAGGCGTTCCACCCAGGAGGATCACCTGATGATGAGGTCAGATGTACCAACACCAGCCTGACATTTCTCAACGCTAGAAAAAACTCAAACAATGAGCAATGGTTTCTTATTCAATGGACCAACACCTTTCAACCCTTCTAGTCTCAGAATAAAGTACCTCATTTCTTCCTCGTTCTTTCCTGCAATTAGCACCTCCAAACTATGTCTGTCCAAGCTTTAACACAACCTGAAATCCAACCAGTACTGTGGCCTAGGTCAGCTCATGCCATAGATATTTGCATAGGAGTGATGATAGAATCGAATCCAACAAAATTCATACCAGAAATCTTTACAAGGAGAAGCAGCTGCCAACCAAAATACTGGGAACATACAACAAAGTCACAGACAACTCGAGCTTGCTAGAGTAGCATACAAATCTTGGCAGCCAGCAATAAGCAAGCTGGAACTGGTAACCACTGATTCCAAAGCTCATTAAGAAGATAAGAAAGGCACAGCCTAGTGATGTCAGCTCAGAGGATCAGAGCACATCACGCTGCTCAGTTGCTTCCCAAACTGGACTATTTCTGGACTGCTTCTAACAAAGTTTTTATTTACATTTACAAACAGCACCTGCAGCAAGACTTGAGAACATTTTGGGAGTTCCTGCCATGACTGACAAAGACGGAAAGTGAATCAGAAGATCCTCCACTTGGGGATGGGGTAAGGCCTTCGGGGCTTTAAGGTAGCTCCTTGTTTTGCAGCCTGCAGTTCACTTCTTTTCCATTGGCTTGCCTTATAGCACACAAGCTTTTCTAACAGTAATTAGGGGAGACCTCCCAGTGCAGCAAACCACGTCGTTTTAGGAGAGCGGATGCAGCATCCCACTGCCCATCTACAACGAGAACGGCTGAGGGGAGGCCTGCAGCTCCACGTCCTTCCCTCCGCATCTCACAGAGCAACCGATCTGCCCCAGGGCACCTCTGGATACGAGGGACGACTGCGTGAGAAGCAGCAGAGCGCAGTACGAATACCGCGGGGCGGTAATTCCCCACACAAAGGTGACCAACGCCCAGAGAGAAGGAACGAAACCCGCGCCGCCTATACCGCAGCCCTTCCCCTCCGGACTCTCGGAGCGCTCCGCGATTGGTCGCTTCTTTTCCCGCGTGACGCGGCGGCGGGCGGCGATTGGCTCGGAGGCGGGAGCTGGGCGCGACAGCCGCGTGGTTACCGTGGTGACGCGGCCGTTCCCGGAAATGGAAAGGCGGCCCAGCGAGCGGCGGCGGGCGGCAGGTACGTGCGCGCGCTCCGCTGCAAGACGGCTGCCGGCTGCTCGACGTGAGCGCGCTCTTAAAGGGCCCGCGGCGGCCTCTCGCCCCGCTGGGAGAGCGGGCCGCGCGGGGGACATGGCCGGGCCCAGCGACGGCGAGGGGCCCCGGCAGGCGGCCGGCAGGGAGTGATGGCGCCTTGTCGTTGTCCCGGCGGGAGGATGGCGGCAGGGAGAGCGCAGAGTGTGTGCATGGTGTCGGACTTCTTCTACCCCAACATGGGCGGCGTGGAGAGCCACATCTACCAGCTGTCGCAGTGCCTCATCGAGCGCGGCCACAAGGTGCTGGTGGTCACCCACGCCTACGGCGGCCGTAAGGGCATCCGCTACCTGACCAACGGGCTGAAGGTGTACTACCTGCCCCTCAGGGTGATGTACAACCAGTCCACCGCCACCACGCTCTTCCACAGCCTGCCTCTGCTCAGGTACATCTTCGTGCGGGAGCGCGTCACCATTGTCCATGCGCACAGCTCCTTCTCGGCCATGGCGCACGACGCGCTCTTCCACGCCAAGACCATGGGGCTGCGCACCGTGTTCACAGACCACTCGCTCTTTGGGTTTGCTGATGTCAGCTCGGTGCTCACCAACAAACTTCTGACCGTGTCCCTGTGTGATACGAACCACATCATCTGCGTCTCCTACACCAGTAAGGAGAACACGGTGCTGCGAGCGGCATTGGACCCGCGCATCGTCTCCGTCATCCCCAATGCTGTGGATCCCACAGACTTCACCCCAGACCCATCTAGGAGGGATGACAGCACCGTAACGATCGTGGTGGTCAGCAGGCTTGTTTACAGAAAAGGTAACGATAGCAAAAGATATCTGTTTTGCTCTTCTTTCTCTCTAGGGTATGGTAAGAGAGGGCTTGGTTAGGTAGTCTGAATATTAGCCAGCAGTGTGCCCAGGTGGCCAAGAAGGCCAGTGGCATCCTGGCTTGTATTGGAAATGGTGTGGTGAGCAAAACTAGGGAAGTCATCCTGCCTCTGTATTTGGCACTGGTGAGGTTTCACCTCAAGTACTGTGTTCAGTTTGGGGCACCTCAGTACAAAGGATGTGGAGGTGCTGGAGCAGGCCCAAAGAAGGACAACAAAGCTTGTGAAGGGCTTGGAGAATCGGCCCTATGAGGAGAGGCTGAGGGAGCTGGGGCTGTTCAGTCTGGGTAAAAGGAGGCTGAGGGGAGACCCTATTGCTCTCTTAATATTTGAAAGGTGCTTACAGTGAGAGCAGGGCAGGTCTCTTCTCGCAGGTGACAGGATGAGGGGAAATGGCTTTAAGTTGCGCCAGGGTAAGTTTAGGTTGGACATTAGGAAACACTTCTTTACAGAAAAGGTTGTTAAACACTGGAATAGGCTCCCCAGGCAGGCGGTTGAGTCACTGTCCCTGGATGTGTTTAAGAGCCATTTGGATGTGGTGCTCTGTGATATGATTTAGAAGAGGGTTGTTAGAGTTAGGGTAGTTTGGTTGGGCTGTGGTTGGACTTGATGATCTTTAATGTCTTTTCCAACCTGAGTGATTCTGTGATTCTGTAGTCATGTTTCAGTTGTGGAGTGGATTGAATTTGAAATGGGAATTTCACACAGTGAAAGTTCTGGGTTTTTGTGTTTGCATTTAAGAAGAACTCTTCCCTACTGTTTGCACATGTTGGATTTAGAAGTTTATTTCTTTTTTAATACTGAAGATATGTGAATTAAAATTTGCAAAGTGGAAAGCTTGCCTTATATTACTTTGCTACCTTACTGCATCCAGGCCTGGGGCCCCCAGCACAGGAAGGATGTGTAGCTTTTGGGTTGGATCCAGGAGAGACCATGAGGATGCTCAAAGAGCTGGAGTATCTCTCCTGTGAAGAAAGGCTGAGGGAGTTGTGCTTCTTCAACCTGGAGAAGAGAAGGCCGTAGGGAGACCTCACTGCAACCTTGCAGTACTTGAGAGGAGCTTATAAACTAGAGGAAGAGCATCTTTTAACATGGGCAAATAGTAATAAGACAAAGGGGAATGTAGCAACAGGCTACGTCGTGATAAGTGCTAACACCAAATACGGTAATGTCTTGTCCTGCATTTTGTGCTCTTAGGTATAGATACGCTGAGTGGTGTAACTTATAATATCCAATGCACTAACAGCTTGCCTTAAATTTTATGTTCTTAGGTATAGATTTGCTTAGTGGTATAATTCCTGAGCTCTGTCAGAAGTACCCAGAGTTACATTTCCTAGTTGGAGGAGAAGGACCAAAACGAATTGTACTTGAAGAAGTCCGGGAAAGATACCAGCTACATGACAGGTTTGTTCTGCACGTGTCTATAATCCCTCACTATACTCAAGAGGTGGGGAAGATAGCAACACCCTTGCTCCCTGCCTCCTTCCTTCAAAAACTTGACAGAAGGGAAGATGGGAGCTACTGAAGGCAAGGCAGAAAGACCAAGCACTAACTGAGAGTTTCCAGAGCTGGACTTAGATCTCACAAGTTGACCTGGTGTGAACCTTTGCTTGAGTCAGAGAAAATATGAATTTATCACACTATTAGTGTACCTGCAATGTTACTGTGTGGCATGAACTGACAGATAGACACTTTATGTTGCTGCTGTTTATGAGAATGACTGCTACTAATTCTTGAAGCTTCCTCTTTGCCGTTGCTCTGCTTTATTTTGTTCAACTGTTTTAATTTCAGTATGAAACTCTTAAGACCAGGTCTTATTTAGTGTGTCTTCCTGTGGTGCTACAGACATGTTCCTTGGATCAAATGTTACCAAATGTTTTTGTGATGTCTGTGAACATTTTTTTTGTTGTTGTTGAGAAGTAGTTTTTTATCGAGCAAGTACCGGGTTCTTAATTTTCCAATGCCTGTACTGTACTTCAGTCAGTAATTCTTCCATTTGCTACTTTCTGGTATGAAGGATAATTTTGTTTGTTAGTTGTGTTTTTCTTTCTTCTGGTTTCCCAGCAACTCTTCAAAGTGATAGGCTCTGATCGTTGATATTCTAAAATTTTTTTTTTACCTCAGACTTTGCCATTGATCACTGAAAATTCAGATAATGCAGCTATTATGAATTCCATGAAGCTGTGTTATTTTAGTGAGGTAGAAAGATCAGCCAGTAGTATTTTGAAGGTGGTTGCCCTTAAAACAAAATGGGGCAACTCCTTCTCCACCAATGTTGTCTGGAAAAAGAGCAAGAGAGTCTTGTATTTCTTCATTGTTGATCAGGATTTAGAGGAAATGGAACGAAGGTGTCTGTGTTGCTTCTCTCTCTATGTGTGTACCATTGGAAATCGTTTTCCTGTATGTATGTCTTAGTTTCAGCTGGGACGGAGTTGTTTTCTTCAGTGTCTGGTATCATGCTGTGTTTTGTTTCTAGGAGGAAAAACAATGCTTTTAACACACTGATGTTTGTAGGTGCTTCAGAGCAGTGTTGTACAGAGCCAAGGCCATTGTCAGTGAAGGGCTCGAGCTCTGATGGAAGAGAATTAGGACAGCTGACTTAAACTGGCCAAAGGGATTTCCATGCCATGTGACATCATGCAGATGAAATTTTGAAGGCTAGCTGGGCATTGATTTGGGGGTGAAAACCAATTGATTGTGCATCACTTTGCCATATACATTTGTATGTGTTATATATATACACAGTCATAACTTCTATCCTTTCTCTTTTCTCTCTCTTAGTTTTACCTCAATCCACAAGTTCTGCTTTTGTGGTTTTTTAATTCTCTCCCACATCCCACTGTGATTTGGGAGAGTGAGCAAATGACTGTAGGGTACTCAGCCACCTGCCAGGTTAAATCACAGCAACGTTGAATGTTATACAGCATTATTACAGTACGAATCTTGTGTTTATCTTGTATTTTTTCTTATATACAGGGTACGTCTCCTAGGAGCCTTGGAGCACCAGGATGTTAGAGATGTTCTAGTCCAGGGTCACATATTTCTCAACACTTCCCTCACTGAAGCCTTTTGTATGGCAATTGTGGAAGCAGCAAGCTGTGGTTTGCAGGTAAAACTAACAAGCAAACAAAAATTTCAACTACACAGAATGCATGTATCCATTTTAATCAAAGTTAATGAAACTTGTACAGAGTTGGGAATACAGGTGGATCTGCTGACTTTCAGTTTGAACTAAATAGACCTTCACACTGTTATTGTTTATATATTACTTTACAGATTGAAGGGTAGCTGAGAGAGCTCATGAAAAAGAAGAGCTCATGAAAAAGTCTTATGACCATAGGTGACTGGTCAGTTGGATATAGTAAGCTACCAAACAAAACTGTTGTTTGATGACTATTTTCCTTCTGAACTAAGATCTTACTTCAGCTGAATTCAGGGATTCAAGATAAGAGGAAGAGTGAGGAGACACTGGAGCAACCACATTAAATGCTTTTTCTGACGAACAGACAGCTCAATTTACAGATTGAGAACTAAAAGAAAAAGTTAATCAACAGCTATAGAGAAATGAGGCCCTCATATTAAAACCTGAAGAAAGTTTTTAAAGATAGACTGATTAAGTATGTAATGATTTGGCCCAGAAGGTAGCTAAGCCCCAGTGGGGTGGGGGGAAAAAATGGACGGGGGGGAAAGAAAGTAAAACTTCTGAGTGAAGATAAAGCTTGTTGAATGAGGAAGAAAAAGGGGAAAAGAAAATACACAGGTGATGTACAATGCAAGTGCTTACCACCAACTGTCTGACCAGCCTGTCCTGTAGCAATGATTGCCCCCTGCACCAGCTCCCTATGTTTAGGATGGTGTTATATGGTATGGAATATCAAATATATTTGGCCATTTTTGGGTCAGCTGTCTTGGTTTCATCCTCTCCTATCTTCTTGTGTACACCCCTTTCCCTTCCCCTCCCCCTTGCTTGTTGGTAGGGCAGCAACAGAAGCTGAAGAGTTCTCGGCTTAGTGTAAACACTGCTCAGAAACAACTTGTGTGTTATCAGTGTTACTTTTTTTCCTCCTAAATCCAAGCATGACACCATACCAGCGAGTAGTAGATAAATTAACTCTATCTCAACTGGAACTAGGACATTAGTATACAAGAAGTGCAGAAAATATGAGGGACTTCTACCTTCCTCCAACCCAATGTTTTTTCATAGTAATAGTACTAACCTGTGGCATTCATTCCCTAGTCATCTGTTTTCCTCTTTAGGGGTGGGAAAGTTCTGTGGTTTTCTTACAGTTCTCTGCTAGAGATGGTTAGAAAATGCAAGTCTTAGTACTTTCTGATTTCCCTTTAAAAATAATAAATCAGATTACTGAACTTCTAGAAAAATTGTTTTAAATATTCAGCCTAGAAACCATAAACTGAAGGAAGATGTGGTAAAACTATTATCTACAAGTACAGACAACAGTTTTTGTGAGGGACTATGGAGGAAAGGTTCAAAATCTAGTTGCACAGACCTAGTTTTGTACTGTGAGAAACACCTTTAGGAAAAATGTCTCCTAAATCACTCACTGGACCATCTTCCATCTTACCATGTTATCAAATAATCATTCTAAACATCATTAAACATAATTTACTGTTGTAGGTCTTCTCTAGGGCCTTTAGTTCTCATGCAGGAAAAACTCCCAAAATAAGGCATCAGACTTTGCCTTCATGGCAACCAGTTGTTGTATTGTGTTTTTTTTTCTCTCTTCAGCTTCATGTTAAATGTTGCACCTAAACAGTGAAACAGCACAATCGTTGCTGTACTTTATTGTTACACAGCATATGTAGTAATTCTTTTGTTTCTTTCACAGGTTGTGAGTACAAGAGTCGGTGGGATTCCTGAGGTGCTTCCAGAAGATCTCATTATTTTATGTGAACCTTCCGTGAAGTCTTTGTGTGATGGACTAGAAAAGGCAATTGCCCAGCTCAGATCAGGAAAACTGCCATCTCCAGAAAGTGTTCATAATAAAGTAAAGACATTTTATACATGGAGGAACGTAGCAGAGAGAACTGAAAAAGTATGTATAACCACTTTCTCCTTTTTTTTTTTTTTCTCAAAAAAGTACATTTCTGAAAAGTGTCTTCTTTGAAACTATGTGCATCTCTCAGTTTAATTTCTGAGCATTTTTTCCATCAAACACAGGTGGTTTATGAAGGTTCAGAAAATACTTCTCTTTTCCCAAATAGGATTTTTTTTTCTCTCTACTTGTATTTATTTTCTATGACATAATGCTAATAAATATTCTGAAGAATAGCTTAGATCTTCAGCTACATTCCTACTCATATATTTTTTCCAGAGTTTTCACAATAAGCAACTCTTCTAGCATAACTAGCAAGCATGCTGGATAAGATTTATGAAAAGGAAAAGAGTTCATGACATAGTTTTGTCTGTGATATGATAACAAGTGGTTTAAAATGAGAAGTAGTTTAATGTCAGCAGACATTTGAATGTACATGAGCTATGGATGTAATGAAAATAAATTACCATGCTTTTGAAATCGTATTTTAGAATCGGAATTGTGCTTCAGTGTGAAAACTCAGTTGTTAGTGAAGAATATTAACTGCAATAATTTATTAACTCCTATGAAGATCTGTCACTTCTGACTTCAGACCCTATGTTTTGGACAACAGAGTAGATGGAACACATATGTCTTAATTACTTTGTCCTGTTACTTAGATAAATATCTTTCTTATAAGCCTCCTTGAAGAAGTGTCAAATACAATGTCTTTATCTGATCTTTTTCAAATACTGTCAGTACAACTTATGATTTTCTTTTTTTTTTTTTTTTTAACTGCAAACAACACTTCAATTGCTAAGTTTTTATTGAAGACAGCCTAGGTTTCAGCTACTTCTGTAGTCCTTCCTTAAGACGTGAAACCAAACTGTGAATGGAAATGTTATCATAACTGGGAGAAGGACACATAGAACTTAAGCTGCACAAAGGACAGTTGTTCGTTATCTCATTGCTAATGCATTTGTAGGATGAAGCCTGCAAAGTTCTCAACCACAAAGCTCTTTTGCATGATTTGAGACTTGAGTTGTATATAGTAGGGCTGTGAAAACATTTTTCTGGTCTATGAAATTACAGTTTTTTACATCTCTATATGTATATTAAATAAAAAATATATATTTTTATGGTAAGGATAGTGAAGCGCTGGGTTGCCCACGGAAGTGCTGGATGTCTTATTCCTGAAGACATTCAAAGTTGGGTTGGAGAAGGCTTTGAGCACCCTGACGTAGCAGTAGGTGTCCCTGTTTGTTGCAGAGGAAGTGAACTGGGTGGTCTCTAAGGGTCCCTTCCAACACAAACTATTATATGAAACACAGAATTAACCGTATATTATATGACTTTATATTTTGTCATTAGTAGCATGTATTTACTTTTCACATTAATTGAACTTTATCATAGTAATGTTTCTTTAATTAAATTTCAGTATTCTGTTCTGGTTTACTTACAGGGTCTCTGTCTTTTCTTCTCTTAGGTGTATGAGAGGGTTGCAGATGAAGTGGTTTTACCAATGGATGAGAGACTTGACAGACTAATATCTCACTGTGGCCCAGTGACTGGGTATATTTTTGCTCTTTTTGCTGTTCTGAGCTTCCTTTTCTTGTTGTTTCTGAGGTGGATGACTCCAGATTCTGTTATTGATGTTGCAATAGATGCCACAGGTCCTAATGGTGCATGGACTAAACACTGTTTTTTGGGGAAAAGGGAAAGAGTTAAAGAAGAACCTCCAAGCTCCGGAAGTGCTCAGATGGAAAGAAAAAATGCACCAGTCCCTAGAGGTTTTAAGGCTTGCTGATAGGCATTACTTCTTAACGTCTTCAGTTTCTTTCTGGAGTTCTTAGAAAGAAACTCGATTGTGTACTACCTCAATTTAGGATTATGTTTTAATTTAGTTTTGAGTTCTTGAAAGAATACAAACATCACTTTTGCACTTAAAGCTGAGAGAGAACATGGATTTTTACATGACAAGAGCCTTTGTGACAAAAAATATTATTTTCCTCTAGAAATGGAATATTACAGACAGTGAGTATAAGCTTTTGTGGTATTTTGAAAAGCAGAAAACAAAACTTATTAGTTTACAGTAATCTCTCACAGTTCCTTACAGTTACTGTCATTTTTGAGACCTATCTAAACAAAACATACCTTTTCTTTCCTGAGATGAAAATGGCACTTGAAATTCCTCATAATTTCAGAGTGATAATGAATTTACTTTGAATTCATTATTGTCATGGAAATTTCAGAGACTTAGTTCTAGCAGCTGTGTCCCAGTGACAGTGTTTTGCCTCCACAGTCTTGTAATTTTGAAGTCTTTTCATAAATTTAGAAAACTAGATTATCTTGTTTTTAAAACTCCATAATGAATTTCTGATATTTTCAGAATTCCTGAATATGTCCCCCTAACTTGCATATAAGAAAGTGAGGTAAAGCTTATGCCTTTTTTTTTATTTTTTCCTTAAAGCACATTGGTGGCTTTTTTAAAACTACAAAGGTGAAGGACTGATATTGTTTAGAGATTAGCATAAATATTATAGCCTTCAGAACCAGCTCAGGCCTGAAAACACCTCCAGCAGACTATGCCAAAGCATAAATTAATGTGTGTGTGTGTGTGTGTGTGTGTGTGTGTATGAATGAGAGAGAGACATCTGTGAGAACTTAACAAGCCTTAACAAACACCATCCTACTCTTTAATTTTTTATTCTGCCTTTTATGTAAGCATTGCAGTCCATCTCTGGATCTCTGGGAGGGACATTGTGTGGTTTCACCTGAGACCACACCAGAGGCACTGTCAGACAGGTTCTGCAAGTTAAATCTAGAGAAGGCTTCCCTTCAATGGGAGTAACCAATGGATAAGCTTTTCTTGAAAAAAAAAAAAAAAAATATATATATATATAGTTCCTTGCACCTGTTAGCTGTGGAGTAATTTTTACTTGGAACAGCAGAATGTGCAGATATGAGAGGAGGCAAACTTCTCATTGATGCCAGACAACCATCAAACTACCCCCTGCCTAATGCATTGAAAAAATTAAAACCTAGTTTCAATTTAAAAAATGATGATTTTTTTTTTTGGCCCTCAGTATTAGGTAGTGTTGGACACTGTATTAGTATTAAAACTGTGCAATATGAAAATACTGTTTTCAAACCCTTGAAGGGTAGTATTTGAAACTCAGCTGTCAGTGTCATCTCGTTTCTCTAGTGATGATGTTCCCTAACTGACATTTGATAATCGTTGACCACAGTTTCACAAAAGGTGGGAAGTTTATGTGAAACACATGCTATATGCAAAGTATTTTCTTTTAACAGGATTTCTAGCTTTTGATACGTGATGTAAAATATGTGTTGTCTTACAACTTGAATCTTTCAGACTCTGCGTTAACGGTGGAGTTCAGCTAAAATGGTGCCATGTGTTATGCATAAATGGGTGGAGATAACTTTAAGTAAAACATTATTTTTTTTATAACAATGTTCTAGGTTTGTAGCAACTTTTTAAAAACACTGATTATCATTCCAGGAAGATGTCATGGTATTATTTTTAATAATATTTTATTGATTCTGGTTTATTTCTTTTTGTTTCCCACAACAGCTACGAAAGCAGATGTAATTTTCAATAGGAGTATGAGTATCTATTAAAAATAATTCTATTTTTTTTCTTTGGTGGAACATTGTGTACTTATGAATAACGTAATAAAACAGTTTATCTAAATGTTTCTTTTTCAATAGAGAATGGGTATTTCTAATTGTATGTTTCCATTAATGAAAAAGTATGGAAATATACTGCATACTGCTGCTTGCCATCATTGGTGGATGGACTTACAATGATGACTAAAAAACAATTTGCACAAGGAAAAAATATTCAAGCCATAACTGGTTTTACTACACATACACTGTTTCCCAATTGCTTGTAACTCTTTGGAGGACTCATTCACTTGCGTATCTCGTGCAGTTGAACAAGGGATGATGTCACTGTCACTCAGCCCTTTACAGTTTTAAAAAGCAGCAGTGAGTGAAATGGAAAATTTTAAATAAAGTGATCATGATAATAAGAAATTGAGCGGAGATGGTTATTTTATTCATTTCTAAACATGTATTCCTAAAATACAATTTAATAAAACGGAAATGTTTTGGTCATGCGGTGATGGGTAACATTTGAGCATTGTGAAATACTGCGAAAATGTTACCAAATAGGGAGTGATGCTGAATAACATCTTGCATAGAGCAAAGCCCCCTGTGTGGAGGAAGAGGGAGCACCCCAAGGCCTTTTATATAGAAACTTAATTGCCCCCCTTCATAGAAGGGATGACATAGTGCACCCAGAAGTGTTTTGAACTGCTTTGTTGTAGTGATGAAAACTTTGCACTGATCTGTGTTAAAATGCTAGCCCACAGATACAAGAAGTTGTGTTTTCAGTACATTATAACCAGACACTGTGAAGTACAGACTGCATGTTCACAGAGTTGTAGGGGTTGGAAGGGACCTCTAGAGATGGAGTCCAGCCCCCTGCCAAAGCAGCTCCCTAGCCCAGGTTGCACAGGTAGGCGTCCAGGCGGGTCTGGAACGTCTCCAGAGAAGGAGACTCCACCACCTCTCTATGCAGCTGTGCCACTGCTCTGTCACTGCCCTGGGAAGAAGTTGATAGTTGAAGATTGTATGCTAAACCAGAGCAAGTACCAAGTGAAGAATGACTATAAGATTTGCCTTTTGGACTGCGTTTTAGAGGAGATGGATAGTTCTGTAAGAAGATAGCTGCACTGTAATGAGCTTATTTCTTGTGGTGGAGCTTTTCTGCTTCTTTAACAAATAAATTTATTTTTTTTCCTTTTGATATTTATGTTGTCTTGCTAGTCCTTTTATTCATACATACTCATAAATTGTAAAACTGCATCTTTTTATGATGCTTCAGTTACATACAAGCTCACTGTAAACAAACATAAGAGCAACCCATCTTAAAAGGGTTTCACAATTTTTTAAAGTTCATTTTTGAATATTTTCAATATATTGCTTGACTTGCTGTCATTAAGCTACTCGTGTCATATTTGCTCTGTATCTTTCACGTCACCCAGAAGTACACTGACATCTATAGTTTTTCTATTTATTCTCGCACTGACACAGTCACTTGGATGAAAGGCGTATATGTTTTGTTGAAGAACAAGACTGAGAGCAAGATGCTGTTCTACACCTGAATCTATCTTTGTACTGAAATGATGCATTTTTCTTGTGAATCTAAGAGGGTTATTTTCATGTTCTGACTTGTTTCAACACTGGCATAACTCTGGACATGATGCTTGTGTGGGATTTATTGAACATTACCACGTATAAACTGGTTACTTAAGCTCATTTAATCAGGCCTGACTGGCGGAATGCATCTGGAGCGTGAGTCACCCTGTGCTAGCTTAGGTGCTGGAGACGGATAGGAGGATATTAATTACCAGCTGGAACTCCTTGTCATCCTGCCCAGACAGTAGAAGATAACCAGAATATATGTGGTGCTATGGGTAGGTGAGACAAATCCTACATCTGCTTGATGAGAGCAAACAGCGAGTCACTACATAACAACCCTTTTTAAAAGCTGGAGTGTTGTAACTGTGCTATCTAAGGATGCAAATAACACAATGGTTGCATGGGAAGTAATATCATTTATTAGATCAAACTGATAGAAAAGAAATAGCTAGGTTCTCTGCCACGTATTCTTGTTCTGGTCTATTCCCTTACAAATAATGCATTTGTGTCCTTTTGTTTGTTTTTAATTATTAAATTGAAAATGTTACTCCAGCTCTCAATTAAACACATTAGGTTCCTCTCTAATCTTTACTTCCTTCCCACATTCTTCAGGTCATGTCTGACATACTTCTTACAGAAGTTAAGGTGACCCGCAATGAAAATGTTTTTTTTTCTGAGTCAGACTGTTTTTTCTTTTGTGCTCTTTCCATGCAGGCTTTTACATAAAAGAAATTAACTTTCTAGTTCTTCAAGGGATCTAGCTAAACTATTCAGTCACCACATCATTACAGCCGTATTGAAGGATTAACATATCTTCTGGTTATTTTGATTTGCCAATTGGGTAATCACTCCAATAGAGAACCATGGTGGGTTAGGCATCGTGCTGAAGTGCTCAACGAGGCATGTTATTCCTAGCAAGTGCTGACTCGCTCAGTTCAGTCCTGAAGCCTAGCAGTAATTTGCACAATCCATCCCATCCAAAACACAGTGACACCACCAAAAGCAGTGAGGAAGATACATTCTTGCTTACATTCTATTGAAGGGCAGTTTTGTGGATCTCACATGAGAAAGATTTTTCTATTATTTAGGCTGACCTTTTCATTGTAACTGTATTATTTAACTACTTTTTTTCTTTCTTCCTCCCTGCCCTGTTTTTCATTTTGCTTTGTTTTCTTCTCTTTCTGTATATCCTATTATTCCATTCCTCTGTCTTCTCTCGTCATCTTTTTTTTTCTTTATTCTTTTTTTTTTTTTAATTTATCCTTTTTCTCCTTCTGAACTGAGTAAACTTAATCCCATGTAATCATTATATTCAGCTGTCTTGTCCTTTGGCAAACTGGATTTAAACAATTGGTGATTTTCCTTTCTTGGATTGATATGAGTTACTGTTTCTACCAGCACATTATATTACTGGGAAAGGAAAAAAAATGCTTAATATTTATGTAAGAAATTCACACTTTGCAGTGTTTTTTTCCAATCTGTCCATGCATATTTGCATGTGAAGGGCAGAGAACTGTAGTACTAAGTACAAGGTAAGTAATTTTGCTACAAAACAAATTGAATCTAAATGTCCAGGAAAATAATTTGCTGTAAAATTTCATTCTACATATCCACCAACTCTGGGATGTCCTGCTCTTTCCCTTCACAGGTGTGTGAGTTTTAAGTGTGGAAGAACCTGAAAAAAAGAGAGGATGCAAAAAAAAATAAATCTCCCTCTGACTGTACCTATAGGAAAATAGTGATAAATAAATATTTAAATGAAAAAAAAAAAGGGCAAATCCACTGAGGTTCAGTTAATTACATGCAGAAAAAATACTGTTCTCTGTGGAAGCCATTTGTTCTCAGAAAAAAAAAATAGTGTAGCCAGCAGGAGCAGGGAGGTGATCATCCCCCTGTACTCAGCTCTGGTGCGGCCGCACCTCGAGTACTGTGTTCAGTTTTGGGCCCCTCACTACAAGAAGGACATTGAGGCCCTGGAGCGTGTTCAGAGAAGGGCAACAAAACTGGTGAGGGGCCTGGAGCACAAGTCTTATGAGGAGCGGCTGAGGGAGCTGGGATTGTTTAGTCTGGAGAAGAGGAGGCTCAGAGGAGACCTTATAGCACTCTACCACTTCCTGAAGGGGGGTTGTGGTGAGGAGGGGGTAGGCCTCTTCTCCCTGATAAGTAATGACAGGACGAGAGGGAATGGCCACAAGTTGCGCCAGGGAAGATTTAGATTAGACCTCAGGAAGCATTTCTTTTCTGAAAGAGTGGTCAGGCACTGGAATGGCCTGCCTAGGGAGGTGGTTGAGGCACCATCCCTAGCGCTGTTCAAGAAGCGTTTAGATGAGGTGCTTAAGGACTTAATTTAGTAGTTGGGTAGAGATAGTGATAGGAGGATGGTTGGACTAGATGATCTTATAGGTCCTTTCCAACCTTATGAACTTATGAACTTATGAACTAAATAAAAAAAGAAATTAAAAGGGTGCATCTTAAGTTTCAAATAATGTCTTGGAATCAGTGACAGATAAGGTAAAAATAAATGTTCCTGTTTTTTTGAAAGACAGAGATGCTGGTTGCAAGGTACATTAATGAACACCATTCTTTATGTGAATGATGGAAAATACCAGTTTTTTATCATATGTTTCTGATTTCACACTTAATGAATTTTTTCACTCATAGAATAACTTTGACTTCTCAGTCCTGGCTTTGAAAATACATGGTTTTATTTCATATTCTTTCATAGTAACACTTTTCTTTTATCCCTTTGTTCTGTACTTGAGTTCCAGCAAGGCCTATTACCAAGATGGGAAAGACAGAAGAGTAGTGTTCTTGCAGTATCTCCGTACTATTTCTGCAACTTTGCCTATGCAGCCTTTGTTAACCCAACTCTTCAGTCAAAGAATAAATGTAATGTGGATGTGTAGTCTTCCAGTGGTATGGAGAGCTTCAATCTGAAAATGTCTTCTAATATCCGTGCAGGTTTGGGAAACATTTTTTCCATTTGTTTCCTGTACGGTGTGGGATTTTCAGACTATTTTATACTTGGTATTGTTATTTAGTATCAAATAGCTGCACCAAATAAAAACTGATGTATTTTTGGTAACCGAGGAACAGCAAGTTCTGGGGAGTTTAAAATAGATGACATCTGATACCAATAATAGCCCGGTGCAACTTAGCAGACCTGAAAAACTATTCAAAGCAAAATGGAGGGCAGTTCAATACTCCAGGCTTTCACTAACATTTATTTTGCCATTTTTGCTTTGTTTTGCTTCAAACTTTTAATTAAGATTTCCTTGGCTCTGCTGACTCATTTCTATATTGTTAAAGGCAACAGAAAAGAGGCTGCCAGGATAGCAGAAGAGATCTATGGAATAGTCCCAGGTAAAGTAAAAATATAGACACTCTTAACAGTCAGATATCTATTTGCTACATATTTATAACTTTGAAATTTAAATCATTGAGTTTCCATAAAGCAAAGAGTTTGCTGCTAAATGCATAGGGTGAATGCTTTAACCTGATGTGCCTTCTACTTCTGAGGTCTTTGTGATGTCAGTATGTGTTGGCATGCGTTAGGTGTGCAAAATTTGAGACTGCAACAGCTACTCAGCTCGAATGAGGACGACATTTGCTCAAGGCACTACCATAGATAAAAAGATTCTTGTAGGAAGCATGGCATTCTTTGGTTGGGGTTACAGATGGCTTTGCTAGCTTTACCAACAGAGAAAATTTAGGGAAAAGTTCTATTGTGTTGATTTCCTGAAAGGAAGTACTAGGAAGATATAATTAATACTTTATGCATTTATGTCTACAATCCCCGTTAAGTCAGGCCATAAAAATTAATACATCTGAAATTGTTCTGAAAAATATATGTTGCAGGATTTTGTTGTCTTTACTATGCCATTTCACAATTTTTTTTGTTGTTTCTTTCCATTGCATTACTCCTTATGTATATATCTATACAAAAAAAATGTATAGATAGAGGAATTATTGGATGTGCAAACACCTGATTAAAATGACACAGTATTTTAAATTTACTACTAATGAAAGCATGTTTTCCTGCCTAAAGATTTCTTTCAGCGTTGCCAGCATTTTAGGCCTTTATGTGGCTCAGTTTTGGACACTTGCTTCCAGATGAACTGAGCTGCCATAAACAGGTACAGGAAAGTGAGTGGGACAAGGTGGTCACCCAAAGCATTGCTGTCCAAGAGAAATATGGCAGCAAAACATTTCTTACAGAGTGTTTACACACAGGAATGTCTGTCTCTGGGTTATTAGCTTACACATTTTCTCTAGAATATAAGCCCAATTATTTATTGCTGCCATTTTTTTTCCTGGTGCATTCATACAATTGCAGTCAGACGTGTGACAAACATCAGTCTTTCCTTTGTACAGGTTCTTAGCAAAATGCCTTGAAATTTAGCAGACTACAACATATTTTTTATCTGCAAATCGTCATTTGTAAAGAGCCATTAAGGATAATCTTTCAAAATATAGGACCACGTGACACTGTTGCTGGGGCAGTGGATTGGGTTACAGGCAGTTTCACAGCCTCTCATCTTTGCAGTGTAACGCAACAGCAGTGCTCCTTAACTTATCTTTAAGTTAACTTATCCTTGACTTAGAAAAGACACTGCTTTCCAACATGTCGCTCACAGCCATGGAAGGAAGAAGTGCCCTGTATGGGAACTATATTTGCCATACATTTCAGGGAGGTAGGTTGCCGTGGCTAGCATGGAAGTATACAGCAGCATGTGTTTTCATGAAGCATGTGTGTGTATACACATGCCTTTACAATGCATGTGAAAACTGCTTACACATACTCTACAATATGCATATGAGTTTTTAATAAAGCACTGTAGCTCATTGTTTCCTCTGAACTCTCCTCGTGGGCAAGGCCTCTACCTTTTGTCCCTTGCAGTGTCATTAGTTTTCTATCTTCCTGAACTGAGCTTGCCAATTTAGGTCACAGGCATGAGGAGGGAGCTGGGATTTTTTTGGATGTTTTCAGGCAAATCTTTCTCTTTCCCTACCTATTTCCATCTTTTTGCTTGGTGACCCCTACTTGGCCCTTAGGAGCCTGGCTGCATGCTTTGCTTGCTGTTCTACAACCTTTTACACCATCCTCCTGCCCTTGGAGCACAGGGACAGCTACTTAAGTAAATGGAGAGAAAAGTGAAAACACTATTTAAAACTGTAACACGACCACAAAGGTGAATTGCTAAGGTAATGAAAACACACTGCAAGAATGCTAAGGGCTGCCTGCAACCCTTCAAACCAATTTAAACTTTTTAAACTAGAGGGTGATATGGGCCTTATGCCCACCTCCTCTCCTCCTCCTGCAGCTCTGTGGGTAGCCACAGGTGTGTGATCATAATGGCCCACTGAGTGCCCTTGGGATGCTTGTGTTTCATGGGCGTTGTGGAGTGGGCTCATGATGAAGGCTGCCTTGGCCAAAGCTGAAACCTCTGCTGTGTCCTTGGCCTGAAATCCCCAGGGATGTTCCTGTGCCTCTCACTGAGATTTCTTTGCCTCAGATAACATCAGAAATGGAGATGTATCACCTTTTCCTTTCTATCTGTTGCGCTGTGTAGTGAAGATACTTAATAGGACATGGATTTCAAGCACTATGCTTGTTGGGCTATTGTACAATAGAGCACAAATGCAAACACTCGTATTGCTTCTGTCCTTTGGCAGGGTAAATGCACTCTGCTTGAGTGTAGGTAGCAGCTAGGCTAAGGACTTATGTCATGGCACAAAAATAGATTAGAGTAAGGAAAAGAAAAAACCTGCAAGAAGTCTGCACAGTTCTACAGCTGAAAATTATTAAGGAAAGAAAGTGAAACCTCAGGCAGAATCTATTTTTTTCTCATGTCTGTTCTGAAAACTTTTAGTGAGGAGGAGGATGAAACCTGTTACCTGCCTGTCTGAGCTGGAGAAGTCATTTGTGAAATTGTCAATTTGGGAAATAAAGCAGACAGAGTCATGCTAGAATTCATTTCATTGTCAGTGCATCCCAGTGTCTCTTTTCCATGAGACCCTTAATAAAGTGAAGGGCAGCTGGAGTACAACTTGTGACAAAACACTCCTTAAAACAGATGGAATCTGATATCTTTTACAACATGAGTGCTCCAGGGCTCTGAATGAGTACCCAGCAGCATTAAAGCTGTGATCTTTGCTGAAGTGTGTTCTTAGCTATTTTTCAAACTTCTGCCACCGAGCTGGTGTTGAGGCACCTTACCCAGTGGCCAAGCTTCTCTGGAGTGTTGAGCCCTCAGCTGCTCCTCTGAAATCAGTTTATCTACAGTTTCACTGCTGACATCGCATTGATTTGAAGCCCATTGTGCATTTCCTTGCAGCTGCACTTCCCCTATCCTCCTAGGGGAAATACCTGTTGCATACCTGAATTAACTTCTCTGAATTTTGCTGTTACAGGCAGCTGGGCGGACAGATCTCCTCTGCACGATGCTGCCTTCCAAGGACGCCTCCTGTCTTTGAAAACCTTGATTGCACAGGTAAAAGCCTGCAGGTAAAGAAAGACAGGGTTGAGAAGCAGCGTGGTTTCTCTTGAACTGTATATGAGTCAGTGAGCTGGTAACTGACTGCAACAGGCATAAGAAATACAGTCATATAAATAATATAAACCCGTGTGTGCCCTTGGATGTGGATTGGATGCTTAGTTAAGATGCTGAGGACAAGTCCAGGACAAAGACTGCTATTGCTTGTAGCTTGCAGTATGATAAACACTGATCTTTGTGCCCTTTTTTTCAATGATAAATTGTGCAGACTGGGCTTGGGGCGAACAGGAATAATATATACATCAGCTTTTTGAGAGGAAAAAACCCACAACCTCAACAATAAAAATCTGTAAAAACACATCTCTCTTTATAAAACAGCAAACAAAAGCACCTAAAGGGAGATCTGTCAGCCTCAAACTCTGTTCCAACAGCAACTGTGAGTTCAGACAAAAGAAAGAGAGGAGGAAAGAACTTATGAGAAGGGACAAGAAGTTGGGTATGAATATAAACAGCTGTAAAGAGGTCACAATTGCACTTTACCACCTGTTCTCCTTATCACCTTTCTTTGAACCCAGCTCCTCAGTCTGGCAAAAATGAGTAATCTCCCCAAGCTGTTGCTGATTTCCCAGTGCTCTCCCCCACCTAGGTCCTTCTGCAAAGCCGCTTTATGGAAAAGGAAGTGATGGAGAATCTGGGTAATAAGAAAGAGAGCACATTCATTCAGGGTATTACTGCCTTTCTGATCCCCTCTATCTTTATTTATGCTGTCTTTACACCATCCTGTTCATGGATGGCACCTGGTGTTGTGGTTTAACAGTGGAGGCCTCGGTTCTTCACCACTTGTGGTTATGTACAGGAAAAGCACCGGGTGTTGTGGCTATACATTTTTTAGCTAATCTACCCTTTCTCCTGCTCCTGAAGACATTAATTTCAGGAGTGAATAATGAGGCTCCTTCCTGATGGAAAGAGACTGAGGCAGTAAGGTCTGCAGAGGCTGAAATGGTGATGAGTCACAGTAGTTTAATAAATGTAGAGTAAAGCTCCTCATGGAGCACCAGAGATGTTGCTCATTTCTTCTATAGCTATACTTACAGCCTAAAATAAAATGCAGAGCTATACTTTAGGTATGTATGGGACACTCAAAAGTCTCTACCTTTGGATTACAGCTCTTCAGATAGTCAGAAAGGCTTCTGTTCCCCAGAGGTTGCCTTAACATTAGGAGCTGTTTGTGCCTGGGAGGAGATGGAGCACTGAAGTTTTAAAAAAGCTCAAGGACTCAGAAAGGGCTGGTCCAGCATCGAGAGAAGCATCTTGTTTTTCAGATTTTTGGTCTCCATTTAGTAATGGAGGAGATTGCTGTTTTATCCAATGTATCAGTGCTTATTCATTCGTTTGCAAAGCATTTTTATTTATTTGTTATATTTCTATCTGAATAACAAATAAGGATAGCTCTCTCCTTATCAGAAGCCTCTAGAAAACATTCCTCTTGAAGGACTGTACTCATCAGTACATTTGAGACATCTATACAATGATAAAATGGAATAGTCTCAACATTTTAAAAAGATTTTATCTGCTCCTATGCACTGATGTAATGTGCAGGAAAATTTTAGCTACAGCCTTTGCATGAATAATGCTTTCACATTGCTGAAAAATGATTGTTTTCCTATCATTGAATTTCTATGTTAAAGTAATTACAGAGGCTGTTTTTAATGCTTATTGCAGCAGGATTGGTGACTTTTACAGTGTTATACTGCTTACTGATATTAATGCTTACTGAGAGCCTTTGTTGCTGCATACTAAACAGTGCGCTACTGCCATCTCGTGAGCTGCCTGGTCTACAGCACCTTGAACAGGGGGGAAATGGTGCTATAGAAGGCACTCCGGCGGACTTCAAGGCCTGCTCTCACCTGAGGCTGTGAAATCTAATGAAGAGATTCAGCTGCATTTTGGGGACAGTGTGCATGGCAGTTTCTTTCTTTCTTGTGAATAAATTTGATGTCTGTTTCTGCGGGAAGAGAAATAAGAACTGTCATTTAGGGAAATGCTGGCAATGAAACACTGTGACTCCATTTCTTTTCTTCCAGTGTAAAACCTCTTCCAACCCAACCGATCTATGATTCTACCATCCTACAATTCTATGATTCTAAGAACTACACTGGGTACTCCATATAGTCAGTGGGTGTATTTCTAGGATGGAACCCATCTGACCTACAGCTACTTTGAGATACACCAAATCAGATCCTAAGGGTACCCATTTCCTCCCCACTAACGGATCCCAAGAGTCCAACCAAACTCTGAACTATAACCATTACCCCCTGGGGACAAGAACTAGACAGCAGTAACAGGACCCATGTGCATCCCTAGCCCCTACCTAACTCTCTGTGAAGAGCCAGCCACTACTTGTGCCTCATGACTGCCACCGGGCTGGTCCAGGCTCTCTCCTCATGCCCTATTCTCTGCCTTGTAGGGTTTCAATGTGAACCTGGTGACAACAGATCGAGTCTCAGCTCTTCATGAAGCCTGTCTGGGCGGCCATGTGGCCTGCGCAAAGCTGCTGCTGGAGAACGGAGCACACGTGAGTCTTGGGGTGGTGGTAATCACCCCACAGAAAGTTATATATGTTTCTTTTTCTTTTTCTTTTCTTTTTTTTCATAGTCATCATTAGAATTACCTCTGGTTTTCTGATGAATATTTTGGAAATATCATGAAAGTAAAAATAGATGTGCTTAAATAAATGAAACGGTTTATCTGTTATTAAAGTAATTTCCCCAGCTGCACCTCAGGTATGATACACAATAAAAATGGAGATACACAAATAGGATGAGATATATGAAAACACATTTCATTTGGCTGGGTTATAGACTATTCAAGCACTGTTTACATGACAAGAAACTGAGCAACACCAAAACAGGAAATCAGGCTATCTCTTCCAAAAGAAAGTACATTTATTAACTTCCTGTACCATACTATAATTTCATTCTCTTTAAAAGATTAAGGAGACACCCTTTCTGCTCGGTTTTACTTGATTTTGCTATGCAAGTGGCATTACCTTTTTTTAATTAGTTGAATAATCTCTGAACTACCTGCCGCTGACCTATGAAAGCAACCTTTTCCTGGTATATGAAACCTCTTGGTTTTCTTCTCCTTTATTTTTTTTTCTTTTCCCCTCTCTGTGTTCATAAATAAAGCCAACAAGATGTTTTCTAACTTCTGGGAGAAAATGTTCCACTTTGATGTTCAACTTTTAGTTCAACAAGAACTGCACTTTGGCCACAACAGCCCCAGGCAATGCTACAGGCTTCGGCCAGAGCCTAGCCTTTATCACTTGTCTCTTTCTTTTTCTTGATTTGGAAAACCACATGAAGTGTGGTCTGTATGTCTGCAGAATCCATTGCTCTTTTCCATCTTGCTTAAATGAAATGAAATGAAATGAAATAAAATGAAATAAAATACAATACAATACAATACAATACAATAAAATACAATAAAATACAATAAAATACAATAAAAGCATGCGGGTTTGCTGCATGCATTGCCTCTGAGGGCTTGCTAGGCAGTCAGACCTTGCCGCTGCTCTAGCACAGCACAGCACAGGACTGTGTTCTCCCAGTTGAGAACAACAGATGATGGCTCTTGCCTGATATCTGTGTTGGAGGTCAAGGAAATGCTTTCTCTCTTACATACACATATGTGGATGAACACAAACCCTTTTGACATCCTTTTCTGTTTGGGTTTACAACAGTGTTTCTGTGAATATGTCTTCTGCTGGTAATGTGTTTTCAAATGAATATATTAAACATGAACTCTATTTTCATTAAAAGTCAGAGTTGTCTGAGCATGAAATGGATTTGAGCTGGTGCAAAATAGATGGGGAAACATTCAGGTTCTCTGTGTTTAAAAAGAAATAATCTGCATGTCCTGAGCAACACTAGGAGGATCACTTATAACAAGCAATGATGCTGCCTTATGGCACTAAGTGTCTGGGAAAGAACAGAGCTCAAAGGCGAATGTTATATGTGTTGTCCTCCACTTTGAAAGTTAAAAACCAAATCAACTCTGACACTAAACAAGATAAAGCATTCTGATGCACTTTTGTTGAGCACATGACACATGCTGCCGGGGCGTTCCTCTTATATTGGATTGTTCTGAGCATGTCCTGCTGTTTCAGGTCAACGCAGTCACCATCGATGGGATCACTCCTCTGTTTAATGCCTGCTGCAGTGGCTCTGTGGCTTGTGTCAACATGCTGCTCGAATTTGGAGCCAAGCCACAAGTTGGGAACCACCTTGCTTCACCCATTCATGAGGCAGTCAAGAGAGGTAACATTCAGTCTGTACGTGAAGCTAACAACAACTAAATTAGCAATGCATCTCTTATTGTCTTCAAAACATTTCCCCCAGAAAAAAAGCTTATACAGCAGAAATAAACATGCTTGGCTTATTCTCAGCTCTTACGCCTCATAGATTGTACCTGGATGTATTCTGCTCTGTGTCACTAAAATTAAGTGATAGTTCTCCTTCGCTGCACAGGACACCGAGAGTGCATGGAGGTCCTTCTGGCCCATGGGGTTGACATTGACCAAGAAGACCTGCAGTACGGGACCCTTCTGTATGTGGCTTGCATGTACCAGAAGACAGACTGTGTCAAGAAGCTGTTGGAACTTGGTATGCCTGGAAAAGGAGCTGGGAGAGAGCTGGGGTAGTGTAAGACAGCCCAGTTCCATCCAAGTTGCTCCTCTGTCATAAACATTTTGAAATATTTCTGCAAGAGAAGCTTGAACAGCCTGAATCTGTGAGATAATTAAAATTCCTCTTGTATTCATGAAGAATACATGCCCAGGGAGGTGGTGGAGTCACCATCCTTGGAAACGTTCAAGTACCATATAGATACAGTGCTCGCAGAACACAGTTGGTGGGCATGGTGGGGATGGGCTGACAGTTGGACTTAATGATCTTAGTGGGCTTTCCCAACCATAATGATTCTATGATTATTGAAATTAGAATCTCCCTGCTGGAAAATTCTAATTCTAATTTACCTGAGACCACTTGAATATGAAAGTAAACCAGAGTTTTAGTTTTCCAAAACAATGTCAGAAAACAGAAAATATCAGCTAATATTGATGACCGAAATCAAGTCTTTTGATTATGAAAAATTAAACTGCCATGCTAAGCATTAACCTCATTTTCTTTTCAGCTAATGGTGAAAATAAGAGTAAAGATGTTTGAAAGAATGATCTCTGTAGGCCCAGCCACAATTTATAAGCTAGTGTGAATTTCTGCTTATGACACTTGCTGAAAATATGGGAAGCTCAAGGCAAGCATTTTGCTTGCTGTGCTCCCAGAGTTATTACAGTCACTTAAAGGGTGTTTTCCTCCCTGTAATTAAACTAACATAATCTAAGATAGATTTTGAATGATACTAACAAATTTGTGACAGGTTTTGATCATCTATTGGGTTGATAGTCTAAGAATTTCAATGGTTGACCAGCTTTGCCTTTTGTAGAGAGGATTCAGTGGCTCAGTAGGTGCTTATACAAAGAGAATTTGATCTGAGGTTTGCACTGATGTCACAGAGTGGTGATAGAGGCCTAGGTGCCATCCATCCCCTTCATTTATTGAGGCTACCAGTGGATACCCAAATTATGTGGTACAAGATCAGATATTTCTTGCTTTTTCCTGGTGCTAACCCTGCACTCTTCTTCTCCCAAGGAGCCAATGTTAACGTGGGGAAGCGACTAGACACTCCGCTCCATGCAGCAGCAAGGAAATCCAGTGCAGAAATAGTCATCTTACTGGCAGACTATGGTGCCAACCTGAAATGCAGAAATGCTGAATTCAAATGTGCCCTGGATCTTGCAATACCCAACAGCAAAGTGGAGCAGGCACTTTTACTTCGGGAAGGTAAAGGTTTCTTTTGCTCTTTCCCCTTTGCCCTTTCCCTTTTGCCACTTCAAAGTAGATCAGTATTTATTTCTTTTACCTAAAACCTTTCTCTTAATTGATTTAATCCTCTGTAAGTTCTCTATTAATTTCAAGCCTGAATCACACTACACATAAATGAGCAAGCAGTCTCTGTTTTGTTGCTAGATCTGCTGCCAAGTATTATAGTTTTAGTGAGCAAATTGGCTAGATATTCTGTGCCTTTGTTTTCCATTTATCAAAGCTAAATTATCCTTATTTGCAAGTCAAGACTCTAAGGACTGAGGCTTAAAACCTGCCATGAGAGTTTACTCACTGATATTATCACAGCTATTTTAGTAGCATCATCTTTGTGTTCAGACAAACACTATGGCTCAATGACCTTGTTCCTGAAAAAAAATTAAAAATGAACGTTTGTGGGACTGCAGTGTCATTTGTGGCTTACATGCAAGCTATCCAGTATTTCTAGTTATCTTCTCAATCTACTTGGATAAACTTTTGAGCAGAAATGAATCTAATACTTCTCATGTCATTTTCTCCTGTGCCACACATAGCCAAAACTTTGTGCGTCCAACAGCAATATCCCTGGAGGAGGGATGTGCTTTGTTAAATCCCCCTGTCTTCTAATCTCCATGTTTCCCAGCTCACTTGTGCCCTGTTAGCTGGTCTGTGCCCCCCAGGGCTCTGCCTTCCTGGTCACAACTCACTCCCTGCCAATGGAGAGCAAATGTAATGTGAACAGAGAACTCAAGAGCTGGATGGTACTTAATGTCAATGGGGTGCATAAAGCTTTGTGTTCACCACTGAAGGCAGATGAGTTTTATGGAGGAAGTGAAATACTGTTTTAATATTTTTCTGTCCCACTCTCTTTCTCCATGACATTTCACGTGGTGCTTTAATTTGTTCTAGAATGTCATAGAAAGGTTGTAGAATTACATGAGTTGGAAGAGACCCACAAGGATCATCAACTCCAACTCCCAGCTCCACACAGGACCACCTCAAATTTGAACTATGTATCTGAGAGCGTTGTGCAGACACTCCTTGAACTTGGGCACTCAGGGCTCTGCCCACTGCTCTGGGCAGCCTGTTCCATGCCCACCAATCCCTAACGCCCAGCCTGGCCCTCCCCTGATGCAGCTCCTTAACACATTGCCTCGGGTTCTATCATTGTCACGTTTAAAAACTTCCTAGAGGACCTTCACTGAATGCTTCTTATTTCTTGTGACTTCTGTTGTCATGTTTGAGGTGTTCAGACCTGAGCAAGTGTCTCACTCCAGTTGCCTTGTGTAATTGAGAGCTTCTGTAGGTAAATAATGTCACTATCAAAAATCTCATCCCTTCCTGAACCTCTGCTCGATTTTCTCTTTCAAGTTGTCCTCCTATCCTCCCTCCCAGTCAAGTGGGCCATAAGGTTATTCAGATACTGCTGGCTCTTCCCTTCTCAGAAATGAGGTTTCTTCAGTACCTGATATAACATACACTCCTTCAGTCTTATTTGCACTTTTCTGTATCTAACATATACAATTTCCTCACCTCATTTGTGTTTTCTGAGGTCCTTCTGTTTGAAAGAAGCACCCCAGGGAATTATCTTTAAGAGATTTCTTTATTTCCCCTGACTTTTCTTCCATACTTACTCTCCTTTTAAATGTTCCACTTCCTGGCTATTATTTGATGTGAAAATGTTTCCATTTTCCTAATTGCTCTGGGAGGTCATAGCTTCTGTTCTCACTTCAGCGATGGTAGTGCAAGTACTCATCCACAAATCCCACAGATTTCTGTAAAATTATTCTTAGAGGGGAATTAGCAACCTGTTTAGGTGCCTGCATTTTTCTGTAGTAAAAGCAGACTTTGGTGAATCCCTCCTGGGGCTGGAAGCCCCATCCTGGGCACTCCACTGGGGACAGCACCATGATCTGCAGTGACATGGAAGCACCTACCAAATGAGTCCTCAGACAACTTTCCTGCCAGTAGGCTCTCCAATATCTAATAAGATATTGTCACAGTACACAACATTTTCCTCAGGGCTTGGCAAGGGCCAAACCCCACACAAGAGCTATGAGTCCTGGCACTCTGTCTGCAGTGGACTACTATATAGCATTTTCAGTATTTGCTCAAGAAAAGATTCAGAAAAGCCTTGCTGTGCATGCATAAAAATGTTTTTAGTGTTCATTGGCTTCAAGACGATTAAACAATTTTTACAAAATAAGTCAGCAGTGCATCCTTAACTTATGAAAGTGATTGTGTAGTGCTCAGTTTGATTTTCAAATCTTGCTGCTGTTTGTTACCTTCTAACTTTTACCGGGTATGAGGATGCTTGCTCTTTCTTTTATTTCTTTTCTTCCAGGCCCCTCCAGCCTTGCCCAGCTGTGCCGACTGTGTATCAGAAAGCATTTGGGTCGGTCGTGCCTATATGCAGTCCATAAGCTGCACCTGCCTGAGCCGCTTGAGAACTTCCTCCTACACCGATAAGCCTGTGATTACCTTTACACTGGAAAAGAAAGAGGAACAAATGGTTGTGTACTCCAAAATTATTATATCAAAGAAAAAATCAAAGACATCATTTACTGTCTACTCTGGATACCAAACATTGCTGCTGATTGCATAAAAATTGAAGCCACCTTTTCACAGGCACTGAATGGCGTAGATAGAGCTCCCACACAGTTTATTGCCGTATCTACTGTATACTAAACTGAGACGTTGTAATATCTGAACAACTCAGTCGATGTGTTTGTAGACAGACATGTGGACATCCACCCACAGACATCCACACAAAATTTCCCCTGCATTTAATGTTGTCTAATGATTGTAGGTGATTTTCTTTTCCTTTAATATCTGTGCAGCTTCTTCCTCTTACTTCTAAAAAGATCACTGTCAAAATCAAGGCTGTTATTCTTCCTCTACTGTGGGAACGAAAACCTTCAGCTATCAATGTTAGGTATATTTATATACTGAATATCATTTGTCCTCTTTGACTTTGCTTTCTGACAGTTCTTTCCCATGCTCTAGTTAGAGTTGTAGTGACTTCCAGGAGGCTCTGGCTGCCCAGATGGTCCATCACCTGAGCCCAGCTGCCCTCAGAGCTAATCCATGTTCTGCTCCAAGATGAGAGTCAAAACCAGATCTAGGGGCTTGGAGTAAGACCACAAAATTATTTGTAAGTTAAAAAAAAAACCCAAAACTTGTCTCTTCTAAAAAAAAAATCCCCTGAATCTCTCTTACCTGAGATCTGTCTGTTTGCTATATAAATAATTTTTGTTAGCTTAATTTGAGAACAGCAAATGTTTTCATAGACATAGTAGGCCAACTTTCAGTGTCTGTCTTTGCAAAGTTAATAACAGCCAGAGGAATGAGTTGCTTCTCTCCTTATTGTCTTTACACTTTGATGTTTCTCAAGATAAGTCCTAAAACCGTAGAACAAGAGAGGGTAAGGATCCCTGAGGATAGCTGTGCATCACTCAGACCTTCTGCTTCTTGGTTACTGCCCACTGGGAGAACGAGTTGGCAGGGCATCTGCTTCCTCATCACCTGCTGTAGAGTCTTTCATCACCTCCTTGGGAGAAGGGAATTTTAAAGGAGATTCCAGTTGCTGTGATAGTAGTTTAAATCTTGTCAGGTTCTGTAGCTTGGATGCAGCAGAGTTAAAGCTGTAGAGCTGAAAGTTGATAAACTTCAACCACAAAATGGGCAATGGTGTATCACTAGTACAGCAAGACACAGAGGTTAAAGGACAGTCTGCCTACATGTAGCCCAGCTTGTGGGCCTGAGTCTGGTTCATTTTCCTGCTAAGAGATGTAGCGATTTTTTAATGAGCTATGCATGCTGGTACCAGTTTTCACTGCGCAGACATTCAAAGTCAGAGGAAATGAACCTTGCAGGGTATAGTGTTATGGACACTTTTCCAGCAGCTGCTGAGCTACTGTTACCATTCCAGCAGAATCAGCCTCTGATCCCGTGCTAACCCCTTAATTTCACCATGCCAGTTTTCCTCTTTGAGACAGAGGACTCACCTTTCCTGTACTTCCCTATGAATCATTCTGTGCAAGTAAGATAAATTGTGCTCCCAGCAGTTTGTGAGACTAGGCCTGCAGTGTCACAACCCAAAACAAATGTCATTTTTAGCTTGTGAAGTACCCTGTGTCTGCACATATTGAATGCTCTCTGACAGCGAGAACTATTGCCCATAAAGTTTTCTGTGACATGAATGACCTTGTACAGTACAGTATATCATGTATCTCAGAGATCTGAACTCTAAATTCTCAAGAGCTTCTGAAAATCAGATACTATGAAAGAAGAAATGTCTATATTAATCTGATGTCAGTAGATCTCTCTCAGGCTTCTCCTTACTTCCAGCTCACTCTGCTGGTAGTCTGAATACCATCTGCTGTCCAAAAAGGGAGACAGGGCCTCAGCTGTGTGGGTTGTCAGGCTTTTATTGCAATCAAGGAGTGAAGACAATTTATGGGATCTATTTCAGAACGTAATATTGAATTGATTTCCTTCTGCAATCATCAGTGAAAGCAGTATTTCACTTGCATAGGATTTTAAATTGAAAAAATGTATCTTCATTAAGGAGATGCAAAGCCCACTCAGCCTCTCAGGAAGGTTTATGTTATGAAGCAGCAGAAGCAACCCTATTTTACTGCTAATATTAGCTTCCCATCAAAAAATCCCATCACCTTTGCATCCTCCCAGAGACATCATTCTTCTTGAAATTCCATATATCAGAGATTCAAGTGGAACAGAGCTTTAATAAATCAAGAGAGCAGTTCAGAAGTCCTCATGTTAAGCAATCTCATTAAAAACTTTACGTAGACTTTTTTGTTCTTATCACAAGCACGGTTCAGACTAAAAATTACCCATTTAATTTTCATTGACTGTGCTTTGTGTTACAACAATGCATGGAAATATTACCAAGGAAGTAGCTGGAGGCTGTATGTGATTTTCTTTTTTTTTTTTTTTTTGTAAATTTGCCATCTCGTGAAGATAGGGAAACACTAGTTATTATGCTAGGAGTTCGCTAAATCTTATTGGGTGATTTTTCAAAATGAGTTTGAAAAATATCTGTCAGAAGTTGACGGAGCTTCTTTTCCCTGAGCAGGCGACAGCTAACTAATCTTACAAAGACTCTTTTCTTCAAAACGGTTGGCATCTTCCATGCCATTCCATGACTGTGTACAGAAACCTGTTATTTGGGTGAAATACAACTTTTCTGAGAAAGTAGCAGTATTTCTGTGTTGCAATGTCTGCTTTTATACCACAGCTGTATGACTTTACCCCCAAAAAACTTCCAGTACTGTCTGCTTCAGAGAAAAGTGAAGCATATCTCAATCTCAACAGAAAGAGTTTCACAGTATTTTGGTAAGTGGAAAAGTGTTGGGTTTTTTTTTTTTTTTTTTTTTTTTTTTTGTATTGTTTTGTTTTGTTTTTTCAAGCCACACAGCCATTCTAAGTACAGACTCTAAGACTCTAATTTTCAGCTTTAAAGCAGGATTTTCAGCTATGGACGCTCACCAACTATATACCTTTATCCCCATTGTATTTTGTAGAAATGCTTCTAAAAAGTTAGTGATGAACAGTGTAAATCGAAAAGATTTCCTTTGATTGTCCCCAAACTATTGAGCCTCTTTTCTGTTTTATTATTCATATGTTATGGAAGCCAAAAATGTGGACTCAGAAATGTTGGTGATATGGACCTCATAGAATCATGGAATACACCTTGAGGTATAAAGGACCCATGAGGATCATTGAATCCAACAGACATCAAACTAATTAGATGTTGACCTCAAGCAATCATTTATCACTCATTATGCCTGTTATTGTCATCCTAAGCAAAACAAAGTTAATACAGTTTTGCATCAGCCCCATCTTAATTTGTACTCCAAAATAAACAGCCTTCATATCTATGTTCTGATAAGTGAAGGGTGCATTTCCATGACTTGAAGCATTTTTACAGTCCTTTTTGTCTTTACTGTATCTTTTTTCACACCACTAAGCTCTTGTTCATAACTGTATCCTTCCTCAACAACTTTATTCTGAATTCATGTATTTGTTTTCTGACTCTAGGAATATCATTTTTAGTTTCCTCATTGAGCAGTATACCACTTCAGCAGCAGCCATTTTAGTGAGCCCATCTCCTTGTCAGATGCATTTTCCCTAACTCACGGGGCTGCTATGTTTGCGCCCCTCACTCCACATCTGCATACTTCAGTAATTTTTTGCTCTGCAGTATGGCGCTGATGGTGGTAGAGGCATCACCCCTCAGCGCCTGCACTTGGCAGGTAGGCTTGCAGGCTCCTCAGCTGCCGTGTCCTTTCAAGAACATGCCTGCACTAGACACCCTCTTCAAGCAAATCCAGAGCATTTTGATGCACTGGATGTTCTCTGTGCATGTCACATTCTAATTCAGTCCCTTTAAGGTTCACATTTTGCTGTCCTGACAAACCTATAGGGTTCAAGTAGCTTCCAAGAAAGCGTCTCTAGGTCTCAGATTTGCATATCATTTCTTTCCATCCCTGATTTTCTTCTGTACAACTGAATCTCCCACTCTTAAAGTGAAATTAAAAAGGGAGGAAAATGCTAAGCTGCTCCAAGGGTGGACATTCTGCAGGAGCTGAACCTCCCCAAATCAGCCTTGAGGTGTGGACATCCTTCCTTCCTGGGCAGATGCTGGCTTAGAGTTTGGCTGTTCACCCCTCTTCTTGGTATGGGACATGCTTGTGCCTCTTTGGATGGTGGTACTGGGGATCATCTCTTCCCAACTCCATCTTTTACCAGGAACTACAGCCTGGTCAACATCCATGTTAGAGCATTCTGCTTTTAGACATTTGCTTACCACTTGAGTTACATGTTAATATTGTGCTGACCATGTGCAAATCCTTGAGAAAACTGCCCAACACATTCAATTCTGACCTCCATCTCCTGCAGCACAACTCTGCTGTTGGCACTTATCAGCCCTCTGATATTCACTGGGTGAAGACCACTGGTGGTGCCCCAGCAGGTTATTAGGGCAAGACTGGATATTTGGACTGATACTAATGAAATGAAACATATTCATGGCGTTGACAGAAAAATAAGGCTGACCTGTGTTCTGGGCTGACAGTTTATGATGTCATTGTATATATTTTTTCCAAGTAATTAATACTTTGCAGAAACCAATTGCTCCTCTTTGTTGTTGTGTTTTTGTTTGTTTGTTTGTTTGTTTTATTTTTCTTCAAGAGGTATAAGCTTTGTTATTGTCAAATACAGATTATTCCACAAAGAACTTCTACACAATTTGATTTCTATTTCTTGAAAATTCCTTTATCCTTAGATTTCATAACATTTGCAAAAACTCTTGATGCACATTGCAAGTGAAGGGAAAACTATCAGTTTTGGACTTCAAAGATGTTCAGTAAAAGGTATCAAGAATTGCGGAAGAAAATATAACTTTGCATATTCGGCTGAGAATTATGTCTGGGAAGTGGGAGCGATATGAACTGTCAGGGTATGTCATTCTAGGATTTTGTTTAACAAGTAACACATTATCAGCAAACCATTCCAACTAATGGCTGCATATTTACCAGCCATGGATGAAGTCTCACATGTGTAGGGGATTCCCTTTTCATTTTACTTTTAAAGTGAATTAGACTTAAATATGAAGAACTTCTCATGGCAATTTGAACAAAAATATTGTAAATGCCAAAACCCAGCACACAGTCAGTCTAGCAATTTTTTGTCATTACATGCCTAGTCTGATATTTTGCTTTCCAGAATCACAAGCCCTAACTTGGCTCACCCTCATTCAAGTACAAAATCGAGGTCTGAGAAATAAAATTATGTTCCAGACATGTAAAAAAGAAGAAAACAAGTAAAGTGAATTTGGTATGTGTAGTAATAATATATTTAATATTTTTAACTGTAAGATGTACCAGACTCTGTGGTGACTAGAGATAGGATAAAAATGAGACTCCCAAGCAATTCCTTGAGGGCAAGGCAGAGTTTGGACTGCGTTTAAACCCATGCCTTACTGAAAGAATCCAGTAGCTTGTTCTATAGTTTCATACTTTCTCCCACGTGTAGAGATTCAGTAGAAAAGTTCTGAAGATAAAGAAGAAGTGTTCTATCCTATAATATCTTTTCAGGCCTGGAGGCCATGGCTATTTCATCTGAACTCCTCCATAACACAAGCCGCAGAACCTCACCCAGCAATTGCGTTAATCCAGACTCTGCCCTGAGCTATAGCACGCTTTAGAAAACTTGGAGGCACAGAGAGCTTCCTACCTCACACCTCCACAGCTGCTGCCATCCCACACCAGGAGAGGATGAAGATGGGAGGCTACCTCCTCCTTTACATGAATTCATTCTTGTCCAGAGCCTGGTGCTGCCAGTGTGACCATCTGAGGTCGTGCTGGAGGTGCTGTACGGCCAAGGCTAGCAGGGTTCATAGCTCAGATTCTGGTAATGCAAACTTTAAAAATATAAGAGGATACATTAGATGAGTAATGACAAAAAAATCTATACCACATTCTGGGTTTTTTTGGCACATAATAGGTGAATTTTGCCACATCCTACAAATATTCAGCCATGTATTACCTGTGCTTTGCTAAGAGTATATTGCTGTAGTAGATAATTCCTTATTTTTCCAGTCTGCCTGATAGCTATAGAGCTTAACGTGCTGTAACAACATAGAAATTAGACAAGATGGGAAGGGAGGGAGAGTTAGAGAATTCCAAAGAAAACTTGTTATTACTTCTGCTATCTGGTCTAGGAGTCTTTGTAAGTAAAAATATGTTGTGGTTTTGGTTTTTTTTTTCTCATAGGAAGAAAAGAATTTAAAGCTCCATAGGCCTCATGACTTACTCATTTTGAGTATGCCACATCATTCTCTACCAACTTCACTAACATTAATCCCAACTTTCCTACGGTGGTGAGGAACTTGCATTATACTTTGTATTTGAAAAGGGATAATGTATGAACTTACTAAATTCCAGAGAAATCTACTTGAGAGCTAGAATGCTAAAAATCATTGCTTTTTACACTTTGCTTACAACAGATGCTTTATTCCAATAAGAACGAACAAACAATTATAAATGATAATAAGCCTGAGATTCATGTAAAGACTCTGGCTTTGTCCCATGAGCTTTGTGCCTTTTGTCTCTGATTCCCTGTCAAGAACCAGTCAACCCCTAATATCCAAGTGAGCTAAAATTAATGCATAAGATAATCTTAATTTGCTACCAATGCTTTCAGTGTTGCTACAGATCTACAGCGAGACATATATGTGTGGAACAGGGTCCCGAATAACTACAGTTACTAAGGAACAGATTTTTGGGTCAAAGTTTGCGAAGGCTTCAGTGAAAAGTTTCCACAGAAACAATGCCACGTAACACCAATTTGTTTCCAAAAGCACTTTCCCATGGGCTGTTGGTTTAGATAGAAGAAATTCCATTATGAACCCAGTGTTGTTTTTTTGGATAGGAGTTAGAGCTTTCCAGTTCTGCCCCTGAAGCGTTTCCCATTCACCCACTAAGGATAGGCTTGGTAGTAAGGCAAACAGCTGCTTTATCAAGTGTCCACAGACAGCAGCTTGTCTGACATTTATTAAGGCCTTTGAGCTGATGTGACTCATTCTCTGCAGAAGATTTCCCTGTCTGCTCCTCACTCATTGTACATGGAAGATAAATACCTAGGTTTTTCATGCTTGTAGCAGCTTGGAAACAAGTATGTTTTTACCACTGACCATGAAATCTCATTAGGGACTCTTCTTTTTGTTTGTTTATTTGTTTGTTTGTTTGTTTGTTTATATTTTTATGTGACTCAGATATAACAGCTAAAAAGGCTTATGCTAACATTGAAATATTTCAACAGATAGTTCTCTTTTGCTAGCACAAGTCTCCAGCAAACTTCGTCATTGCAAGAAATGGTGAGTGAGGATGTTAAGAGGAGGTTACTCCAGATTTTTAGATGTCTGCCCCAATGTAGAGGGGATGAGAAAATAAAATCTGGCTGCAATGTTCTCACCATTTCAAAATGGAAAAGGATTCAGACAACTCTCATTTTGTCATCTGTGGAAGATAACTTCCAGATCTGCATCAAAGAGGCAGGAGGCATGGAGATCTGGCCCATACAAGTGATGTGAGGAAATCCAGGAGTACATGGGTCTGGCCTCCACCACTGCATCACTATCAAGGTGGCAGGTGAGCACAAACATTTTCCACCCTGTCACCAGCCAAGGGCAGCCAGGATCCTGGGGAGGCACCACCAATCCTGATATAGGATAAAGGGGACAATACCAAGAACTTATGTGGAGTGCTAAGTTAGGTTCAGCTTTGGAAGAGGTCTGTTGGAGCTTGCTGTGCATGGCATATGGGAGAAAGGGAGGGACAGCTGGTCCTACCACACACCTTGGTCTTTAAACTTCAGCTTTGGTAAGCTCTGCACCCTGTACTTCAGTCTCCAGAAGTCCCTACAGCCTTGACATCAGATATTAAGTTAAGTGGCCACACTGGATGAGTCATAACTAGGAGAAATCTGTATATTTTTCACTGTACTCAGTTCATAATTCTTTGGGAAGGGATACTCTTATTTCTACAATATAAGCTTTATGAATCAGCATTCATTTGTCAATAACGTTTGCCAAAAGAAAACATCATCACCTGCCATGCTAGCGATATGCTGAAAAGAACAGAATCACATGATAGGTCCATGGATGTTTTCCCTCTTTGACTTTATCGTCCAAGCAGTTGAGTTGGTAATATAACTTTCTGCAGGACATATTTGGAAGCCAACAGAAGGCTCAGTTCAGGACAAGAATTAAAAGATTACAGCCTGTTTTATTGTGAAAGTCCATTAATTGCATTTTTCAGTAGTGACAAGGTGCAGTAACTTTGGGGCACCATTGAAAATCCGTGGGAGGTTGTGTGAGAATAGCTGGAGCATGCTGGCCATTCCCATTGCAGGCAGAAGTGTGGGAAGATATGTCACATTAGAGACATTTCTAGAGGAAAGAAATTTTTGTTGGCAATGTTCAGTTTTGTTCAGTTTTGGGCCCCTCACTACAAGAAGGACATTGAGGCCCTGGAGCGTGTTCAGAGAAGGGCAACAAAACCGGTGAGGGGTCTGGAGCACAAGTCTTATGAGGAGCGGCTGAGGGAGCTGGGATTGTTTAGACTGGAGAAGAGGAGGTTCAGAGGAGACCTTATCAAGAAGCTAGAAAAGAAGGCAAGAAAGAAACTGAAATCTGATTTATGCCTGGATTTGGATTTTTCTTACCTTTAGTATTGGACAAGACCACCTTACAGTTGCTGAAATTCTAGTAGACTGTGTTAAAAACACCAGCACAGCTTTCATGCACTTGGTTGAGGTTTCTACTGTGATTACACCTACCGTCTGCTTACTGGTGTGTACTTGCCACATGAGAACATTTCATCACATTTCATCACATTAATAACCTGTATGATTGATAATCTATAGTTATAACACACAAGACAAGCAAAACAAAATCCTGAAAATGGCTTGGAATCACTATGACTTGGGGAAAAAAAAAAAGCTTTCAGGGTTTGGGTTCTTCTGGCATGGTTTGTAGTGCACTCGTTTTAAAGCCAGTTCAGAAAGCAGTGACAAGATTTATTTTGCAGTACAAAAGTACAAAAACTTATGTAGGTGTTCACTGAGAGATGTTTGGCACCAGATGGTGAAAAATGGAGTGTTACTGCTTGTCTCTCTGTGGGGAAGATGCTCTAATCCCCTCCTTGCCACAAAGAAGATACAGCAAACTTATACTGTTTGTCCTCTTTGGGATACTGTGGTGCTTCCGAACATCTGCGATGAATTAAAACACAAATCCAGGTGCTCGTGATACCAAGGCGTATTTGTTGCTTCTTTCTGGATTTGTTGGCTTTGATTTAGATGGGAATTTGTGAGATTTTCTTGTTAAGTAAAACTACCAGCCTGCCTAATAGAAAAATTGCTTGCACAAGTCTGTGTGGTCCCCAACCAGGACGGTGCGATGTTTGCCAAGGGAAGTTTCTGTGAGGGTGAGAGGAAGGAAACATGAAAACTTGACATGCTCAGAACAAATGTGAAAAAAAGGGAAGCCCCTGAAAAAGGAAAGAAAAAGAAGGATACAAGAACTGGATGATGCTGGGGAATGGCTAGCTAAGCAAGGCCATGAATCAATGGGGGCCTTATGAGCTGTGGCAAAATGCTGAGCGCTGTACCCTCTGCAAGGACAGCACGTAGCAACATGCAGGATGTGAAAAGGAACAATTGGTGAGAGTGAGGCACAAAGGCATGTAGCTAGCTTGCTTAGGGTGGAACTTTCTCAGGGTATCACTAACCAATCATGTATGTGCTGCTAACATCTACATCCAATCACTTTGCGACATGTACTCTAGCTGCTGTTAGGAAAAGGTATATCTGTAAGACACGAAGTAGAATAAAGTGAACCATGCTTATCAAACATATTGGTTGGCTCGCTGTGTTCCCTCGCTGAACCTCCACAGGATGATATTATGAATTTCATCAAAGGAGAACCTCTTCATCCTGTGCCCACTTAAGAGATTTTACAGCAGCTTTGCAAAGAAAACTCAGCTGCCACTGGAAATGGCACTGGTGGTTTAGTACCTCTGAGGATAAATTTAACTACTGTGATTTAAAACATGAATGTCACAGATGTTTCCCTTGCTCACTAGCTGGAATTTATAGCCTTGAAGGAGAGGCAGCAGAATGCAACATACACTATTGTCTCTGAACTCAAGTTTACAGGCTGAATTATAAAACAGCTTTTATTGGGTTTTGAGCTAATATAATGGACTATATACAGAACAACTGAGGCCTCAGTTTGTTGTCAGTTCTTCCATCCATTCTAAGGGCATGAGTAACCTACACTGAAAGTGGAGAATGAGGCAGGCAGGAACATATTGGGCCTCTGCAGCCGCAACTGCCCAGGAAGGATCAGAACCCTTCCCTCTGAAGTGTAGGTACCCCATAGGCAAGGTTTGGTGGCTCAGTCATTGCTCAACTCTGGACTGCCATTGGCTATGAATTCAACCATGCTCCTAAAGTGGGTTTTGGGTAACCACACGTATGCACCTCAGCTTCTTGTTCAGAGTCAGCGAAAGCTGATTCTCAAGACTCAGTTCATGTCCTTTCCAAGCAGAGATCTAAAATAGGTCAGATGAATCATGATGTTATAATACATATTTATCTTCATTAGCTCTGAAGCAAAACTAGGATATCTGACTTGGACTCTGAAGATAAATTGAACAAATACATTGCTTTCCAAATATCTTTTGTATTTCTATGGCTTGCTTCCTCAGAAACCAGTGCTGAATTTGCATGCCAAGGTGGATCTACTAGGAGTGCATTTTCACTGCTGCAGCAAACATTAGCTTTAATGATACAAAAAACTTACTGTACATGCCCCAAATAGTAAATAATAAAAAAGTCTTTTCTGTGATGATTAATGTGCAAATTTTAAAACTGATTAACAAGTGGGAGGAGAAATAGATAGTAGAACACTTGAATGACTTGCTGTCAGCAGTTTGAATATTTGAAGGAGAAAAAAAGACTCAGTTTACAAGATACTCTGTGGACACAAAAAGTAATACTGAGTGTCATATGCTCAGCTTTACTATGCACTTCTATCCATGCAGGAACATTGCATTTGAATTACGATGCAGTGATTTTTGTAGCTAGCTTTTTATGTAGAACTTGGAGCTGTAGAGCTATTTAAATGGAAAATAGCATTGTAATAACTAAAAGCTTAGTGTTGTGCAAGCTGTTTCAGGTCTGTATTTGAAGTTGTGTACTGTTTATCATGAGATTCAGGTTGATATTAAAACGTTTCTTTGTTGTTGGACAATTTTATGCTTACATCTAAAGAAGATTTGAAACAGAGGTAGTTAAACTTGTCAAAGCTTTCTTACATAAGCCTTGGCTCCCAGCAAGGCTCTCTAGACCCTATAGAAACCCCCTAATTTAGGGGTATTGTATGCAGGTTTCTCCAAAAGTAATACTTCCTATTTATTTCCATGGACTTTGCATGCTGATTTCGTGGCTGACCGCATAGTAGAGGGGAACACTGCAACAAAGAGAAAATAACAGTTTTGCAATGCAACTGTGAGGAGAAGCAGAGAATCTTTGTCTTTCACTCTGTTTTCTTTGTTGCCAATTCAGCCTTTTAGTCATTCTGCTTCTACTACAAATTGAAGTAGTGGAATTTAAAGCTGGACTCTTCATAACTGTAAGAAGTACCAAACTTGTTAATGTATGTTACACAGAAAATCTCCACAGTTGAGATCTGGCCACACATGAATTATTTGAGGTGCGCATGCACTGGAGAGAGCCTGTGGGGAGAAACCACACAGAACAAGGAGAGTCAGGAATCTGCACTTTCATGAACATAAAGAAGAATATTTATGGACTTTTGCTGGACTCTCCTTGCACTGCCCTAACCCCACTAAGACTGATGCATAAGACAGTAATTGTGGTGGGGTCAAGCAGGGCTCAGAGGACATCAAACTCTGTAGCAAGCAGTGTTTTGTAATGTCAGATATCTCCAGGCTGGAACGAAGACAAGGAGATGCATTACTCTGCCTAAGCAAAGGCTTCGGGACAGCCCAGGGAACAGGATTCTGGTTGTGTGGGAATATACTAAGATTCTCTAAGGAGGAATCTTGCCCACAAAGTGACATGTCAGCGTGTAATCCTGTAGCCCCAAAGGAAGCCCCATTTCTGAGGAATGTGCATTGTAGCTGGATCCTGCAGTGTGTCTTTGCCCAGAAGACAATCATGATCAAACTAGAAGCTTCTTTTATGAGACCTACATCTATCTGCAAAATGAGATATCAATACACATGTATCAGGATGCCAACAAACTAGTAAACATGTCTGTGGTCTACCAGTCTGCTATGGGGACCTCAGAAGCCTCTTTCATAAATGATGATGGATGGAGAAACAGACAGAGGCTTCGTGCAACCACAGGGAGTGTTACAGGCTCATCAGTCCTGCTAGGTGCTATCTGGGGCCCCATCAGCTTCAAGAATAAGCAGACTGCAGCTCCTCCTTCAAGGCAGGGATTAATATAACAAATCATGACTAAATAAGTGTAACTAATACCATATTATACAAATGATTACTCTATAACTGAGCAGATCAGAGGATCAAATGACCCAAGTCTCCCTATCCATTTGTTACTGGGGACTAAAATACTTCTGTCTTGGAGGCTCTTTACTAGTGTTGAATTTAAAGGTCACAGATTGTGATTCTTCATTTACTAGCCAGTGGGGCCAGACTCCGAAGCCAGGAGAGCATTGAGAAGGGTCAGACCTGGAAGAGACAGACTTCTTCCATATTTCATTGGCAGTTGTGAACCAGCATGTGCCCAGATTGCTTTCTCAGGCTCCCCACCAGCAGGGCTTGTGGTTGATGCTCATGCTGTTCATGTCTTCAAATAGAAATGCTTTCAGTGTTTTCTTCTTTTGTTGTTTTGTTTTGTTTTGTTCTGTTCTGTTTTGTTTTTCAAGATAGAAGGAAAAACCTCAAAATTATTCCAAATATCTTGCATGCGCTAGGAATGAAACCCTGTTTCTTGGGATTAGCCCAGTTAGAATTTGGATTATCAAAGTATCACAGAATGTTTTGGGTTGGAAGGAAGGGACCTCAAAGACCACCCAACCCCAACCTGTGCCATGGGCAGGGCTGCTCCCCCCCCCCCCAGCTCAGGCTGCCCAGAGCCCCATCCAACCTGGTCTTGAGTGCCTTCAGGGATGGGGCACCACAGCTTCTCTGGGCAGCTGTGCCAGAGCCTCACAACCCTCCGAGTAAAGAATTTCTGCCTAGCACTGAACCTAAATATCCCCTCATTTAGATTACAACTGTCCCCCCTTGTCCTATCACTGACAATTTGGACTTTCAGATACACACACACAAATTCCGCTCTCCTAGGCAAATTTTATCAACACGAGTGAGATTTTCATGTGGAAATTCTGCCTACTTTCACCTGTGCTCAAGTGATTATATACTCTGTGATGTTAAAATAAATTTGCACTTGTAAATTGTACTCATTTTGGCAAGAAAACTGTGCAAATAGAGATGATCCACGAGATCAGGATTTATGCACACAGACCCAGAGAAATGAAATAGAGGTCCTCTAGAAAATCAGTGGTCGATTTGTTCATGGGTAGTTTTGTGATTCTGGTTTTAGACCAAGACATTGATTTAAAATAAAAGGACGGTGATCAGATGTGAAACCCCCCGTTATACGACTGTGCCAGGGAAACTGTTTGAACCGGGGAGAAGGAAAGCAGCCCGCCCAGCACTGCGCTTTCCATGCCATGGAGACAATAAGGAGCTTCCAGTGGAGAGCGCGGCTCGGTGAACATGTGGTTCCAATATGTGACCCCCACCGCGTGGCAGGAATTCAGTGCTCACTCCTTGCTGGGGTCCCGGCTGCTCGGATGGGGCGGTGGGCTCACACGGGGCAGCGCTGGTAGAGGATAGAGCAGAGCACAGTGCCTGCATACCGCTCGCTTGGGAGTGGTGAGGATCGCACCGTTGTCTCCCTGGCTTTTCTCTGCAAATCCCCCTCAGGCAGAGTTTGCTCAACTAGTTGAACTGGCTCTTTCTCTCTTGTTTTTTTGGCAAACCAAGAATTTCCTTCCTGATAAAAACAGCCGGCCGGCTCCCCGATTGGGCGCGGGGTTGGGGAGGATATGACATCAGGCACATCTCTCGCTTCGTGCAGTGTGGTCTGACTGATCACTGGCTGCTTACCAGCACGGCCAGGGAGGTGTTTCCCTAACTCCCAGCCCAGGTACTTAAGTTTCTGCACAAAGCGGTGCAGCACCGGGTCCCAGCGTGCGGCCGGTTCTGCTCCACACATCTGCTCGGCAGATCGCTCCTGCGCGATGGGGCTCGCCGTGACCGGCGGAATTTGAACTCCTTAGAGGACCGTGAAGTGGGAAAACAGAAACTGGACAGCCGGGGCTGAGATGGATGAGGAGGGAATGAATCAAAACGGCAGCAAGCCGCAAGGAGCAGGAGGCCAGGTGCCTGCAACGTCTTCATCAGAGGTGCTGATGAGGGGTGAGTAAGGCTCCTGCCTTTGCCCTCACGTCTGCTGGCAGCAGGAGCGGGCAGGGTCAGGCTGCAAAGGCATGCTTCTGTCGAAGTTACACTTCAGTGCAGATCTGCAGCCGTGACCCCATGCTCTTGCACTTCAGAAGGGATTTCAATAAGATATTCATACTCGATACTGATTTCTGTTTTTTTTTCTTTCTTTCTTTTTTTTTTTTTTTCCTGGTGCATCACAGAAAAGTGTCAGGTTCTGTAGTGTAGTTCATGCAAGCAGAATGAAATGCTGTAATTGATCTACAGCAAACTGAAAAAGAGATTGCAGTGTGGCTTGTTGAACTTAGATTGGTGCCAGCTTAGCACTGGCTCAGTTCCTCTTTTCTTTTTCTTTCCTTCCTCTTTCCTTCCCCTTTCCTTCCCCTCTTTGCTTCCTCTGTTTTTTATCTGCTTTTCATTTCTCTCTTTTATTATATGTTATTTTATTATTTTTATCTGCTTTTGCTTTTAATTATTATTTTCTCTTTACTCTTGTTTTAATTCGTCTTAACTTTCTTATTCTTTCCACTCAGCAATCCCAAATGCCTTTGCCCATGTCCAGTCACTTGCCCATGCAGGTTCTTCCACAATGGCTAGAGCACTATGATCAGCTGTGACCAATGCTGTTGTGGGCAGTGGCAAAGTCATTCAAATAAATGGCCTCACTCTGGTTGCTGCTCTGTGGCCCAGTGCCATTGAAAATATGATGTAGCGATCTACCAAGGACAAAGAATTTATCTTCACATAGCAGCTTAGCTAGTTACGTTCCCTGCCCCCTCCACCCCCTCCATTTTCTGAGAAATTCTTCCTTCAGTTCATGGTCAGTGAAGTGGGATTATAGAGGGAAATTAAGATAATATGACTTCACAGTGTCCTTCCTCTTTTCCAGAGCTATTGAGAACACTTATATTCTTACCAAATAGAAAAATAGGACACTGAGAAATAAGCAAACTACAGCATAAAGATGAACAGTATGTTGGCTGTGTTGTCTGCTGCTCCTTGTGTGTGTGCATGTATAAGCATGCACTGAGGCTAGGGTGGGAGGGAAGGGACGTCGATGCCATAGTAGTTTAGTGGGTAGGGATGGTGATAGGAGGATGGTTGGACTAGATGATCTTGTAGGTCCTTTCCAACCTAATGTATCTATGAATCTATGAATCTATGAATCTATTACATGGTGTGAACCGAACCCATTTCACATGGGAGATGAGCTGTGCTGTAATGGAGTCTGGGAGGGAGACTACTGTCAGCCCTGTTGCACATACGTGGGTTGGTCTGCTGGGTGCTGGAGCTCAGCATGTTCCTCTTGCACTTGTCTGGCTCTTAGCAGAGTCAATAAACTCTGCTGGTGGCTTGCAACAGGAATATATTTGCTACCTATATCACAGGTGTTATGTGAAAGCCTTTAAATATGAAAAATACCATTCATAGTATTGTGATACATAATGCCATAGGTTTATGTGTATGTAAATATGTATTCAAAAGAGCATGCCTCAGCTGAAAGGATTTCAGAACCCCTTGTGAGCTGCACCGAGTGTAGGGATAGGCACTGAGGGTGTGACACTCTCCTCGTGATCACAGGCTGGAAAAAGATGCTTTCAGCCATCACCACAAAATGAATGTTCTTCTAGAAACGTGCTGCAAGCACATCCACAGTCAGCAGCCAGAGCTTAGTTGTTCATGCAGTTACTGGTATAAGGCTCCCACTGTACCTGCCCTGCCAGCATTCAAGGGCCCAGGTGGATGCAGTGCAATGAAGTATGCCCAGCGGTTTCATGTAACCTCTGTGTTGGCTGCAGTTTTCAGCAGTGAAAGGTGAGCTGGATGGCCCCATGCCACAGAAAGCCAGTGAGTTTTGGATGCTGAAAGTCATGAGGCCAGACAAAGCCTGCTTGTGGATCAAGGTGTGGGCAAATTTCGAATTTGGAATAACAGGCTCGTTTCTCCGTGAGAGAGCAATTGTACATATTTTTGGGAAGCAGAAATCTGCGTTGTGCTGTGGCAGGACATGCAGTGAATGTAACTGTGCCGACTGCATACACTGGCCTTTCTCCTTCGTGGGCAAAGTATTTTAAGGACTTTCTCAAATGTCACTATTTGAGAATTTAAGAAATCTCAGGCTAGTTAGCATCAGCACTTACTTAGGCTTTAATCAGATGCCTGTATATGGCAATAATAGTGATAACTGATATTACTGATATTTATATACTTTGCCATACAGTCAGAACCTTTCACCCTCTGTTTACAATGCACCCAAGATGAGCTTAAAGCTACCTTAAGCCTCCACTTCCATTCAGAATAAAGGACTTAGTCCCACTTAGTACAGGATGCCCAACTAGGCTAGGTCATCTTTGCATATACCCTTTTATTTTCCACTGACGCTTATCTTTTACCTCTTTTTCTAGTCAGTCTTCTAATTTACTGTTGAGAATTTGTGAAATTAGAAGTTAATGACCATTCCACAGATAACTATGATCTGGTTTGGAGTCTTAATGGAAACTTGTTTCTTCTCAAGAAAGCATTGATTTGGATAAGGGCTGCATGTGGATATAGCAGCATGACCATGCACCTCCCTCATTGACACCAAAACAGTGACACACTGATATAACAGCATTGTAGTTCGAACAAAATGCTACACGTATTTGTTTGACCAAAGAGAGATCAAACACTATTTTAATCAATTAATGCTGTGCTTTAATAACGGTACCATGGTTTTGCTATCATTATCAGATGACATATCCTTATGAGACTAGAACCATAGCTTCTGAAAATTGCTGTCTACTTGCTAAGGCCAAAGAATGATTCTGCAAGTACATGTTGTGGTACATAGCCCATGGAACTCAGGATGAGGCAGGCAGAAGGTGGGTGAAAAATGCCCTCTGGAAATGCTTGTTCTCCTTCCCAGGAGTACCGGGGCCGTTAACAGAGACCAGACATTGAGTTTTGAGGTGACTAATATGAAAGGAGGTAAATCTCTCCCAGAGGGATTAGAATTCTCTGTTGGTTTTGAGCCATAAACTTGTAATACTCTAGAGCCTCTCTGTTAAGATTTGGATGGCCCTCAGTACTGCATTAGTTTGTTTCACTGTGTATAACAAAGACCAGATATAGCAACTATGGAAATGAAGTGTAAAGTGCTTCCTCAGAGCTTTATATTAAGCTGCAAATTGAGGAAAGGCTTGTCCTGTAAAAGGCATCAAATAATGTTTTTGCCTGTCAAATAAATCTTTCAAAAAAGCACTCTACGTGACTTGACAGGTTTGTTACCAAATTTAATCATAAAGGTTCCCTCCCACACCTCCTTCATTCAACCAGAACTATGCTGACTCATTTCCAGAAATTATTTTTGGCATGTGGAATTTCTCTGAACATCAGTTTTGAAATATCAAGATTACCTCAAAATAGGAGTTAGAATTCTGCTTCTGATGCAAGCTTTTTTTTTTTTGCTTCCTGAACCATCTGTCAGAGTGAACTTATGTCAATCTTTTGCATAAGACCTGATGAGAGCAAATATGAATCTTTTGGTTTTATACACTTAAAATATCAGGTACTTTAGGCACTTATAATATTAGTGCTTTTAACACAGTCGTAGGAGTACTTTCCTTAAGACATATTTAAGCAAAATTACTCCTTTACTGACCTGGACTTGCGTCCTTACTATCATTCAGTGGGTATCCCATACCCTGCACTGTCCCTTGGAGAAATTGAGGGATCATGTGCTAAGGCACGAGTAGATGTGAGGGTCACAGCAGGTGTTCCCATACTGCTGTGGAATCTCATTTGCTTCAGCAAAAGGGAGCTTGTCACTTTGCAAATTTTCTTGCTCTTGCTCTTTTGCCTTGGCCCAATGAGGCAGAGCAACAAGAGATCACACAGGGGTGAAATAATATCTCTTTCTTAAAAACAAAACAGAAAAATAAACCCTTTGTGGAAATACAGTGTTTTTCACCAAGTCTGCTTCACCTAAAGCTGAGTGCTTTCTTTCCTCCACTAAATGTTCAAGCATGAAAACTAAAATCTAAGGCAGACCCTTTTTTTTAGCTTCCCTCTGTGTTTGCTGTTATGGCTTCCACTCTGCAGAGAATACAGCTATTATTTAACATGCACCACTGCAGAGGCTAACACTAGACTGAAAACCGAGAAACAAAATCAACAGGTAACACAATTTGTCTCCCTGTACTTTGGTACTGTCTCTAGTTACATATTGTTGACTGGAGCCCATCTCTGAGCAGGGGTGAATGACTGAGCAGCTGTACCCTTTTCAAAGCATGCTCCTTTTGAGCTAATTGTTAAAACGTAATGAGCTTGTGAAAACAAAAGCACTGGAAATGATTCAAACCAAGAGACAAGCTCAGTCAGAACAAGGTGGTGTTCTGTAAATCATTCTCTTGTCCTCTAATGGGAACACAGCTGCTCAGCACTAACATGGGATGAATTAAAAACACACCCAGAGTGAACCCATCCTGTTTTTTCACTCCCTCCCTGTGTCTGCTCCAAGAAAAGCTTGTCAGTTCAAGTAATAAATTAGAAGAGAGGATTACTGTGGTCACACAGTTGAAGTAGAATACACTGATCAAACAGTCCATGGAATTGTTAGATATTTTCTTGTCTTTCTCTTTATGCAGACTTCATTTCAGACTGGTCTCCTTTACATGATGCCTCTATCCATGGGCGTCTGCTTGCTCTGAAGAAACTCATCAGCCAGGTATCTCTCTGCCAAGTTGATATGATCTCTACTGGGTTTGTTCAGTTGCTGAATGCAGTCTTTGTTTTACTCTAAAACATCCATAGTGAAGAAATCATGTTGACCAAAATGCAGTGAAGTCTATGCATAACATATTTTTTCTACAGTTCTTTGCCTCACACAAACTCTGTGCACTAAGCTGAAGACCTGTACTTGGGTTGCAGGTAACAGCTGCTACCCCTCTGGGAAGCTGCAGGGCTCTTTCTGCAGCTCCTGTGTCCGTGACCAGCACTTGATGCCTTTGGTGGGGGCAACTCTAAATACAGACAAGACTGCATGCAGTTGAGACTTCAATTCATGCACCCAGACATCTGTCTGGTGCACTCTGAAGTGCTTGAAGGCCCTGCTCCACCCAAAGAAGGGCACAGCTGGGGAGAAGAAAATTCTGAACCTCACTGCTTCGTTCCCTCAAAAATTTGGGATTTAGCATACAGAGGAAAGAAAATACTAATTGGAAACTCTTCCAGCTTAAACTTTTGGATCATGAAGATTGATTGAAAGGAAAGGTCCTGTGGTAGACTCAATCCAACAGTTTCTGATGAAGGGGCTAATTTTTCTTCAAAAAGTGCCATGCTGCAAAGAAAATATATCAAATGTGTATATCAGAAGCACTTCTGGGTTTGCTAGCTGTGTTGTAGTAGAAGTAAAACAAAGCAAAATGCCTAGAAGGGTGTCTGTATTATTCCGCTGGACAGTTTGCTGCCCACAGCTTCCTGTATTGATTAGTGATGTGTAGAAGGCATGACCTCTGGTGTGCTGTGCCTGTATCTGTTCCAGCTAAACCACCACAGCCTCTTTTCTTGCTTACCTAGTAACTCCAAGCAATTGAGAAAATTGTGATTAAATAAATCTTTAATGATCATTATGGAAGAGTGGTGGGTTTTTGCTTTTGTTGTTGTTTGTTTTGTAGTTGGTTAAAATGATATTTTCTTTCATCAGGGGAGTGATGTTAATCTTATTACTGCAGACCATGTGTCTCCTCTCCATGAAGCCTGCCTAGGTGGTCATGCTGCTTGTGCCAGTTTCCTGTTAAAACATGGTGCTAAGGTAAGCATATAATGGACATGTTACTGTCTCCAATGTTAACATGTTGTATTATGACAATTTAATGCACAAAATGGTTTGGGTTGGAAGGGACCTTAAAGATCGTCCAGTTTCAACCCCCCTGCTGTGGGTTGGCACACTTCCCACCAGACCAAGTTGCCAAAAGCCTCGTCCAACCTGGCCTTGAACACCTCCAGTGATGGAACATCCACACCTTCTCCGGGCAACCTGTTCCAGTGTTGTTTTTATTCTTCCCCCAGGTGAATGGGGTTACTGTTGACTGGCACACTCCTTTGTTCAGTGCTTGTGTCAGTGGCAGTGTGGCTTGTTTGAATTTACTGCTGCAACATGGGGCCAACCTGCACCCGCCCTGTGACTTGGCATCCCCCATCCATGAAGCTGCTAAGAGAGGTAACCTCATGGGTGTCAGCACTGTTTTATATCTTACTAGAAGTTTGGGGAAGTGAAAAAAAGAGGTAAAGAAGATCTTCATGATTTAGGCCAGGAATTGTTCCTTTCTACTTGCTCTCATCACAAGTATTGCAGTTGCTTCCACCCTGGTGCTCACCAAGGGCCATTCATTGCTGCTCTCAGGGTCTCTGGGCCTCTGGGCCTCTGGGTTCATGTGGTGCCACCTGGAAGGGGATGCATTGTCCAAATCAGCTGCCTGTTACATAGAGATTCAAGAGAGTTGTCTGGCCATCTTCAAAAGCGGGAGAGAAATACAGCATGATTCATCTCATCTTCAACAGATGTCTGTAATGAGTCAGATATAATGTGGGGGCTTTAGCATGTTTTCAAACTGGATTTGCAGTTCCTGTTTTTCTGATTGAAAACACTGGAGTAAAGAGAGCAGATCAAAGTATTACACTGTCACCTCTTTGACAAAACAATGAATCTTTGCCAAATTACACTTCTGCATCAGAGAATTTGGACTGTTGCAAAATGCCTGATCTCTGTGAGTTGCCTCTGCCTTTATCCCTTTTAAGGTCATGTGCAATGTGTTGAGCTCCTCACATCCCACGGGGTGAATATAGATCACAACATCAAGCATCTGGGTACTCCGCTTTATGTAGCTTGTGAGAACCAGCAAGTGGACTGTGCCAGGAAGCTACTTGAGTCAGGTAAAAGGAAAAATAAAGGATGGTCTATTTTCCTTCCCTGTAATGTCTGTCTTTGGATTCTCTTTGCACAGAAGATTTAGAGGAATTCCTGCTCTGAAACCGGGAGAGGTTTTTAACTTGATGGCAGTCCTGTGTTAAAGAGGGCAACAGAGTAAACAGGGCCTTCTTGATCAGGAGATGAGCATTACAACTCCCAATAAAATGATGGGTCATCCTGGATTTCGTGTTGCCAGTGGTGCCTAGAACACCATCCTTTCTAGTGTCCATTTATATGTGCTACTGTAGCTATTTGAAGAGAGTAGCAAGAAACTTCCTTTTTTCTTCCACACTCTTTACCCAAAATAAATGACAAAATAATTTTACATACTTTTTCTGCAAATATTTTAATTCTTAGTAAGTTCATAAAATGTCTGAAACATTTCCAACATGGAGTAAAAACATCCAGCACCGTTTGCTTTTCCTCACACAAGCCCAACTACAAATCTTACCACTTGGATAACTACACAAGGCTTACCTATGGCAGTGCATCTCTTCTAACAAAATGTAGCCACATAGCTCATACAAAAATGGTGGACCAACCAAAGTCCTTTGAAAAAAGACATATTCTAGATGACATTAATGCATCGTTTAGCACAGCAATCTTTTCTAAATAAATCAAATACAAATTACTCCAAGAATTCACTTTTGCCTACTATTTTCTGTTTTCTGCCTTTTTTCTTTGCTGTTTTCTATGTGTAGAAATACGTACTTTAAAAATGTTATAAATAGTTTTGAATTGGTTCTGCAGCTCACGCATTTTGTTTTGTGAGACATTAGCTCAGAATAACAGACTGGGGAGAACTTGGGAATCAGACAGTGCTTACATTCTCTACAATTAAGGGCCTCCAAACTTTTCCATCCTCGTATTTTTTTCCTGAGCAGACTGGGTATCACAGCACCTGGAAATCAGCTTAAGCCTCTGGTATGGAGCAGCTTGAAACTTTGCATGCATTTTAAAGGAATGGAGAGCAAAGGAGAGCAGTAGGTGCAACTATGCTTTTGTCAGGCTTCAAGAAGTCTGTGGGCTGGGCTGTGTGTGAAAGACTTCCTTCTGCACTGTTCCTTTGGGGTCATTTTCAGAACTCCACTGCATCACAGCCAGTACAAGTAGTGCATACGCAAATTGTGGCACCAAGGCCTAAAGGACAGGAATCCACCTCTAGGTGAATGTTACAGTATTTATGGATTGTTCAGTGAAAGATTAGCTAGTGCAGGAAAGTGGAAATAAGCGCTGGTGTAGTCATTATTCTTTGTAATCTCTTCATATTCAGGAGCAAACGTGAACAGTGGCAAGGGCCTGGAGTCCCCACTGCACGTGGCTGCCAGGAGTTGCAGTGCAGAGCTGGTGATGCTGCTGATTGACTTCGGAGCAGACATCTGGGCAAAGAATGCTGAAAGCAAAAGGCCAATGGAGCTGGTTCTACCTGGCAGCCCTTTGGGTCAACTGTTCCTGCAGAAAGAAGGTGTCTCTTAGCACTTGTTTTATTCCTTTACTTGGGACACTGTAGGGAAAAACAAAGTGCTACACGAGGCTTTAGGATTCCATGCTCTTAGTTCTACAAAACAGAATAACTAAGATTACTTCAGTTATTTGGACACTGTTTTCTTCTGTGTCAGAATATAACAGTGTTGACTACCCATTTTTTGACCTACCGATCTGTAAATCAGACAGAAACAATACTGAGCTTTCAGTATGATGCAACACAGAGCTTAGGGTAAAAAAATTCCCTTGAACCTGGGATGCGAGCAAAGCCAGAACTGTTGTCTGGAACATGCCAACAGCTCTGATGAGAGTTGTGTTTATCTGGTGAACACTAGGACTAGGATCCTCAATTTTTACAGTGCGCCAAACTTTAGGCACATGCCAAATACTGCATATGTTAAAAATTACAACACCAATCTTCTAGTTGATTGGAATTTACTTTAATTCTGGGGACAAAAGTTTGTATAGATGCAAAAGTATCTTTAAAATGAGACTATATTCATTCTTTTGTGGGAATTAAGGAAACAACAGAAGAATGATATAGTGAATGCAAAGATATATATATATATATACACCAGATTTTCTTGAATGCCAATGTTATGTGCTGTATAATCCCAAAGTATCAAGCTTAGGAAGTGCTTATTTAGCACATCAATGAAATCGTTCCAGGTCTGTGTTGTTTGACTGGTTACAAATAATTTAATGAATGAGGGAAATACATTTTACTTACTATTCTTAAGGGAAATTAGAATAAATTCTTTAGTGTTGGAGTTCTTAGGTTCTCATTTGGACAGTAAACTACACAAACTAATAAAGAATAATCTGGATTTTTATTATTTTAAACAAATTAATGACCCACAATTCTACTATGTGTAGATATGGTTGTTGTCAGAAACAGATTTACACCAAGGTAGACGTGGAATAATAAAGTAACGAATCAGGCCCTTTGTGGAATTTTAATATGAAAATAATAATGTGGAAACAACTGTGCTGTGCGTATTATATATGTGCAGCAGACACTTGGTTTCCCAGCCTAATCTATGGTGCACAGAGTGTTGATCTTTTCAAAATCAAATCCCTGCTACGTGTGCCTCGTGACTCCTCAGGCACCGCATGTGTCCTGTTTATTTGAGATAAAAAAACATCCCAGGCACACCCTGTGGAGCTGGCATGAGAAACTGTCATGGCTGAGCTAAGAGCTTGGGCAAAAAGGATCTCTCCTAAGCAAAATTCAGCAATTTTGTTAAGAAAGTTAGAAACGATGAATGCCTGAAGGGTATTTTGCAACTGACTGGTGTTTGTATGATGTTCTCCAAAATCTCTTTTCCTGAGTAGGGTGATATCTGATGGGCAGCTGATGTCTGACTCCTGTGGCTGCTGAATGGCTGCAACCTGGGAGAGGGGTGTGCACATTGCATCCTCTGGTTTCAGAGCACTCAGAATCTCCTAATGGGCCCCATAACTCCTTGCAGGCTCCATAGCTCCTCACAGACCCGATAGCTCCCTACAGGCCTCATAGGTCTGACACACACAGCTTGTGCCCCTCTCCCTGTGCACACCATCTGATGTCATGCTGGCATTGCAGCAGGGTCCAATTTGTGCAGCAGGGGGCTAGCCAACCACCCAAATACTACTTCTGAATGGTTTTGAAGAGCTTGCTTTCACCTGCTTTTTGTGCTGCTGCCTGAATTCTCTCCTCGCCTCACTTTATTTCTCCACCTCAGCTTCTCTGCTTACCACTATCTTATCCACTCACTCATGGCTGCTGGTACTGATGCTGTCCCCTCTCATCTCACTCTTGCTTTCTACACTCTCGTCTCCGCTACATGCATGGCATGCAACCCTTCATCTGTGCTCACTGCTTGCTTGCATTTGCAACTCTGCCCATGGCAGGGGGTTTGAAGCTCAATGCTCTGTAAGGTCCCTTCCAACCAAAGCCGTTCTATGGTTGTGTGATCTGCTCTTCTCATCTCCCCTCCTCCAGAAAGTCTTCACTGCCCTCAGTGCTGGTCAACCCCATATGTGACACAGGGTTGTGCAAGTAGTAGGCTGGGGTCTGAACAATGACAGGTGCTGCCATTAATGGCACTGCACAGCATCTACTCTTTTGTGAAAGGGATGAGCCTCCCAAATAAGCCCTTAATGCCATTATACTTAAATAAAAGGGGGGGAAAAAAGCACTAGACTTTTCAGCATGGCTTGTATTTATCAGCATAAAACTGGTTAATCAGGAAGGTTTAAATACAGGATTATGTAGTATTTCCTTTGCTACATGTCACTTTTATGAAATAAGTCTCAACAAGTGGGCTGCAATCCTGTATCTCAATGAATGTCTGCATAAGGAAGACTCTGAAGAAAGCATCAGTCACCTCTTCCACAAACAAGCTGTTTAACACTTGTGCAAGTTAAAAGGGAAGGAATGTTGCTGTTGATGATAATTACGGCTGTGTAATGGCAGAGTAATGAGGCTTAAACCAAGTGGTGGGTTGACGTCCTTTGGTGGACGTAGGCCTGGCTTTCCACTACCAAGTGTGCTGGGGGCTGCACATCCATGGTGGGCCTTGAGGCAATAATGCCATATGTGTAACATGTCTCCTGTCTCTCCCCAGGGCCACTGTCCTTGATGCAACTCTGTCGTTTATGCATCAGGAAGTGCTTTGGACACAAGCAGCATCAGAAAATAACTGACCTTCTCCTCCCCGAAGAGCTGAAACATTTTCTTCTTCATGTTTAAGCCTTTCAAGTACATAATGGTGCCTTAATAGCAGATCAAGGTTTGTTGAAGAAAAGTTTCTCACCAGTAGTGTTGCCAACACCTGAAATGTTAACTTGTGATAGCTATTGGTCCCTGGTAAAGCCTTGGATCTGAGAAACGTGGGAACAACCAACTTGCTGAGTCCTCAGCACCACCCCAAGCCAAATAGTGACTTGAGAAGGAGCTATTTTGTTTGGCTGTACTGTAGAGCATAGAAATGTGTCTCAAGAGCCTCCTAGAAAGGGGAGGAAATGAGCACAACCTCTTGAGATAGTCTTAATTCTCTGAATTCCTGCACCGTTTCAGAGGGCTCATGACTGACAAAACTTTACAAAGAAAACACATATCCCAGCACAGCATGAGTGGCACTTTGTGTAAGGATAGCTGCACTTTTTCAGCAAGCAGACTTTGTGCAGTCATCTGTGGGGGCTGTATCCACACATGTAAGAGTAAGGAAAGGGAACTCAAGTAAGCCTACTTGCAAAGCTGGACAACACAACAGCTGGATGCAAGTCTGGTATGAGAGGTTAATTTTTGTGCTGATCAGACATAGAAAGAGCAGTTCTATTAGTATGTGGAATACTAAATGACAAGCACAAATAGGTCCTTAAGTTTCCTTGTTATGGGATACAGACCCCTAGAAATCTTCACTGACCTGACTCAGTTCATCACACATTATCTGAGCTATATAAACATTCGTTGTCTGCTTAAAAATGTCTGTCTCTACTCTTTCCCTTCTACTGAATGAGAAAAATAGACATTTGTCTATATATCCTGAAAAAAAAGAGTCTATTATGGATAAATCCTTTTAAAATGAGTATATCTTGCATAAGCTGAATCTCTGTTGAACAGGCATGGGACAGACAGCTAACCTAGTGCTTAAATTTTTGAAGGTTAATGTTAAGGATGAAGAAACCCTACTTTGATGACTCACTTGAAAACTGAAAATCTATCTCATTATTATATTTTAGATAAGATCTTTTTTGTTTGTTTGTTTTTGTTTTTTACCTACTAGTTTCATCAGTTACCTTTAAACATCTTATTTTGTTACGTGGTCAGAGTAATGTTAACACCAGGATAAAACTGATCAGAGAAGGTAGTGAGAATATTGCTTCTAGACTGTTTTTCATCTGGAAATTTCATACCTTAACTTTCCTTCCTTGAATCCCTCAGATCATGCATAATTGGGATGAATTCTTTTTGCTGAGTTTGTATCATCTCAGTATATTTGCTTATTTATTTTAATATAAGTTGTGATCAACACTGGTGAATTACATCTTTATGCATCAACACTTATCCAGTTTTAAACTGTAAAAGCTGTACAAGATTCAAACCAATAAGCTACATAGGTGAGATCTGGATGTTTTTTTCTGTATTTGAAACCAAATAATGTGCAGAATTTGAAAGACTGCCATGAATATATTCTATCAGAATTTTTTGCTATTATTTTGCTGGCAGTTAACAGTTATCAACACACAATTGTATAGGACATTCGTTAAAAAATAAATCATCTATTTTCTGTTTTGATTTTCATTCTTGTTTTCTTTATTAAATGATAGAATGAATAAGGCCTGATAATATGGATCTTTGGATTTAACTCAGATTGTCTGTGATGCTGTCTATAGGGTAGTAGTATATAGAGTGCTTTTTCTAAATAGACATGTAGATGAGACAAAGATGTAGGAACTTTTCAAATCTCACCCTTTGCTGGTATTTGAAGGTAGAATTTGACTCTTGCAATTACTCTTCTATTCATTTGAGGGTTACTGAATAGCAGTATGAGATTTCCTAGAGAAGGAAAAGATGTAACTTAAGATGGTCGCCATCTTCAGTTTGCTTTTTTTAATGACTTACTTCAGATTGTTTCCTCTGTCTCCTAGGCGAGAGGCACATGTAAGGATCAGGGTGCCATTGTGTGTGCCCACACAACAGAAGAGTTATTTACCGTAAGAAATCACGTGGAAATCCCTCTACAGCCTGACATCCAAGAGGTGTCTGTTAGTACTGAGTGAGACTGGAGAGGGGTGGGAGGGTAGTGATTCCCTCTTCTTTCATTGTGTCTCCCGGTATGGCTCCAGAGACCAGCTTAAAGAGAGATGACAATGCAAGCAATTGGCTTTACAATATGCTGTTTCACCCCTTAGGAAAATTGTTGTATTAAGTAAACACCTTCATAAAATAAGACAACTAATTTAATCAAGAATACTAGTTGTAACATTGCTTTGGTTCTCCAGCAGTCAGTAGGTGGAGCAGCCGCATAATACAACCTGTTTTTTTTTCTGCAGTTGTGTGAAAAGGTCCACAGTTTCCTAGCCCATTTTTAGCTCTGTCTTTTTTTTTTTTCTCTTAACTGGAAACTGCAGACATCTTAATTTTGTGTATGTAATATAAAACTTCAGAGTGTATGCAGAGAATGTCATGGGGAAAAGCCCTAGAGGGAAGAGGGTACCAAGAAAGCTTGACAGTATTCAAGGATCATCTCCTTCTAGCTCAGGAGTGATGCATCCCAACAAAAAAAAAAAAGAAGTCAGGCATAAATGCCAGAAGGCCTACACAGATGAACAAGAATCTTCTGATCAAATTCAAACACAAGAAGGAACACAAGAAGAAAGCAGAGGGTGGAAGCAAGGACAGGTAACATGGGAGGAATACAGAGGCACTATCCTAGCATCCATGGATCAAGTTATCAAGCTAGAGCCCAGATAGAATTTATCAGGTTCAAGGATATAATGGACATCAATAAGGGGTTCTAAAAGCACCTCAATTGCAGAATGAAGTCTACGAGAAATATGGGCCCTCTCCTGAAGAAAAGGGGAGACTTAGTTACCCAAGAAAGTAGAAAGGTCTAGGAAGTGAATGCCTTCTTTGCCCCAGCTTTTAGCAGTAAGGCTGGCCTTCAGGAATCCCAGAGCCCAGGCTGAATGGCTGGAGATGGGAGGATGTGTCTTTGAAAGAAAAGAGCAGGTCAGGGAATACTTGAGCAAACTGGACATTCACAAGACTATGGGCTGCAATGGAATGCACCCATGAGTCCTGAGGAAGTTCGCAGATGTGATTGTGAGGTCACACACAATCTTATAATCCTAAAGACTGAAGAAAGGCAATGTTGCTCCTGTCTTGAATAATGAAAAGAGGGAGGATCCAGGGAACTACAGGTGAGGCAGCCTCACCTTGAGAAGGTGATGGAACAGTTCATCATGGATACCATCCATAGGCACATGGAAGAGAAAAAATTCATCCGGATTAGCCAGCATGCATTCACCAAGGGGCAATAATGTCTGGCCATCCTGATAAGCTTCTGTAAAGAAATCACCAGCCTGATGGATTGGTGAAGAGCAGTAGATATAATCTTCCTGGATGTCAGTAAGGCCTTTGACACTATTGCCCAAAAGACAGTGAAGAGGATCAAGGACTGTCTGAATAGTTGGAACCTGAGAGTAATAGTCAGTGGTGCAAAGTCTAGTTGAAGGCCTGTAATGCAGGGACCAGTACTGGGTCTACTCCTATTTATCATGTTCATTAATGATCTAAAGGATGAGTTAGAGTGCACCCACAATAAAATTGTGGATTACACAAACATGCATTAGCAGGGATACTGGACTACATGATCTCCAGAGGTCCCTTCAAATCTCTATGATTTTGTGATTCCGCGAAGGCCACATTACAGCTTTTAGGTATTTAAAGACTTATAAAAAAGATGGAGAACAACTTTTTACACAGTCTGATAGTGACAGGACCAGGGGGTATGGTTTTAAACTAAAAGAGGTTAGATTTAGATCAGACAGTAGGAAGAACTTATTTTTAGTTTGAAACCATTCCCCCTGCTCCTGTCACTTAACTATTCTGTGGTTCTGTGATTCGGTCTTTTTGAGTCTCTACTGACATTATGTCTTTTCAAGATGACATTTTAATTTACTAGTTCAGCAAAATAGGACTGACTCACTGCAAAACAGCAGATTAGCAGTGCTAGAATAGAGACAACAGAAAAAGCTTTTATCCTGAAACATGGGATGTACTAAATTCCCCTCAGCACTCATGCCCCTTAGCACCCCAAGTCCAGGACTGGATGCTGCTGAAGCCATTTTTTCTTGATTAATTCATACAGAGTCTCTGTCAAAACAGAGACTGCCTTGCCCTGCGCTCACAGCCAATACCCTACTGGCTTTGAATAAATGTTCCTGGGAGCTATTTCTCTGCATGTTGTGTGATTATTTGTCATTCTTTGATACATTGCTCATCCCACTGCTGCAAGGGATGGAGCACTTTTCACACACACAGGCAACATTTGAAGCAAAAGGATGTTTTGGGGGTCTACTTTTCTTTAAAATGACAGCAGTGAACTGTTGCTGCAAGGACAAATGTTCCACATATCCCCACTTGGCAGGGTAACACTTACTATAACTCTCAGTGAGTGTTCGGATAGCACAGCCAGATCACACCTGGTCTGTGTAACCGAGCAGTAAGATTTGGTTTCTTTTCTAGGTCAGATGAAGCCTTTACTTTCCGATCTAGCACTATTCATATTTGTAAAGGGCTTGAAAATCACTGATCATCACCAATGAGACAAAGAAGCTTAGACTCGTGGCTTTCTCATTTGCTAAGTAAAATTGAGTTTATATTTGGTCAGCTGTCTCACTTCACAAATTCAGCTGTGGAATCTCTGCTGGCTCTGGGGTTTTTAAAATCCCTAGAGCTTTCCTTTCTAAGGCCTGAAAAATGCAGCAGTCACAGAGTAGCTCTTTGTCACATGAAAACATGCTGACTGAATCCCGAGGGTTCATACAGACCCTGTAAAATATTATAAACATGATAAATATAGGATTGTAGTGCACATTTTATTAACTTATTTTGGAGAGTGACAGTTGTGTTGTTTTGTCTTGATGATCTAATTGTCCCTGCACAAGAGTTGTCTGTGCTGCAAAACGGTGCTTGGATTAAATTCTCCAGCACCCATTTGCTGCCCCTATTGCTGCTGTGATGAATTGCCCTTGTGCATGTCTGCATAGTTGCCACTCCAGTGAGTGCCAGGACTGAGGCTGGCAAACCTTTTATTCCTTCCAACTGTTTTACATACTTTTTCTATAAGCTGTTGGGTGGCACATCTGTCTTTCTGAGTCTCTTCAAGAACTACAGGCTTCAGTAATAATTGCTTTCACTTTCATGGGTTTGGAATCAGCAACAAATACACTTCTGCTCCGGAGCTAATTAGTAGTAGTGAGTGCAAGGTGCATGCATATCCCAGCTTCCTTGGATTTAAGCCTATTAATTCTTCTCAAAAAGATGGCAAAGCACACCTCAGGCCCAGGGAGCATCCTGCTCTTTGCTTGCTGACCACTGGAGGAAGAAAGCAGGAGACAGTTTCTGTGCTCCTAACTCTCAGACAACTTTTAGCCAGAGAGCCATTCTTCCCTAAACCTTTCCGAAAAAGCAAAGATGAGAAAACAAATTTTCTTTCTTCTGAGCTACAATTAATTTTCCTAATTCTGGAACATGAAAGTAAATGAAAACAACCCCAAACTGTTCAATCCAAGTGAATAATCACCATATATAATCACTGGGGGAATTATTGGGATGCAGCTATTCCTGGATATTGATACATAATTTTTTTTTAGTGGTGATAGAGACAAATTCAAATTCCTTCATGGTAAATAATACATCCAACCTCTGTCTTTGCTCACCCAGGTGAAATAGATCCTTCTCATTTACTTGTGAATCCAAACCTTTCTCTCTCCCCCAGCTTATCCAGCAAAACTTGAGATCACTGAAAGTTTCTCAATGATAGTGCCTTGATATGTAAGAGCATACGAGTAGGTGCTCAGAACAGGGCCTTTGGCTGATGGCTCTGGGAGTGACAAGGGAGGGCTTTTGCCCAGACATCTTGGTAGCCATGTGAATTTTCAGCATCTGCTGGACTTTTTAAAAGAGAGCTGTAGCACTGCTGCACGTTCTATGTATGGCTAATCCCTCGCATTTGTTCTGCAGGAGTCTCCAGCTAACTTTATCCTATAGTCACTAACTCTTGTACTGTACAGGGAAGCGATTGTTCCTTGTTCTCTCCTTGGTATCCCCTTGATTGTTCTCTGTCATCCTGCTGAGATATCCTCCTTCCCACAGGCCAAAGACTTTCAGCCACCCAGAAGCTGTGTGACAAAAATACTGTGATTGTATTAGTAAATAAAGTATCCTTCCAACACTCTCACAAAAAATAGCCAGTACTGTCTGCTGGCTGCTTTACTTGCATGCCCTTGTAGTGCTTCTCATATATTTCTTTGCAGCTGAGACATGGACTGATGGCTTTTGCTGGCTGCTGCCAACAGTTCATCTTGAGCCAGTAGGTGGCAATGCTGGTACACGGCATTTTTTTAAACCCATCTACCTACCTACCTACCTACCTACCCTGTCTGTCTGTCTGTCTGTCTATCTATCTATCTACCTATCTACCTATCTTTTCCTTTCCTATCATTTCCCAGCTCTTCTACACCTAATGATGTGCGATTCAGCATCATGCATACACCTCCTGAACTGATAAACTATCTCTGCTTCATATTTACTTTATGGTGAAGACTTCTACCATTCACAGATGCTGTGAAGGAAAAAACAGGCAGCTCTTGGAAAAAATGAAGGTGGATGCTCAGGCATGGTCAAGGATCTGGCAATTCGAGGTAGCCCACAGAACTCCCAGTCCTTGAAAGGTCAATATCATTTTTAATGTAGCATTTTTCTAAATATATTTTTCCACCAAAATCCATTAACACTTGAGAGAAAAATTTAAGAACCAGAGAAGACTAAATGGAGCATCCTTTCCTACTGAAATTTCATATAATTAACAAATTAGACACTCAAATCTGCCTCAGTGTTCAGAATGAGTGCTTACAGAAGTACAGTATCATTCAGAGACCCTTTTCTGCTCTAAGGAAATAATTCCAGTTGCCAGCTTCCTAATTTCATAGCCTGCCTGTTAATGCTTCCTAGACAGCAGCTCTAGGCAAGAGTCCTTCTCATTTATTTTCTGCAAGAGTGCTCCTTGTAGTCTGCTCCTAAAACACATCCAGTCCAGGTCCATTTGTTGTCATAGGCAGAACTCATCATATCTTTGCTCCATGCCATGTAGTGTCTGATTTCAGGGGAGTGTCTTCTTCCCATGTTCTCTCTACAGTGCTTAATTTGCACTGTTTTCCAGAGTTTATTTCCCAGGATGTGTGTACATTGCAGATGAGGATATAGTTTAGATTCATGTCTTAGAAATAGATGCCTTCACATACTGATTACATGTAGGCTAGGCATTTTAAATGTAATATACATTTACTTGGTGTAAGTTAGCATGGCAGATCTTCACTTATCCTTCTGGCCAAGGCAATTTAGCAGGACATACAAGTGACTGCCTGCAAATTGAGACAGTTAAATAGTGCCCTCATTTCCCTGAACCGTATATAGGAGGTGCCTAGAATATTTCAAATATTGGTGAGAAAAAGACATAGAGGGCAGGAAAGGCATCAACCACACAGTGTTTGTGCAGACTGCACATGGCTGGAGTATGTAGGAAGTACATCTCTGTCAGCAGTTTATTTTGTCTCCACAGAAGCCTAAAAAGAAAAGAGGCAAGAGCTGCGCTCTGCTCTGCTCTCTATTACCTGCATGCATCTGAGTTTGCTTTATCAGAAATCACCCTTGCAGCCTGAGACCATGAGAGGAGGAGAGTTGTAACCAGATGGGCAGAAACTATTCAACACACATATGTAAGAACAGAGGAGTTTCTGGTTCATTTAGTCCGGACTTCATTTGAAGTGATGCATATTTTAACATTAAGCTCCAGCTATGGCCATCCTGAAGCTGCACTGATCTTTGTGTGCTGGTGGATAATGGAGCACATGCAGGTGAACAACCTCATTTCATAGCACACATCAGCCTTCACAGCTCCTTCATCTTGCAGTAAGAGCATAGTGTTTTAACTACCATTTTTGGCCTCTATAGAAGTGCAGATATTCTAGTACAGTTAGGGAGAAAAATATCCCTTGGTCTAATTTTTTGCAAATGATTTCTGTTCTCTTTTCTGATCACTGTAAACAGTTTTCTCTCTAAGATCGTATTCTTCCTTTCACTAATGCACTTATTGACTCATATCTATGGGAGCACGTTGTCTCCTGACTCCTTTTGCTGGCTCATTACATATATTTATTGCTGCATTTCTCTGAAGTAATTTCATTAAATTCTGTCTTATTATTATCCCAGAAATGTACTGTTAGTATGCAGCGCCCTTTCATGTTCATAGCAAATGCAAGATCATTCAGTCTCTATAGTTTTATTAATATCTTTCGATCATTTAAAAAAGAAAACCAGTTAGTTACTGTATGATTTTACCTCCTTCCATTAACAGCAAAATAAACCTAATTTCCTCCAGCTTTCTGCTTTACAGCTCAAACCTTTTTTGAGTGCTATTATGATTGCCCATGGGCAAAACAAGTTCAGTAGAATATCAGCTGTTGAATCTCCAAAGAAATATTCGTTTGAGGGAGTACTTTGCATCATTTTGTAGTTACTTAAGAGACATTTCTTTTCCCTTAGACTCATGAAAGGTGACCATTAACATTAGTAGTTTTAAAGTCCTACAAGTATGAGGCGTGAATGTGAACACTTCTGAGGGATTTGGAAAGTATTTCTGAGAGTCCAAAAGGCAGATTAAAAGAGAAATGATTAGAATATTACATTGGCTCAAAGCCACATTTGCAACCAAATCCAATCAACGTTAAAAATAGAAAATAGACTTCTGTAGTTCTGGTAATTATTACACTCCGAACAACATAATCACACAACTTCCCTCAACATGAAGATCCTTAAAGCTATTTAGGTGCCACAGTACACAAATTTTACTTGAACCATCCTGAGTACTTCTCTACCTATTGCCAACAGACTGGAGTCCTTTTGCATCGTTCAGAGACTGTTACTGGATGTCTCTCCCATGAAGAGGAAGAAGGGAATGTCAGAAACATCTGAGATAATTTTTAGGATTCAGGATCTCTGGTGAAGAAATTTTTAATTTGTGATTGCAGTGGAGGGCATCCTGCCAACAGGAGTGCATCTGTGGGAACACCATTACAGCTTTTATACTTTTTTGCCATAAACTTATCCCAGCCCTGTTTTCCCATTAACTGGATATCCCAGGTTCACAGTCTTACCAGATTTACATTCTTTAATTACATTCTGCGTCTTGTTAATTCATATTCTCCTTGTGCCAGCAAAGGTTTACATTTGTAAATTACATTCTGATTCTTACTCTATCTTGCCTTGCGCCAGCCAGTCACCATCCTGTTGCTTCCAATATGTCTCAGAACTCTTTGTATCTACATGGTGATTCTCTCTAAGGCCTCTTCCCTTTTGTCCAAGGGACGTTTCTTTTGATAAACAAAGAGCACTGGGGGGTGTCAGGTCTTCAGGATGCCTCTTCAGATAGACAAGTTCCAACTTTCCCTCACCTCCTTGGGTCTGTCTTGAGACAAAATATTACATCTATATTCATACTGGCTAAACATAAATTGTTACTAGCTATACCTTACATTCCTAATCAACTTACAATCTTTGCTTCTAATCTCTGTGATGCTAGATGGCCACAGAGACCATTAACTAAATTCTTATCTTGTTCCTCTGCAGAAACGTTATATTTCCACAGGAGCAAAGCAGAGGCAGGGTCTACCTAAATTTCAACCACCACATGGGCAGAATGATGTTTCATGTGTATCCAGGCCTGAAAAGTACCAGTTCAGTTAGATTACAGATGTTTGTTTTCCTCAGAAGAGCTGAGAATCTCAGGATGTTCTTGAAAGGTCTTATTTATATAAAGAGTCCTTATATACATAAAGAGTCCAAAGTTTGTCTAGACAGACAAGGAAAGAGGGCCAACTTCATTAAGGAATCCAGGAAATTTGGCTGGTTTGTTTCATGAGAAGAAGTGCAGCATAGAAGTACTGGAGCTTCTGCTAGAGAAAAGGTGGGAAAATGACAAAAATGTTTGTGGAGAATGGAAAAAGAAAATCTAAACAAACTGAAAATGTTTCCCATAGCTTTGAAACTGAGAAAGTCAACAAAGTATTGACATGCCAATGAGTTATGTCAAGCAGATATTACCTTAATTTATAGCACTGGGTGCATAGGGATTGCTTACCAAACATGCACACCAAAGAGAAAAACAACTACATATTTAAAGACATAGCACATGCATATTCATTACATTTCAAAGACATGAGTCCAAGAAATGATTTACATCTCTGGTGGTCACAGGATTAAAGCTAATAGTCATTTTTGCTGTAAATTTCCAGCCTTTAAAGAGGGGTAGTCCAAACTGGTTCTCGCTGATGTTACATTGAGCTGAAGCATGTGTTTTGCCATTTTATCTTCAAAACCAGGACATTTCTTCTACTTTCTTATCTTCACTTGACAACAAGTTTTGCGGCCTCTGCATTTTGTTCTTGAGCTGGCATTTATGCAAGCCTCCTGTCCTTCAGCTTATATCTGCTCAAGTTGTTCTCAGTGTAGTCTCATAACTCAGTATTAAAAATATATTTGCTCCATCTGCAATCCTAGCAAAACATTAAATCATCTTTGAAAACATTACATGGAGGAGAGGGAGAGGGAGGGAAGGCATTGTGTTGATGATAACTTTCTGACACAGGTGGTGGAGGAGATAATGAGGGCTGTGTTACTTTGGTTTTACTAACAGGGAAGGGCTGGTAGGAGATTTAAAGGTTGTGGGTAGCTTGGGATGCAGTGATCATGAGATGGTGGAGTTCAAGATCTTGTGTGGAAGAATCAAAGCAGTAAGTAGGAGTGTTACCCTGGACTTCAGGAGAGCCAACTTTGACCTCTTCAAAGACATACTTGGTGGTATCCCATGGGCTAGGAGCATTAGAAGGTAAGGGGGCCCATGAGAGCAGGTTGGCCCTTAAATTTCACTTCCGAGCTTAAGATCAGTGCATGTAAGGAAGTGGGGAATGTTGGCAAGAGGCCTGTGGGGATGAGCAAGAAACTTACAGATAAACTAAAAGGAAAGAAGAAGGTCCAAGAATAGTGGAAGAAGGGCCTGTTCACCTGGGAAGGACATAGGAATATTGTCAGGGCCTGTAGGGGTGCAATGAGGAAGGCTAAGGCCTTGTTGGAATTAAAACTTTTTTTAAGTATGTCAACAGTAAAAGGAAGACTAGGGAGCACATGAGACCTCTGCTAAATGGGGTGGGTGCCTTGGTAACAGGGAATGCTGAGAAGGTGGAGATTCTGAATGCCTTCATTGCTTCAGTCTTAATTGCTAAGACTACCCCTCAGGAATCCCAGACCCTGCAGGTAAGACAGAGTCTGGGAAGGGGAAGGCCTCCCCTTGTTCAAGGAGAATCAGACCAGAGAGCGTCTAGCCAAAATTAATGCACACAAATCCATGGGCCCCAATGGGATGCACCACTGAACCACTCTCTATCATCAACAAATGGGAGAGATGCCTGAAGACTGAAGGATAGCCACTGTCATTCCAGTCTTTATAAGGGCAATAAAGCAGATCTGAGTAACAGTAAGCTAGTCAGCTTCACCTCCATCCCTGGAAACGTGATGGAACAACTTGTTCTGGATAACTTCTCTAAGAGAAAAAGGTTATCAGACGTAGTCAACATGTATCCACCAAGTCATGCTTGACGAAAGTGGTAGCCTTCTATGATGTCATCATTGGCTGGGTAGACGGGCAGAGAGCGGTGCATGTTGCGTGCCTTGACTTCAACAAGGCATTTGACACTGTATTCCCCACCATCCTCATTATGAAACGTAGAAAGTGAGGCTAGATGAGTAGATGGTGAGGTGGATTGACAACTGGTTGACTGGCAGAGCTCAGAAGGTTGTTGTCAGTGGCAGAGTCTGGTTGGAGGTCTGTAACTAGTGGTGCTCCCCAGGAGTTGGCACTGGATCTGGTCTTGTTCAACATCTTCATCAACAACCTAGACAAAGGGATAGAGTTCAAATTTGCTGAGGATTCAAAGCTTGGAGGAGTGGCTGACATACCAGAAGGCTGTACTATCGTTCAACAAGATCTGGACAGATTAGAGAGCTGGGCAGAGAGGAACCTGATGAGATTTCACAAGAGCAAGTTCATAAGTAATCTTTAGGAAAGTAATCTACAACTCTACGGTGCAGGCTGCAGTATCAGTGCTATTAGTGAATCTTCGTCTGGATAAACAAGTTCACACAGAAAGATTCATAGAAATTGAAGAACATAAGCAATACCTCTAGTACCCTGTAGCAATCTATAAATCCCAAACCTGTTTTTATATGTGTGTGGTTTGTTTCCCCCCCCCCCCCCCCCCCCTCAGTATTCACCCTTCACCTTAAAGGCTATTGTCAAGTGCTTTGAAATTTTTTCTGTCTCCAGGTACTGTTAAAGCTGACTTCAGGATTACTGCTTTAAACTTTTCTTGATGGAAAATCTCTCATTTCCCCATCTCTTGACATTTCCACTACAGTCTCCATTGATGAAGTGAATAATGATCCTTAATTAACGGAAGTAACTTTACTGTACTGAGCAACATGGTTTTTTGACAGCTAAAGATTTCATGATCAGTTGTGTTTTCCACAGACCATTATTTAAAGCTGGATTTTCTGCGTAATAATGAAAGCATCTTAGAAGTTTTACTTCATGTGAAACATGATGCAATGAATAATATATATATACATGAGAAAGACGAATAAAAAATCTAAGCCAGTAGCTGAGGAAATTGACTAGGTAAGTAAAAAAAGTCAAAGATCTACTAAAGTGCAATTAGTCTCATTCAGAAGAAAGAAATTTGACCCAAGAGAAGTCAACAGGAAAATGGAAAATCATCAGTGACAGTATGCAGAAAAGAAGATAGAAGTGGGGATTTGGAGAATAATTGCAAGGGATATAACAAACCCAATGGAACTTTCCAGGTGTTACAGAAGCAGGATGTCAGAAGTGAGTTAGTTAACCCCAAGCCCAAGACAGGCTAACTAAAAGACAATAAAAATGTAAATAAAGAATTCTTAGAATTCTTAAGAATTCGACCCACCATGTCACAACAAAACTATACATTCACCACTCCAAAATCAGTAATTTCAAGTAAAGAAGATAGGCCAAGAATAGAGGCTGAAGATGAAAAGCATGGGAAAAGAAGCTGGAACAAACTGGCGAATTGAACAGCCACTCACTAGAACTAGCTGGTACTTATCCAAAAGCTCTGCAGGTGCTGAAGACAGAAAGGACTTAACAGCTATCAAAATATGCAATCTCTGGTTAAAGTCAGCAGCTACTCTGGAGATCTGCAGGGTAACAACTGTTCCAGCTATTAAAAAAAAAAAAAAGAAAGAAAGAAAAGGTAGGGAACTGGAGAATCACAGATCACAGAGTTTTATTTCAATATCAGTTAATCTGTAAAAATTTAATAAAAATAGTTTTTTAAGAATAGTCTTTTAAAACATCTCAGGGAACATGATAGGACCAATGTCTGATGGAACCCCATGTATTTTGTACAAGTACAATCATTGAGAAAAAAATGTTAACAGTGAGTGAGTCAGTCAATTAATCTTGCAGATGGCTGGAAATTATTTCATTTGGCAAGATGAGATAAGATCACAAGGTATTCGGTAGGGACCTAATAAAGATGTGTTAGTGAGAAGTATAACGTCTAAAAATTGGTACTGGCTGATATTCAGGAACAACAATTGGAAGCAATGGTTTCCTCCCCATGAATTTGCTAACCCAATTTGCTTTCAGAGCCAAGAAATCGGTGGTATTTTTTTATTTAATGGAAGTCTGCATATACTATCTCTGAAGTTTCTAAGTTCTTATGTATAAGGAATAAAATAATCATTAACCACTGGAGCCTACAGGGAAATTACATTTGTAGTAAGTCTCCATCCATCTTCAAGGATTGCAGACACAGGATCCAGGTCACTTAAAGGCCAATCAGCCTCTGTTCAGTCCCTGGGAAGATAATAGGGCAAAATGTTGTGGTCATCCCTCAAGGGCTGTCATTGAAGTTCACGCTGTTTAATGTCTTCATTACTAACCCCAATGGCAGGACAATATGCTTTCTCAGCAAGTCTGTGGACAACACTAGATTAGGAGGAACAACCAAGTTGGTACCTGAAGTTTCAGAGTAGGTGGATCCAGGCAGAGCCAAATTCATAACAAATGTGCAGCACAGTAGGGGAAAAAGGCTGTGGGCACAATTTGGAACATAGGAAATGCCAATTAGATACAAGGAAAATATTTTTATTGCAAGAGTAGTCAAACACTGGAATGTGTTCAGGCAGCTTTTGAGATCTCCAGCCTTGGAGTTGTTGAATATTTGATTAGAAACATTCCTGAGCAAATGTATACAATTAGACCCTCTTTCAGCAATGGATTGGGTTAGATGACATCAAGAGGTCTCCTTCAACTTAAATTATTCAATGATTCTATGATTCTAGTTGATTTCAACACTCTTCACCATTAGTAGTCAAGAACCTTCCTTTGAAGCATCCAACATCCAACTGTGTAAGAGATGGGACACCAATTGCTTTACACATCTTTAGATCCCAAAGCCTGTTCTAAATTAGTGAGTAGTAGCAGAGGCATGCTAGCAGTTTGTTTGCATGTCCCAGAAAGGCTGATGTGTGAGGTGCCTGTGGCTGAGCACGAACAAGCCCATGTGGAGTAGTGCACTGACTGTAAGGTAGCTTTAAAGCTTCCCTGAAAAGACAGTAAAGGCTTGGCCCTAAGGCATCTTCTGTCCAATCTAATATGGCTGTTTCGGTCTGTTTACCAGAAAAACTCTTTTCATGGGATTTTTAAACAAACAGCAAGGTATCTTGAAAAAAGGGAAAAGAAGTATAATGCACAAAGAATTGTGGTCATTCAGCATTTTGTCTGGACAGCATTTGATGGCCCTTTGGTGAATCCACATTTTTTTTATGATCTCTTAATTTGAAAAGGTATTCATCATACCATGGAAAATCACATATGCTTTCTCAAAAGCATTCATAGCATAGATTGAGCTTATTAACATAATTTTATATATATGTATATATATATATATATATGTACTTGTATAACACAACAGTGTTGGGGAAATGCTGGTTACTCTCAGTTTTCAGGAGCCTCTCAGGAGGCTCATGGAAGGCCCCAGCCACACACAGTGTGGGTGTCACCTGTACGCATGCCATGTGCTGTAACAGCCAGAACAGTAGCTAGCATGACAGGGCACTCAGGTTTTGCCAGCTTCAGGAGCAAAGGGCACTAATTCCAAGTGATCCTCCATGCAGACTGGTAAGCACTCCACTCCAAGCTAAGGCTGCAGCTCTGGCAGAGCGGTATGTGCCACTGACCCCAGTCGTGATCAGTGCTTTCACTCAAACAGAGCTTCTAAATCCACAGCCTGAGGCCAAACAGCCCCAAACTCCCTTACTAGTATATCCACTTGGAGGGGAAGCAAGCAGTAATGATGAATCATGAGACAATACTGAGAACAACTTGAGCAGATATAAGCTGAAGGACAGGAGGCTTGCATAAATGCCAGCTCAAGAACAAAATGCAGAGGACACAAAACTTGTTGTCAAGTGAAGATAAGAAAGTAGAAGAAATGTCCTGGTTTTTGAAGATAAAATGGCAAAACACATGCTTCAGCTCAATGTAACATCAGCAAGAACCAGTTTGGACTACCCCTCTTTAAAGGCTGGAAATTTACAGCAAAAATGACTATTAGCTTTAATCCTATGACCACCAGAGATGTAAATCATTTCTTGGAATTTCTGCCCATGTCCTTGAAATGTAATGAATATGCATGTGCTATGCCTTTAATTATGTAGTTGTATCTCTCTTTGGTGTGCATGATTGATGAGCAATCCCCATACATCCAGCAATGTAAATAAAGGGAATATCTGCTTGACATAACTCATTGGCATGTCAAGTTACTCTGTCTGTGTTCACGGCTTCAGTATCATAGAGATTCTCTGTCCTGTAGTTATCAAAGCTGAACACTCTATTCAGGCAGAGTGAAGGTATTACTATACTGCACTGCAAAACTGCATATTGCTCCAAGGTTAAATATGAATAGAATTTTCCATTTGAGCATCTTCAAAGCAATTCAAATGCTGTTTGTTTGGTTTTTTTTTTAGCAAGTTCAAGTATTGTTATAATATATAAGAGTTTCACAGGATAGTGTGTGTAGGATGCTCCACAATATGAACCATAATAGGTGTAGACACTTTCCAACAACCATGTTTTGTATGGAACTCCTGGACCGGTGTTACAATCAACAATCCTGACACTGAAAATCATCAGTAACATCATGTTGCAAAGGCCTTATGATAGGTTTCTTTTGTGACCATGTCTGACAGATATTAGATGGGTCCCTTGGTTCACTTCCCAGCTTATTAGGAAGTTAGATACACCACAGAGGAGTTACATGCAAATCATATTCAGTTTGATGTAAAGGGGTGAAATAAGAGGTCAAAAAGGTGCAGGGAGTTGTCAGTAAGCCAGGATGACTTGTGAAAAGTCAGAACTCAGGTGTGAAGTTTAACGGATCCAAGAACTGATATCACTCACCACCCACACCCACAACAACCCAAAACATAATACTACTGCAACCAAAATAATATAATATAACAATAATAATATAATATAACAATATAATGCAATCACGAGGTATATTCAGCATTCTAGCACAGTCAGTATGTCTGTCTGTCACAAAATGTAGTCAGCTGTTGGCTTTTCTGTGCTCAGTCAAGGGTCTTCTGTGAAATCAAACAAGACACTGACTTGCTCTTTTTTGGCTTTGTTAATATGGTTAAAAATGAGGGAACAATCCAATGACTGTTGATTTTATATTCTTTTTCCCAGGCATCCTTAGTGGACTGGTGATAATGCTGGCACTAGTGACACAACCACCAGCAAACTCAGGAATATCAAGAGGGACTACAAAATCCTCAGGTTGTCAAAGAGGGTGTGCAGCAAGCTTGCTATTCCGGACTTCAAAAGAGCAGGCTTTGAACTCTTCAGGGAACTGACTGGCAGGATGACATGGAATAAAGCCCTGGAGGAGGAGGGGCCCAAGAAAGTTGGTTGGTATTCAAGGATCATATCCTCCAAGTCCAGAAGCAGTGCATCCCAAGAAAAAGGAAGGCAAGCAAGAATGCCAAGCATCAGTGGATCAACAAGGAGCTCCTGGACTTATTTAAGCTCAGAATGAAAGTCTATTGGAAGTGGAACCAGGAGCAGGTTATCTGGGAGGACTACAAAGCAGTTCTCTGAGTGGCCAGGAATCAGGTCAAGAAAGCTAAAACCCAGACAGAATTAAATCTAGCCAGGGACATCAAAGGGAAAAGGAGAAGAAACTTTTCCCAGACTTCCCATTGCCTGAGAGGTAGGACACCGAAGGGGGAGACCCAGGGAATCTTATCAGTGTGTATCAGTACCTGAATGGAAGAAGCAATGGAGCACAGGAGATTCCTGTGAAATCCAGGCAGGACTTCTATGCTGTGTAGATGATAGAACACACACACAGGCTGCCCTGAGGCTGTGGACTCTCCTCTTTGGGGATTTTCAGGAGCTGCCTGGATTTGGGCCTGGCACCCTGTTCTGGTTGTCCCTGCTAGGGCAGAGTCTGGAGCATAATGGACCCAGAGGGCCCAGAAACCACGATGTGATTCTGTGATTCAAGTTTACTCTGCTTGATGGTGTCAAGGAATCAGGCTAATATGCTAGTTTCCCCAGCCTAATGTCCAAATTTCCAGTTTCTTCTCTGCTCCCAACCTTTTTTTAACTCTGTAATAGCATGTAGTATTTGTGGAAGGTATGATCCGATTCTTTCACAGCACATAGAAGCACCCCAATTATGAATTTTTTGATCATTATTATGTTGATAGTACACTTTCTGCACCCTTGTTTGAATAGGTACTCCAACCTATGAAATCTAGCTACTGCACTTCTGTGAAAAATCTTGTCTTCAAGCGGTTCACATTTTAACTGTTATCAGAACAAAACAAACCTCTGAGCAAGCTATAACCTATATCATCAAGAACTGAATTTGAGTTTTCCAGCACCAAGTGGAGCTGACGAGGTAGGATGAATTGCTCTACAGGATACCTTAGGCAAAGTACAAGCTTGGGTTATTAACTAATGTCCTAATATGAGACAGGAAGAACTGCAGAAAGAACATGCAAAGGTCTGTGAAGGGTTTTTACAGTGCATGTGCAATAAGCTACAGGGCTATCCTGAATATTAATGGGTCATGGGCTGACAAAACACTAAAGTATTGTTGCAACGGTAATTGCGTTGTCAATGTGATTTCGGGCAACTATGCAGGAGCTATCACCATGGTTCCTTTAATGCTACATTATAATTTGCTTTGAGGCTCTTTTTTAAGCATTATTGAAGGCAGTCATGGATGATAACTGATAGTTAACAAGTAATGAAGCAAAAAGTCATTTTACAGTCAGCCTCATCTGTCACCACAGCAAGTAGCACATATTGGGAGAGTATGTAGCTACTTGGGGATTCACATTTTCTCAGGTATGTGTACAATGCTAATCAATTTTTACTTAAAAAAAAAAAAATTGCTAAGAATGAGCATAGTCTTCATCTGGTGAAAATCAGTAACATTGCATCTCCTCATCATGTTTGCTTTTATTCTCTCTATTCCATACACAAAGTTCAAAGAGAAAAACCTACTGAAAAGGAGAAGAAAATTGATTTTTCTGCAGAGGACACTCTTTTGGTGTAGTTTCATCTAAATTATCCTTCCATTAAGGGGGAGGATTTTTATATATAGAATATGGTGAAGCGGGGATAAAGGCTCTTCAATGGTGTTCAGCATAACATGCACTTACAGCCATCTTTGAGGATAAGGGTGACCTGGCCTCACTCTCCCATCTCAGCGGATGCAAATTATTCAGCTTTATCTCCTTAGCTGTATCAGCTGTCCATGATAGAAAATGAGGAGTGAAAGGTAGAAAGAGAACACAACTTGCATTGTATTTGCCCATTGTCATTATCTGTGTGAGCTAAAACAGGACTTAAAAAATACGACATTTGACATTTTGGTCAATAATTAGTGAGCTTACCCTTCACAGAAGGAATTAATGTTTTTCTGTCAGGCATCTCACAAAGAATCATCCAAACGATTGTCATTGGAGGGAGAGGAGCATGTATTTGAGAAAACAGAGGCTCTCAGAGACTCCAGCTTGGTTTTGAAGATATTCCATGTTATTTTGCCCATTCTTTGGAAGGGAAAAATGTGACTCGTAGTTGGTGAAAACAAGGAATTCTGGTTGATAGAATCACTCATTAATATTCTGAATTCTGGAGAATATAAACTACACTGCTATGTCTTCCTATAAAAGTATGATCTACTTGCTAGTTATGGAAAAGCTGCAGTGCTGCTTCCAAAGAAGAGAGCAATTAATGGAGAAAGAAACTAACAAACTGGCCTCACAGCCACACCAAAAAGGTCAGCGTCTTCTGAAGGGGCAAGCAAAGCACTGCATTCACAGGCAGCACCGCAGTGTTCAAAGGGTTTGTTCAAAGTGCTGCAAGTTAATTAGCAGAACGTGGAAGTGCTGACAGATAACACTAAGCTTTATTAAATACTGGCTACGTGGACAAACCTAGGAGAGACACCATACGCTTGCTTTAATTGCTTTATGCTTCTACTGCATCTTGGTCACCCTGAGTACCAACAAACCACACAGATATAAGTAACCAGGCATAAGGCAGAGGACAGTGGGGGAGTCTCCTGCTCCTGGCAGGGTCTACACTAAAACAGAAAAGTCATTAGTGAGTGTATTTTTGTTTGCATCAGACAAGGTAACAATAAAACTAGGTCTTTCTGAGAGTTAGGGAATGAGACATATGAAATGCAACAAGCAGAGTTAACAGCATGTATCTTCCCTCTACCTTGGATAAAATGAACTGATCTTTGTTTCTTTTGACTAGTTTGAACATTGTATCTTTTTCTCTCTGAACAAATCATTCTATGTGATGTGAGTAATGCTTTGGGACTTCAGAGAAACCAACAGGATTTGGATAAAATTTGTAGTAGGTAGGTGGATGTGTGCTGAAGACTAATAAGAGTGGCAAGAGGATAAAAGTGTGTGAACTCAGAACAGCCATGGGATCAGGAAGAAGCCCTTCAATGCAGTGGTTTGTTAGGACTCTCAGGTCCATAAATACATTCCCAGGTCTATTTCCATAGCATACAGAAATGGCAATGAAGAGCATCATACCATTTCTCAGAAAGCAGAGGTACACTAGCTAGAGGCTTACTCAGAAGTATTTAGGGGTCAGCCGATCAATAAAGGCTGAAAACCATATTTAGCTAACAAGTGAAGCAAGAGTGCACAAGTACCTAGGATTCGTTACACATCCATGGTTGTAATTTTTAACTCATTGACTGCATTCTCATCGTGCTCAGCACTGGTGGAAAAATATCCCCTTACTAACATGCCACTCTGATTAGAAAAGGGAATTTTAGGAGGCATGTCATGCATTGTTTTCCAAAAAAAGAATTGTTTTTAAGTTAATAAACAAAATTCTATGGTAATTTGTCTTTACAAATCATATCAAACATTTGCTCAAAAATTCCTGCAAGGAAAAAGATCTCAAACATCAGAGAATTTGCCACTTCTCTAGCTGAGTTGCTACAGTGCCGCACTCATGATTAATTGCACACTAGTTTCAAGTTAAATTTGCCTAGTTTCTGCTTCCAGAGTAATGTTTTCCTTAGGCAACCCACCCTTTTCCAGAAACTACCGATTATTATTTCAGTAGCTGATGCAAAACACTCATGTAAGATGCTGAAAATGATGGGGATAAGGGGCGATCAACAGCATGCACTTGGAAGGGAAGCAACCTCTGATTTCAGGGTTGGCACACCAAACTGCAGCCTTAGCTACAAGACCTTCTCCGGACAATTACACTAAAACCATTTTGTGAATTGCAGTTCTAAGTTTTTGGTGCTCTGCCCAGCCTTGCTTTTACAGGTGAGCATCACTAAGGCACCTGCTCCAGCAGCTCCACATCATGTTGCACCAGGGGCCTCAGACCTGGATGCAGTAGGCCAGGTGGGGCTTCACAAAGGTAGAGCAGAAAGAGAAAATCCCCTCCTGCTCCCTGCTGGTCACGTGTCTTCTGATGCAGTGCAGGACACTGTTGATTTTCCAGGCTGCAAGAGCACACAGCTGGCTCATGTCCAGCTTTTCATCCATCAGGACCCCCTTCCCCTCAGAGCTGCTCTCAAAGAGTTCTTCTCCCAGGCTATACTCGTACCTGAGATTGCCCCAAACAGTGTTGCGAGGCCTTTGCGGCTCACATCAGTGTGGGAGCTCCAGATGTGGATTGTCTGGACCAAGCTAACTGCAGGCAGCTTTTTGTGTCAGCATTAGCAAGTTTGCTTTGGAGCCCAAATTTGGTCCTTTCCACAGCACAGCTCCCAGCAGGGATGTCTGTATTTCAGATACATCAAGGGCTGACCTGCAGTCAGACTATCAAAAAAAACCCTCTTCTCTTTTGATCGGGGGATGGGATTTTCACTCTGAGTCACAGTGAGCCTCTCCCTTGCCTTGTTACACTGTATTCATTATCCGACAATCTGCCCTCAGTAATACCCAGTGAAAGAGCACAGAGAGCTGCTTGCTTTAAGAGAATGAATCCATGTGTGAATTAATTTCAGCTGCCTATCAGTTGGAAAAGCTTGGCAGAAGATGATGGACATGGAGCTGTTTGAACCTCTTTCTTTTTTGATTCTCTTCTCTTTCCCACCACCAAAGAGCATTACATGGAAACAATGTTGAGCAATTGCTGCTCAGAGAGCAAAACACTGCTTTCCAGTCTCCAAGGCAATTAGTGCCTTGTGACACCAGCCATGCTGCATCATGTAAAGCACATGTCTTGCCCTCACTGCACCTGTTGCCCTGAGTGGGTACATATGAAACCCAGTTCCAGTTCAGGGAGTTGTCCTTGATATTTGCATGTGTGCTATCAGCACCTGGCAGATACTCCAGGGGGTTTTAGCAAGGGTTTTCTCCAGGTAAGAGCTGCCCTATGTTCATTATGAGTAGTTCTCCTGAGCTTTTTGTTCAAAAGGATCAGAAGTCTCTGGGCAGACAGCAGGTAATTTACCTGTTGATAACTCAGCAGATGCCACCATGTACTGCTATCTCCCTTCTCTCTCCTTCCACACCACACCATCTGTTTTGTATTCTGCCTCAGTGGTTCCTTTGGCTATGAGCACACAGACATAGAAGATCTTTAAAAGTGCCTGGAAATGTGTACTGAATTTGAAAGGAGGTTTCTACTTTTTATGTTGTCATCTTAATGATCAAGTCTATTTTCTCTTTCTCTTTCCCTCTCTCTTTTTTTTTTTTTTAACCACAAGGGGATAACCTTTCTGTTTGTTGTTTGTTTGTTTCTCTTTTTTTAGATTCAGAAATGTCCATTCTTATCTCTTCCTCATCCATTTAAACAATCTCAGTAGACTAATGCTTTGTAAGTCTGTGTTCATTAGAGATTATGTTTTATTAGATGACCTTCACATTGTCTCCAAGGTCATGGGTCAATGCAGTTTATATTTCCATCTCAGTTTCCATCTTATGAAAATGCCAAAAATGAAAATTATGAAAAAAATGAGGATACTATGGGGCAGCATGTCATGGTAACTGAATTTTTAGATACCAGGATGGGTTCTACTTCTATACAAAGCAGAGTGGATAAATAAAAAGTCTCAGAAAGGGGTATTCAGGACCTATGTTGCTGAACAATGAGATGTTTAATGTCATAACTTGGAAGTAAAGACAATAGAAATAAGTCTTGAGCCTCATGCGAGTGTGGGTGCAGGCACCTTGGCAATAAGCCCCTGATTAGCACAGTGAACACTCTTCTCCATTCCTCTCTCCAAATACCTGCTTAGCCAAGATTTGCCATAAGATCCCACTTGGGATAAAAGACCGCTGTGGTTCTATTACCAAGTCATTTGGTGAAATTAGCTGCTTATTCTCTGGTGAAATGAAGATCAGAAGGCAATATATTTAAAGGTCAGCATGATTTCCCATTAATCATTCTAAGTATAGTATGTAGATGTAAAAAAAAAAACTAAGCACCATCCTCTGTCTTCATTTTCTTGAATGCTAATCTTGTCTGCAGTGTGTCTTGTCTCTACTGCACTTTAAGAATGTCGCTGGGACCATATTTGAGGGGAAATCCCCTGCACTTTTAAATATAGATGTTACTGTCAGGTGATTGTGGTATTGTCCACTATAGATGCAGAGATATTACATAGTGTAGACACATGGAGCTTCATACACATATCATCCGGAGAACTGAATTTTAATAAAAAAATTCCTGTGCAAGACTGTTATTTTTTAAGAGTATAAATTAAATGTAACAAAATATCTTTCAAAGCCCACTCTTCCACAAACTCATGTAAATAAACTCTTTTAGACTGTGAATGCATGGGAGTGAGGGATGGGGAGGGAAACACAGAGAAAGAAGATTCCTAAATAGAATATAAGTAGACAGGTAGTTTGCATTGTTTCATGTTATTTTAAGGAACTACTCTGTTATGAAAAACAATGCAAGGCATATCAAATAGATAAATCATGCAGCCTCAATCGATTAGAAAGTGTTATGATGCAGTAAAAATTCATTACATACTGAAGAGCATATAGTTTTTATAGGCTTCTACATTAAAATGGAAGAAAATACAGTCACTGAATCTGTTATTTAAATGATTTTACTACAATACTCATCTCATTCTGATTTACAGTGTGATATTCCTTCAGATGTGATAATTGCTTGCAAATCTTTTAACACCATCACTTTCAGATTGCTGCTCCAAAATGCTTTTATTTACTTTATGATGTTACTTTAGTTAAAAGGACTTTTTAGAAAGGCTTTCTAAGTTTCATGAAAGCTACAATACCTTTAGAATTAATAAAAGTCCTCCTGGAAACAGCTGAATTCAACTGAAAAAGCTGGCTGTAAATGACTCTGGTTCTATCTCCGACTCACTTGAAGTTATTTTATGTGGGAGATTAACAGGAGACACCATGAAACTTGACCTAAACAAATTTCAGTGTAGTGTCTATACAGATGTCTTTGCTTAGGTCAACAATAATGAAAAATATATTGCTATTAAATAAATATTTTGTGATAAATACTTCAAAGTGGTTCAAGCTGAAGTTATTGTTTTTGCTATGGTGAATCTATAACAACTTTTGAAGGACAAACTATTTAGAAACAAAACTGAGACCTTTCTTCTGATAGCTCCTTTTCATCTTTTCCTCGTGGAAATCAGTAAAAAGTGACATTTCCCCTGGTTTCCATAAGTCATAGTAGAAGGTTTGAAGAAGTTTTCCTTGAAATTTCAGTCTTTCCCATACACTGAAACACAATGCTTGTCAGTGCATAGGTGTAACCAGGTTTATAAGATGTCCACTCAAAACCTGGTACCACTGAAGAGCAAAGAGAGCACGGCCTCCCATTATCTGACATAACATTCCCACTTTCTGATCACTGTATGAGCAGCGGTATAGTGAAAGAGATGCTTAATGAAGATGTTTGCAGTTTTCTGGAAATAGATACTTCCTTCCCCAGGAACAAATGATCCTAAGGCCATCTAAATCATTTTAAAACCCTTATTCTTAATTTCAACATGACATTTACCACTAGGCTTACTCCAGCAAAATGGGTAAGTATTGGATTAAAGTAGCGTGTTATTTACTTCATCACATTTGTGTAAAGCAAAACAAAACAAAAACAAATCATAACAAAACACGTCGGTAACATAACAAGACGTGGGTAACTCCACAATTAATTCCTCCTATTTATTTCCATGGAAACTACAACAGATACAAAGAGCACAATAACACTATTTCATAGAGCAAATTTTCAGCTACAAATTGCTATTTTTCAACATAGTCACCACGGTTAGCCAATTAATGCAGATGAGCAGGTGGAGATGCTTTTCATTTCGTAGTGTGACAGCTATGCAAGGCCATCTAGAACTAGGTTTGTCTTTCACATCACTGTCACCACTGCTGAAATGCACCTCTAACCGCCTCACTGTGCTCACATCCTCTCTTTGCTCTCTGTAAATATTCAGCAACCATTGACACATATCAATGGATGATTTTTTTTTCTGTGCAGAGGAATTCATTGACACACCTTTGCTTCATCCACACTTCCATGGCAAACACCATTTTGTCAGAGTGCCCCTCTGCTGCCATCTGTTGCACGACAACAAAATGTAATGGCATGTTGGTGGAAAGGTCCAACTGCTACTGAGGTTCGACCTCTGTCACCAACATCCATCTCTTTTTTATCTCATCATCAATCTCCATCTACTTTTGGAGCAGCTATCTTGTAAACAAATTTGCTCTTTCTGTTGAGATTCTCTCATTTACCATATCAAATGATTTGGAGTAATGTACATGCCTCTTTTGAGAAATGGTTTCTTCATGTTCCCCTCTAGCTTATACCTTCTGGCTAATTGTGACAATGACTACCAGTGGTAACAAGTTGACCAGAAGACAAGTTCACCTTGTGCTGATCATTTTCAAGCAGCACTGAGTCACTGGTATGTGACTCAACTCAGTGATTTTTCTGAAATGTAATTTCTTCCTGGGAAGCAGCTGAAAACAATTTTTATATTGTTCTTATTTTGTATCTCTTTGAAAATTCAGCACAGACAGCATGAGGAGTCAGGTTTTGCCTCCTTAGTACTTCTGGCTAGTATTTGGTATGTTGACAATCAGGTTAAGAAATTGATGTGACAGGCAAATTGTGAGCCAATCTCTCAAGAGTTCTTCATTCTTAATTAAAAGCCAGGACTGCTGTAAAAACTTGCCGTAGTTATAAGTGTTCATGAGTACATGTGTGTGCATCAGTTACATACTCTTCTCATCTTAGCTAAAGTCTATTTTGCAGCTGTCCTGAATGCTGACTTACAAGAGCACTAGTGAAAAGTATGAAAGATTTCAGCTTCTGTGAATTTAAGCGGTGTGATATTTTAAATGATCTGGGATTCACATAAAGTTATGTACATAGTTTATTGGAAAAAAATAATCGTGCTCATATTTTATAATCATTGCACATTTGTTATCAAATAAATGAGTTTCCTACCCCTCAAGCTGCCTGTCTTCCTTCTACTATGTAATCTGTCTTGTTTTCAATATACTTATTTCTTCTCATCACTGACAACTAAAGCCTCTGGCTTTTCCTCAATTGCTTTCCTAATGGAATTTTTAAAAATTAGTTTATACCTTTCTGTTCTAATTTTTCTTCACTCCTCTGGTGTGTGTTTCTATTCATTCAGCTCTGAACAGTTCAGTGATCATACCCATGTGTTAAAGTAGAAAATACAGTCTTAGAAAAGATTTTTTAAACTTCCCAGTTGTATTCCCATTGCAGGTATGAAATAATTCTTGAGTAATAACATAATAATTGTTCCAAATAGTGCTTAAGTTTCATTGGTAAGTAGTAAAATATGTAAATAAAGATGTTCATAACCAGAACAATCTCACCTGGAAGAACACTCATGAAGAGAAATGATTTTATTATCCATATAATTTTCAGATTTAGGAGCATACTAGTTCTGTGCTGACCCCCAAATATTAGTGACATGAAGACTAGCCTTCATGTGAAAAATATATATATATATTTGCAGTCTAGTCATGCCATTCAAAGAATTAATGAGAAATAACACAACAGTGGTACGATTTGGGGAATTTGTATGCTACAATGATACGTAGAAAATGTTTTGAAAGCAGTGATGGAAAGTTATTCTAAGGGAAAAATGTAGATATATAAAAACAAAGATGCACAATATTTTGAAGAAATGCAAAAGAAGAAAATAACTATTAGGACAGAAATACTATGCCTCTTATTTCCAAGTGCTGCTCTGAAATTAATGCCTCCTATTTTATCATGTTGGCCCACACGATCAGAGGAGGATGCTGATGGTATGGCAGTAGAGGTTGAACCTTCCCACCAATATCCATGTTGTTGCTGTGTGACAGATGTCAGCAGAGGGGCACTCTGACACAATGGTGTCTGACACAAAAGTATGGATGAAACAAAGGTGTGTCATTGAATTACTCCATGAGGAAAAGATGGCACTTAGTAACACTCTTCAACACATTCTGAACATTTCTGGAGACTGAAGAGTGGATGTGAGCACAGTGAGGCAATGGGTGATGCATTTCAGCAGTGGCAACAGAGACGTGAAAGATAAGCCATGTTCTGGAGGGCCATGTATGACTGTCACACTATGAAATGAAGAGCACCTCCATCAGCTCATCTGCATGAACTGGCTAACAGTGGTGACTATGTTGAAAAATAACATTGTGAATCTGAGAATATGCTCTACGAAATAGTGTTATTGTGCTCTTTGTATCTGTTGTAGTTTCCATGGAAATAAACAGAATGCATTAATTTTGAAGTGATCCACATAACTTCAGAGAGTAAGTTTCAAAGGTCTCAGAAATTTGGTTTTGGATCTCTCTTTCATTATTTCAGGAAACATTTTTATAAAACAGTGGGATATGATAAAGACATTTTCTCTTTATCTGTAAAGAGAAAAAATCATTCTTCTTTGACATTCAGAATATTCTTTGTAATCTACTGTCCACAAATAATGTGGTTTAATCACTGTATTACTTTTCCATAATATAGTTACCTTGTGACCACCTTTGGTATAGTGAAGCTTGGTTGATGCTTCCCTTCAGTAGGTAAAATTGTTAATTTACTCATACTGCTATAGAGCAATAGCTTTTATATTCAATTTCCTTCAATATCTCGTGTTAAATACTATCACTTGGTCTACCAAGGAAGAAAGGTTACACCTGATTCCTCGGAGCTTGCGGAGGATGAGTTAAAAGTGATAAATCAGGGGGTTCACCATAAAGACTTAAGTCTAAGCTTCCTTATCTCAGCAACGTACTGCTCACTTGCCATAGGCTCTGGCACAGAGAACACAAGTTTATAAATCTATCTATCTGTATATATATACGAGAAGTTTCTCCATAGTGGTCAGGGGGAAGGAGAAGCAGGAGGGTCAACAAAAAGGCAGAGAAGGGAATTTTACATATATATACATAACAGAATCATAGAATGGCTTAGGTTAGAAGGACTTTACAGACTATCCAGTTCTATCCCACTGCCATGGGCTGAATGCCATCCACTGTATCAGGCTGCCTGGGGCCCTATCCAACCTGGCCTTGAGCACCTCCAGGTATGAAGCATCCACAGTTTCTCTGTGCATGTGTTTTTAATTCATCAGAAACCAGCAAAGAAAAATTTTGCACATACCTGAGAGTTCATCTACCTAGAATTGCATTCAGAAATCAGCAACTGGTTCACATAATTAGATGGAGGAGATCTTTCTGCTGGAGGATAAGCATTTGACAAGTTATTCCAGCTTCCATTTCCAATCTGGATCACTAACTTCATCCCCTCTGGTGTAGGAAACACAAGGTGTGCTCCCAGACTCCTGTCCTAACACTTGTTTTGTCTGGTCAGGGTAGCTTCCAAGGCTGGCAACACTTAGTTTTGGCCAGGGCACACTGTCAGAACAAATGCAAAATGTTTTATCAGGTTATGAAAACGATGGTTGTCAGTGGGAGATATGATTATGGTGCATAGCACAACGCAATATGTACAGGCAGAGTTTTTCATGGATGAAGGAGATCATTTATATTGCAATCTTTGGCTGAATGATTTGGGAGATGGAATTCAGTGATGGGTGAATAAGGCACGTTTATATAAGAATGGACTCCCATGCCCTACATATCCCTCTTGATGGTGCTGTTCAGTAAGTACACAGACGATGGTCGGGTTTTAAAAGGAAGGGAGAGAGGATTGTGTGGTAGCCTTGAAATAGCCAAGAACTAACCTTGCTGCTGTAAAATGAGAGGAGCAAACCCCCATGTTTGAAAAGAGGGATAGAAACCTTTGAATCTGCATGGAACAAACAGGTTTCTACTTCAGCTAGCATGATCCAAAATGGGAGCAAGAAGCGTTTAAATTGCCTCTTAGGCTATGTTAAGGTACTGCAGCTGTTACAATTAAAAACAAACAAACAAAACCCACACAATTGCTTGTGATTCAATTTAATCTAGTTTCTGTGAGACTCTTTAAGTCTGTGCCCCAGGGAATGAGGTAACTGTTCAGACACACACAAAAAAGACAAACAACTGAGGAATTCTACCCCAAAAGAGGGTCAGAGGAAGGGGCCCTCCCTTAAGGTACAGGAGAGTGGCAGGAAACACAATATTACCAAGTATCATCACATAGGTCTCCTCTCTGATCAGGAAACTGCTGGGAGGGAATCTCTCCTCTTATAAGCTGGATCCCAACTAGTTTACCAATGACAGTTTACTTTGATTAGTATTTTTTTCATTAAAACATTAACTTATAAGCAAAATCCAAATGTTTCCTGATGAAAAGACATTCTAGCAAAACACTTCACCAAGTTTGCATACTGCACACTTCCTGTTTGAAATATAACTCCTTTTTGGAGCCAAATCCTTTAGCAAAAGCAATCCAGCTTCCTCTTTTTGATGTACATTGAACAATGTAGAAACTGAAAAAGAATCAACCATTAGTAATTCCATCTCCTAGCTTCATCTTTCAGTATAATAAGCCTTTTAATCCCCTCCCTTCATTTGGTGTTCATACTGATTACATCACTTGATTATGCATCTTTACTGCATCACATCACTCCTCCACAAATCACTGGTTATTTTTGTACTGTTTGGATCTCTGGACAAGCCCAGTTCAGCCAATGGACGTGATTGAGCTTGAGGATATACAAATTCGCTCTAGATATCCCACCAGTATGCCCAGAGAGGCAGAGAGGAAGAGGAAAAGGTGATGCAAGATGAAAGAAACATGTGTTTTCACTTTGTAGCTGAAGTTAGTTGTAAATTGTTTTGTGAACTTTTACAGAGAACTCAATCTAGTCAGAATATTTTTATCACCAAAATTCCAAACAATTCGTTCCATTGGTAACAGCAAAAGGGCAAAAGGGATTATAACTGGCATCATTTCAGGGGTTATTGGAGCACTGCATTTTTCTTGTTATCTGCTCCTTGCAGGAGAAACATAAGTTTGTGATATCTGGAGGGGACTTTTTTCCCTAGGTCAATACGCAGTATCACTAACCCTCCACCCCAGTCCTTTGTAGACAGGAAGGAAATGGCCTCTAGCTCCTACCAGGAGGGCATCTTTATTTTTATTCACTGCTCACACAATGAATTCCACCTTTATTAGCTTCATGCTGATCCTTTTTGCCTTCTCCTTTGCTTTCCTCTCAACACAGGAAGTCTTCACAGGAAAGAAAAAGTGAGGATTCATTTGCCAAAACTGAAAGGCAAACTTTGTTAGAGAAAAAATATTGCTTACAGAACTGCTTTTGTGCAAATCTGAAATTCTTGCCTAGGTATTTTAGTACTGCTCCCCCTCCCCCATTTTTCCTTAAGCACTAGCTGTGAAATTGTGAGGGTTTGTAAAACGGCTCCGAACCTCCAGGTGGCAGCCTGAGCCCCCTGTACCTTCCCTTCCTCCTTTCCCACTGCACAGCCCTGTGCACTTGTTTCAAATCTCTGTACAAAGCTTGGTGCCTGGGATAGTTAATTAAATGGAGGAGGAGGACTAGAAGGAACACATCCGGCATTCTGTGGGGATCAGTGGCTGCTCTCTTGGTCACGTCTATAAATTCCTGCCTTCTGCCTCCCTCAGTCCTCAACGTCAACTGCATCCTTTGTTCCCAGAGGCAAAATAAAGCTATATATATATAATGTGCAACCTGAACTACAGAAGGTACATTCTTGTCAAAGGCGTGAACTGCTAAACCTGAGAGCCCTGAACATTTTTCTCTTTCATTGCACCAGACATGTTTTCATCTTAGAAAGTCTCTCAATTTTTTTCCCTGGCCGTGAAGGGACTTGGGAGTTGGAAGCAGACAGACGTGTAGAGGCTGCACATTTTACATCACATTTTTCCATCTTTTTTCATTCCAAAGAAAAGGACATGTATTATTATTCTTTAGCAGATATCACCTAAGACATTTTTTTCTCAGTAGTTCAAGGAAATTCATTTAAGTTTCAGTAAATCTCCATGCAAATATTATTCTTTCATGATGAAAGTGGTCACAATGGACTTAGTTAAGTCACTTTCAAAATGTATTTTACTAAAATAAATTAATTCTACTTTCAGTCTGCCAGCACCGTAGGCAACACAGGGTATCCAAGCTAACTTGAGTGCTGGAGGATGTGTAATCATATCATATGGTGTTCTGCCCCAGAGGCAGCTTCACGGAGAAACAGTGTCCCTTAGCACAGACAAAAGACTGTAGGAGTGTAGCAATATAGCTTCTGATTTATGAGCCTAGCTGAAGCACTCCATGTGGCATTACTTTGAAGAGAGAGATGTACCCTCTTTATTTAAGAAAAAGTCTCAATTGGTATTTAATGAAGTTTAGCTCTGCAGTCCTCAAGCTCTGAAGATTTGCTTCATTGCAGTAATTGCTTCATTTCCATAGTGGGGAATGAGGGCATCACCCCAGTATGAGACGGGCTGATTACACTCAGCCAACTTAAATTTCAATTTAATTTTACAATTACTATTAATTTGACTCAACTTTCCTAAGTTTTCTATGAGCCCACTATATATATATATATATATATATATATATATATATATACATATATATTGATTTGGTGTTCAAAGGAAACAACTTTGTTTTAGGCAAAGTAGTCAATACTGCCAACATACTGATCTTCGTACAGAGTGTGAATGAATCACAGAAAGGAATGAATAGGACAACTCTGTGGGGACACAGCACAAGGATGCAATAGAAAGTAACCTACCTTGATGAAAAATTAATGAGAACTAATCTTTTGTTCCCACTTACATCAATAGTATCATGATATGGCAGTAACAAAACCATTCTGTCAGCCACTGCTAGCATGTGAATGTGGTTAGGCTGCTTGACATCTCTAGCTGGCGATAGTTAAAAGGCAGACCTTTTGTTGACACTTCGTTCTGAACTGGAAAACATTCTCTTTTTAGAAATGTGACATTAGAAGGATATAGAAATTAATTCTGAGAAAGTGTTTACTTTTGAAACAAACTTGAACATAGAAGTGCAAAGCTGAAGACCTCAGGTGGCTACATAGGAAGGAAATTAGAGAAGGTTGAAAGCTTCCAGAAATCTCAGTGCTTCTAGACTGCCTACTTCTTCACAGAACTTCTTACAAAACCTTGTTTTTCTACTGCCTAAACAGAAAACTTTTCACTTTTACAGCAATCTTACTGCATTTGTTACAAACCTCTAAAAACTCACTAAAAAGATGACTAATATATCTATGGAGCAATAAGTTTTAGAGATAAATTAAGACAGGGATTGTACATTACATAACACCATGTGTTTTATGTCCTAATAGGCTTTTAGGAACCTATCTCTAATGTGTTTCACCAGGATTAGATAATTCCCTGTATTATTTCATCCAGTTATTTGACTAACTCTCATAAGAATAAAATGATGGGAGCATGTTCACATAACATAGTACTGCAAGAATGGACAGTATATGAGAGGTCTTAAACTGAGAAGCCCAAATAGATTTTGCTAGGAACAGAACGTTGCGACGCTTTGGTTTGAATAGTAAATAATGTGACCTCTTAGTGTAGTTCAGGAATGAACTAAAATATTGTCTTGTTTAAATCAAGGATCCTGCCAGGTGTTTTGTCAGGAAGAGGATGTACTCTTAATTACTAAGTTTTTTGGAGGCTACTTTCAGTATTAAAAATTTAATATTTTACATCTGTCCAGGCAAATTTCAATCAGACCATACTAAAACTGTATATCCAATATGTACAGATGAACTACAGGCCAGTCAGCCTCACATCTGTTCCTGGGAAGATCGCGGACCAGATCCTCTTTGAAAAGATGTTAAGGCACATGCAAAATGAGGAGGTGATCTGTGACTAACAGTGTAGCTTCACCCAATCTGGTTGCTTTCTATGATGGAATGACAACTTTGGTGAACAAAGGAGAGGCAACTGATACCATCTACCTGGATTTGTGCAAGGCCTTTGACATGGTCTTGCTACACATCCTTTTCTCTAAGGAGATATACAGATTTGAAGGCTGGATTGTTTGGCGGATAAAGAATTGGTTTGATGGTCATAGCGAGAGTGTTGTTGTCAATGGATGTATGTCCAGGCTGAGGTTAGTCACGAGTGGTGCTCCCCAGGAGTCCATCTTGGGATCAGTACTCTTAAGCATCTTTATTAGTGACACAGATGATGGGACTGAGTGCACTCAATTGCAAGTTTGCTGATGACACCACTGAAGGGAGGGTTTCCATCCAAAATGACCTGGTCGTGCCCACATGAACCTCATGAGGCGTAGCAAGGGCAAGTGCTGGATGTTGCACTCGGGTTGAGGCAATACCAGGTACGAATACAGGCTGAGAGAATAACTGTTTGAGAACAGTCCTGAGGAGAAGGACATGGGGGCCCTGATGGCTGGATGTGAGCTATCAGTGTACTCTTGAAGCCCAGAAGGCCAACAGTATCCTGGGCTACATCAAAAAGAGGGATGGCAGCAGGGATCTCTTCTGAAGTACTGTGTCCAGACCTGGGGCCCCCAGTACAGGAGGAATGCAGAGCTGTTGGAGTGGGTCCAGAAGAGGTCCACTATGATGATCAGAGGGCTGCATTATCTCAGAAAAAAGGCTGAGGAATTTGAGCCTGTTTTGCTTGGAGAAGGCTCCAGGAAGACCTCATTGTGGCCTTTCAGTACTTGAAAGGAGCTTATGAGCAGGAGGATAAACAACTTTTTACATGGTCTAATCATGATAGAACAAGCAGGAATGGCTTTAAACAAAAAAATGGGAAGTTTAGATTAGATGTTAGCAAAAAAAAATCTTTATATAGAGGGTGGTGAGGCACTGGAACAGGTTGCCCAGAGAAATTATGGATGCCCCATCCATGGAAACACTCAAGGCCAGGTTGGATGGGGCCATGGGCAGCCTGAGCTGGTGGGTGGCAGCCCTGCCCATGGCAGCGGTAGAGGTTAGGTGGGCTGTAATGTCTCTTCCAACCCAAGCCATTCTATGATTCTACATAAACATATATTACTTCTAGACATTACAATGTATTTGAAAGACAATATTTCAATGACAGCTTATCTCCACACTCTAAGAATAAAATATTCTATGATTTGTTTTAGTGGTATTTACCTGCAGAGTACCAAATTTAACAGCACTGAGTACATGAGCTGATAAGCGTAGTGAGAAATCAGCTCTAATTGAGAGACAGAATGACTTCAGAAAGTCATTTGGAAGAAACATGCTATCAAACCTATCACATACACAACTCTTATCAGATTATTTTCTACTTCATTCATCTTAAAGTATAGGAAAAGTCTGAGAAGGGGAACAAACAGAGGCAGAAAAAAAAAAGTGAAGACAAGTAAATAAAGATATTTCATCATTTGTAAGGGGCATGTCTTGGAAAATTCAAAGACAGAAGAAAGCAAAACTGAAATCTCCTACGTACTTTCTCAGTTGCAAAGGTAGATAAAGAAAAGAGAAAATTGAATCCAAGGAAATTAAAACAAAAACAAAAACAACCAGCTGTTCCCACTGTGATGGAAATGGATTTTGAGGCATAAAACATAAGTAACTGTACTTAACTGGACATCTGATGCAGTTTATGCAGGTAATGGTAGTTTGTCATAATTACTTAACTAACTCCAATGAGGGGAAGCTCATTTAGGAATGATGGGGGCAGGAAACAGCTCATTCCCATCAAACTAAAGTGGATGAGCTACAGTCAAGGCAAAATACAGCTTTGCTGTCCTGGATATTCAGTGGCTCACAAACTAGAACTGTGACTCAATATATATGTTACATTTATTTTTATTATCCTTCCAGGCTGAGGTTACAATGTCAGCTGTTTTACAGCAGTACAGCAATGTGGGCAAATGCATAGGGCAGCAGATCCACTAGTTGGAGTGACCAACTAGTAGAAATGCAAGGAGTGTTGCTCCAGAAAAACCCCAAACCAAAAGCCCCAAAGGAAGCTCCAAGGCATTTGGCTTCTCTGTGTCGGTGCTGAGAGCATTTCACAGTGTTTGTGGGTTGCTGGATTAGATGAAAACCACTCCTCACACCTGCAGTTCAGTGTAGCTCTGCAGCGTGAATATTATATCAGATGCAATTCTTCAAGCTTATGCAGTATTAACACACTGTTTTGTATTTTCTAAATGAAACAATCTTAGAGCTTATCTACCCAGCTAATACGCTATTAAATGGTGGCACTAATAAATTTCCCTGCTTTCACTCCTGGAATTGGCATTATCCATAAATTGTACAATAGCTTCAGCACAGCTGTTCTGGGTGCATGTGTGCGTGCCAAGGTGCACAGAGATGTCCCTTGGCAGAGCGGGGCCCAGGAGATGGCACTCTTTCATAGCTCTTGTGCACACCTGGTACCTGCTGCAGCTGCTCGTACAACAGTCACAGTAAATAACTTTCCTTCAGAAGTGATAATTTTCTGGTAAAATGATCAGCAAATGGAATTCTCTGAGTTCAGAAGTCTTAGTGGAAAAATACTAGAGGAGGCTGAAGCTTTACCTTCTGATGCCAGTATGTGAAAACTTTTTCCAGCCTGGCTGAATCAATTCCTTTGCTAACAAGTGGTGTAGAAATAGCTTTTTTCTCTATTGGCAAATAATTTCTTCAGCTGCTAGTTTCAGTTCAGTGCCCAAGGTTGGCTGTTGCAAAAATATTCTTGCAGATAAAAGCAAATGTAATCCTTGGACTGCCACATAAGGCGCACAGAGAGCGATAACGGTTAAGTAAAAGTTTATGTTGTCTGATTCCCCAGTGCACCATTACCCAGGGCTTAGTGGGATTTAACCAGCTAATCCCCATGTTGGTTGTGTTATCGGGCCATTACAGGGAGTGCATTCAGGTAGGGTTGTCACAGCAGAAGATAAGGCACTCAGAGAGTGCACGAGCCAAGCTCCTGCCCACAGGTAAACACTGCATTTGGGGACTTGGGGAAAAGTGCTTTTGGCAATGAATAAGACAGAAAAGAAAAAAGGAAAACCGGGGGTGTGCTAGCCTTGAGAGTCCTCACCAGCACTCCCCAAGGACCATGCAAACACTTGTAATATCCCCAGGGCAGTGCCAGCAGCAGCACACAGGTCTGCAGTCATCTGCCCTTCTTTGGGGGCTGAGCACTGCAAATCTGCCTTGAAAGCCTAGCTTTTGCTATTATCCCACTGGCAGAAGGCAGGATAGTGCCAAGACTCAAGAGGGAAGATGGGGGTGGGCCTCTTAAATCACCCTGCCAGGAATTTTCCTCCCAGACTCAATCAACAATATATGCCAAAGTACTAAGAGCTTTCAGAACCACCTGGGAGGCTCCATCTGAGTTCACCATCCAGGAATGTGTCCTCCCCTCACCGTGATCCCCTAAGACACCTTATTCAGCTTTTCCGAGAAAGTCTTTCCAGGTAAGCAAGAGCAGAAGGCAAGCATTACAGAAGAAAAGAGGAGGAAAAGAAAAAAAAGAAAAAAGAAAAGGAAATAAAACCAAAACAACAAAACAAACAAAATCCAGTTTGTTTCAAGTTGGAAACAAACATAAATTCCACTTTGCTAATTGCAGATCCTGGGTTCATTCTGTATCTGTTACTTCATTAGATCACAGTTTTTCCAATGGAAGGGGAAATATTCCATTGGGATACAAGTCTTTCCTTTGGGGCAGTTTCCTGTCCTTCAGACTTGTATCCTATTAAATGATATAGAAGTGTTAGTTAAAGTATTCTCTCTTTAGCCTCTGAAACTATTAAAAACATCCATTAAAGATGGAAGTTGGACCTATTCTTTGCCTCTACTTGCTCTTAACACAGTCATATGCAACGTCTGCTTCTGCTGAATCCTGTCATCAGAGTATGGTGATAACATACATCTTAAGAGCTGAGTGATGGAATACTGACAAACTATTTAATTTTTTTTTTTACTGTTAATAAACTCCTCTTTTAATGTATATTTCAGAAGAAAACAGAAAATGAGGCAATCCTTGAAGACAGATGCTGAATCCATGGCTTATTTGGTTTGATTTTTCTTATTCAGCAGCAGAGTTGTAAGCCACTAGAAGTATGCTTGCAGGACAATTGAACCTCATTACAGCAGACATTGCATGTGATACTACATTAAGAGTGCTTTCTTAGGCTTTGCCAATCTTTTTCCAAAGCCACAGGGACCAAAATGGTATAATTGCTCCTGAATTTGTGAGTTTTAATAAAGAAAAGTTAATTGCCTTTTGCTGTTATTTTCCAGGATTTTCCATTGGGCTGATGTTATTCTCAGCCTTGTTGACTGCACATTTAGGAATCCGATATTTAAACACTGTCAGAAAAAGGCAGGGACTATAGCATCATCTCTCATCCCATTATTGTCCATCTCTAAGGAGAGTCTGACCCGGTCTTTCTCAAGCTTTCCCATCAGGATGCTTCAAGATCTCCCCTGAGCCTTTGCTTCTTAAGTCTGTGCAGACCCAGCCTTCTCAGCTTCTTTTTCTGTGTCCATAAACCACACAAACCTCGTGAAAAATTCAATTAACAGTTCCTTGCCTCTGTGCCCACTGACTTTCTCATCTCTATTCCTGATTTACTCCACAGTATTTCTTATGAAGCACCTTGCCTTGATAATCACAGGCTGCAAAATAATACCCTTTAAAAGGTAGCTGTGCAATTTGAGCAGGAACAAATGCATCTTCGGAATGGCAATATAATGGCAGTAGTAATACCATCTGGGAATCTAACTTTCTGTGGTTAAACTCTTAAAAGTTTAGTGGAAATCACTGCAACTTTGGTATTATTTCTGCTAAAAAAGTGTCTAACTTAAAAACAAACAAATAAATAACAAGAACCATATCAATTAAACATGTAAGTACTAATCTGAGTCCCTTGGATAACTTTTACTAAAATAAACATTTCAGTTGCATAAATTTAACGAACCACCACTAACTAGAATATCTCTCTAATTAACTTGGTGTCTTTCATATAACAAGGCAAGTTTTGGAGTTGTTTGCTTATATCCCTACATCAATTATGCTTACAAATTTGAGATTGCATAAGGTTGTTCATGTCAGTCAGAAAATAAAAAAGATATAAAAAGAAAAATGATATTAAAGTTCACTTTAATTTTAAACCTTGTTGTTGTTTCAGAAATAATACGTGGCCATTGTGGGGATTAAAGATTTAAAATAAAAATGAAAGGAATTCAAACCAAGTTTGAAATTCACACTGCCCAAAGAGCTTCCAGGCAGGAAGACATGAAGGGACTGGAGACTGCAGAGAATCATTGTAGGTTTTGGCTAGTAAAATGCAAGAGGAGGTGAAAGGTGTTCCCTTTCTCAGAAGGATAACTGGGCATAAGAGACAAGGCTGGACTCTTCTCAGCAGTGCGTGGTGATAGGACAAGGGGAAATGGCTACAAACTGATGCACAGGAAGTTCTGCACAAATGTGTGTGTGAACCTCTTCCCAGTGCAGTGATGGAGCACTGGCACAGCTGCACAGAGAGGTGGTGGAGTCTCCTTCTCTGAAGACGTTCAAGACCCGCCTACCTGTGCAACCTGGAGCTGCTTTGGCAGGGGGGTTGGACTCGATAGACTCTAGAGGTCCCTCCCAACCTCTACAACTCTGTAATACTGTGATTAATTTCCCTCTGCAGTCTTTCTTTGCACCTCAAACAGATGAGTAACAGAGAAGCAGTTTTAGGAAAACTTTCCATAGGCAGATTGGTGTTGACTTTCCAGTACCGAGGGGTTTTGGCAGTGTACAAAGAGCTTGAGTCAGAGAAGCAGCCTTAGCACTTTAACACACATTTGATCTTTCCTCAAATCTCTCATGGCCCTTTCTTCTACAACAGGGGTGGGTTGGGCAGCTTTCTAACTGACCCAGTGCTACAACTGTTGTGCAGGTGTGTAGAAGTCTGCAGCTTCTGAATGCTTCACTAAATTTAAGCGGAAGACAAATCTGCTTGTAGCAGTAATCTTGGGACACCTCTTGGAGACCTCCAGCTTTAAGGCTGAGACTTAAAACATGGCCTACCCCTTATCTGGAACAGAGTTGGCCTTCTGCTGCTGACTATGCTTCTGGAATAAACCTGACCCACCTCTAAGATGTTCCTTATGTTTGGAGGTTTATTTGAAGAAGAAGGCAACACAACTAGCATAAAGATATGGATCCTTTCCTTCACTGATTTAACTTGCATGATAAGAGCTTTCTATTAAAAGAAATGGCTGTTAGCATTGCTAGTGTTCCTCAGCACCTCATTCAGTTCCCTGGCAAGGCATTACCATTTTCAGCTGAACAACATGATGCTGTGATCTTGGAATTACACAAGTTTAATTCCCTCAAAGACATTTAGTCATCTAAACAGAAACTCATCAAAATATTGTTGATTATTTGAGCCCTAGTTTAAACATAATTAATAATCTCTTGAAACAACGTGTCCTTCCTTTGATATCCCCTCTTTCAAAGTGTTTAACTGATGCTGTGTCAGCCATGGGTCTCTTAATTATGAAAGCTGGGAAGATTAACATACTCTTTCCCCACTAGATCACACAGCTGGGCCCTTCCACAGCAGCAAGAAACCAGGAATGAAGGCACACTAATAAAAATTCCTACCTGCACTTCTTGAATATTTCATGCATCACAGCTAGATGAAGTCTATTTCCATACAATCACCGAGTCCTTTTCAAGCTTCTTTTCAAAATCATTGCAACCAATTCTTTTGCAAATCAAAGTCTGCCTATGGAAAGTCTTCCTGAAACTGCTCATCCATTACCCAAACAATTTTAGAGGCCTACATTTGTAATAATCCTCCAAATTCACAGCTGCATTTATCTCAGAGCTTTTATCACTTCTTAGTAAAATCTTTAAGTGTAAGAGACCTTACATTTGAAGGTCACTTTCTAAAAGCCTATGAGGTACGTATGTGAAAAATGGTTTTTAAACATTTTCTTTCTAAGCCAAAATGGTTTCAGCTACATTAGATACTTCCACGTTATACAAGGAATACAACGCATAGTTCACAGATAAAATCAGTTTGCAAACAATATATCAAATATAGGACCGTCTAACTAATATGTAATGAAAAATAGAAATAGAAAACATCTGCACAGTGTAAGAATAGCAGAAAAAAGTTATCCATTACCGATGCACACACATTGTACCCTAGTCTACTCACTCCCTACCTCACCCTTCTCACCTTTTACACAGAAAAGCAAATCAAAGCAACAGTGGAGGAAAAAACAAACAAACAAACAAACAAACCAATAAATAAGGAGTTAACAGAATGAATGGAATTCTGTGGGAAAACTTTTCCCATTTTTGCCATCTGCCACACCGATATGAGCAGTCCTGATGACTCTTTCTGCTGCAGCACTACAGACAGACAATATATGCTTGAAAACATGCAACTTAAATATACTACCTCTCATCCTATCACTATTACCTGGAAGAATAGGCTGACCCTACCGCACCACAGCCTCCCTTCTGGCAGTTGTAGAGACTCTCCCCTGAGCCTCCTCTTCTCCAGAATAAACAGTCCCAGCTCCCTCAGCTGTTACCCATAATACTTGTGCTCCAGAACCCTCACCAGTTTAGCTGCCCTTCTCTGGACACACTCCAGGGCCTCGATTTCTTTCTTGTATTGAGAAGTCCAAAACTGAACACAGTACTTGATATGTGACAAGCCACGATGTTTTTGTCCTTCTTGGTCACCTTGGCACATGGCTGGATCATGTTCAGCCAGCAGTCAACTAACACCCCAAAGACTTATATCTCAGAAAACAGTTGGTAAGCAACACTACCCAGAGAGCACTACTGAAATGCTCTTGCTCTACAAGAGCTCGAGCAGTCTGAAGAAGAAGCAAAGTCCCCGTGGTTTGATAATGGGGACTTTGCAGACAGTGCTTTAGACATTTGTAGGGACAAAATCACTGATGAACCATGGAATGGAGTATTGACTAGGAATGGGATAACCTACCTGACATATACAATTAGTATATTTTCATATAATAATGCATTTTATGAAGAACCTGTTTTAATGAGAACCATTCCTCAGCAGAGCTAAAGAAATGGCTCCTGGGTTTACTTTTAACACACCATGATTTCTGGAAAAAATGCAATTCCTTATCCCATTTTCACTGAATTTTTTTTTTCCTTCAGAAAAAAGGGTCAGGCACCCATATGTGTTCAGTAAAAGCAAAATCACAACTATTCAGAGGGACTTTTACAGCTCTCCTTAAGCACCATCTGGGGCAGCATGTGCTTTCTACACCACAAGCCATTGTCTTGTGAAAGCCTCTTTCACCACTGTGTCTTGTCACAGCTCGGCTGCTGGGCAGTCAGTGGGGTGCATGCTCCCAGCACATCTTCAGGCTTCTGCAGGAGTAAGGTGCTTTCCAAAACTTTTATCTTCCTCTCTCTTGTGTCATAATTAGGGGACATGACAGTAGAAAGAAACAAAGGAAGAGCTGTTTTCTGCATGACCAACAGTATTTTAGGAGGTTCTGGTCTTTTTCATTCTCAATAAAAAGTGTAAAAGCAAGGAGAAAGCTTTGTTGAACTGTTTTCATCTTTTATAGTTAAACTCCAGATTCTGCTCTATGACACAAAATACCACTTCTCTGCAAATAACTACATTTCAAAAACATTAGAACTATCTGCAGATAAAATAATTTGAAAGCAATAGAACAATTTCACATCTGTTGAGCAGGCTTGGCATTTACTTAGCTTTCATCCAGGATCTTTCAGCTGCCTCTCTGACACATGGTCTTTAACTTATACAACTTATAAACCACTCCTAGTAAAACGATGGTTTTCTGCTAAGTGTACAGCAAGCAAATGGAACGTGCTTTTTCCTGTGCTCTGTCTGGGCATGGAAAAGATGTGAAGATGCATTGTGTAGGTAGTTTAACCAGCTCAGATGATTAGTTTTTTTTCTTTTTTCATTTTGTTTTCTGAAAAATAATCTCTGAAAATTTATGTATTATACCCAACTTGCTGAAAAGTATGCAAATATGACCAATTATTTCGGCTAAGTCAAAACATTGAAATTCAAGAGAGCACTCATTCACTTCTAATAAAGCTATGTTCTGAGGCTATATTTAATTACCAAGTCTTCAAACCCACAGCAATCAACATTGATTCTCTTTGTGTTTCAGCTGTTGTGGCAGAGAGGTATTTGGCATTTCCACTTTGAAAGCCTATTACCTGAGAAACAGCTTTTAAGGCCGCAATGACACGTTCATTACTCTTGAAACATTTTCCATTGCTTTCTCCAAGACGACCTCATCTCCAGCTATGAGGTTTTTCAGAATTTTTCAGTGCAGTCAGTGGTAGTCCTGTTGTCATTAGTGTATTTCACAAACAGTGAAACACTCATTATCAGATCATTTAATGCTTGATTTTAAAGAGGTTATTATGGCCACAGTGGAAGAGTTCATAACATGAGATCTGCAGTGAATGGAGCTTCCAGCAGCTCCCACCCATGTCACCTCCAATGGCAGCCTATGGGCAGCTCACAATAGGGCAAAACAAAACATGTGCAGCAGTGAATTACATGATGGTGTGCAAAACAACAAAACCCCATGCAGCCTCTTATATTTACACCAAAACAGGCTTTCTATTCGCAAAGATTTTCAGGTCTTACTGCACTTTGTGCCCCCTCTCAAAAACAGTAGGTATCCAGCTTCCCACAGAGTATGAATTTAATTCATCTTGTGTACAGGGAGTCTCTGCAATGTTGAGTTTCACGGTATACTAGAGACATATGGATACTTGCAGGTTGAGTGATACTTCGGCATTATGATCTAGGGCAGAATGTCACAGAGGCTTCTTCTCCAATCTTATCATCTATTAATAACAAGGAAGGGAGACACTTTCTACCTTTACTTCAGGGTTTTGGCAGTGAATGGGTGCTTAGAAGCACATCTCCTACTCAACACACTCAAACAAGGGTGGTCCTCTCCACACTTCGTGGTTTTGCAAGTAGGTCCTAGGTCCTGTCATTTCACTGTTTTCTTCTAGCTCTACTTGATAACTAATCCCATTTTCAGGTATCCTCTTCCAAATAAGTCTGTGGTTTCCTATATTGAGCACAGGCTAGGACTCAGCCTGCAGCCCTGACTGTTTTCACAGCTCTTCCAGGACTTGTACCAAGCTCCCTCTTCAATCTCAGCTGCTTGAATATCAGGTAGCCCCATTAGCCTCATTTCTGCATATTATGATTAGGCCCAATGAATATTTTTGTAGATGATTCACATGTCTCCAGGTTGGCCAGTCCTTTCCTACACCTGCACTGACGACATCAATGTTGTCTTCTAAGCCTCAAACAAAGGCATTTGTTGAAGGCATCTGAGTGTCAAAACATGAATTTTAAAGCTGAATGTTTAGACCATCTTGGGATAGCTGCCATCAGCAATCCAACGAGGGTCAACTGAAAGTATTCCTTCATCTATATGCCTAGTACTTACACAGTCTAATGTTCTCGCTTCTCTTGTGTGTGCAGTCAGGCTATGTCCTTTCTATAGTGTTTGAGCTTGAGGAACTAAACTTCTGCCAAATTTTTCAGAGAGAAAACAGAAGCCAAAACTCACTTGAATCCCTTCTACTATAGATGAGGTGACAGCAGGAGCAGCACATGGCAGAAGACTGAGATAAAAATCCTCCAGTTACTTGCAGAGCATTGCAGCATCTCATGAGCTGAGCACATGCAGAGTCTGCTGCAGTGCTCCTCTTTTATCTACACAAACAGGTAAGTTCAGTTTTACACGGTCACTGACCAAGCTTCAAGAGTGTAAGACTAAGCACATATAAAACACACACACATACAGATTCTTTTGTTTAGGTTTTCTCTGTTCATCCATCATGCAGTTTCTTCTTCAGCAAGAATTTCTGGAGATGTAGGCAGAAAGAGGCAGAGCTTTTTCCTTGCCTCAGACTATAAGATGTATGAACGTACATATAGATTTAGGGATTTTCTTTTACAGTACTACTAAAGAGCCAGTTAGTATCTACATATGTTTTTTTTTTCACTCCTGTCTGTGGCAATTTTATAGAAACATTGAATGGTTTGAGTTGGAAGAGACCTTCAAAGGCCATTTATTCCAAGTTCCATGCAATGAACAGGGACACCTATAGCTACATCAAGTGCTCAGAGCCCTGTCCAGCCTGATCTGGAGTGTCTCCAGGGATGGGGCATCCACCACCTCTCTAGGCGTGTGCCAGTGCCTCATCGCCCTCACTGAAAAAACTTCTTCCTTGCGTCCAGCCTAAATCTTTTTTTTTTTTTTTTTTGTTTGAAACCATTTCCCTTTGTCCTGTCACAGCAGAGCCTCCTAAACAGTCTGACCCCTCCTTCTTATAGCCTCCCATTAGATACTGAAAGGCCACTATCAGGTCTTCCTGGAGCCTTCTCTTCTTCAGGCTTAACACCTGCAGCTCTCTCAGCCTGTCCTTGTTGGGGAATTTTTCCTTAGTGCAATACGAGAAGCAGCAGCAACTGTTTTAATTCTACTTAAAACACCAGCTCTAAGTCAAAAGTTTCCATATGAACTGAACCTTTCTGTGAGAAAGTGGAAGACAAAAGAAACAAGGTGCAAGTACTAACAAATCAATTTGCCAAGATCAACTGCAACATAAGGGGAAACAGCAGCAGCTACGTATTAGAATGAAATGTGAGCAACTGATAAGAAGATACTTTTCTGTCTCTTCTATGTACTTTCTGTGAGATCTTTCATAAATTACATTATTAGCACAATACAGTGAACACTCCCAGTACTTCCCATGTTCAGATCCTGCTGTGTTTTTCTCCTTGTTCTGAAGCTTCAGGCTGCATGAGCTGCAAGAGGTTATTGCCCCCCTGCACATGGACCTGCAGAGTCCTTTGCCTGAAGAGCTCACAGTCTTCTTTTCTTACAACAAAGAAGATCAAGGATAGGCATTTGAGGAAATGGTTTACAGTCTCAGCTAACGTGACTGGAAATTTGGAAAACATTTTATACTGCCTACTTGTTCAGTTTTCCAAGTATGTATCCTGCTCTGGTTTATAAACAATGTAAAATCTAAGTGAGCGTAATAAAACTGCATGAAATGTCTTGATAAACTGTGAAGAACAATTGGTTTGGTATTATTTAGATTTTTAAAACCCCTCAGATTTTCAATCCAGTACATAAATTGCAGTTCAAGGAATCTGACATCTTTATTTTTGGTCTGATTTTCCCTATTATGAATGTAGATGAGATAGGACTCTAGAAGAATGAGTAGATAGCAAGATGCAAAACTAAGAAACAGTCAGGCAAATTATTATTGATTTGACTGTGAAAGGAAGAACCCTATAATAAGACTGCCATTCTCCTCACCAGAAGATCTGAACAGAGACTTTAAGATTTACTGTAAAAAGTTTGCACCAAAAGATTTCCTTTCAGCATGAGAAAGCTGTTTCATATGCTTATAACAGCTGAAATGTAGGTTTGTTAAATTTATTCAGTTCAGAAAAAAATAGTGGAATATTTTAGAAAATGCTGGAAAACACAGTCCAGCCTTCTTAGAATCACAGAATCATAGGATCACCAAGGTTGGAAGAGACCTACAAGGTCGTCCAGTCCAATTGTCCACTTACAACCAATAGATCTCACTAAACCACGTCCCTCAACACAATGTGAACACCTCCAGGGTCAGTGACTCCAGCACCTCCATAGGCAGCTCATGCCAGCCCTCAACTGTTCTTTTTGAAAAGTAGTATTTCCTAACGTCCAGTCTGAATCTCCCCTCGCACAACTTGAGGCCATTCCCTCTAGTTGTATCACTAGATATACGAGAGAAGAGGCTGACCCCCAGCTCACTACAATCTTGTTTCAGGTAGTTCTGGGGAAGAGGAGGCTGAGGGTAGACCTTATTGCTCTCTTCTTTCTCACTGGTGACAGGTGACAGAACAAAGGGAAATAGCCTCAAGTTGTGCCAGGGGAGGTTTAGGTTGGATATAAGGAAAAACTTCTTCACAAAAAGGGTTGTTAAGCACTAAAATAGGCTACCCAGGGAGGTGGTGAAGTCACCATCCCTGAATGAGTTTAAAAACCATCTGGATGTGGCGCTCAGAGACACAATTTAGTGGTGGGTTGTTACGGTAGTATGGTTAGTTTGCAGTTGGACATGATGATCTTGAAGGTCTTTTCCAACCCAAGCAATCCTATGATTCCATGATTCTATAGAGAGTGATAAGGTCTCTCCTGAGCCTCCTCTTCTCCAGACTGAACAATCCCAGCTCCCTCAGCCGCTCCTCATAAGGCCTGAGCTTCAGACCCCTCATGAGCTTAGTTGCCCTTCTCTGAACATGCTCCAGGGTCTCAATGTCTATCTTGCAGCGAGGGGCCCAAAAGTGAATTAAGTACTCAAGGTGCAGCCTCAGCAGAGCTGAGTACAGAGGGACAATTACTTCCCTGTTCCTGCTGGTAACACTATTTCTGATACAAGCCAGGATGCCATTGGCCTTGGCCACCTGGGCACACTGCTGGTTCATGTTCTGCCAAGCATCAATCAATACCTCCAGGTCTATTTCCTCTACACAGTCTTTCAGCCACTCTGCCCCAAGCCTGTAGTGTTGCCTGGAATTGCTGCGGTCAAAGTGAAGGACCCGGCACTTGGTCTTGTTGAACCTCATCCGATTGGCTTCAGCCCAGTGACCCAGACTGTCCAGATACCTCTGTAGGGCCTTGCTGCCCTCAGGCAGATTGACACTTCCTGCCAAGTGGGTGTCATCTGAAAACTTACTGAGGGTGCACTCAATGCCCTCATCCAGGTCATCAATAAGGACATTGAAGAGGACAGGCCCCAGTACCAACCCCTGGGGAACACCACTCATGACCAGTTGGCAGCTGGATTTAACTCCATTCACTACCACACTCTGGGCCCGGCCCTCCAGCCTTCTTGTTTTGCCTGGTGAGCTTTTGGGAAGAGATGTAAGTAAGAAGTTACCACCCTGGAAGTAGAAAGGGACTAGTACTGCTGCATCAGACAGGATGGTTTCTGAGTTTCTGCAGTCTGCAAGGATTAAGGACTTGGTGTTGTTTGTTTCTGAAGAGATGAAGCAATGTATGGGGAAAAAGGCTTGAAAGGTCCCCAAAGTAGTGGAGGAACTGTGAGCTGGGGAGATGGACCAGCACATCACATCAGCAGTATGAAGTCTGTCTGGCATGTTAGAAGTGCCTAGGAACACTGCAGTTATCTCCAAGATAAAAATCAATACAATTTTCAGTCTGATTTATGTACTCATTCTGAACCTTAATTACGAGAAGCGCAGCAATAAGTCACTTTGTTCTGGCCAGGCCTTTGTCCTTAAGCACACCAAAGCAGCATGCATTTCATTATCAATGAAAGTTTGTACTTACATCACACAATGGGAGGTGGTCTCCTTTTGCTGTGGCAGAGCAGAGCCTGTAAAATTGAACTTTTCAGTCGATAAGTACCAACTTGTCTTTGTGTTTAAAAATCACAGGCTCAGCTGGGTTCTTTGGATGGTTTTGGGCCTTGGGGTTTCTCTTGGGCCATTTTTCAAACTTTTATCCTCAGTCACATGAAAGAAAAATCTTACTGTTCTCAGATAAACACAGATCCTCCCCCAGTGTTTGTGTCTTACTTAGGAAGTAGATTTTATGAAACAAAACAGATGACAGAATATTGTGAGAGATGTGACATCAGAGATACAACACTACCCGTAGGAGAGAAGCTTGCAGGAGAGGGATTAGAACTATCAGTGAAAACTGGAAATGGTGAGCACCTGCTGGTCTTAAACACCGTGTTGACAGAGCACCATGTCTTGTACCAGACAGAGATGGCTGGCCAAGCTGTGAAGGAGAAGGCTAGCAGTGCGATAACCACAGCGGATGTGTGGCCTGAAAACCAGCAAGTTAATTCAAGAAGGACATGTCATCACAAAAGTTTCTTCCAGGCTTCAGGTTACCTCCAGTCTGATTGGGTATCAGTGTGCAGTACTGTATGGCCCAACTTGCTCCTTTCTCCCAGAGATCTGGATACACATTTAATGAGAACAGCAAGCACTCACTCTCTGGGTGAGGATGGAGAAGGTCTGGTAGTGGGACACACTAAGGTACTAGATCCTGCTGCCCAGATGGGTCTCCTTTCAGCTGTAATGTACCAGCAGCCCATGATAGATAGGTATTCAAGGTCTGATGTCCCTTCTTTCATGTTTCCCACTTCAAAGAGAGGAGCAAGGGATCATTCCAGGTACAGGACAGTTTTAACAGCAACTTTAATTCCTACTGATCAACACCTTGACAGATGTCAAAATTGTACTGCTGCAATTCTTTGTTGAACAAAACAGAACTGTAATACAGACACATCTTGGAAACAGATAAGTGAATCATGCAATTTTTAATATGCATAAAATCACATTTGCAGATTCTAGAGAACATAACAATTAAGCTTGAAGTCATTAAGGAAAAAAAGAGACATAGAAACTTTTTTAGCCATTATCATCAGGTAATTACTGATGGTTCATCACTTACCAGAGATATGCTTCCTGTAATACCAATCTGAGCGAGCAGTGAATGTTCGGAGATGGCTCTGGATGATCCTGCATGTGGCAGGAGAGAAAAGGGAGGGAGGACACAAGTCTGGCTTTTCTAGTCTGCATAACCTGCTTCTAGACTTTTGGATTATGAAATCCCTTCAGCACATCCTATGAGGTCATTAAAAAACTTAGAAATAGCTATCAAGATAAATGTATTGCAAATGTATTATAATCATATTTGGAAAGCAAATCTGGTTACTAATCCACATTTTTTTCCTTCAAATTCCTTCCAAAAATTCATTTCTTTTGGAAAATTCCCTTATGCGTATTATACAGAATGTAAATTGCTTTAATATCTCTTTAAAGTCTGGCATAGTATTAAAGTAGGAAAAAGTGAGTTGACTAAGCATTTCTCCCCTGCAAATAAAACTCCTTCATTAAGGTTTACAGATACCAAAACAGTAAACTTCAGTACTTTCAAAAATTATAAAAAAACATTTTATAGTCTAAAATGAGTTTGTTTGTTGTTTGTTTGTTTTCTAGAATGTTTTTGTCAAGAAAATTCCTGAAGTTAAAATAGCTCAAAATAAATGACATGATGTTAGGAATAAACATTGTTGAGTAACAAATATGCGGCCTTTAACTCTTCTTTCAGTTAAGATCACTGAAATCATTTGCTGACCAAAAGGTTAATTTTACCACTGATTTTTAGTAGGCAGTAAATGAAAAAAAAACCAAACAACAGCTTGTTTGTATAGTTTATTTGAAACGCATGACAATCCACTGAGTGGACTGCATATGCCTATGGCAAGAACTGAAGCTAAGAGTGCTGATCCCTTACAAACTCAACATATCAGAGAAACAGAGCCTTTTTTTTCATGCAGAAGAAAAATATTTATGCATAAACAGGAGACTGCTATCTCATGTTCCGTTGGTTTGGGTGCTATTTTTTGTATGTAATCTATAGTTAAAAAAAAAAAAACATAAACATTTACCTTAGGGAAATTAACATTTTTAGTCCAACAAATAGCTTATTTTTACACTGGATAATGTGACTGTTAGCACTCTCCAATGACCTCCTCTAAGTCCTTCATATTCACAAGGTTTGCAATGCCCTCTCCTTGCCAAGCTCGGTGTTAGTATGAGAGATTTGGAGCTGGACAATACCTGCCAGCAGCTGGTCTCTGCCCACAGCAACCTCTGTAGCTGTGGCAGGGGTGCCAGGACAGACTGTGAGTGCTTCCACCTACCTAAAGGAAATCTCATCATGTAAAAATAGGAGAAGTCTGGAAACTGATGGGGATTTCAGTCTTTTGATGGTTTATATAACTATGCCACAGCTACAGAAGAGGTCACAGATAGTATCCCTGCTTAAATGCCAATGAAGAGAAAATCCATTCTGTGTTACAAGGTTAAGTGGAAATGTCAGTCTGACTCACCTGTGCTTTTCAAACAGGAACTCAGTATCTGGTAGGAGGGCTGAAATTTGCTTTTACACTTTGCCCATACAGGCATGCTGCTATCCAAAGGATGGAAACAAAGAGCATATCTTCCCATCCCTCCTAAGAACAGTGGTGACAGCTGTCTGGAGGACTGCTACCTTGTTTTTAGTACTCTGGGGGTATATTATCCATACCATTAAGCTCATTAGGTACATGACTTAGAACATGAATTTGACTAATAGTTTCCACGTGAAAAATTGATGAAAGAGTTCAAAGTGTTGTAGAGCTACATCTGGCTGATAACTGGTCACAAGAGAAGTTACTTGGCTCAATTTGAGGGCCAGTCCTGTTCAACAAGTTAAATTTCTTTACTCTGGTCAAACACTGAACAGGTTTCCTAGTGAGGTGGTTGATGCCTCATGCCTGTTAGTGTTCAAGAGACATTTGGACAATGCCCTCACAAATACACTTTTATTTTGCTTAGCCTTTACATGATCAGAAGTTAGACTTATGATCCTTGTAGGTCTCTCACAAAGGAATTGTTTTAATAATTCTAATTCTAGTTTGATACAGCCAGTAAACTGTACTTCGGTCACAGTGAATTGTGACCAAGAGACCAACAGGTTGCCTTTGATTAAATACTGCAAAGATATCTCCCTCATCTTCTTCCCACTATATACAAATCTGGTGAGTAGAACAAAAATTATTTGAAAAACGGTTTATATACTTTTTAATTTATTACCTCACTATCATTGAAAATCTATCTGATAATTCATTACAGAACAAAAGCCCTTTATTTTTCCACAAAGAGTGTATAATGCACATCTATTATCAAATAAAATGTAGGCATCAAGAGTAATTCTTGCTCAATTTATTACATGTCTTTGGCAGCTCTTTTTTCACACTCTAGTCAACTCGCACACTGTTAAGACAAATTAATCTATGCTCAACTATGGAACACACCCCAAGCAATAAATTTCAGTAGCAGGTATGCATGCCAGCCTTGTGTGAGAGAACTTGAGTGGAAGCAAAAACAGAAAAAAAAAATTTCTGGTAAAGAATACATCTCATTTTTTAGTCAAATGCTTAATCTTTCCTATAGATGTAAGATTTTCATCTTTTTTTTTTTTAATTTTAAATTTCAATTGATATTGTTATTTAAGATTTACAAATAGATAAGAGTATACTGCTACTAGGCAGGATGTTTAAACACTGAAGATAATTACAAGTCTCAAAAAATAAAAAAATAAAAAGAAAAATAAACCCTACATATTTGATATTTGATTTCTAAGGTCATTTTCTTTGTTCATGTCATGCTTTCATATTTTTACCTAGATGCTTAGCTTAGCAGAAAAATCACTGATCACAAGAAAAGGTCAAAGTAAAGCTGATGTGTTCAATCTAGTTGAAGTATCAATATTTCCCTTGCATGAAAATATATCTTATGTTTTGTCCTCCTAATCTTTACTCTCACTGAAAATACACATACACATTTTTCCTTTAGCATGAAGCATACTGTAAATAAACACATACTTGTATGGTTGGCTGTAGGAGTTGCACTTATTTGTTATTTCAAATATTCTACTTGAATGTAGATATTTACTGGTAGGAGCTAGCCGTGGTTGCTGAATTTTTTAAATCTAATAGAAGCAGCTGAATACAAAAAAGCTTCTCTCTGGGAAGTGATACCTTTACATGTATTGACACAGAGCAGCCAGCACATAGCAACACCATCATTACTGTCCCATAACAAATGCCTCCCACGTCTCATGATACTTCTGATGAGACCATTTCTGAAGAAGGAAGTGCCCATTATCTGACATCGAGAATTAATGCTCTCCATTTACAGGCTGACCTCATATGTTGAGAAGCATTGTATAATGCATGATACTGCATAATTGAAGCAGTAACACTGGAGCAAAAAGTATGGATAAAAATAAGCCACTAGTAAAGGGAAAAAGCTCTTTCAATTTTGTTTCTGTCTCTTTTCTTATAAATACGAACTAAATTTCAAAAGCCTTCCACAATTGCTCAGTTTATTATACCAATTAGGCATGACTACATCTAGCTAAGTACTAAGTTATGGCCTTGCCAGAAAACCGTATGGACCTATTATATGGATGTCCAACCTCTTGGCTTGCTTGGGTCACATTAAGTGAAGAAGTATTGTCTTGGGCTACATATACATAGGTCACTTGGAAAGTAATGTCTCTTACCTATTTAATTGGAAACTACAATAGATACAAAGAGCTTGGCAACACTACTTAATAGAGCAAATTCTCGGCTACAAAAACACTACTTTTCAATATAGTCACCACCATTAGCTCTGCATCTGCACCAGCTGTGAAAAACAGTCTGCATGCTACACTCATAAAAATCTGCACCAGTGGGTGTGACCCACTGTCATCGTTGCTACTGCTGAAACCACCCACTCCTCACTGTGCTCACATTCACAGTTTGGTCTCCATAAACATTCAGCAAGTGTTCACAAATGTCAATGAGTGCCATTTTCTCCATGTAGAGGAATTCAGCAACACACTTTTGCTTCATCCACACTTCCATGTCAGATGCTATTTTGTCAGAGTGCCCCTCTGCTGACATGTGTCACATGGCAATAAAATGTAATGGCAGGAAGATTCAAACTGTAGTGCTATATCACCAACATCTGCCTCATACATCACAGGCCTACATAATAAAACAGGAGGAGCAGCACTGGTAGTTCTTACAAGGAAATCCATACCCTAGGTTTCAATTTATATTATCAAAAATATAATTAACCAAAACTCATAAGGGACTAATTTTTAACTCCTTCTTCAATTATAACTAAACTCCTGAATACTCTCCATTTTTTCTTAGATCACATTACAAGACATGAACCAAAAATTGGAGAGAAATCCTAGAAATGCATTGCTGTCTGTTTAATAGTTTGGATTGCAAGGAAGACAAAAAGAATCAGAAAGTGTGTGGCATAAACACGAACATAATTCATGAAGAAAATAGCATTAATTTACTTTATGCAAAAAGTAACTTTGAAATATCAGAATCATTCTCAATTTTAACTTAACTCTTGATTATCTCCATGCCGTGTAAGATATTTTCCAGGTTACCTTTACAGTTATGTTGAAGTCCTTCCCCAGCAAAGCATTCAGACCTTGGCAAACGGAGATGGCCAGCTCTCTGCAATTAAAGTTGTGTACCCAATCCCAGAAGCTTTTTCAGTTCTTAATGTTCACTGATTTCAGTAGAGGTCATTCTGATACCACAGCATGCTTTAACTTTGCTCACACAAAAGCCATGTTGTTAGGGTTAAATTGCACTTCCCCACCTCTTTGCTGTCCAGCAATATAGATGAAACTTTATGTCCAGCTTGTGCAGTCAGGAGATGTTTGTTCAACCCACAGTTACAGTCAAACTGCACAATTTAAAAATGTATGCTGGGACAAAGCTAAAGTAAGCTTAAGTATACAGCTATGGGCATATTTGGTATTTTGGCTCCTCATCATTTTGTGTAAAACGAATTTACTATAGGCAATAATGTTACATTTTATGCATTTGAGGAATCTGCCCACAGCACATCAAAATGTCACATGCTGCACTATTTTAACATTGAAAAACTGAATGAATATACTAATGGGCGTTTTGTTAATTGTATTGTGATTTTCAAATCTTTATTTAAATGAAGGCCATAGAATCTTCATCTTAATGAAGTAGTAGAGTTTATGACATAAGAAAAACTGCAGAAACAATACTTACAAAATAACCACTCTCATTCTTTAACAGGCACCACATTCTTCTTTTCACAGCTCTGAAAATTGTATGACTTACCACAGAGGTTTCTTCTAGTCAAATGAAGTCAAGCAAAGCTAGTGTTTCATCTTTTATAAAATGAACAGTTAATTTTCTAACATGAGTATGCATTGGAAGTTTTGTCATTTTAACTATATGTAAATTTCTTACTGTTAACATTGATATTGCAGATGTTCTGATTTCTTTTTTTATCTTTAAGAATAAAAATTTTTATATCTTAATTTTTAACTCATAAAGAATAAGGTTAAACAATTGCAGACTTCATAACTACATACATAAGTTTCAAAAATGTAAACATATTTATTTTTCCCAAAAGTTATTGATGACTGTAGTATTGGAGTAATGTAAACATTGTTTAGCATTATCACTATAGCCTCCAGGGTTGTTTGAAAAAATATGCAGGGAACTGGAGTATTTGTCATGGGCATCTCATCTACATAACTCATAAAGTAAATATTTGTACTTACTTCTGTGTTTCTATAAACATGTGCACTATTTATTCTGCTTATAAAAATTGTTGAGATTTTTTGCTTTGTGTTGTGGCCATAGACCTCTATAGTACTTTGAGTATATGGAGGAAAATCAAAATGAGCTTACTTATGGACTTAGGCTAAGCAGAAAAGTTTTGCATATAAAAGAACCCAATGCATCAGTTCTTAATGCATTCATGAAATTCCCGATGAAACTCGACAGTTTGCTTTAGTAAGATATTAGCTTCATCATTTCCTCTTTTGGACATCACTACAACATTATTTCTCAATGATTATTGCATTAGCAAACAGTAGCTTTCTATTCTAGTTTAGAATGTAAAGAAAAAAATGAAGGAATTCTACTATTTGCCTTCAGAATGAAACTGGACACAGTGAAAAGGTCTAAGAAGAATGGTCTGAAGCATTCAGAACTTATCAAAAACCAGAGTCAAAGAGGAAAATGAATTGTTACTGAATCACACCTTCACAGAATGCACATATTTTTCACCTTTCAGTGAAATAAAAATGACCTACACAATCTACATGTAGCCAGGAACGGCTTATAAACTCTTGTATACCACCTCAGTTCACAAAAGAACATTATCATTACAATATGATTGCTTAGGAAAAATACCAAGGCTTTTTGCTTACATATTTGCATCACCCCACAGCTGAAAATATATTCCAATGAGAACAGCTACTGGAAAACACCAATAGTCACAACAAATTACAGCAGCACTCAGTGCTTCCTCTTCCATTGCCCATTTGATGTACATTTTGAAAGCTTACTCTCCTTCTCTTTTATGGAAATCGTCATAAAGAAACATCAGAACATAGTAAAATAGACAGGCACACCAGAACAAACCAGTTCCACACTCAAACTTAACTCCACTTACTAAACCTTACACAAAACACCTTTTTTTTTAAAAAAAAATAAATAAACTAAAAAAAAAAAAAAAAAAAGAAGTACCTCCAATTAACAACCACAAAATTGGCTCAAACAGAGTGCTGAAAAAACTGTTTGAAGATACCTGGTTCAACAGGTGAGGCTACCTCATAAATTGTGAACTGGCAAAGACTGATTCCTGCATCAGTTAATGTCTTATCTACTGTCTTGGAAGTTTCCCAGATTCTTATCATTAGTGAATTTGCTGAGGGTGTTTTTATCTTTATCTGTGTCATTAATGAATGTACTGATCAGGACCAGAACCAGTACCAATCCCCTGGGGAATACCATCTAACTTTGGATCTCCAACAAGATTCCACGTTACTGAATGTGACCTGAGCTCTGCTAACCAGACATCTAGACATCTTGTTCCATTTTGTCAGCTAATTGCTTTAGCGGCATAAATAGTACAGGATTTTCTTCTTCCTAGAGTAAAAAATCATTTCAGTAAATGACTACATAACGGCTAGAACACACAACCTGCATGCTACTGAGGGAAGGTGCCCTTCTAGTTCTTTTGCATGTGAACAGAGAAGGTCTTGTAGGTGTGGCCAACCCACGATTTGTGTGGGATTTGTTGCTCTGCCTGGATACATGTAAGTTCAGGTTAACCAACGAAATTAATCTAGGATGCTCAGAGCTGTGTTTCATAATGAAACCTCTCTGAATGACTTTTCAACAGTCTTGGGAATGTGGAGAGGTCCTAGTTGACTGGAAGCTGGCAAATACTGTTTCAGTTTTCAAGAAAGCTAAGAAAGAAGATTCTAGTAATTATAGGCCTATCAGTCTCACTTCAGTGTCTGGTAAAATTATGGAGGTAATTATGCTGGGAGTTACTGATAAGCATCTGAAAGACAGCGTGATCACTGGTCACAGTTAATACAGATTCATTAAGGGAAGGTCCTGTTTAACGAACTTAATTTCCTTTTATGATAAGGTCACCCATCTAATTGACCAAGGGAAGCCAGCTGATGGTATTTTTTCAGTTTCATTGAAGGTTTCAGTTCTGTTTCTCACAGAATGCTTGTGGACAGAATGCTCAGCATACAGCTAGACAAAAACACAATGCAGTATGTGAGCAGTTGGGTGATGGGTTGGGCCCAAAGGGTTATAGTAAATGGAGGTTGCATCAGGCTAACAGTCGCTCACTAGTGGGGTTCCCTGAAGCTCCATTTTAGGGCCAGTTCTCTGTAATGTTGTTATAAATGATTTCCATGTAAGACTTCAAGGTGTTTTTGTACAAGCTTGTTGATGATACTAAATTGGGAGGAGCTGTTGACTGAATGGAGGATGAAGAGATCTTGCAGTGAGATCTACTGGAGAGCTGGGCAGTCAGTCTGCATGACCTCATTTCTCTTGGCCATGTGAATTTTTTGCATCTAGGAGATGATATCTGTGGCTGCAACTGTTGGTGAGTTCTCAAGTTTGTCAGATTTCTGATGAAATTTTATTCTTCCTGTATTTTACCCTTGAAAACAGTTTGTTCATAAATGTACATAGCACCAAAAGTGATAAAATTAATAAGCTGTGGCTGCGAAGTGAAGGATATTTTTGGTAAGACAGGACTTGCAGAAGTCTAGTGAAGAAACATTTTTTCTCCGAATTGAATATCTGATTACAACTCTACACATTCCATCTCAAATTCACGGGTTATGTGTTTATGTCAACAGGAAATAGAGTTGTAAATATACAAAAAAAGGGTTTTTTTTCCAAAAATTTGAAGCCTTTTCTCAAATTCCTTTATGAGATCAATAAGTAAGGCTGTGTTTTGAGTTTTTTTTGCTATTCATAGGACTGTGTTTAGATAATGAATCAAAATGCATAAAGTTACTTGCCATAACTAGAGTTAGCACTGCATTGCCTATGCCCTGATTTGAGTCCAGACAGTGACTACTCTACACCAGCATGCAGTTGGTGCTGAGTGATGGGTGTGCACCTGGGACTGGGCAGGGGCTCTCCATGGGGCAGAGATGCTGCCATAATGTTGCAGGGCTGGGGGCAGCTGTAGGATGGGCTGAGCTGGGCCAAGGGTGTCCTGAGGGCTACAGTGAGACATGCCTGAATTAGGCTATCTTAGTGCTTTTTAGCCTCTCAGTAATCCAGTGTTGTAGGAGGATCTTCCCTGTTCATTTGATGGGAAGATAGGGTGCAAGTCTGCATCAGTGGTTCAACCTGACTTCCTTAATCAAGTCTCTCTTGGGTGATGTGCCGAAGAGCAACAAAGCAATCTATAAGTAGCATTAATCAGCAGAATCACACCAACATTCTCATAGTGATATGGATATGTATGGTTTCAAACAGCTGATGCTGACTGCTTTATGGCAGTTACTTTCTAGTTCAGGAAGAATGTTAACCCACCTGTGCTGCACCTGACTTTCTAGGCAACTATAATCTGAAAAACTGATAGTCCAGAACTAATATATAGTTGATAGACTATTATTCCACCAGTAATTAATTTGTGAGCACTTTTTGGAGCCATGAAACCAGAATCAACCCTCATGTACCAGTTATTTGTTTAAATTGTAAGATTTTTATCTGTAGACATTATTTAGTCATGGGTGAGAAGCAGACAATGTGGTCTGCTCTATTTTCTAGGTAGTTTAAAAAGTAAATATAGTCTAAATTTCCTACCACACTACTAACTCAAAAAAAAAAAAAAAAAGCATCAACGTACCACCCAGCATCTTATTGAACTTCTGGCCAGAGTTTCACGGGACTGACTGTCTTTCCACTGCTTCAGTAGTCCCAAGTTCCCCAGTTATGCTGACAGGACAAAAAGGCAGATAGTGTCCTTGTGGTATGTCTTCTTGTGGTAGACATCTTCACATGAGTTGTTATAGGGAAAATAAACTTAGCTCAGTGATTTCAGGAGAGCTACCAGCCAGTTTGAAGGGAACTGTAGCCCATTTGGTGTCCTTTCCCCTGTGCAGCTGTAGGAAAGGAGCAGTTGGAGCAGGGAGTACATGCAGGCATCTCTATTTTGACTGCACAGAGAGCGTGGGGAGGGAATGGAGCAGGACAGGAATGCAGAAGGTCCTTATGATTCAGGACAGGGGTAAGCTCTGCGCAAGGGGAAGAGAGGGAATACAAAATTCATAATGCAACATCCAGAGCAGCTGTGGCTCCTAACAATTTTAGTCTCAAGTAGCATTGCCAATGTTTAGTTAAGTGGTGCAGCTGTTTCATTGGTGTAGTGCCCATCCCTGGTCCCACTACAGTCATTGAAGAGACACAGTTTAAAAACTGATTGATGCAAAGTATGGGGATTTGTCATGTGTGGCTGGCTCCCACTTTCTCAAAGGTTGCATTCAGATCTTGCAACTAACTAGTTTTGGGGTGAAAATGCACATCTTTGTGTTACAAAGATCACTATGACCTTGTCCCTCTGCTTTGCCCTACTTGGTATACGCTTTCCTTTCCAGTTAAGTCTTTCTTACTCTACAAGGTCATGATCACTTACAGCAAATGCATTTGGCAAATCTAATAATGAGTAAATTAAAAAAATAAAAAACAACTATCAGCAGCAGAACACAAATAAATTATTTGTTTATAAACAAGATAGCTTTAATAGTATAAATAGCTGTTGGGTGATTATGTCAGAAATGATTTCATGCTGTTTTTTAAGGACTAACTGAAAATAGGTTTGATTAATTGAATTTGATCATCTAACTAAAAATAACCGTGTATAAAATGACCTCTTTTTCCTGTGTTTTTCTTCATTGACATCAAAGAAGTACTTGATGGTGACAGAGGTTTTTTCTCCATCCGAGTATACACAGATTCCAACTTAGATAAAGAAAATGCTAGAAAATAAGAATAGCAATGGTCTGTGATGGCCACAGAAGAACTATCACATCTACCAGGCCTTCATAAAACTCAGAACATAACATTAAAAATGATTATAATCATCAAAATATATCAAGAAATATATTAATACAGACTGTGAAATGATAATATTTTAGGGACCAGAAGAAAAAGAGAACCTTCACATGATTGCCTCACCCATTTTTGCCTTCTTAACCTATTCTATTTCATCAATTCTCATTAAACATGCCAATTCCTGTTTCTATTATGCCTGTCCAAAATGGTATTCAAGTTTTTAAGTTCATTTAAGTTGTAACTATCACATGTTAGTGCTCTGGGAGGCAGGTGAAATAGAAGTGTGAGCCCTAGTGAAAGTGGGGGTGAGCAGTGAAACCTTTAGCATAAGTTCTGGCCATTGCCCTGCTTTTTTTTTTTAATTTTTGTTTTAATTTTTCTCCTCAGTGGATGCTTTAGTATCACAAGATATTAGAAGAATCACAGAATCATAGGAGTTGGAAGGAACTTATAGAGACCATCAAGTCCAACCCCCTGCAAAGCAGGCTTCCTACAGCAGGCTGCATAGGTTGGCATCTAGATGGGCCTTGAATCTCCAGAATCCACAGCCACCCTGGGCAGCCTGTTCCAGTGTTCTGTTATCCTCGCGCAGATTGTTATTCCAGCCTAAGCCAGAATTGAATTTCTCAAAGTATATTTGGGACATAATTCCAACCACTCGATATTATTTAAAATTCTAATCTTCTACTTCAAAATAAAGCTAGTAGGTCCTCTTAAAGCTTAAGAAAAATGTTTTCTATTTCACTCTCAGTACTTTTTTTCCATTTGTTCTTGTAGAACCCTGCCCAATACACTATTTATTGTTGTGGTGGCCTGTCAACATCTACTTCCTAAGTATGCTGTGCAACAACAGCAAGCAAGAAGTTGTGAATCCTCTTAGATTCATCTAGACCAGGTTTCTTAATTAGCTTACAAGAAAGTTAGGCAAAACTGTTCATAGATTATAGTTATGCTATGACACTGTATTTTCCCTTTTTCTTAAGACTTGTTACGCTATCAAGGAAAGAAATGAATAGTTTCACGAAGTGTTATTTACAAATTAAACTTAGCTCTTTCTTGAACTCTTGCTGTTTTGCTAGCATTTCCAATTTTTTGTTGAGTAGTTCATTCCAAAAGCGTTCCTGGCTCTGAAGTTGAAGAGATTATTTTCTAGCACCTCAGGAATTCCTATGTCTCATGTTTCAAGATTAGTGCCATAATTGTTCCTTTTTTTTTCTGAAATATCACCTGTCCTCAGCAGGTGTTCTCAAAGACAACTCTTTGTTCTGAAATTATTTTAGCCCATTCTTTAACTATCCTACAATAATTTTCATCAGATGTAGCTGGGCTGAAAAAAGTGCAAATTTACTAAGTCTTTCCTAAACTTTTTCATTTGCTTTCTAACCTGTGTTCCTGTTCTTTTGGTATCAGTGTGTAGGAGAAAAAAAATGCACTAAAACATTTCTGCCCTTTTCCTGCAATTAATCAGAAGCTTTTTGGTGGCTGTTGAGACCCATTCCCCTGCAAGGAAGTGGAAGAGAAAATGGAAGAGAAAAAGATGAAGATCCGTACTGGATATTTGCAAAAGTCTTTCTACTCACTCTAATAGACTGGTTAAAAACAAGGTGCTATTCATCTAAATATAAGTGAGACAGAGACTTTAACAAGCATAAAATAAAGTGGATTCTGTAGGAATTTTATGTCTAAATTGTATCTAAATATACGTATCTTTACAATTCCCTTTTCTATTTCACTTCCAAAAATAGATTTAAAAAAGGAATCTTTTATTGTTTGTTTTTTTCCCCACAAATTTGGATTAAAAAAAAAACAACCAAACACAGCAACACAGAAAGTGAAATGTTTGATTTCCAAGACTTTATGCTTCCTGTGTCAAAAACAGTGTGAAATGAAGGGAAGAAAAAAGATGAACATTGTCTTCCAGTTGTACCAATGCATGCATCTTCAATTTAAAAGAGAAAGGGGCTTAGTTTGAATTAGTGCATAAAAATGATACATATTGCAATTAATTTTAGTCCCTTACCCATGGCAGTGAGAAGAATGCTAGAAAATTACCTGATGCCAGTGAGAAAGTTTTCCAAAAAGGAGCAATGAAAATACGTAACTGGAATATCATTCCTGTTCAAACAGGTTGCTTATACTACTACTTAGTTGAAAAGATGAATAACTGTGTCATGTAATAACAGAAAAGACTTTACTGGCAACATACTTTTGTAATATAAATAGACATTAAAAATAAATTAAAGTGGTGAAAATACATCTTAACGTATCTTGGGTGGACTGAGAAAGTGGTAGCAAGCATCCTATTAACAAGTGAATTACAAAAAAAGGGAAACAATTATTCCTTGGTCCTTAATGGTTAATAATAGAAGGCTATGGATCCTCAGGACTCAGTAATGCTGTTAAAATGTATGCAGGAAAAATTTAAGGTGAAAATATTTGCCTAGCATCAGCAAAAGAATTATGAGTATGAAACATATGCAGTAACAAGCTGTTTACTCAGAAGCAGATTTTCTGAGGTTATCCATTAGAAAAGTAAAGATGTAATAATCTATGATATTAAAACTCCTGCTTTCTCATTAATAATATTGGACGTAATTATACTGTAATAACACAAACACGATGATAAAACACTTAGGGTAGAAATGGATTTGATGTAGATGCAAATGAATAATGTGAACAGCCAGTAAGCAGGCAGCCTGATGAATTTAGAAACACCACTTGGAAGATGAGTAAAATACATAAAATATGAGATGAAAACATTTTTAAGGATTTGTGAAGATGATTACAAAGAACTGTTTCTGGGATGTTAATAGTTATGACCTGCCTTTATCTTGAAAACCTTGCCTGAGCAGGAAGCCTTCCCCCATAAGTCCTTTTTTGCTGAGTTGGATCTGTGGACTCCAGTCCTAATTTAAGATGGACAAATCTAGCAAAAACAGCAAATACCTAATTACTCCTCTTTAATCTGAGACATGAGGGTGTAAACTGGTGGATGAGCACTGTTCTATAGCCCAAGAATCAGCATGCTCTGAGCACTGCTGATGTCTCTTTGGTCTAAAGGGCACTGCCTGTCTTATGGCAAGGGTTATATACTACAAGCCTCCTGGCACCTCACAGAGTGCACTCTTAAAGAAAAAACTTGTTCACGAATTGAGAGTTTAAACAAGTGCAGCAATTAATATTGTGCTGGAGTTTGTGTGTAGTTAACATGTCCACTTGGAAATAAAATTCCTGAGAAATTATTATTTTTGCAGAGACCAGCTGAAACTCACCACTGAGCCTTTTCTTCTGTCTGCCATGGAAAAATGATAATTTTAATGCAGTACATTCTTCAAGCAACTTGCAAGGAATATTTCTTCCAAGCTATCCATTACACCTGCAATCACATTCGATCAAGGAACCACAAGTTTTTATAGCTTAATATTCAAAAAATGAATGATAAAAGGTATTATTTGTGAGATGCAGTGAGGGGAAAAAATATCTTACAAAGATGCCTATATTGAACTGGAAGGGGGACTGATGTCTTATCTAACACCGGAAAGGAAGAACAGTATATTTGTTCCCTACGGCACTGCAATAGTAAAAATGAGTCAGAATTAGACTATTCATACCTTTATGAATATTTATTATCTTGCCATATGGATCCTGCTTCTATTTATAAGTTTTTAAATATTCAGTGCTCACTAAAGATGTCCACAGAAATATAGAGGCAAGCTCCTTTTACATCATTGTATTATACGAAATCACTTTTCACAATAAAGTGGAAATTCTGAATTCTTTAATTGAAACTGTCTATAAAGTGAAAGAAATCAATGAAGGAAGAACTGGTACACTAAAAACCCCTTTTTTATTCTAGTTACCTCAAGGATTCTGCAAATCACATATTTAAATGGAAAGAGATTGAACATTTATAGGCTTTGCTTTTGACAATTTTTTCACTGAGCCCTGAGATTCAACCATAAAAACGTGATTCTTGGTTCAGAAGTTCAGTTATTCATTGATTGAAAACAAGACCATTTGGTTGCTTGTGTGTCCTACTTTTTTTTTAATGAGAGCTCTCATAATTATTACTGATAATGTCAAGAGCTCAAGCTGTAACAGAGTATGTCTGACATAGCCCACCATGTAGGAGTAACACTGAGCCTTGGAGAGTCTAGACTTGACCAGCCTTGTTATCAAATCACTTTTTCACAAATTCTGGAGGCCCATTTTCACTTTAAGATCTGTCATGTTTCACAGCAGAGTTGTAACAGCAGAGGGACTGGCACAATGACAATATGTTACCAAAAAAAGAAGAATGCTCACCTGTCTCTTAGGGCCTAGGCTCACAGGAAAAACTCCACAAAGGAGAGATCTCCAACAGGAGATCCTTCTTCAGGGACAGTCAACCCTTAAATGAGGTCTAAGAGTTCCCAGTCACCAGTACCAGAGTTGAATTGCCTTTACCTGTGTTCCCAGGGCTGACTGGGTCTTTTCTCCAGGTGCTCAATCAGTGGTTCAGGCCATGATTCAGCAGTTGCCATATAGTCCACTCCTTCACACCATGAATCAGTGACCGAGACAGCTGGAAGCTGAGCCTTTCCTAATACAGGGATCCAGTCCACCCTAATGCACATACAACTGCCTGTCTTGACACAGGTTGACACACTGTAAGATGGTTGTTGATCAGTTTGTGGTTGAAATTAATGTTCTCTCATGGGCCAGTGCTTGATGCTGTTACTGGGGGCATACATTTGTTTGGTGCAGGTTCATCTCATGTTCCATCAGACCCACACAGGTTATCACTGGGTGTCATGTTTGATCTCACAGCAACACTGGAGCACTTTGATGACATTTTGGTCCTCTCAGTGATCCTAGAAGCTCCATAGACGCACAGGGAGTAGTACAAATGTTTCAGCTTTATGCTGGTTTATATTGGCTTTAGGGACCTAGTCTTTCAGATGAATTTCACTGTGTGTCATAGAGAAAGGCTCTCATTTCTTCAGGAGTTTGTGCAACCAAAAGCTATAGATCAAGCTATGTGTGCTCTAAAAAGGAGCACTCATCTTGTGGTTTCAATTCAAAAGTTAGCAGGAAGATTTTTATTTTTTCTATATTCTATAGTGCCTTACTTTAAACCTCTGTAATTCATCTTAATTAGAGAACACTTTAAACTTGAATGGAATCTTTCAGGAGTAGCACTTTAAATTACTGCAAGCACCTACCTGTTACTTTTCTAGCTAATATAAAATATCCAGTTTAAAGAACATTAAAGAGTATGTACTGCAGATCCACTTTTTTTCTCTCACTTATTCTATTTTATACCAACCCAAGAGTTTTTCCAAAGCTGCCTGTGACTTTCACTGCTTAGAGAATAGGGGTAGTCAGAACTCATTTGCAGATACACAAGCAGGAAGGGACAGGTGAAATGGATGTCTTGGGCCAAATAAAGAGCTGGACCTACAGGAATCTATTTCACTGAAATATCAAACTCCATCAAATGACCTGCCATCTCAATTGCCTCCTTTAATACTCTCTTCTGGCTATCTCCTCTAGGCTTAATGCCATGAGCAGCTTCTGTGACCTGCGTCCAAGGAAATACCAGTGCTCTTTAACATCTTCATCAATGACACTGACAGTGAGATTGAGTGCACCTTCATCACATTTATGCATGACAGCAAGCTCTGTGATGCAACTGAAACACGTGGGGGATGGATCCAGTCCAGAGAGATTTAGATAGGTTTGAACAGTGAGCCCAGGTTCTCCCAGGCCCACTGCTCAAGCCTGTCTCAGGTCCTCTGGATGACATCCTGTCCCTTGGGCGTGGAGTTTCAAGGTTCCAAAAAAACAATCAATTTACATTTGTGAGGCCATTTTCAGTTGATATAAATATATGACCTGCAAATTTTCAAATGGAATGTGTAGAATTGCAATGAGGTATTCAACTCAAAAATCTGATTATGTCTTCTTACCAGTCTTTCATAATCCCTGTCTTAACTGAGAAAAATATCCTTCGCTTTACCATCACACCTTATTCATGTCATCACTCTGTGGCAGTACACACGTTCTGAACAATTATTGTCAAGGATGAAGTACAGAAAGAGTAAAATTTCATTGAAAATCTCTGATGAACACCTTGAGACATCACTAAAAATTGCAACCACTGCTTTTGCTGGTGTGTGTGTTTCACAAAAACAAGGTCAAATACCCCACTAGTTTAATGTTTATATTCTTATATATATATATAATATACATATATATATATTTATTTAATCTTTTAAGAAAAATATTTAAAATGTTTTGCTACTTATATATTAACAGTAGTGTACATTTTCTGAGGGTTGCTCCAAAATAACACCTTTTTTCATTATATTTGCCCATAATATCAGAGACAGATATTGGTGGTATGGCAGTAGAGTTTGAACCTTCCCACCAATATTCCATTACAGTTATTGCTGTGTGACAGATGGCTGCAGGGGGGCACTCTGACACAATGGCATCTGATACAGAAGAGCCCATGAAGCAGAGTTGTGTAACTGATTCCTCCGAGTGGAAAAAGTAGCATGCATTGTCATTCACCGATGCTTTCTTAATTGTTACTGAGACCAAACAGTGAATGTGAGTATAGTTAGGTGGTGGGTGGTATGTTTCAGGAGTGATGATAGTGGGTCAGATTGTTATGAGCAAAACGTGCAGGCTCTTGTTCATCTCTGGCAAAAATGTGTATATAATGGTTCTGATTATGTTGAAAAATATTGTCTTGTAGCTGAGAATTTACTCAATCATACAGTGTATCTGTGCCTTTTTATCTGTTGTTCTTCCCATGAAAATAATTAGGAGCATTACTTTCAGAGCAACCTACATATATACAGCCCAAGACAATTTCTATTTACTAAACACAGCCCAGGCAAGCCATAAGGTTGGATACCCATGCCTTTGAAAGTCAAGTGCAGTTACTATATAAGTGATCACTGTCTGCTGATTTTAGGGCAGCATCTTCTGAACATCCTGTGGACCTCAGCACTGTCCAAAGGCTCTCTGCAGTCCTGGTAGGGTATGCTAACACTGAAGCAGTAGGCAGCTTATTAAACAGATTTAAATTTTGTCATTTCAAAGTCAGAGGGAAGAGACAGTAAACTAACCTATGCTAAGCAGGTACCACTTCAGTAAGTATGCCTTACCACATGTGTTGTCAAAGCAGGAAGGAAATGCAGCTCATACACCTCTATTATTGTGATTTAATCTCTCATTTTTAAAAATATAATATTTCATTAGGATTAAAATAAAATATTACACTGAAACAAAACAGTCTAAGAATGCACTAAGAATGGTGTAAACATACTGCTAGGTCTTCAACTTTGCTGTAGTGACTTTAACCAACAGAAAAAGTTCAGATCTCAAATCACTAGCCTGTACATGGTCATCGGCTGTAGTAACTAGAGGAAAATACTTACTCTCCTGGACCTCTCAGCTAACCTTCATGTCAAGGGAAAGTGGAGAGCAGAAGGGTATTTGTGACTCTTCTCTCTCTGGTGTTCCATCCCAGTGGGAATGGGGTAGAAATCTGAGTTCAGACATTCCCCAACCTCCTCATCAAGAGCTCTCTGCGTTTTTGTAAGTTCTTTTTGTCTCCTGGTAAAGCCTGAGAATATAAAAATCAGCAATTACAAAAATGGCAATATCCAAAGCCTATCAGAAATAGAAAGCAAAAAATACCTGTCCTTTTCACAGGGCAAAGCTCCCTCCCTAGTGACTGTTGCTTGGTTTTCTCACTGCTCACCTTAGCTTCTCTGCCTCCCTGACACATCCCATCCTCCCCAGAGTGCTTACAGTGAATCTGGGGAGACTAAATGAGACACAGTCTCTGTTCACATACTGTTAACAACCAAGTGCCTGAGTGAGGCCACCTTTGCTCTCTGAAGAAAATCCCACCTCTGGCCCTGATGATATGGCACAGAGAAATAGGGGTGATCCAATTTTTGTATCTTGACTCTTCTATGCAGCTTCTTCTTAGTATTCTGCCTTGCAATGCAGTTGCCACTCCGTGGAGCTCCCTGGTGTTTGAGCCTCTCCTCCTCATGCAGAGGTGCTGACTTCCCCTATCACTCCCAGGCCCTGCGAAGCCTTGCCAGGTTGATGACCTTCCATGGGGGCATATGGGCATAGTGTCAGAGCCAAGGGCTTCCCAGTGCAGAAATTCATGAATCAGTAAATGCTGTTGCTCCTGAGGGAACCAATCAGTAAGGTTAATAAAGATGTGAATTTGTGCTGCAAAAAGCACAGAGCCACAATCAATTGGGCTTGTGCTCAGAATATATAAAAATACTCAGACTTTTCTGTCAGCATCAGAGAATGGATGGGACACCACGGCACTGAAAGGAGGGTGGGTGGAGAAGCGCAGTAGTGTGAGCACCATCCTCTTGGTTAGGCTTCTGAACAGCAGTGTAGCTCAGTGGGGACAGATGCATATCCGTTTTTATGACAACGTATTCCTCTTTGCAACCAGGATGTCAGTGTGGCAGGCTCTGCTACTAAGCACAGAATTTGTATTTGGCCACATTGACTCTGCTCCCTTGACAGCTTTTATCCCACATAAAATCCTTAGAGCTTCAGGATGAACCACATAGGTGCTGTTATGATAGTAGATTGAACATATCCCAAGAGAAGCCAATGCATCAGATATTAGTTGACTTTTTTTCCCCAAAAATTTTACAGCCATAATACAAATGAAAGAATGGCTTAGTATTAGGAAGGGCAGGTTTCTGATGCTGCAATTTTCCTCTGTCCTAGCGCACTGCAGAGTCTCATTCAGTATGCCATTCAGACAAGGGACTGCTTTTATTGTCAGAATTTGAAGTATTGATTAAAGCTGGTGAAAAAGAGTTCTTTTTGTAGAACAGCTTTGTAGAGCAGCATAATATGAATTCCAGACATGTGCGTGCCCTTTCCCAGGCTGCTATAGGCTCAATGATAGCAATATCCCCTAAATGTTCATTAGCATTGATCACCTGTTAGACAAGCACATATGATACCTGTCACTGAGATGAAAGACAACTTTTTCCTATTCATTCTGTTTCACTTGGTAATTAAGAAAAATGCCGTTCAGCATTCACAGATCCAATAGAAACGTGAAATGTGCCAAAGAGCAAGAACTGCAATTTTTCTTTGTATTCATTTAAGGGAGGTAATCAATGGTAAATATGAACATCTTTCTCTGATACATCTTCTGCTTAACTTCAACTCCCAGATGAAGATGCTTAAGGGACTTTTGCAAGCAGTGCTATCTTAAATTCACATCTGTGGTAGAATCATAGAATCAGAAAGATGGAAAAGACCACTAAGGTCATCTAGTCCAACTGTAAGCTTAATTATATGGGAAAGCTGTGGATGACTAAAGGAGTTACTCACATTTAGGATTTGTTGCTTTTAAGTAGCATCAGAAATAACTCATAGTAACTATTCCACTGAAAGACATAGCACTTCTTTAAGGAGAAATCTTTTTAGCAGGAGTTGAAAAGGTTGATATCATAATCTTAAACTTACTACCCAGGACTCCACCTGTAAAGAACTGGGGTTAGCTGCAATACATATGTTTCCTACACAAAGCACCTGAGAGGTGGAGGAGCTAAAATCTCTTAGCTGGACCTCAGGGGAAAGCTAGACTCTGCTTCAGTTATGCTTCTTCTGGAAATGCTGACATGGAGCAAGATTGGGATTTAGCATAAACTTAGCTCACCATCTCTGCAATTAACATGATGGTGAAAGATAGACTTTGCTAGTGCTTCAAGACACAGTACAGGCTTCTCTGGATAATGAAAGAAAGTTGAGGTCATATTTTAAGAGTATTTAAATTTCTAATGAATGTTCCTTTTGATGATCCATATAATGAAAGGCAGAATGCATCAATCCTTAAATTGCTTAAGGAAGGAAGAAGACATTTGTGCTGAACTCAGAACCTGGCAACTTTATCTTTATATGTGAAGAAACCTTATGCATTCAATACTCTTGATGAGTACCTAAGATTGAAAAGCAGTGCCCTTTTAGTCAATCACAATCCTGAATTTATGGCTTTCACTGCAGAAGATGAATCTAACCAGAAACAACAGGATGAGCTTTAACAGATTACTCTTGCATTGTTCATCTGCATTCCTTCATTCAATCTCAGATCACTCATTCACTTTCTTGACATTTCTCTCAGTTCAGCTCAGAAAACATCTTTGCCTCTTTTGCCAGAGCAGGTTTTAAGACCATTTTAGCCATACTTTTATATATATTGCTTTTCTTTTGGACTCCGTTGATTTTGGCTTGTGTTCCTGAAGTGAAGCTCATACAATTAATCTGATGCCCTGTGAAGTCAGAATATCTCATTATCTTTCTATATTTATAGTTCTCTTATCCTAGTAGAACATTTTTCCTTTGTAGAGATGGCTAGGTTGCTTTAGAAATACATCTACTCTTGTCGCTAAATGGTACCAATCCATTACCAATTTAAATATCATTTAAAAATAGAGATGAATCTCCAGCGAGAGCACATTGCCAAACAAGATGCTTGCCAGTGCATGTCTTGTCAGATAGGAGCAGCTGAGAAAGGAAGCCAGATGCCTTCAGAGAGGCAAAAGCAGAAGGTAGCTCTAACAGAATGATTGCTTTTTTTTCTGTCAGACACGAACCCACGAGGCTTTGACTTCACGATAAAACAAAACATACTGTGCTGTAGCTGTTCCAGAAAGAGATGCTAAAGCTCATTGTTTTTTATGCAAACACACTAAACAGAATCCTCTAGGAAAACTGCATGGTAAGATAATAAGGTAATGGATAGGTTGATAAATTAAAGAGAATTATCTTAAAATTGTTGCTTATTAGAGTTGTTTGGTTCCTGAAGCTGTGCAATTTCCAAACAAGCCTGGATCTTGTTCTGTGTCCTTTCTGTCCTTATTAATGACTGAAGTTTAGTGGGGAGTTCCTCCCATGAGGAAAACCCAGACATTTCGGATGTGATCAAGGATTTCTAGCTGCAAAGAAAGTGCAGAGGCCTGTTTTCTCAGGCCATAGCAGCAATCAGACACAAGTTCTTGGCTCTGAGCCTCCCACAGAAATTATCCCTTTGTTCATCCTCAGACCCCTACTGCTACCACTTCTGTTAATGTATCTTGTGCTTCTTGCCATTTTCCTCACTGCTGAGCTCTTCCCTCTTTCAGTCACAGATCACAGGTAATCACAGCTCCAGCAATCAATTCTTACATGCCTGCATTGTCCCATCCAAATCATTCAGCCTTTGTGGCATGAAAGTCAGTGCTTGTGACAGTTTTTCTGTAATTTTTGCTACCTGCTTGCACAGAGCAGCTGAAATGTGCCCTTTACATTGATCTTGAAAGAAAAGCAGTTGTTAAACTAAGCAACTTCAGCCACATTTGGCTCAGCACAGAAGATGCCTTATTTCACAGTCAGAGGTTATGCAGGCAGTCCCTAACATCTCTGCCACTTAAATGAGCTGCTAGATGCCTTTGCTTTTGATGGGAACAGACTTAAATATTAATGCAAGAAAGTGCTCTTCTGAAGTGAGCTCAGCTATTCTAAAGTAACTTTTAAATCTTCCTATTTAATCAAGGAGTATACTTGAATTTTCTTGCTGTCATTTTCCACAGTCAAATTCTGAACCCACTACATAAGTCTGTTTTTAGACCACTTTCTCAAATACTGAGACTCATAAAAAAAACAAAATAACAGATCACATTGAATAGCAAGGGGATAAGCATTATTATAATTGTTACAGTAATATTAAATTACACATATTATTATAGTGCCATCATAAGGGACAAGTGTCTGCTGAGGATTTTAACCAAAAATTGTGTCTCAAACAAGACTGCCCTTTTCAGTAACACAAAGGAATATTTATGAAACATAGTAAAATCTTCAGTGATTTTTTAAAAATTTGCATCAGCTTTTATTTATCACACTGTGTTGCCTACTAAACTCTAGTCACACCAGAAGTAACAAGTAATTTAAACTGGGAGGAGCAGAGGAACCCATTTTTCATTTCTTTTATTTTCATCTCCATTATGTGTCTCTGGATGTGTGAAGAAACTGTATTCCTAAGTTATATCTTGCATATAACTAAGAGTTCTTATAAAGCAGATGAATGCTAAGGAGAAGCTGGGTACTAGTGCCCATGCAGCCTGCTCTGTAGAGTTTGTTTATCATAAAGAAAAAATGGACTTATAAACTAACTTTACATGGATGAAATTGCTAGCACTGAAATTAGTTTTTAATAAATGGGAAGATCAAGTCTCTATTTGGAAGAGGTAGTTTTATAAGTTGATGTGCTTATAACTTTACACAAAGCTGATCTATTGTCTTGCTTTTCAGTATTAAAAGTACTATTGCTAGTGGCATTCACATCACTGTGAAAGAGCATCCCATTTGGCAAAATGATAGGAGGCAATTGAATGCAGGCTTGTTTATTCCCAACAAATACAGATTTGTTCATATTGCTGAAAGAAATCTATTTTTCCTCCCATTAAATCTTGCTGAACACCTTGCATTATTGAGCTCTAAGTTACAGCTCTACAAGCTTTTTTTTTTTTCTTTTTAGCTGAACCAGAGCACTTTAGTTAGGCTGTGGTAACTAGTTTATGGGGCCCAGTCTGTTGTCTTCTACTGCTGCTAAATGCTCAGTGAAACAAGATAAGCTATTTTGGACTTAGATCTGTTCACAGACAGTGAATGCAGAGTACCAGATGTTATAAGACAAATCCATTCCTCTCCTCACGCTATTTTGTTTGGGCTGCTGTGCTCTAAAAGTTTATGTAATAGTTGGAAAAATAACTACCTTTTTTCCTTTTTTTATTTTTCTTTTATACAGCAATAAGGACACTGCCTGATCATTAGCACAGGTACAAAGAGTTGGGAGATTCACACATTTATTCCCAATTTAGTACTGTAAAACCAAATTCCTCCTTTACGCTGAGTATCTGTCTATATATAAGGATATTTTTTTGAAGTTCATGCACCTGCAAAACATGAATCTTCATACACCTGCAAGGTTCTGAAAAAACTGTCTCTTCTTTATGTTTCCTGTGTTACTAGTTTTTCTCTCTCTCTCTTTCTCCTTCTTTATTTTATTTTTTTTTTGGATTCACATTTAAACTGATGGCAGCTGCTGTCCACTTGTAAAAGTTATTGCCAATATACCTGCTGCAGTGTGTTCCCTGGCAGTGATGGGTGATGAAGTCATCCTCCCCAGTGGCAGCCCTGTCAAGGCCAGCATCTCTCTGCAGCTCTGCTTGCGCGGCTGTTACAGAGCCTGAATGTTTGCAGCCTTTCTAACAGTGAGACAGGTTGACAAATAGCCCCATGGCATTTTCATTGAAGCATTAATGCTCAGGTCACCAATTCCCACCAGTACGCCTCCCAGATGCTTCAGCTACAGGTGTTAGTATGGGAGTACGTACATTAATTTTGCAGTGACGCTTATCTTCCAGTAAAGAAGGGAACAATGCTTCTTGTTTCCTCTGCTTACTTTACTTCTGAAACACTTGCCATGAGGTCAAATAAAAAAGAATGTAAATAGGCATTTTATTTCTAGATTTCAGTGGTTCAGGGGCTGTTTGAGGAGAAAACCAAAGTCGGATTCATAGAATCATAAAATCACATAAGAAAGAGTCATAGAATCACAGAATGACTTGGGATGGAAGGGACTTTAAAGATGGTCTAGTTCCAGTCTTCTGGTTGTGAAAAGGGTTGCCAGACACTAAATCAAGCTCTAGATCAGGCTGCCCAGAGCTCCATCCAACCCAGACTTGAATGCCTCCAGGGATGGGGCATCTGCAGCTTCTCTGGTCAGCCTATGTCAGTGCCTCACCGCTCTTATCCCATTCTGTCCACATATGTGTGATTGCCATGACCCGAGTGCAACACCTTGCACTTATCCATGTTGAATTTCATTCAGTTCACATGGGCTCACTTTTCAAGCTTTTCCAAGTCCCTCTGGATAGCATCCCTTCCTTCTCTTGTATCAGCTGCATCACTCAGCTTGGTGTTGTCTGTGAATTTGTGGAGGGTGGACCTAATCCCACTGTCTATGTAGCTGATAAAGAAAAGCTCAAGGCCCAAGACAGACCCGTGGGGTGTGCACACCACTCATTAATGGTCTCCATGTGGACATAGAGCTATTGACCACAATCCTCTGTCTGTGACCATCTAATCAATATTTTATCAATTGAATAGCCCACACATGAACTTCCTTTCTCTCCATTTTAGAGGTAGGAATGTGATGTGGATCCATGTCAAAGGCCTTGAACAATTCCAGGCAGACAAAAATTGCTCTCCCTAGTCCACTGATGCTGTCACTTCATCAGAGAAGGCCACCAGCTTGCACAGGTACAATCTGCCCTTAGTGAAGCCATTCTGGCTTTCATGGATTGCCTTCTCAACTTGCATGTGCCTTAACATAACTTGTAGAAGCATCTACTACATGATCTTCTCAGGTACAAATGTGAGGGACACCGCTCTGTACTTCTTTCACCCTTGAAAATAAGAGTGGATGTTTCCCATTCTCCAGTAATCAGGAACTTCACCTGACAGCCATGAATTTTCAAATATGATGGAGAGTGACATAGCAACCACATTAGCCAGTCCCATTAGAACTCTGAGGTGTATATTGTCTGGCCTCATTGACTCATACACAATCAGTCTCACTCTTCTCTAATAGAAGGAACTCCAATCCTCTGACCTCTGCCCAATGGTTCAGAGACACGAGAGACTTAGGAAGCCTGATTTACAGTGAATACTGAAGCAGAGAACTCACTAAGTACATCAGTCATATCTGCTGTAGCCAGTTGTCCCTTACCATTTATCAGAAGGGGTATACTCTCCTTAGTCTGTGTCTTCTGTCCATTGTACCTACAGAATCCCTTCTTGTTATTTTTTTACATCCCTAATCAAGTTATACTATTTTATATTTCTGTAGTTTTGGCCAGGGTGCAGAGCCAATAAGTTTATTTTCCACTCCTGCAGTTCACAGCAAATATTTCCCTTTCCATTCTGGTGAGTCAATTGACTTGGAACCAGCTCATACCATTTAATGTATTTATCCAGTCCAGAAACAAACAAGGAGCTTTTGCCTTAAAATGTATGCATTCCACACATCACACTGCCATTCATAGATGTCTGAAAGATGAAAGAATCACACTAACTCAAATAGCTGTCAGTTCTTAATTTATTTGAGACTCATTCTGCCTGAGGTGTGTGCAGCTGTGTTGCATCTGTATCTCTTCAGGCACATGAGTGTCAGACCGGCTTTTGTCTACAACTGCTGTGACCATCACAACATATAGCCATTGCCTCTGAAAACTTGTAGCCAGCCTGATCTGTAGTTTTACTGAGCAGACTGATTTTTCAACAGTTACAAATTAAATTTACTGATTCTTGAATACACTTTATATGAGACTTGTGACAAAACTACATTTCAATATATCAAGCAAGACAACTCTGAATATCATCCTGTCCCACTCATTTTTGTCACATTGTCAATCTCATTCTGTACATTTATATTCAAAACTACGTTAGATTTTAAATATAAAATGCACCAAATAAACGAGACAAATTAGAATTATGATCCTGATGCTGAGAAGTTTTTATATGTATGTAATATTACTTATTTTACTTGTGTAATTGCTTCTGTACTAGCAGGATACAAGCCTGTATTTCTGTCAAGAAGACACGACAATAATTCTTCAGTTTTTGACACAGAAAGTGAATACTAAATATGTCCTATTGTGTAGAAAGCGTAAAAAGTTACAGAAGAAAATCTAGATAATAGCAAGCCAGAAGTCACTTGGGATCCCTTATAGATCCATGGAAGAAAAAGAGCACAGTGTTAGAGAGCATGTCATGCCACATCAGTCTCTACTAAGGTGTGTGCATTGATATATGAGAGACACAAGTTTCTCAGGGGCCTGCAATCATTCTGGAGTTTTTTGTTTTGGGTTACTTATTTCTTGCTTGAGAGAGGATGTGAAGGTCACAGCCTGCACACAGAAGCCCTGATAAGCCTAGCCTCAGTAGTGCAGATGTTAGGAGTATGGTGCATAGCAAGCTGATAAACCAGGCACAGGGTTTACATGCAGGAGACCCAGTGTGCACAGCTAAGCACAGCTTCCCTTACTTTGTTCTTTACTATAAAGTATTAATATTAATTTTAAACTTATAAAAAAAAAAAACTCTGTTGAAAATTATGTGCTGTCCTCAGTTATTTATTCTTATTCTGTAATTGTAGGAGAGAGTGAAGAACAGTTTATTCACAGGACAAGGACAGTATCGTCAAGATTCTCTAGTGTTTACTGACAACTACAAGTTATATTTATTTTTATCTTAATGTCTTTAATGTATAATGCCTTAATGTCTCATGAACCTGCTAAGTAGTAGCTATTCAGTTGCATTAATATTCTACCAACTTGGCTCAGACTTAAGCATTATTTTACGCACAATTGCTCCTGGGGCTAAATCCCAGAAAGCTCAAGCACACAGTGTTGCCCATACAGAAGTAAAGCGAGAAAACATGACAAGCAGGAGTTACAGCAAAGTCAAAACCTCACTAATATAAACCCCTTGCTTTCTTCCCCCACCTAAAAGTAGAATCAAGACCTAAGAGAAGTATACATGGCCTACTTGCCATGTTAGAGTGACTGAGGAGGCATGGGAGATTGTTCATTAAGACTAACTTCAGCCAGGTCTGATTTTCCTAGGTTCCCTCAGTAGCTGCTTGATGTTGGTATCTGAGAAGAGAATAAATCTAACTGCAGGAACTTCCAACCTCCATTTAGCTCAGCAAGTCATTCTCTCTACATAAGTTACAAGGAGATCTTAGTGGGGCTGCTTCATATATAGCTCTTGAAAATGTGAGCACCATCCTCAACTAAGGCAACACTTTCATTTTACTTTTAGCATTTTTAAGTGAACAAGAAGCTAGGGCAGGGTCTTAAGACTGTTTTCTTCTCAATGTAAGCGCTAAAATTATTGTGAAATTTTCCAATTTGTCTTACATAATTTGAACATCGTTTTCTCATGAATTTTGACTTTTGAAATAGGAGACAAAAATTCTTTGTGCAGTCTGGATGGTTATAACCTTGCTGCTCACCAAGGGCAATACACAGAAGGGTAGAGCACTGCAGACAAGGAAAGTAATTTATATAACAAGGCAAATATTTGGGTTGCATAAGAAATGAAGCTGCGCAATCAGCTTTTTACACTGTCTCAGTAGTCCATCCATCTTCATGTGTCTGCCTGGCACACATAAGCCACAGGCAAGTGTGAGCAAGCTCTGTCCATGCTCTAAGAGTGCTGTGCCAAAATGATTTTTTAGCACTGTGCCTCTGGCAATGTCTCGTGCTTCTCAGTAACCTTCTCAAACCCGGGCTTAGCAACACACCAATTAAAGCAATACAGACTTGGTCAGATTTTAGGTCAGGCAAAGCAGGCTCACTACCACTGCCAGCGTACCACTTCAATGTATCTTGAGTGTACATATCTGCCTTCCAGACAGACTGGTGGTTTTGAGTCCATGTCTGTATTGTGCAGCTTTATCAAAGTAGCTTGTCTTGTTGTGGTTTGGTACTTTCAATGACATAGTTTCAAAAAGTTCATTGAAGGGGTCACTGAGTCAAAGCCAAAGGTGATCTGACAACTCTCTTTTCAGGCTTAAAAATATGTTAGGAAATGTCATGTTGGTGGACTGTTTGATGGACAAGGAACTGCTTGCCATTATGTACTCAGAAAGTCATGGTGAGAGGTGCAATGTCTGGATAGAGATCAGTGACAGATGGTGCCTCCAAGTCATCTGTACTGGGACCAAGACTCTATAATCACCATTTATATTGACAATGGGATCTACTGCACCCTCAGCAAGTTTGCAGATGACACTGAGCTGTGCAGTGCAGTCAACACACCTGAGAGATGGCGTGTCATCCACAGACAGGAAGGCTAGAGCAATGGGCTCTAACAAATCTCATGAGATTCAACAAAGCTAAGTGCAAGGTCCTCCACCTGGGTCATGGCAACCTCCACTACCAATATAAGCTGGGGGATGCAAGAATTGAGCACAGGCCTACTGAAAACAACTCTGGGATACTGGTAGTTGGCAAGCCAGATATGAGCCAGCAATGTGCTCTCACAGCCCAAAAGGCCACCCGTATCTTGGGTTGTATCAAAGAAGCATGACCAGCAGATCAAGGGAGGTGATCTTGCCCTTCTATTCTGTGCTGCTGAGACCTCACTTGGAATTCTGTGTTCAGATATGGAGTCTTCACCACAGGATAGTGCTGGAGCACATTTAGAGAAAGGCCACAGAGATGATCCAAGGGATGAAATGCATCCCTGAAAGGACAGGCTGTGAAAGTTGGGCTTTTCATCCCGGAGAAGAAAAGGCTCCAAGGAGACCTGTTACAGGCCCTTCAGTATCTAAAAGGGGGCTATATTTCTTAGTGGAAGTGGAAAGATTCTTTAGAAGGGTCCCTTGTGATAGGCAAGGGGAAATTATTTAAAACCAAAAAGGAGGAGATTTAGACATGGTAAAAGGAAAAACTATCTTATGATAACAGTGGTGAGGCACTGGAACAGGTTGCTTAGAGAGGTGATGGATGTCCTGTTCCTGGAGACATTTGAGGTCAGGCTGGACCAGGATCTGAGCAACCTGATCTAGCTATACATGTCCTTGTTCATTGTGGGGGATTTAGGCCTAGATAGCCTTTAAAAGCCCCTTCCAACTCAAATAATTCTATGACTTTGTGATTCTATGACGTTAATAGGCAAAAAGGAAGGCCCTTCTACATTGGGTCCCATCTTGCATATCAGAGTGGATGATGAAGACAAGATTCTACATTCTCACATACTTGCACAGTAATTTGGCATCTGGCTTATTATTAAACATAATGGCAAAATAAGGTACCATGTGTCTCTTATTCCCTCATATTATCATGCAGTCATAGCCATGATCTCTTTTCTCTAGTGACACTTGGGAAATGAATCTGGCCTTGATATTTTTACAGCAAAACCAGAATATATATCTCATTTTCAGTTTGCCTGTGTATCTCAGCAGTTTCATCTTTGGTGCTGAGTAAGGAGTCATCTTAAGCAATTCAGTGTCTGAGATGGTGTGTAAGCAGCCCAAACAGGGATAAGTCACATGTGACATCCTGCAGTACTGTCCCTGGCATTTGGATTGGGCCCAGGGCTGATGACAAGATAGTAGTAACCCATGTAAACTCTAATCTCAAAGGTCTATGTTATGGTCTATCACCCACCCCTTCAAGCCTGTATTGCAAATCACAAAGTCAGTATTCTTCCGTGACTCATTAATATATAAATACATACATTTGACTGGGCAGCCAAAGCTTGACAAGAAACAAATTTGTCCAGTTTCTGACTCCATATTTTGTCCTACTAGCCATACTTGACAGCTACATTCTCTTGGGTTCATGTCAGCCAGTGCCTAGCCATAGAGAAACAAAACCCTTCTGAGGATCTGTAGAGTGGATCCTTTGCAGCGAATGTTTAATAATACTTAGGTGAAAAGACCATGGAAGATAATTACCAGTGAACTAAATATGTCCTCAATAACATCCAAACAGTTATGTAATATAATCACCCTCTATAATCTGGTAAGATTGTCATTAAGAAAAGTATACAGCAGAGTGGTCAAAGTTCAGGGCTTGACAGGGAGGTTTGCAATGTGCTCAGGGCTACTCAGCTATTCCAAACATGTAATTCATATAATATATAATATTGTTTGTAATAATTTGCCCCTGAGTCCTCAAGCCACGAACTACAGTCCTATTGTACTATTTGCTGGAAGAGCACAAAACAAAATCAGCCTCTGCCTCAGAAAGCACATAGTGCTAGTACTGGGCAAGATTGCACCATAAGGCAAGTGGGATGCACAAGGAAAATAGCCAATGCTCATATGCAAAGTGGCCAGCAGAATCCATGGGGCAGCAGCTTCACTGTTGCCAGAAAAATTCTGGGCTCAACAGCAGTGATCTGTGGAGGAAAAGGGACAGCCCTCTGAGTGTTCACAACAGATACAACTCAAGTTTGAAGATTGCATTTGACAGGTAATTAATGTCTATTCTGCCTCTGTTTCTAACTTTGTTAAAAGGAAGTAAAGTTAGAGCTCTTTTTCAAAGGCTGCAGTGGAGCCTCGTTTCTTAGTGCTTGGATAATCGCAGAGTAGGAAACTACTCTGAACCAACTACACAACTCATTTTTCAGAAGCAGGTGGCTAAAAATAACTTTCTGAGAGCTGGCTGTGCAAACAGAAAGAACATAGCCAAGTAATAATCATCCACTCTTCGTGTAAGTTTGGGGGCACCCCAAATTATTTCAGCCATTGTGTCTAGACAGAAATGTAAGAAATTAGGGAACATAATCTCCCAAAATAAATTGCTTGAGAATTTCATCTGTCTTGGAAATGCATGAGATATAGTGAACTTTGACTATCACATATGTATGTAATTTTATCAGAAATTCATATGTTTTCAGTTTCTTTGGCTTTTCAAGCCGAGAAAACATCTAACTCTAGATGGCTAAAAGCCACTTAACTAAAGCTGAACATGTCTGGGATGCTGTAATGTAATACAGACAATATTCGCACTGTGTTTCTGCACCTGAATTGAGCCCTAACTGAAGTGTCCAACACATCCTCATTTACCAGAAACTTCATCTGTTATACTGGATATCCCATTTTCTCTCATACTATAAACAGACTGAATCATGTTCCTCCGCTCACAAAATGAGCTATCTACTTACTTACACTGCCTACTGAAGTGAAAATGAAACTTGTTGATACTTCATCCTCATTCCATAAATAGGACTTTTTATTTCTCTTCACTATGAAACCTTATGGAAGGTATTTTGCTCTGATTTTAATAAATGTTAATTGAAAGCAGAATGTGTATTTCTACTCTTTCAGAATTGTGCACAAAAAGAAGAGCAGAAAACCAAATCTGATCACTCATGATGACCATGAACACAAGTATTTAAGACTTCCAAACAACTGTCATTATTTTCTCTGCAAATCTATTTGCTATAACAGACATAACAGCATTATTTAGTTTTAAATCATTGTACAGGGATGGAGGCAGCTATGGTGCAGAGGTGAATAATGAAATAACCAGTCCACAAATAATGCAGCTTGCCAAATACTGGTGACGAACCTTAGAGTTTGGAAATGTGATTCACAGCAACATGCAGGTGGGTCACTTTTTCTCTGAAGGTTATTTAAACATTCCTGCAGCTCTGCTCTCAAAATCATGACAGTGAAGTTCCTTTCCAGATGGCTGGTGCTTCTCAATATCATCTGTGGAGAAAAAGAAGAAACAGTACTATCTTAAAACTTGCAGATGAAGCCAAAGCACAGTCAAAAGTTAAACGCAGTAACAAAGCTCAGTATTTTTATTTATTTATTTCTTCTTTCTGATTAAATGTCAGGCAGACTTTGTTAAAAATGAAAGATAACTGGGGCTGGGACAATTCTGGACCTCCTAGCACAATACCTGGCACAATGGTGCTGCTCCATAATAAGGGGACAAAAAAGAGACCAAGAAACACACTGCCAAGGTCATTTTATTGTACACAGCCCCATTCCTAACTAGGCTATCAACTGATAAATGCAGAAGATAATAACACTTACTTCAATGGTTTTTAACTTCTTTTCCCCTCCCGTCTGTAAAATGTCAAGCAGATTGTAGAAGCCACTAAATTCTCCTTTCACAAAGCTGCTTTTGTTTCCATAGCAGTTAAGTTTCCCTGCTGTGTGGAAGGAGGCTGTTAATATTCTCTGCTTCCTTACTCTTGCCTTGAGATCTTGAGAACTTATAAAGATGTTGACGTGAAGCACATTTAGAAGAGAATCGAGTTATACCATCTCTAAATGGGGTCTGACTGTCACATCAGCTATTGCTCATGAGGTGCTATTTCTTCCCTTAAAATTAGGTGACATATTTGAAGCTTAAATGATATCTAGGCACCTAATCTCCATCACTTTCAGACAGAGATAATGACATCAATCAAATTGTAACACTGCTCTAAATATTTACTTCCTCTTTAATGAATTAATGTAAAGTCCTACATCCCCTGCAGAATGCTAAGGGCTCGGTTTTGCTTGAGCCTGTTTAAAAAATATGTTTTTTATTCTTAACCTCAAATACAGAATAATTACCTTGAGTTGTAAAAGTCCCTCTGCAATATGAAAAGTGGTTAATTTTAAGGCATATTTAAACATCCAATTTGCCTAATTTTTTCCAATGTGGCAATAAAATGAATCCAAGAGAACTACTGAGAAGATAAGTCATCTTCATCTATAGTCATTTACCTTGTTCACAGCAACTCTAAATTCAAAAAATGACACTTACAGTGCCTAGAGCCAGCAAGTTCCATTTCTGAGATCTCCCTCATCTTTAAAATATTAGTATATTAACAGAAGTATTCAACACTATTGGGTAGCTTGTTCAAAGTTTATCTTGTTTGCATTTACATTAAAATATAATGTGGTCTTTGTAAGGTAACCAGATGGCACAACCAGAGGGAAAGAATTCCAGAATTATTCCAGAATTGACAGATTATTTGTTGTCCAGCTTCTACACCAACCAGAAGAGAAAGTGGCATAACACTTCCTTTCTTCCTCATTCCTCAGAAAGCTTAAAAGTAGAAGATATGGGACGACAGATATTTTTCTCTCTGCCACATGAACAGATCAGTTTATTTTTGTAGCTCACGAGCACTGAGCTGCTGGATGGCAATGAGACAGGAAATTCAGAACTATTTCTGCATTGAAGAAAAGGGAGAGAATTAAAAATGTAATGAGTTTGAGTACAAGACCAGACACAATAATGTCAAAGACTTCAGATTTATGTTTTTAAAACATTTTTAAATATTTTAAATATTTTAAAACAATTAATATTCTTAAAGTATTCTACAATGTAACTTCCAAGAAAATTCTTTAAAGTACACTGTTCTTGGTTACAGGCAACTTTATTTGCATTACAATTTGCTTTTGTGATTAAAAGCTGAGCATATGACTGAACACAAGTAACCACAACTTGTATGCAAGTAGTATGAATTAGATGTCTGCTAGTTGGGTTTTTGAACTTTTTTGTTTGCTGTTTAACCATTTTAAGTGATCATTTCAAAACAAAAAACATCTACAAAAAGGACTCTAACAGACTATAAAGCCATCCCATCAAACTCCACAATTTCATTCTCATTTGCATCAACTGAAATCAAGCTGTTGATTTTAACATTTCAACTCAAAGAGTTCCTGTCACTTTTTAACATTTTGGCCACAAGCCCAGCATTACCTTTAGGGCAGTTAGGTTATTTTCCACTCTCCAGCACAGAAGTTGCAACAGGGCTTGGATATTAAACTGCATGGCACTTACTACGCTTCAGAAACAGCAAGAGGAGCTCTCAAAACACATCTGTCATGAAATTATGATTATGCTTCCCCATCCCAAAGTCCCCTCCCAAATATGTCCTACCAAAGGCTTTGCTTTTAGCCCTTACAGAAGGCTTTGATAAAACAGTGTGCTCTTCCTTTCCTCCCCAGAGGGCTCTTCTTTACTAGTGCAAACTAACCAAGACGGAATCAAAGACAACAATGCAACTCATTGGACCATGCAAAATAACAACTGAGTCAGGGTAGGAGTAGCAGGCAGATATGGACTTCTCTATTAAAACTGGGACTCACTCGATTCAGTCTGGAATAGACAGGCTTGCTCAAGGCCCTCTCAAGTCTGGCTGATACAAAGATTTGCTGTTGGCTCAACATGCACAGGCACTGAAGATTTAAATGATAAATGTCAATACTGTCACTGGTGAAAAATCATAAATTGTTCCTTAAATGAAACCTCGGAATGTGTTTGAAGCATAAAAAAAAAAACCAAAAAACCACAAACAACAACAACAAAAAAACAACCAACAAACAAACAAAAAAAACACATTATTTTTCTTTATCTTTTGGAGCACAGAAAGTATTTCTGTAATACAAGTGAAATTCTCGAAAATGAATAGGAGAGAGAAGCATGAAAGGGAATACTTCGTGTCACTTTGTTTTTACTGGAAGAAACTATTTTGTTGGCACAGAGACACGCAAGAGAAAAAAATCAAGTAGTGAAAATACATCAAGTTTAGTAAAAAGTTAAATGTATGCATTTCTTTTCTCATTTAATTTCAAAATGCCATTGTATAGCTAACAGGTAAAAAATTTTTCTTCAACAGGATAATTTCATTAGGTTCATTTAAATGGTAATTTTTGCATTCATATTTAGTATTTATTTTTTATACTTGCACTTCCTATTAGCTGTGTCTACACTACTTTGGTGGACGTATTAGGAAATGTTCCACAGTTTCCTCAACAACAGATAAATCGTGACTTACCCTTAGATATTACCGCAAGCAGGTGCCGTATCTTAACATCTACTTTACTCTCTGATCTATCTACACACAGTTTGCCACCTGTGTGCCTGTCTTACTTGGATTTTCTCTGTGGACAGACAAGGGATAACCAAGAAGTGCCTACTGATATTAGAATAGTTAATCTTAGTATCCTAATGTGACCTATTTATTTTCATTATGATGATTTGGACCTTGGGTCTGAAGAGATCATACGTAGTTTGGATTATAAACAATGAGCACATGTCAACTCTTAAAACTCTGGGTGCAGTGCACTATATTTGATTAGTTGTGTGGTTTTATCTAGAAAATTCAGTCTTTTTAACATAGAAAGTACTCTGAGATACTGCAGAAGAAAGTAGAATGGAGACAAATCTGAAAAGTTATCCTGAAATCTACTTGGTGTCTTTCCACTAAAATTAGCAGAGATTTAAGTATCTAAACCCAAAATTCATTGCATTGGTATCTTCAAAGACCTGGCTTTGACTGGATATTTGTTTAGATTTTTCTTTTTGCAATTAAGCTAGTTTGTATTTGGTGGATATTCCATCTTTCTATGAATGACACAAAATAAATGGAAGTCTGGGGGGAACTACAAAGAGGATTTTACATGACACCATAAATGAAGCACATTCACATTATGCTTAAGTAACAAAGAAATCTAGCCAATTCCTGACATGGACATATGACGATCTTTTCTTGCTCTTCTAAGCAGTTTCATTAACTTCTACTCCTGACTTTTATTCTGTGAAAGTGCAGAAATATTACCTACAGATTGGAAAAGCCTATCGTCAAGGAAAACTCACTTTAGGAGAGCTGATATGTGCATACAAGGGACTTCTGATTATACTGAAGATAGTCGATCAGAGACTGTGAGGCAACCATCCCTTAAAGTGCTTGTATATTTGTAAATTTGAATGTGCATTGTCTGGGTGCAGGTAGGGAGCTGCCCATTAGGGCAAGACCAAGGGTCACCCAGTTGCATGGGCCAGAGTCTGCACTGCCTTGACAGATAACTTCATCTATTCTGGGATATAAACTGTGGATATAATTGATGTCATTATGTCATGGTATTGTATAGTTATTCATCATTAAACAAATGTATAAAAAGAGTTTCTATAATATTTCATTTGGAGCAAATATAAAGGTATAATTCTTTATATCTTGGTTGAAATATACATTCCATTTAACGTGAAAGATGATATTAAGAAAGGACTGCCTGTTTCCACAGAATTAATATTAAAACAGATTTTCTTCCCTTATCTGAATTCTCATGGGAAAGAAAGAGTCACGGAAGGTGGTAGAGTCCATCCTCTCCCTTTATCATTTCAGAGGGAAGCCCAGAGCTCTCCTGGGCCCTGGATCCTCCTCTGGGCTGTGAAATCAGCAGGAAATTATAGACCACTGTGCATCAGTTGGTTAGTGCTGCTCAGAGGAGCTTTATTTGGCTTTTTTCTCTTTTGGTTACCACTTGAAAGTGCAAAGTGAACATGTGGGCTAAGTGAGAACTCCCTTCAACTCTGTACCCCAGTCTTTTCTCAATCACTACACAGGCAGTTTGGTAGAAGAGATCTGCAGTAGATTCAAGCAGGAGATTACAGTCACCCTGCCAATCTGGGTGCCTGCAGGTGTTCCTGCACACAGTATCTGCTGCCCCATGCCTGAACACTGAGATATATCACCTAAAACATACAGAACAGATTGTCACTGTTTCTGAAGCAAAGTTGGAAAAGAATTTGGTTTGGGTGAACAGCACTAACTTATGGGGAGAAAATTGGATCCCACAGATATTTCTCTACAGTATCAGGAGAACAAAGAAAGAAAATTCCTTTAAATTCATCTTTTTGCTTCCTACACAACTGCCTGATGTACAGTACTGAGGACAAAATGAGTTCCACGTCTGCTGCAGGGTGCACTATCAGCGCAGTCTTTGTGCAGTGCTCACACACAGAGAAGGAGCACAGGAACAACTGACACTCTCTGATCAGGATGACACGAGCATATGGGACATGGTGCAACCATATTCATTGAATCAGAGTATTACCTTTGAGAGAAAAAAATTCTGGTGGTAGAGGAATAAGAGCTGATATGCCTACCACCCGCTGAAAATTGTAAAGGTTTTCTAATACATTAAGTGGATAAACTTGTATCTTCTTTCTCCCTACTGTTCCCTCTTGCAACATCTCGTGAATTGTTCACAGGGATAGCATGCTGCTCCAGCTGGTCTTCCCCACTGTCTCCATCTCCACATCTTCTACTGTCAAGCAGCAACTTCCACTCAGGCAAACTAGCCAAACACCCTGCAGTGACTCCCATTTCCAGGCCCCTGAGCAGATGCAGCTGGCACAAAGACACTCACAGATGATTCCTGATAGCTGTAGATGATTAAGTTTTGATCACATCATCTCCTTGTGTACTTCCTGCTGTTCCTCTGCTTGAGATTAATGCCTCAGTAACAGGGCTGTTTCACTCTGTGTAGCTCAGTGGGAGAATTCGCACCTGGAGTGTATTGCTGCAATGAAAATAACATAGCCCATAGACTCACACCTGAAAAACTGTTTTGTCTTCAGGGCTTGCGCTAGAGGAGGTGGGATTGGAAACTCCAGTCAGCTTTCAAGGTTACATCATTTTCTTTAAGGCCCTGAGAGCATTTAAGGATGTGTTTTTCTGTTTGTTAGTTTCCTCTATAAGTGAATAATTATCCTATATGCAATTATAGTGCAGATTCACTGCTATCATACTCAGCTTTGGCAGGTTTGCCTCTGCAGCTGTTTTCCATTAAGTCAGGAAACACGCTGTAACCAAGACTCCTACCATGTAACTGACCTCCTAAGACTTACCTGATGAGAAGTAGCAGTGTCACTTATCGGTGGGTGCCAGAGTCTTCAGGCTTTTGATTCATAAGTTTACAAGATAAACATAGCCAATTCAGGCAGAGAGAAGATTGCAAAAGTGGGTGTTTCTTGAACTCTTCATTTATATGGGCCATCTGATTTCCTTGAAGTCCTACAGCAAAACTGGAGTTTTGATCCAAGTTTTGCTTCCATCACTGCTTTCCCACGCCAGTGTGTTTCTCATTAATATTGAGGAGGAAAAGGTAGTTGAGAGGGGGAAGAGATAATACAGTGTGAGAGCAGATTTTAGCCTGTTTCCACTTTCAAACCTGCATACCTAATTTGTTCTGTTAATTGCATATTAGAACTCCTGGCACACTGAAACAGCTTTTTCCATGTGATCACCCTGCATAAGTAGTGCCTACGGTCTCAATGACACTTGAAATCACAATTCCTTAGCTTTAGATATTTGCTCTCAAGGCACTACACAGACTGGGAAAGCCTCTAATTATAGCTGCTTCCTGGATATCAACTTTTCTCCCAAGCATACCCAGAGCTCAGCTGCTCACCAGCAATGTAGGGCCCATCAGGTGTGCAAGCTGAGGCAGACAGGGCCCTCTCAGTCTCAGAAATAAGGAGGGTGAGGAGGCCTGGCATCTGATAAGGTCACCCCTGTGCTTTCTGCTGGGCAGTGTCCCCGCAGCAAAGTGTCTTATGTTTCAGGACCTTCAGAAAGGAGGGCTGTGAGAAGGAGGAAGGCCGAGATGCAGCCTGCAGGCCTTGGCATGGCAGCTGCTTCTGTGGTGACAGGGCAGGACACCGCAGCCAGCCGGGGTATAAAGAAGCATCTTTTGTGTTGGCAAGGGCCACCTGTGCAGCTTACAGCCTCCATCCTAGGGAGGCAAAGCAATCAGAAGCGAGACTGTCATAGCTTGTGGGAAAGTGAGCAATTCATCCCTATTTATTTTCATCCTACAACAACAGAGCAAGTCAAAGGATCCACATTAGTGCCTCTTACTGGTAACACTGGCAGAAAGCAGATACTTGAGCCTCTTGAAGGTGCACTGCCATTGTTGCTGTGCCACAGGGTGTTGCAGCCCTCACAGTGCAGCTGAAGGAAGAGCCATTTAATGCCATTTCAGCACTGTGGGGCTGCCACAGCTCTGATCCATCTGGATGCAAACCTGCTAGGTGTACATGTTCCCCAGCAGCATGTTAATTAAGTATCCAGGGGCAGCAATGGTTGATCAGTGAGTGGAGAGCATTAGAAGTCAAGCCACAAATCCAAAGCACTGCTGAAAAAAAACGTTGCCTGAGTAAAAAGCTAAGGTCATGATTCTTCAGAGTTTGCATTTCATCTCTCCTCAGAAATCTTGTCAGACCAGCTGGGAAAGCGGAAAAGAGACAGCTAGTCCTGTAGAAGCCCACACATCTGACATAAGCACTCAACAGTGTGGAGCTTTTCAAGCACTGAAAAGTGTAGGGCTAGTTTCCTGGAGTGGACAAACAATGTTTTGTTTATTTATTGCAACACGATTGAATGATCACATTATCAAATAGCAAGTCCAAAATATCCTTTTTATTCTACATACAATTTTAAGGAGGATTCTGGAAGTATTTTTGTAAAGCTATAAGCTTAGACATATTTCTTCTTGTAGTTTATGACAGGTATATAAATCAACATGACAATATGAATTATCTCAAAGGTATTCCATCCATACGCACCAGTACAGGTTAGGGGCTGACCAGCTCGAAAGGAGCTATGCAGAGAAGGGTGGGTTCTTCTCTTCAGAGAAGAACTTGGGTGTCCTTTTAGACAACATGGTGATCCTGAGCCAGCAGTGTGTCCTTGTGGCCAAGGAGGCCAATGGTATCCTGGGATGCATTAAAAAGAGTGTGGCCAGCCGAGTGAGGGAGGTGAGGCCACATCTGGAATAATGTGTCCAGTTCTGGACTCCCCAGTTTTTCCCCAGAAATAGAGGGATCTCCTAGAGAGAGTCCAGTGGAGGGCCACAAAAATAACTAGTGGCCTGGCAAATGTCTTATGAGAAGGGCCAAGAGACCCAGGGCTATTCAGCTTGGAGAAGAGAAGGCTGAGGAAGGATCTTATTAATGCTTACAAATATCTAAAGGGGGAATGGATATCAAGAAGACAGGGCCAGGCTCTATTCAGTAGTGTCCAGTGCAATCCTAGCCTTGTGTTCAGACAAGCCAAGAAAGGCTTCAGTCCTTGGCACACCTACCTCAGTTGTGTACTTCATATAATTACTTAAGCTAATGCTTTCCAGACAGAAAGCTGCAGAGGAAGCATTAGGAAAATGAGGAACCTATTCCAAATGATACTGAATAAAATACTCACTTTTGCAGAGATTTTTTTTTTTGAGTGGCAAATCTGAAAGTTCAACCTTTATTTAAATAAATGGTGAGCACATACAGATTTTGTCTGACATAGCTCTTCGCTTCTCCTACCTTAGCAGCTCTTGCCCAGATCCTTTCCTTTGTGGCAGTGTGACATGATGAGTTGAGTTAATCTCATGTATGTGGTGCCCTTGATGCTTAAAGCAGCCTAACATAGCAGTCTCAGGAGCAGGCACCTGCACTTGCTAATATCAAAAGCAAAAATGTACCAAAAATGCAATTAAAGTGAAGTCACATGCAATGACAGTTGAGACTCAGCAGAGACTACATGCTTTAGAAGTTTCTAGAATGCTGTTCGAAAAGATTTTACAGTAGTAATCATCATTGTCATTTTGCAGTATTGAACATGCTACCAGGAAACTGGAACAGAAAATGGCTTTGTGGGACAGCGGCCTGAAACCTATTTCTGAGCATGTGTTTTTATATACATTACACAGGTACCCAGAGCAACATAGACTATTGAATCCTACTATAATAGGTGATGCAACAGAGAATAGAGATCAGTTTCATGAATAATGTTACAAAACCCTATTTTCAGAGGAACCCTTAATATATTTGTCTGTTTGCATTCCATTCCCTGGAAAGATACTACCTTATTTCAAGCTCTGTTTCTTAGTAGTGAGGACAGAGCATAATATTGCACTGCAACACTAGGCAATTCTGAAATAACTGGAAAAATCAGATATTTAGCTGCGTTATCCAAGATTTCATGCTTCTCAATCAGAGGTAGATTAGAAAAAGATCCCAAAGACTACTAGTCTCATTTTAAGATACTAATGTTATCAATCTGGTGAAGGCATGTGTTGAGGTTAACCTATTCAGTGGTTTCTCTCTGTCCTAGGTGTTACATTACCATTTGAGCTGCAGAAAACGTGTATGCTGTTTATCCTGTTGTAGGCTAGGACATCTAAGGGAATTTGAGAGATCCTATCATATTTATCCAAAGGAGCAGCCTCTAATGTGAGTCCACTAGCAATCCAGAAGCATGTCACTCATGAGCTTGTAAACATCTCATTTCCCCCAGCACAGTGTCAGAGCACTCTAACCCTTGTCTCTTAAAGCAGGATGTCACACTAGCTCAGCTAAATGCAGGATAAGTTCATTCCCTGTTCCTTCTCTGTTACCAGCTAATGTTTATTCCATTCTGTGCTTCTTTTCACAGGAGGAACATCTCGCAGACATCAATAAAATATTGATTGTGGTATCTGTGAGAATGAGGAAGGTATATTGTTCTGAGCCTTAAAGTGACACCACTGAAACACAAAGTAAATGGGCACTAGACATAAGTTCACTCTTTGAGATTAGGAAATAACCTATATCTCTGGACTTGTATTTCTGTAACTTTGTACATCTATTTTTTACTCACACTACCTGTCTGCGAGGTATTGTCTAAAAGTTGAGAATCTAAAAGGACAATATTCCTTCAACCCATAGGTGCTGAGTGCTTTCGTGTCTGCTGTATCACACAAGGGACAAGAAGGTGGGCAGTTCATTTGCTCCTCCCTTCACTGCTATTTCTGCACACACACAACATCTACAAATCTCCCGGGCTTCTGAGTGCTTGTAGAGTCAAAAGTTTACCCTGCCTATAAGTAATGAGCTGTTTACATACTAAGTTCTGTGAGTAGGAATATATTGAGCAGGATGGTATCCGTGTGTTGTACAGCAGAGAGGCTGAAAATTACGGACATATTCATCAGAAAGACAATGTCATGTGTCTGCAACTCAAGAAGCAATTCTCCTCTGCAGTTGTCATGACAACACTGGCCATATAAGGAGACATATCAGAAGAAAGATCATTTGCTCTGTGCTCTATATTTCAGAGTAGCAGTATATCCTCTCTACGACAAAACTGTTTTGTTATAGACAAAGCTTATGTTTCTGAAGCAATAAGTAATGTGCCAGAAATCTGCCTGCTAGAATGAAACAGTTTATGGTTCAAGAAAAGCTGCAAAACAAATAAAGCACCTCTTTTGAAGACTACTTCAATAATCCAGGGATCACAGGGACCAAGTTCCAGTGAATGCGGAGGTGATTTAAAATCTTCAAAGAAATTCTCATTGCAAATATATCATCTAGTTTTGTGAATAAAGACAAAATCAGGCTCAGTAACATCACAAGGTGTAATGAAGTACAAATGAATTGCTAGTCTCAAAATACCTAAAAAGCTACATTGCATTAAAAGTTTCAGCACACCCATGAATGCGGCCTGAAGACAAAAAGCACAGACCATATCTACTATTCAGCTAAAAGCTTAAAAGAAAATCAGCCTGTGACCCTGCAAACTATTCACCTGGTCAAAAGCTAAAGTTAACAAAACAGTTTCACAGTTGGATCTGATCTTGTTTTAGGTCTAAGATCCTTTTAAAGGAAAGAGGCCTGGGGAAATAAATAAAATGAATGAATGAATGAATGAATAAATAAATAAATTAGCAAGCAGTAAGCAACCATACTAAATCAATACATCCTTCTCTCTCCAAGACTGATGACAATCTTCATTAATGGAGAAACCTTTCACTGAAACCAAATAGTATCACTATATGAGGAATCACAAATCACAGCTCCACATGAGCCAGCAGGAGTGCAAATGCACTGAATTCCTGTCACAGTTTTGACAGCCACTGACACTTGTCCATGGCAGGGCTGGGGCTGGATGGGCTTTGAGGTCCCCTCCAACCTTAGGTTGCTCCAAAAGTAATGCCTCTCATTTATTTGCTTGGAAATTACAACAGGTACAAAGAGCTCAATCACACAACTTGATAGAAAAAATTCTAAGCTATAGTACAGTATTTTTCAACACAGTCATCACCACTGGCTGTGCATTTTTGCCAGCAACATACAAACGCCTGCATGTTGTACTTGTAAAAATCTGCTTGGCCATCTGGAGCATGGTTTGGCTTTCACATTGCCGTCACTGCTGAAATGCACCACCCAACCCTCACTATGTTCACATTCACTGTTTGATCTCCATCAAGGTTCAGCAAACATCAATGTCAATGGGTGCAATTTTTTCCATGTGAAGGAATTTCTTGACACATGCACTTCACCCACTACTCCATGTCATATACCATTTTGTCAGACTGCCCCTCTGCTGCCACCTTTTGCGTGGTGAGAACACGTAATATTGATGTTGAGTTTCAATTCCTTCTGCCATACCACCAACATCTGCCTCTGATGTCCTGGGCTAATATAATAAAATAGGATGCATTACTTTTGGAGCAGCCCACGTGTATGATGTAACAAATGCGTTTTTGCACTCAGGATCCTTGGCCATATGAAGGCCCCCAGCATCCTATTCCATGATGTTACTACTTACTCCATGGTCATGACAGCTGTTCCACAAACTTCGTCTCATCCCTTTTCAGACCGCATACATTTAATCCCTTCTCCTGTCTCTCCCTGTGGTGACCTCTTGGTATGGTACTTTCTTCACTTTTATTCCTCAAAAGCCAGCAGAACAGAATGCACAGCAAGGTTTGATTCCCTGTGAAACACCAAAATGGGAGTCCACTGTCTTAGCTTGTAGAAAGAAAATGAAGGAGCAATAACTGCGTTTGGAACAGAATTACATGACTGCTTTTAACTTGAGTGATTCAATTAGCTCATAAAATGAGAATTACCCAGCAGATTGCGGAAGGCAAATTATTCAAGACTCAGTAGAGCAAGTTGTGTGTTTGAAGAATGAAATTCATAGACTCACATCTCCGTCACGTATACTGTGCTCAGCAAACAAAGAGAAAATTTACTTCTAAAGCTTTAATGTACACAACAATAAGATCTCTGAGACATATTTAGCAGTTGATGGACCAAAGTGACTTCAGTGTCCTCTCTTTTTTGCTACCTGTAATAGCTCTCCTTGTCATATATAAGCACTTCATAGAAATGCAAGGCATTAACTGCACAGCATTCCTGTAAAAGCAGGCAGGATTAGCTGCTGCCAGTTTTACAAAAATGGAAAATGAAGCACAAAAAGTAAATGTCCCATCAAAAGGATTCTTTGAAAGGTACTTCCTCGCAGTGAATGAGAAATTAGGAAACCAAATAGAGTCTAGACCTAAGAGTCTTTTCCAGTGTCATACAAGAAGCCCTCAGCAGTCCCAGAAGCCAGCTTCGGGAACCTAAATGTCTGGTAGAGTTCTTAACCAAAACGTGTCCTTCCTAAGGAAAACCGCACCTTCAAGGATTTCTTAGTAATCGCTCTTTTACTGTTTCTAACTCATATTATATGCCCTTCTCTGCCAACATTTGCCCCTTTCTATCCTGAAGGCATGGAAATGGAGATAAAATAGCCTATGTTTCTGCTGTGAAGAGGGAGAAGGTTGCTGGAAGGACATTTCCTGCCTGTCACCTCTGTGAAGCATCTTCTCCCTGCATTAATAACCATGGGCTAAAATTTAAGAAAGTCACAAAATCTTTAACCAAGAAGTGAGGCTTGCCAGAAGCATTTCACACAGCTCTCACTGCAAGGATTTTAACCGTTCATCAGAGAGAAATCCCAGACAAGTCTGAGGAGAGTTGTCTCTATCTAGCTCTCCCTCTCATTTGCCTTCAGTATGACTCACTGTATTATCATAAATCATGCCCTCGAGATGCAGGAAAAAAGCATGTCTTATTCTAACAAGAAATATGGAGCTTAGCAGCTTCATTCACCTACATATCCCTGCCCTTAGAATTAGTTAAAAAGGGAAATAATGCAATTCAATAACTAGTCTATGCTGAAGTTAGCAAAATTTGTTTCTCTTGTGAAAAATAAGATGTAGGCATTATGCAGTTAAGAAATACTATAGTCATAAATGTGAATTTGTTTTCAACCCAGGCAAATTTCGATATGGGAAAAAAAAAAAAAAAAGACAAAAGCTGTTATCAAATGTCCTGGGGACATAAAAAGCACCTCAGCCTCTCCAGAAAGAAAATACCTCCAGGATTCAAATGTGCTTTGTTCTCATTACCTTGAACCTTTCATCTTCCATTAGACTTCTGTGAAGAGAAAGAAGAGTTTGAATGAACCTTTTAAATCAAAGTGGTAACCTTTTACATCCACTTGAAATAGCTGTGAACACCTGCTAAATTACTGCAGACACTACTTTATTATTGCCACTAAGAAAATCACAGCAGTTTGCTGCATACGCAAATCAATTCAGCAATTATATTAGGAAATGAAATCCTGTTGTTTTCATAAATTTCCACACTATTTTAAAGCATCCGTTTCATTGCTTTCTAGACATTTCCAGGAGACATAAAAGTAAGAAACAACTCAGCCAATTAAACTTTTTTCCATCATTCTTGGAGTGAGTTATCGCACACTTTAGTGAGTTTAACAAAACAAATTCAAAAGTGCTGAAGTGCTGTGGAAGGCCTTGCAGGTCATATCTGAGCTTGGAAACTTCATGTGTACACCACAGTTTGTGGTTTACTTGTACACCGCACATCTTTCAGATGACCAAGCCTTTGCAAAGATGACCTTATATACATACACATATGCTGTCTCTAAGCGCCCTACTTTGCAAGTCCCTATGACTTTCCAAGATATAAAGGGCAATAGCAGCCATGACCCTGTTAGTACCCAGCCAATTGTACTGCCTACTATCTCTGCTGCTGCCAGTGAGTGGCTGAAGCCTGCCTCAGGCTCTCTGCATCCTTATGGTAGAAACACTGCACGATGAAGCAAGGTGGTGACTACAGAGAAAATGTCAGTCTGACCTGCCCATCCCTTCACTTACCGTCCCTAACAGGTTGGTGCCATCTGTAGGTTAAATGAGTGTATTGTGTTTCACCATCTAGGTCAGCAGTAAAAATGCTAAATAGTACCAGATTGAAGACAGGCCGTGATTAACCACTGCTCTAACCTATGGCTTTTCAGAATCCCTCTTGAAAAGTATGTGACACTTGCCACCACAGGAGTGGCAGTGTTCTCAATACTTCATGTTTGGCAGATGGGTTTTACTCACCTTCTGTTGCTTTAACAATGTCTGTGTCCCACCAGCCTCCCATCCCTGCAGGCCATTTACAAGCACTGCCAGAATGACAGCCTGACATTACATCACTTTCATGGAGTAATGTACCGAATTCTAGAGTAACTTTTTTAATATCTCTGATATTTTAATTACTTAATGCCCATTTAATTTATGGCATTGGAAAGTCACACTTCTCTCACTTCATATTCTGTGGATATCTGTATTACTGTGTGTATACTGGAATTGACCAGCGGTGCCAAAGAATGCCCAGGGTTTATACAAATCCCATACCATTTTCCCACTCATCTTTCTTACCTCTTTGCACCTACACTTCCATGGGAAAAAAATCCTGGCACGTGGATGAAGAATGTTAAAATGAGTTCCACTAGTCCCTTGATATGGAAAATCAGAGGACTAGGAAAATGTGCCAGAATCAAACCCTGTGTGCCAGTTATTCACAAACACAGAGTAAAGTCTGTTCCCCCCATTCATCTGAGCAGTCTTCCATTAGTGCCTTCTGTAACACAGTAGCAGGAGAGAAGGCTTTGTGCTCATAGTGTTCTTTTCTTGCTGTAATTAATTCACAGGTTTTGCAACCCGTAATTTTTTAATGTTTTTCCTGCTGTTGAAATTTTTTTCATCTCAGTCTTCTTGAGGCTTAGTGCCAGATATCTTTTGCTTTCTAGAAACATGTTGTCTGTAAGATGGCAACTGACAGATATCCCTTGGGATAAAAAATGCCACAAATGGTCTCATCTGTTCCAAACCTTTTCCTTCAAGTCATTTATTTCAGACAATTCACTTTTCATCTCCTATAAAGCAAAGGCAGTCTCTGCATTTAAGGGTCAGTCAAAATAATGTTAAATTGGGTTTTTCAGCATTTATTGCTGTGTAATGTAGCAGAGAAATGTCTCTACTAGTCTCTGTTGGAAGTTAAAGCCCTGGAGGCACTTATGCAGATGAAGGTAAAGACCCTTGAGACAACTCATCAGTGAACCTGGATAGACAACACGGGCCAATGATGGGTAGGCAACAAATAAATAAAAATGAATATGGGAAAATAATTAAACAACTACAGATACTTGAACAAGTATCTGTACTAATCAGAACAGATACAGAGCAAGGTGACCAAAAAAACATAGATAACTTCTTTTTCTTTGCATTGCTTGTTCATGTTATTCTGTGTGGTTGGGTTTTTTTGTTCGTTTGTTTTTTGTTGCTTTTAGTGTTGTTAGTTTTTCCAGTGTCTGTTTCTTTGTTTGTTTCCTAGTTTGCTTTGTTTGTTTTTCCTAGAAGATTTGAGAATTGGAACTTTTTTTGCTACATGACAGGAGTACAGCTTACAATAGGAAGGTTCCAGAGTTCCTTTATCCCACAGGGATGGACACACTGAAATTATCACAGGAAACCTCCAAAGTGGTGTTGGACCATCCAGACAGGTGATAAGAAGCTGTATGATCCCACTGGAAGGGGACTACAGCAGTCTTCTTGCTGCATTGTGCATGTCATCCCCAGACAGCGAGGTTAAATAGAACTTGGAAAACTCAGGATTCAAAACCTTTCAAGTTTTCTCTTAATTCTTTATATTCTAATTTTTAGAGATAATTCTGTGTACTCTGATCACAGCCTGAAATTTAGGATATTTATAAAAGAACCATGACTTTCTCCAAACCCAAATCCCACTTAATGTTACTATTGTGGGCCTACATCTGCGTTTCTCACTAAAAATAAAACATATTTGTTTTGCTCTGAGAAAGCAGATAACATATTGAGAGGTAATTAGCAGTTCTACACTCAGTCAAATTGCTTTCATTTTATGTATATTAGAAAAAAAATGAATCAAAATCAGCTTCATGAAAATCTGTTTGTCTCTTGTCTGCCATATGATTCCGTACTGAAATGATGCCCTCAAGCAAAGTGCCTCATGGCAGAAAACTGTTTGAAAATCGAGTCTGTTAACACTTATGTATGAATCTTGCAATAATCCCTCTGAATACAGGGAAAGTCTCCAGTAGAGCTAAGTTCCAGACTTGAGTGGTTAGTCTGATACTTGATATAAGATTTGGTCTGTTGCTATAGCTTTCATATTTCTGTATAATCATCTTGCTAACTGTCCAAGGAAGGGTTAGTTGGTTATTCCAGTAGTCCCCTGAGACTCGTTACGTTTGTCAGAAAAGTCATGAATGAAAACACTAGTTAAACCCCTATGACAGATGAAGCAAAAATATATTTTCTGCATTTCCCTGTACCTACAGAGCTGGAGGTGCACAAATGACTCAGTGAAATTAGTGAAAACCTACAAACGTACCACAGGCTCAGTCTCTAAAACAACCTTTATGTTGATGTCTATAAATGAATATGGGCTTGTTTGCATTCCTGTGACAGAAAGCTACTGTTGTAAGTCAAGTAACAAGTTGCCATAATGACCCATTACACACAGGGAAAATAATTTTTTCTTTCCAGTTTAGTTCAGACTTCTGTAGGGTGACCATGTCAAGAAAACACTAGTCTTAAAAATGGTGTATACCTCTACTTTCTCCACTGTGCGATGGAGGAAGAGTAGTATGTTTACCATGTACCACGCTAACTCATCTCAGTGAAGCAATTAGAATTTTGATATTTAACTGTGTTATCAGTAGGAAGTAAGTTGCAGTCCAGCTTTGAAGATTCATCACAAATCTTGTACATAAGTGCTTGTAATTTTTTTTTCTGGTCTCTCTTTGCTTTTTCTCACTTCCTGTAAAACCATCATATCTCACTTTTTTTCCCCCAAACACTTTTTTCTGTTTCTTCTTTCAGTAGTCTTTGTATTAATAAACAGAAGTTCCGTCTCCCACTTCTCTTTCTTGGGCTCAGTATTATGGTCCACAGTGAGTTAAGCATCCACGTAGCTTGTGAATTTTATCTCTACCCTGTGCTCACACCCAGACCTAGCTGTGGCAAGAAGTAATTAATTTTAGACAATAGGTAAGTGAGAATGAGAGATGCTCCTGGGTCTCCTGGCACTTGACGTGCATCTATGCCAAGGTGGCTCTCACTTGCTTGCTCCAGCAGAGCAGGCTTCTGTACCATCTCCTTTTTCTTCTTTTTTAAGTCTTCTTAGTGTCACCCCCAGCCCCCCAACCCCCCAAAGAAAAGTGGCCAAATCCAAGCTTTTTTATATCTCCTCCCCATCTGGTTACCACTTATGTGCTATCTATCTGACATAACTGCAGTGCTATTCTCATCTTTGAGGAATATAAAAGAAATCAGGAGGTAGTGAGCCCCTGCCCATACCTCTTCCATCCCTTTCTCAAAGGGCTAACATAACCTGCAAATTATGGTGAAGAACTTAGAATCAGGCTCAGACAGTGACTGGCTGATTAGAACATGTTTCAATTCAAAGTTGTGACATTTCAGAAGCACATAAATCACATATACATAAGTGTACCCTAAGACTGAAACAACTTAGAGTTTTCACACAGCAGAACTGAGAAGACAGCTATGGCATATTTCACATACAGAAAAAAATGTGGAGATTAAAGTAACCCAAGGGCAGCAGTTATGCTCTTTGAAGCATATCTAACCGATCAGCTGAAATTCTTATCTGTACAAACACTGATGCCAATTTGGCTGTCTTTCTACAATGATATGTAATAACAGTATCACCATAATGAAGGGCAGTTAACTAAGACACACCAAGTGAGTTGCTGGTATATGACTCATTATGTCGTGACTAGAGAAGCCTGTGAACATCTTGTATTAATTTCAGCAATTTACAATTCACTTTCATTTATGAAAAAAAATAAAGAAAGAAAGAAGAAAAAAAAAAAAGAAGAAGAAAGAAAAGGAAATTCTAAGTACAATTATGGGCTAATGACCCTTTCACTAATTTTTGGATTTGCTTAAAAGCCTTCTTCAGCTCCTCTGTATTTCAAAGCTACATGTGTTTAATTGAATGTGAAGCTCCCAGTAAGATCTTCAGAAGAAATCATGACTTTGATGTGTAAGTGAAACAAAATGAAACCCAGCAAAATTATTTCTCATTTACTTCTCCTTTAATGTGCTCAGAATTAGTCCTGTTGTCCTAAAAAATTAACATGAGAAAGTAAAAGAAGTCAAGCACTAGAAAAAAAAAAAGAAAGAAACATTTTTTCATTGGAAACAATAAGGCTGTACCTTATGTTCAACCTTCCATCAATAACAGATCCCTGATTGTGCATCTCAGTGTGCTTGCCTAGATAGATGATACGTGTATAAGCAGGCATTATTTGTCCTTAAATAAATGCAACAGGCAAAAATTAATAGGCATCAATAGGAATAATCAGTTTTACCTGCCATCTTGGGGATTGTTTTATGTCCAGTTCAGACTTGCTTTATTTACACATTGGAAGACTGCACAACACCTATCCTTAAAATTATATAATCTATTACTCAATTAAAATCCCAGCTCCAAGTTAAATTTTTGTAACCAAAAGTCAACAATTCAGATGCTAAGTTCTTCAACAAGGCTGTTTCCTTCCTCATCCTGTTAAGGAACTTTCCTCCACTCTTACATATAATGTGAACATTCTGCTGTTATTAAATAACTACAAAAGCTTTAACTCGGAAGACCAGAAGATATTCTGACTCAATAGTGGCACCAGTTCCCTTTGATGTGTCCAGTGCTATGTAAGACATCCACATGGGACCAAATTTGAAAAAGGATCTCTGGGAGACCTGGACTTTTCTCCTCTGCTACCTGAGATACAGTGTCAGAAATTTAAACTGAGGAAACTGAATCTCATTCACGAAGTAGCAATGCAATCATATTTTTGTTTCATTACGCAGTGGATAATGTATCCAGCATGTCTGAGATACTTCAGTAGAATTCCTCTTCTACTAGAGAGAATTTAAATCATTTACAGTTCTTCACATTCTAGTACCTTAAGCATTAGGATACATCGTAGTCTAATCAAGATTAAATTTCTCCAACTGAAGTTATTTCATCTTACTTTGTTGGGACAAGGAAATACTGTAAATGTACACGATTGTACCTCCAGTGCAATATCTCTCAGTGGCATGCAGCTTGTTGCAATCAAGTCTTTATCTTGTAGTCTGGCTTTCTACTAGAGGACCTGCTCCTTAAAAAGTCACATTGGTTTCCAATGTGGAATTAGTGTATGAGACACCTTATGAAGAAAAGAGAAGATAAGACAATTAATGTTCTCTGTTGTACTAGCAATTCAATAATCAAATACATTAAGTCTCCAGGAAGAAGAGACTGAGATAATGACCCTAAAAATCTCACTGCTGCATTTGCGAAGTCAGAGAGGTAGACGACAGGGAATGTTCAGCCTTCTAAAGGAAAGGTTGGACAAGAGCTCTTCTATGTTACTGCAAAAGTGAATGTTCTCATTTCAGGGATGAAAAATATCCTGTTGTGGAAACTCACCTTTCTGACTATGTTCAAAGACTGATTGGGAGAGCAAACAGTCAGTGAAAGGGGATTTGGGAAGTTTGTGCCTTGAAGACAAGATGGCAACTGTGCGGAGTGATATAAGTAGTGCTATCATGTCATATATGGTATGCTGCCAAACATCCCATGAATGCAATGAGCAGTGCACCTCACCTTTATAAATATTCCTGATTAATGTGAAGATAAATCTAATTCGCCAGCTCATCTTCTGTTAGCAGAAATGCTTATACAGATCAGTGTACTAAAAAAAAATTTGAACTTTGAGTGGAAGATGCCTTGCTGATTTGAGAAATCACAATTAAAGGAAAGTTTATATTGCTTATGTAGACACTCCATATCATATACATCACAAATCAGTAGTGATTTAGACACGTGTGAGGAGAATTGTATGCTTTTGGCTGTGGATGTAAGAGCATGTAATGAAAGGCTAGGAAGGTTGTCTTCAATGTTTGTAGTGTAAAGCAGATTAAAATTGCTTCTTAGATACTGTGCTGTATGTACCCCAGAGTGTGTTACCTCAAAACCCAAGTATGGTATGTTTATGTCAGGATTTGTGTGCATTCTGTTTTTGTTTTGTTTTGTTTTGTTGGTTTTTTTTTTAAATCTGTGCTTCCAGAGCACTTATAAAGATTGCACAAGATTTTAGTACGTTGTTAGGTAGCGCTCAAACACAACAGACTGACCTCTTTCCCAAAACTATTTATCTAACCTAGCGTGTGGCCTAGTTTCATTCCATTTAACTTAAGGCACAAAGACAAACCTCCTTCAGCTTCCTCCACTCAGCTGGAAAACCAACACTAACAAACTTATTAACTAACAAATACCCAAACTCAGTCCTACCAGTTTCCAGCACTCCAACAAGTCTTTTCCTATAGCGTAAGCATCTAATGCAATCAAGCAGGTGGAATCTTCCAGAGAAGATGCCTATACTTCTTGCAGGGTTAGTACCCTAACATGCCACCTTCAGGTTCTTCCCCTGCACATTTTTTATTCATTCAAATGTGGAATGAAATAAATGGAGAAATTTCGTTCTTTTCAGTTAATTTAAGTTTCTTGTTTTCATCCAGATCTAGGGGAATGCAGAAAATGGCTGGCTTGAAAATATAATGCTCTTGAAATAAGAGATGAATAGGCATTTTACTGGTTTGGACAGAGGGAAGGGATGAATTTCAGGAGTTGGAAAGGAGGAGGGAGATGACAAATGACATGGAAGTAAAAAACCTCCTCAGCATTTTTTTATGCCAACAAAGAACAAAAGTAGCCAGCAGGGTTTTGTGCAGCACAAATCTGCAAGCAGCAGTAAGGTCAGCAGTAAGACCGAGTGGCTCCTGAGGCTAAATATCAATACCTTTTTTTTTCCTCAGCTCTACCATAACTTGAGGAGAGAAAAAATCCTTTTCTTTGAGCTGTAAATGAGTTTTTGCTGCTGTTTTTTCTTCTCGGGATCTGAGCACAGCTTATGTGAAGGTTTGAAACAATAGAAACCATGAGGTGAATTACAAAAACAAAGAAACAAGCAAAATGTTCTCATGCCAAACAGCAAGACTTGTGGTTGTAAGCAGTCTCCCAAGCAGTAAATGCACATCTCCTACTGAGTGTGGAGTCTCAAAGGTGTAGGTAACTCTTGCATGGACATGAAGCTTAACATCCATCCACAGAGCAGACAAATAAGCCCTAAAGTGTTCTCTGGAAATTGAACTGCTGACATGGAGCGACTATAACACCATCTCAAGTAAATTACAGCTGTAGTACTAAAACCAATCTTCAAACATCTTCCACTTTGAAACATCAGTGTAGCATGAATCTAAATTGAATGCAAAATTTAGTTAAAAAAGAAAGAATACAAGAGAAGTATAAGTATTTCATGATATCTTACTTTTGGCAATGAAAACAGTTTCACAGTGAAAGCAGTGTCAAAGCACAAAGTAAATTATAGTAGATGGCAGTTCCCTAGATTAAGATAGCATCATTGTAATAGTTTTGACCAAAAAATTAGTTCCTTTTTCCTTAAAAAAGAGCAATATACGTATTTTAAATACCATTTAAGTAGATAAAAAAATACTGTTTTTATCATGACGTTATGTTGGGACAAGAGAGCCTGAAAGTGAAAACGAGAGCTAGCAAACTATGTGTTACAGATGAAATAGAGATAGCTTGAATAGAAGACATGAGGACACTGATTTCTGCATGCATGTTTTGGGCACTCAGATGTTCATTTTCTGAAATTTCTGACTTTTCCATAAAGCAACACCTCTATGGGAAGTGCCTCCTCCTAATATTTGAAGCTGACAGAAATAAATGATAAAAATACAAATCTCCAACGTACTGATGAGCATGACTTTATTGATGCAGCACAGAAAGTTTTAGGGGAGCACTGTGCTGCTCAGAGTGATGTTCTGCATCCATGCTTCCTTTTGCACTGCTCACGGAGGGGTGGAACTCTTTTTTCCATTATTATTATTATTTTTTGTAATTATTTTTCCTTCTACTGTAAGTCCCAGTTTCCATTTGAGTTACTAGCAGCATTCATGTGTTCAGCCATAAGGTGTTGATCAGCAAATACCACATCTTTCTTCAGTTCCAGAATGCATGTTTCTTCATCTGGCAACTTACGCCATCAACGCAAAACTTTGCTCTGCTTTCTGCTCCTTCTTTTCATTCCCAGAAGATCTGGGAAATGAAAAATGACATGAGGGAAGAGATAAAGCAAAGATTTTGTAGATGCACTGAAGGATTTGTTTATGCAAATATTACCGATAGATGCCCCTAGCAGAAAAAGGATTACAGTAGAGAAAAAGGAAGCTATTTTCCATTGTGCAACCAAGTGTGTGCTTGCTGATAAAATTTTCTCTCTGAGAGCAGTACTGGGAGTACAATCCAATTGCCCATACATGCTATGCTGTTTGAGATGCCCTGGAGTCTACCACATCTGTTTCATTTCTCCTCCTAGGAAATTGTGCAGATCTTCCATAGGCCCTGCAACAAACATGACAGCTTGTGCAGGTGTCTCAGACACCCAAGGACATCTTAGTTAGTACCATATCTTGCTTGGGAGCAGCTGGTTTACTCCTCTGGCCCTACTAGGCACTGGCTTGGTTGAACATCTCACTCTACTCCTGCTGTGTTCTGTGCCCAGAAAGCAATATAGCAACAAAATGCAAACATCTAGTGTCTCCAGAGATCTAGGCTATCACAGATGTAGGTATGACAGCAGGGGTGACTCATGCCCTTCTGGATGCTCAGGCAGAAATGGACTACTGACCAACTAGCTCTAAAGAATTACATTCAAATTATTCCCAGTGAACTAAAATGGAAGCTTAGACACAAAACTCATTACATATGTAGACGTACATATGTAGTTTCTTTAAGTACAAGCCAAATCCCACTCTCAGGTTTCTTTATCACCCTTCTTCCCATTTGACCAAACTAGTGCGTTACACAGAAAGGACTGATCATCTATTCCTCAGTCTCGCCTCTTGTCTTGATCTACTACAAGAACACTGAGTCTGTGACCCTATGGCACACAGGCTACAAGACAATTGGTTTATTTTGTTTATAGTTCCTGATCCCAATTCAGGAAAACCAAGGACTGTGGGTAGGCAGAGTGTCCTGGTGGCAGTTCCTAATTTATCCTTCTTGCGACAACCACTGTCAATAACTAACACATCTGTCCTGCAATATTTACAGAAACAAAGCAAGTCACAGCTAGACTTCCAGGACTGTGCACCCCCACTGCGAGTATTTATTCAAATTAAGACTGCCTTTGTGCAAACATGAAGTAGAAGTGTAGCTGCTTACATCCACTTATACTACCAAGAATTTGAGCCACCTATTGAGGTCCCTGGAAGAATATTTCTATCTTTATTTTACTTCTGAAAGAGAGAGACCAGTATCAGATGCCAGTTAGTAATTTGCCATAGAAATGTGTATATAAGAGAACAAACAGAAAACTGGGAAATGAAAAAAAAATTAAGATGTGGCCTTGACATGTCTTTCACTGTTTAATCTTAAAACAGATGCTCTGGAATGAACTCAGGCTTTTCCCATATGCACAAAAGTACACATGAAGTTAATGCAAAGAAGACGCATTAGCAGTGAAGAGTTTCATTCTCTCCCTGGTGAAACTCCTGCATGAGCATATTGACTGTTCATGGTCAGCTTGATCTCCACAAGCATCCCCAGAACCTTTTTCTGCAAAATTGCATTGCAGCTGATAAGCATTTAGTATGTGCCTGGAATATTTCTCCCTGGGTGCAGGATTTGCCATTTGCCTTTGCTGAATTTCACAAGATTCCTCTCTGGTTAGTCCTCCAACCTGTCAAGTTCCATTTGAATGGTAGTACTCCCAGCTGGTGGATTGACTACTCTTCACAATTTTGTATCATCTGCAAACTTGCTGAAGGTCCACTGTGTCCCAGGTCTGTCCCAGGTTAACTGTCTGTCATGGTTTTATGATTTTTTTAAAACCATGACACTGTCTCTGTTAATCTAGGACATTAATGAAGATACTGAGCAGTATAGGCTTCAGTATCAATACCTGGCAGGTACTGGAGTGACTGGACTGTGTTTGGATATTGTGCCTCTGATCACAAACTTCAGAGCTCAGTAGGTCAGCCAGTTTTCAGCCTGCCTCACTGCCCATTTTTCTAATCTGTACTTCACTGGTTTGCCTATGAAGACGTTACAGGAAACAGCATTGAAAGCCTTGCTAGATCTATATATACAGTATCCACTCCATTCTTCCACAAAACTATAGCCATTTTGTCATATAAGGTAATCATGTTGGTCGAGTATGAGTTTTCTTTCATAAATCCATACTAACTACTCCCAGTCACCTTCCTGACTTTCAAATTTTGGAAGAATTACAGAAGGAAATGGTTCCACATCCAGCAATTCTGCCTGGAAGAGTGAGATTACAGAAACAGAACTACAAACCTGATTTTGCCAAGTGCACTACAACTGCCACGGAGTTACGGCTATTCATAGAATCACAGAGTCATAGAATCATAGAATCATAGAATGGCCTGGGTTGAAAAGGACTTCAAAGATAATCTAGTTTCTACCCCTTGGCATGGGCAAGTTTGTCAGCTACTAGACAAGGCTGCCCAGAGCCACATCCAGCCTTGCCTTGAATGCTTCCAGAGATGTGCCATTTATAGAGTTCTTGACTCACCATAAGTCAGTCCTCTTCCAACACTTGCAACAACATTTCATATTTCCTTATGCGACACCATCAAGTGGACTCTGAAAATTAGCTAGAAAATCTTGCAGGTATAGATGCTTTCAAGTTTCCTTGTGCAACATGTGAAACATGAATAACAGTCAGATTATATTTAACCTGAAAGTTTGTTAAGGCCAACCCAAGATGGGAGGTAGCAGTTAGTGGTTCAGTAGTGCAGGCAAAACAGAAACCCAATGCAAGAAATGCAGTAGCACCTGCTAGGCAGGCTTCTTGACATGTATGGCATTAGCAAAAGTATACCCGCCTCCCACAGCCTCCTGAGTGATTTTATCTTCTGTAGCTGACTCTGAATAACTTTTGATTACAGTGGATGCTTAATTTCCTCATATAAAGTGTGGTGCGGCCTGTAGGCAGCCAGACATGCCTTCAGTGCAAGAGGGTATGATTTGCTGTGTTTAAATGGGCATAAGTAAACAGCATGAGTTAGGCCTTGAGTGATAACAGAGAATCAAGGATGTACATATTTTCTTGCTATTGACTTTATTTTTGATCAGAGAAACAGCACTGATGATCTAATCTATCCTGTCAAAAGTCTTTAGTGTCAATACAGAAAGAACAGTAATTTAAATCTGTCACTGACAACTGCCCATTTTCAGCTCTAGCCAACAGTGTAACTCAGAAAAGGAGAAGAAATACAGGTTTATACTGACATGAAAGGAGTCAGCTTTTGCAAATTCATGGTAACCACCTGTCCCTCACTTTAATTGACTAGCACTAGCTTTCAGACATGAACGTTCACCTCTCCAATGACTAATGTAGATTTCATCCCTTTCCTTAATAGAAAGTGGTTTTATTTTCCTTGCAGGGCCAACACTAATGAGTTTATTTAATAACAGGAAGGACAAAATGGAATAACTTTGCATAGTTTCTACATTTAATTCTTGAATTCGCTGACAGGAGAATTAGTAGGAAGCTGACAGTTTCATTGGATAAATGTTAAACTTACATTGGCTAAGGTATGTTTTTTCAGCAGTCAGCCCTCTGACTACAGCTGGCACAACCATACCAGAGCTAACATTTACCTCTTCTAAAGTCAGGTGAAGACAGCAGTGTGGCTGTGTAGACCTTGGTATGGACTAGTTGTAAGCAGCAGGGCTTCCCATCATGCCTATTATATCTCTATGATTCTTAATTCATTTATGCTGTGGTTTTTTGCATTTGTCCCAGACAACAGGGACACGTACACAGGGCACATTCAGTACCACTAATTCTGAGTGTCAAAATAAAGTGGTGCAACATTTAGAAGTATATATTTTTGTATGACAAAATATTTTAGAAAACATACATTAAGTACCTCTGTTACCCTGCTGTTCTTAAATGTAAGTGGAGGCTTTTGCAAAGTTACAAAACCTACAAGCCAGAAACTTCTAAGAATTTTCATACTGGTAGCCATAAGGGAAGTCAAGCTCAGAAATATGTTATATCTCCTGCATTTCGGCAGACTGAGGTATGTCCCTGTCAAGTCAGAACTCAGTCCCTGGGAACTACCAAAGTGGAAAAACACTACAATAATAAGTAATTAAGCATATATTAAGCAGAAATGGGAACCAGATTTTTCTCAGTTTGAATACATACAAGTTCTCAACATGATTTGTGAGCCCAGACTGGGCACCTTTAGGCCCTTCTGTTTTTACAGAGCCTTAAGGTATATCCTTGGTCCTCAGTTGACACTTTTAGTCCAGCTTTTTGAAGATTCAGAGTGCGAGCTGGGCTAGATGAGTACTGAAAACAGAAAAAGCAAAGGAGCACTGTATTTTGTTCAAGTCTTGACCTAGAAGCAGCTTCCAGCCTTCATCTTCACTTAGTCCTGCCCTCATGGGGTAAGTTACTCCAGCCTCACTGAAATCTGGCTATGTTTTACACAGTGATTTGTGAATTATTTAGGAATAAAACTTACATTTTGGTGATAACAGACTCTCAACAAAAGTAGTTTTAAATCCATTGTAAATATTGTACGTATTTTGCAGAACTCTTCAGAGGTGCTCATACTCCCCCTGAGAAAAGCTTTTTGGCTGAGAAGAGCAGCCTGTTGCCTGAAGACAGTGTGAAAAAGGCACAAGTTGATGTGCATGTTACTGGCTACGGGAAGTTCATCAGTTCTAGGACAAACATTTTTTCTACACGCATGATACGATGTGCTGCTGCAGTGCTAAAAACACTAAGCTACGCAGGTACTGGCAATACACAAGGCCAAGTAAGCTCTTACACACAAGGTGGTGCTGCTGGGCCACACAGTGCATCTTCTGCTACTTCATATCACAGATCGTTTTGTGAGAGAAAGTCTCACCCACTAAAAGCTTTTTTTTTTTTATTTTCCACTTTCTGAATACTCCGCCCTCCCTGTTTCAGCCAGCTAGGAAATAGCAGTCCTGATTGTCAGAGATGGTGTGAATCTGACTTTTGTCTTCATTGGACTCCTCAGTATTTTTGACAGTATTTTCAATTCTGTCCTATGCCCCTTTTTCACTAGACTTCAAATACCACAAAGGTCTGTCAGCGAAATAACCTGAGGTAAAATTTTCAGAGTGACTACATGAATGTCACAGGACACATCCCAAAGGTCCAAATTTATTTATTTATTTATTTATTTATTTTTAGGTAAGTGAGATGTTAACTCATGAGCTGTACAGACACCTTTACACATTTTATTCAGAGCGTCTAATTCAACTCCGTGGAATCAAAACAAGAGACACCTTACAACACTTCTGCTACCAAGAGTGGAATTCTTGCTTCTGTTTTAAGAAACACTGCCATAACATGCAATGAGATGTAGGTACAATAAAAGATGGAAGTAGTATATTTATCTGATATACAATGTTAATATTTGCAAATAAGGAAATGTAGGGTCTGAAAATCCAAGCATTCATGGAAGAATCTCCTCTGGAAGATGGGACAGGCTACCTGGGGAGACTACAGAGAACTTGACAAGATATGCAGGCAGAAAGTTAGAAATGTAAAAGCCCAGCTCAAACTTAGACTGCAGTAAAGGAGAACAGAAAATCCTTTTAAAAATATATTAACAGCAACAGAAGAACTAAGGAGAATTTCTCTCCTTTACTTGATGAGGCAGGGAATGTAACCACGGAGGATAAGGAAAAGGCTGAGGTTCTCAATGCCTTCTTCACATCTGTCTTTAATAGACAGAGCAGTTATCCTCAGGGTACTTGCCCTGACCTGGAAGTCCGGGATGGGGCGCATAATGCACCCCCTGTGATCCAAGCAGAGACAATCAGAGACCTGCTCCTCCATCTGAACTGCCACAAGTCCATGGGACCAGATGGGATCCACCCAAGGGTGCTGAGGGAGCTGGCAGAGGTGGTTGCCAAGCTGCTTTCTACCATCTATCAGCATTTCTGGTTATCTGGAGAGGCCCCACATGATTGGAGGCTTGCCGATGTGACTCCCATCTTCAAGAAAGGCCATAAGGAAGACCCGGGGAACTACAGGTCTGTCAGCCTGACCTCAGTATCAGGGAAAGTTATGGAGCAGATGATCTTGAGGGAGATCACACAGCACGTGCATGGCAACCAGGGGATCAGACCCAGCCAGCATGGGTTCACAAAGGGCAGGTCGTGCTTGTCCAACCTCATCTCCTTCTATGACTGGGTGACCAGACAGGTAGATGAGGGAAAGGCTGTTGATGTAGTCTACCTGGACTTCAGCAAAGCCTTTGACACGGTCTCCCACAGTATTTTACTGGGGAAACTGGCAGCCCGTGGTGTGGACAGGTTCACTCTTCTCTGGGTGGAGAACTGGCTGGAGGGCCGTGCCCAGAGGGTAGTGGTTAATGGAGTTAAGTCCAGCTGGCGTCCTGTTATGAGTGGCGTCCCCCAAGGGTCAGTATTGGGGCCCATCTTGTTTAATATCTTTATTGATGACCTAGACGAGGGGATTGAGTGTACCCTCAGTAAGTTTGCAGATGACACCAAGTTGGGAGGATGTGTCAATCTGACGGAGGGTAGGGAGGACCTACAGAGGGATCTGGATAGGCTGAATAGATGGGTTGAGCTCAATGGGATGAGGTTCAATAAGGCCAAGTGCCGGGTCCTGCACTTTGGCCACAATAACCCCATGCAATGCTATAGGCTTGGGGCAGAATGGCTTGAAGAATGTAGAGAGGAAAAGGACCTGGGGGTGTTGGTTGATGCTCAGCCTAACATGAGCCGGCAGTGTGCCCAGGTGGCCAAGAAGGCCAACAGCATCCTGGCCTGTATTAGAAATAGTGTAGCCAGCAGGAGCAGGGAGGTGATCATCCCCCTGTACTCAGCTCTGGTACGGCCGCACCTCGAGTACTGTGTTCAGTTTTGGGCCCCTCACTACAAGAAGGACATTGAGGCCCTGGAGCGTGTTCAGAGAAGGGCAACAAAACTGGTGAGGGGTCTGGAGCACAAGTCTTATGAGGAGCGGCTGAGGGAGCTGGGATTGTTTAGTCTGGAGAAGAGGAGGCTCAGAGGAGACCTTATTGCACTCTACCACTTCCTGAAGGGGGGTTGTGGTGAGGAGGGGGTGGGCCTCTTCTCCCTGATAAATAATGACAGGACGAGAGGGAATGGCCACAAGTTGTGCCGGGGAAGATTTAGGTTAGACCTGAGGAAACATTTTTTTTCTGAAAGAGTGGTCAGGCACTGGAATGGCCTGCCTAGGGAGGTGGTTGAGGCACCATCCCTAGCGCTGTTCAAGAAGCGTTTAGATGAGGTGCTAAGGGATTTGATTTAGTAGTTGGATAGGGATAGTGATAGGAGGATGGTTGGACTAGATGATCTTGTAGGTCCTTTTCAACCTTATGAACCTATGAACCTATGGAAATAATATGTGCACACACTCCTGAATTGGTTCCATCAAGTAATACCAGTTGGTGGCAGCTGAATTAATTGCCATAAATTTTGAGATGATAACTGTCAAAGTCTACACATTTACATTGATGCAAATGGAATAATTCTGGAAATCACTGAGGATTGCACCAGCAGTACACAGAAGATGGACCAAATTGTTTTGTTAGCGATTAAAAATGAAATGAAATTGAGAATTAGAATAACAATGAGCATGTGCAGTATTGGCTACTTAGTGTGTAGAATGCTTCACTGTCTCTGAGAGCTCTCCGCAAAATCTTAAGTACAGAGTGAATTGCAAAACATTAATTATTATGTCTAAAGCATAGGTTTTTCTGTATCACTATTTGCTCTGTCTGACTCTATACTATTTCTGAATCTGGCCAGAGAAACTCTTAACGTCTCTTTTGAGGGTAATGAGTTTCTAGATAATCAGAAAAAAGTCAAAGTTTGCCATGCTCTGCCTAATGCTCAAATGGGTGTAGTGATTTGTTATGCTTTGAAGAGAAAGAAGTTGCTGTACTTACAGACTGCATACACTGGTAAAGTTAAATAGGCATGTCTTTGCTAGAGAACAAGATCTGCATTGTCTATGATCAACCCAAAACAACTTGTCTGAAATCTTTATCACAAGGGCTCTCTTCCTTAACGAGTACAGTCTGGCTGGGCAGGACACCCACTGCTGTTGTGAAGAGAAGCAGGACTTCTCCTGACTTTGTTCCTAAGAACAGATTTTAAAATAAATGGTCAATTTATGATCTCAGTAGCGTTGGCACAGAAATCTGCAGTAACTCTTCAACATCATCAGGGTTTATTATTTAAACCACTGCTGTTATTTCCATATCACATTGTTGATGATGAGATCTGTGGAATATCAATATAACAAAAATCATAAAACCATGACAAGATCAAAATCTGGTTCCTAGTAATTGTATCCCGAAATCTGGTTTATTGGACTTTTATTTTTTTCTTGAAAATATGATACTTTCCTTCCCATGTTTTCCCCCTAAAGCAGATCTGTCTCTATTTTTATTTGTGCTAGCAAAGTATCTTTCACCAGCCAGTCATGTCTGGTCTAATGGTACAAGCTCCCCACAAGAATGAACTCCCACACACAGACAATGTGTAATAAAAACAAAGTAGTATAGCACCCGGTGAAGCAGTGTGCAGTATAAAGAAGATAAAAATTCCTGCTGTTTTTTTTTAAGGAGCAGTCACTTACACTTTATGGACTACATTTCTACAGAGATACTCCACAGTAACTTACTTGCTTCTCTGGAAAGTGCCTGTTCTTTCATTTGTTGTGCTTTAACACTTCTTGTTTTCTTTACAGTGTACTGACTGCTAACTTGTCTGATGATCCTCATTTTAAAATAATGGCACCTCCATTTTATTCCTGAAGGAAAGAAATAATAACGATAATAAAACCTCTTTTATGCTCCTGGCCCCTGCATTTTTCCTCTGCCAGTGGGCCTTTTTGTGCAATTTCTGCTGTAAATTTCCATTGTAAATCCAACCGTATACTGTAGGTGGAGCTTTAAGTTTTGTCAGGAAGAAGTCCACTCATATAAGCCATAGAGATGCTCCAGGAGCAAAAATAGGGAGGGTGTCACGTGCAAGACAGGATAGGGAGTGAGTTGATGCCAAATGTGTTTGTGGTTTGGATTCATTCCTTTGCATTCGTGTCTTACAGATTAGCATGTCAAAAAAACCCAACAAAACTATACCCAAGAAAGTCTGGTCTCCAGTCCATATGGAATCCTCAGGAAATAATGGGAGCTCCTTAGAGCAGGAACCCAAGTGTATCTCTCAAAAATTAAAGGCAACTTTTCAGTTGTTTCATCAAAGAAAACAATGCAGCAATCACTAAGCAGAAGAATCATTACAAAATAAGTGAAAGAGATTCCTGCAAACCACGGGTCTATATGAAAATGAAAGGTCAATGGCAAATTCTAATTAGTGTAACGTTTTTAATGGGATTAATCTTACTCGTGTATCAGCAGCAGATGCAGGCTTACAAAAGGAAAACTCTAAGTGGGCAAGAGGTTAATTATGTAGGTAGGCATTACAGGATCACTTATAACAAGATTCAGAAAAATGCTTATGTGAAAAAGTGAAATTGTCTTATTCATTTAAAAGTATACTTTTTCCAGTTACTCGCTTCTCAATTAGAAAAAGCATTTCTAAACACGCTCACCTAAGCTTTGCTGGAAAGTTGGAGAATCAAGCACTGTTGGGTGTTTTTTCAGGGAGGCATAATGCTGACCCAGGCTGATACAGCCTGCTTTTCTCTGTTTGCATTCTGCTGCCCTCTCTCCCCCATACACAATGTCCATCTCTGCTTGTCCTGTAACTCTTAAACCTGCATTGTAATATGTTGGGATTTTTTGTTTGTTTTTTTGTTTTTGATCAAATATGCTTGTTGAATTATCTTTATGCCATATGAGATGGAGGAGAGTCTAGCTTTCTTTGCTTGAATAAAGGGAAAGTTTACTGGGATTATCTCCCTGTAGAGTATCTCAACACGTCGGAGGTCACAGCCTCTTTTTTTATCCCTACTTCCCTACCTCAGTGTCCCTCCTCCTTTCCTTATAGGCTGAAATACTTGGAGGTTACAGACTTTGCAGTCCACTTAATAAATGTTCCTCCTTCTATATGAACACCTATGTATCATATATCGCATGTGCAATTAACGCTAACTTCATACTGCCCAGGGTGGAGAAGTTAATATGAATTAGCCTATTAAGCCTGAGCAGTAAATCTAAAGTTCATAATTTCAAGTTGTCCATCGACCATCATAATTTCTTTTGGTTTCAGCTGGTTCTTCTTCCTGATGAGCCTCATTTGGTGAGAGATTCAACTAGTTCTTCTTCCTGGTAAGCCATGTTTGGTGAGAGTTTATAAAGTGCAACTGTCAAGCAGAGAGGAATTTGCAAACCTCTGCGCAACTTGTTTGCAAGGACACCTTGTTTGCAAGCCTCTTTTATCTCAAACATGTAGGAAATGAGTACAGTTTTAGACCAAGGGAACTGAATTTAATCTAGAGAAGTGACTTCATGTCAAGTAGCACAACTGCTGAGCTGATGTGGTAGTCAGAAAGTTGAACCAGATGACCCTGAGCAGTGCCTTCTAACCTCAGCCACCTTGCATCTGTTAGGCACCTCAGCAGACTCACTGCAGAGAAGGGCATGAAAGACCTTTGTATGCATATAGCTGAGCTTTACAGCCTGTTCTTCCAATAAAGTACCTGCGCTCACCATCCACTTTTACAGCAGCAGCCCAGGCACCTCTTGTCAGGGAATGTGACATTTACTCCCAGCTCATGCTGAGATGATCCAAACATATACCCAGATCTCTGTAGGAAATGCCACAGTCACACGGAGTATATAAATTTAGCTTACATCTATCTCTATTATTAATAGACATTTTAATAAATTGCTGTAGCCAGCTGGATTAAGTCCATCAGCTGAACAGCCTGTCTGAAACAATAGCTCATCCCCACCCACTGCCTTCTGTTGGGGTGCTTGTATCTACCTATTTATGTCTGTGACATGCTGGTAACATTAATTAACCCTCCATAAACTATTTATAGGTGTTTCTTTTATGTAAAATTGTCATCTGAAATACAAACACAGGTTTATCACCTTCCACTACACTCCCAGCTTGCAACAACCAGTGCCTCAAAGTTTGGACTGACAGATGGCCTCCTTCTAATCATACCAGGGCATGGTCCCTCCCTTCCTTTCAAGATCATTCAAACCACACAGAGGCAAGTTTTCAAGCCAATTCCACGAGGTTCAGCATCAAAGTGGCAGTTTGTGTGTGCAATAGCGACATTCATTAACCATGTCAGTGTTTAATGAAGTTAGGATAGCGGGAGCACTGCATTAGGAAAAGGGTCCATATAATTACAACCACTGCATAATTCTAAATGCACTTTTGCCTGGAAAACCACTGCTCTCTAATTGTGTAATGTCATTATTGCTGTCTATTTCATTTTAAATTACAATTATCACTATTTTTTTCTTCCAGCTCTTCAGAAATAGAAAAGAAGAATCCCACGGGTTAGAAGCAGTGCAGTTTCTGCCAGTGATATCAGGTCTGTCTTTCTGTTACATGTAGAATCTAGGATGAAAAGGGATCTCTTCCTCATAGCCCAAGTGAAATGTAGTATCAGTTCATTTGTTATCTATTAGATCTGCATGTAGGGTAGTATCTTACCAATGATCCACTTTAAAGCACCCTCATCTTATAAAATCCTCTTCATTCTGATCATTAGACAAGCACAACAGAAAACATGAGAAAGTCATTCTGAAATCCTCCTTTGATCTACTTATAAAACCAATTTGGAGCAAGGCAACTCCAAATTGATTTCAGGAGTTAATCGTCACATAGATAAACAACATCAATCAATATTATGTGTTACAAAAACTCCCAAATCTAATGGCTAAAAAGATTAAGAGTTCAGAAACATTCTCATTTCTTTACTACTTGACATTATGGATCATAAATCATAATTATCAACTGTAAATCCTTATCTCCAATTGTAAAAAGGAAACTATTTAATGACAAGATTTTTAAGACAGAGTTTGTGAAACTTTGAGTACACCAGAAAATACAGTTTTCTTTCCTAAAAATTACTCATTTGGTTCTGTTTTGTTTCTCTTCTCCTGTAGTGTTACTTAAAGTCAGCCCTTCCTCTTGATGACACACAGTCAGTCTGCTATACGGCATTATGTGTCCACAACTTGTACATGTAAAGACACCAGCTACCCTCAGATCATTCTGAACAAATGCTGAGAGTGCTTAATATATGTCATAGCCACGCTCTCTAACATTTCCAAAGATGGGATGTAACTTCCAGACTGCCAACAGAAGATGACTTGGAAGGGTGTTAACATTCAGACTGTGTCCAGGTGTTACTGAGGTCTGTGCTGGCTGACCCTGTCCAAAAACGGGAGTATGATGACCGCTAAGCACACTCACTGACCCTGTTCATTTTGTCAGTATAGCTACATTCCAAGCAGCTAGGCATTCCAGGTGGGCTAGTCCAAAACTTTCCATGGTAATGAGAAATCAGTGCTGTGGAAATAGTTAACTGTTCTATAGAGGAGAGTGCAGACCCTGAAGTCTGACTGCTTGAAGACTGAACATGAGAGACTAAAGTCTCTCTATCCTTTAACGGCTATACTATTATGATATTATTAATGAATATGAATCTTATGAAATATTTATCTTAGGCAGGCTTGGACCCCAGATCTCACCTTTCCTAGATGGGTACTTCTACTATCATTACTTAATGTCTTGATAATAAAACAGGAGGGATGGGACATGGGCAATTTCATGCATTAAACATGTAAACTCTGTAGGGCTGCTGAATATATAACATACCTTTGAGGCACCTGTGAGACTCTGGTGGCGGAATGAAAGTTTAAATCACATAAATCTAGGAAGTAGATGGGCATTAAATAGAATTTATCACGACTGCCATTTCTGTAATAATAGAGTGGTTAATGAACAGCCTTGTGCCCCGCTGAAGGTGAAAATATTGGCATGACCTCTAAAATAGCCTCAGTCTTCCAAGGGATTACTTTATACTAATTCCAAGTTCCTTCTCTGTGTCATGTTACCACTAAATCTGTATCACTGGCAATGTGCAAGCACTCACTCTCCAGTAAGAATGTTCTTTCTTGCCAGTATATTTTTTCATGCTCAAAAAAGCATTTGCCTATGCCCAAGTAACTTATACCTGATGGAGGAAAAACAAAAAAAATCCATTAAAGTTAAGAGTCAAGTCTTTATGAGAAAGCAGCATTTGTTACCTGTGTATGCTACATTAGCGCAGCCAAATGATGAAATGATGGCTCTCATGGCTTCAGACCCAGGAAATGTAAAGCTACAGAATGCAGAAAACCTATTGTTTGTTAGCACATGTACATATGGCTCATTAGCCAATAACTAAATTTTATTGCAACCATCTGTGGAACAACAAGTAACTGTATGTCTTCATTCTAGTTCCCTATCTTTCATGCAGATCTCTACTAGAACATCTTTTCCTGAAGGTAGCTTACCAGCTGGAAGTGCAGAGCTCAGATAATCACTCGTGGCTATCTGCTTCTGATTACATAAGCAGTACAGTGTTGAAGTTTATGTTGGGATTTGATTTGTAAGGTCACGTTTCACAGATGATCAGTAAGGTCTCCTCTTCTATACCAAAGGCATGCCACAGGACTCAGAAAGGATTTGCAAATAAAACCTCTCGCCTTACTGCTCAGTAGGAAGGGGAGTCCCTGGCATTTTTCTGAAAGGGAGAAAATGTCCTATGTTTTTCAGGTGAAAGAGCAGTCATGACCAAAAAGTGATTTGTTGGAAGCTTAATTTCCTTGCCTTTAAATACAAAGGGTGAGTTGCAGTGAGTGAAACAAGAGTCTTCCATTACAACAGTGTAAAAGATAGCAGCACGGCATAGAATCATAGAATCACAAGGTTGGAAAGGACCTACAAGATCATCTAGTCCAACCATCCACTGATTACCATTGCTACCACATGCTACTAAATCATATCTTGTAGCTCTTCATCCAGACACCTCTTGAACGCTGCCAGGGGGAGCCACTTCACCACCTCCCTGGGCAGGCCATTCCATAAGTTCATAAGTTCATAAGTTCATAAGGTTGGAAAGGACCTAAAAGATCATCTAGTCCAACCATCCTCCTATCACTATCTCTACCCAACTACTAAATTAAATCCTTAAGCACCTCATCTAAACGCTTCTTGAACAGCGCTAGGGATGGTGCCTCAACCACCTCCCTAGGCAGGCCATTCCAGTGCCTGACCACTCTTTCAGAAAAGAAATGCTTCCTGAGGTCTAATCTAAATCTTCCCTGGCGCAACTTGTGGCCATTCCCTCTCGTCCTGTCATTACTTATCAGGGAGAAGAGGCCTACCCCCTCCTCACCACAACCCCCCTTCAGGAAGTGGTAGAGTGCTATAAGGTCTCCTCTGAGCCTCCTCTTCTCCAGACTAAACAATCCCAGCTCCCTCAGCCGCTCCTCATAAGACTTGTGCTCCAGGCCCCTCACCAGTTTTGTTGCCCTTCTCTGAACACGCTCCAGGGCCTCAATGTCCTTCTTGTAGTGAGGGGCCCAAAACTGAACACAGTACTCGAGGTGCGGCCGCACCAGAGCTGAGTACAGGGGGATGATCACCTCCCTGCTCCTGCTGGCTACACTATTTCTAATACAGGCCAGGATGCTGTTGGCCTTCTTAGCCACCTGTGCACACTGCCGGCTCATGTTGAGCCGAGCATCAACCAACACCCCCAGGTCCTTTTCCTCTCTACATTCTTCAAGCCATTCTGCCCCAAGCCTATAGCATTGCATGCTTTTTTTAATATATATATTTATATTTATATTTTTTTATATAAAGCGCCTATCACCTGATTGATAAACATTCTTTGGAACCATTCTGATGGCAGGGGTTATTGTGGCCAAAGTGCAGGACCCGGCACTTGGTCTTATTGAACCTCATCCCATTTTGCTCAGCCCAGCTGTTCAGCCTATCCAAATCCCTCTGAAGGGCCTCCCTACCCTCAGGCAGTTTGACACATCCTCCCAGCTTTGTGTCATCTGCAAACTTACTGAGGGTACACTCAATTCCCTCATCTAGGTCATCGATAAAGATATTAAACAAGATGGGCCCCAAAACTGACCCTTGGAGGACACCACTCGTTACAGGACGCCAGCTGGACTTAACTCCATTAACCACTACCCTCTGGGCACGGCCCTCCAGCCAGTTCTCCACCCAGAGAAGAGTGAACCTGTCCACACCACGGGCTGCCAGTTTCCTTAGGAGAATACTGTGGGAGACCGTGTCAAAGGCCTTGCTGAAGTCCAGGTAGACTACATCAACAGCCTTTCCCTCATCTACCTGTCTGGTCACCCAGTCATAGAAGGAGATGAGGTTGGACAAGCACGACCTGCCCCTGGTGAACCCGTGCTGGCTGGGTCTGATCCCTTTATTGCCATGCACGTGTCGTGTGATCTCCCTCAATATCATCTGTTCCATAACTTTCCCTGATACCGAGGTCAGGCTGACAGGCCTGTAGTTCCCCGGGTCTTCCTTACGGCCTTTCTTGAAGATGGGAGTCACATCGGCAAGCCTCCAATCTTGTGGGACCTCTCCAGATAACCAGGAATGCTGATAGATGGCAGAAAGTGGCTCGGCAATCACCTCTGCTAGCTCCCTCAGCACCCTTGGGTGGATCCCATCTGGCCCCATGGACTTGTGGCAGTTCAGATGGAGGAGAAGATCTCTGACCGTCTCTGCTTGAATCACAGGGGGTGCATTATGCACCCCGTCCCGGACTTCCAGGTCAGGGCAAGTATCATTTGGATAACTGTCCTGTCTATTAAAGACAGATGTGAAGAAGGCATTGAGAACCTCAGCCTTTTCCTTATCATCTGTGGTTATATTGCCTGCCTCGTTGAGTAAAGGAGGGAAATTTTCCTTAGTTTTTCTCCTGCTGTTAATATATTTGTAAAAGGGTTTCCTGTTCTCCTTTACAGCAGTAGCCAGCCTAATTTCAAGCTGGGCTTTAGCATTTCTAATTTTCTGCCTGCAGATCTTGGCCAGTTCTCTGTAGTCACCCCAAGTAGCCTGACCCATCTTCCAGAGGACATAGACTCTCCTTTTCTCTCGGAGTCTCAACAAAAGATCCCGGTTCATCCACACTGGTCTTTTGCTCCTCCGGCTTGACTTACAGGACTCCGGGACTGCCTGCTCCTGCGCCTGGCCACACGCTGAGAGAAAAAGTTTTTCCTGATGTCCGATCTAAACCTCCTCTGATACAAATTGTGGCCATTTCCTCAGGTCCTGTTTGTTGCCTGGGAGTATGACACATGGCTTCTACAAAGACCACCTGCTTTACCTTAAAAAGCAATAGTGATTTCCATCAGTTCTTACTGAGTGATGGGCTTCGCTGAAAGAGCTACTCCTACCTGTGACAGTATTTTATTTCACGGCATGCGTCTAACCTTCATTTCTCAGTAGGAATGTTTATACAAGACAGAAGTCTTTGAGATTTATATTCTTATGATCAGCTTAATCAGGTCATTGGATATTCTACCAGATTTCAAATAGGAGCTCTAGGAAACAACAGAGCAATAATATGCTGGTAGTAGGTATCATAGAAGGTCCCTAATTGCTTCTGGTTTAGCCTCTGGAAAATTGCAGATATTAACACTTCTTATAAGCTTTCTATTGCAACTTAAAGTGATGCAAATGGATAAGATGATTTTTCTTACTGAATCTAGTAAATGTAATTTTGGCTACATAGTTACCAAGGGAATTAACTAGAAGGAATATGATTCTTCTTTTCTAATGTGCTTTCTAACACATTCAATACATCTGAGAAGATCCAGACAAGATTCTCAGAAGATATTTATACTCTAACTTCCATTCCTTTAACCAAGGAACAGAGAATGAAATAGGATTTCACTACTTTTTTATTATTATTTTTATGGATCTGAATTCTACACCTGGGTATTTGAGGAGAAGTGTGTAGTGGCAATCCTACAATGTCCAGAGTTAGACATGAAAGATACCATTAGCATGGTGAGTCTTCATCTCAGATTTCTCCAAAATCAAAGCTCAAAGCCATTCTCTTCTCAGTCAGCTCCACAAACCCTGTTCCTACAGGTGCTGTTATTTCTTGTCAAGGGCAGTACTGGTAATTTAAGGCACTAGGAGGACTGCCACACAGAGGTAATTGCTATTACCTTATTATAGGCTTGCCAATGACCCATGTCTCTTAAAAGTTGTTAGCACTAGTGAATTTGAAGTTGATCTTAGAAACTGCACTTTGGATAGACTTTACCTTGCAAAATGTACCTTCAAAACTTGATTAGTTGCTGCCATGCAAAAGACAAAGATGATTTCAAACTCCTTTTTCTCAGGCTCAAGTGGATACTGGAACATTGATACCATAATAACATCCAAATTCTAAGTACAAAAAAGGTTTAATATGACAGTTGTGCATGACATTCCTCTACTAGCAATAATAAGAAATCAGCTGGATTTATACTGCACTCCTGAAATTCTTCATGAATCAATGTGCTTTTTCAGGCTGAATAATTAGAAACCTCAACTTCTGTCCAGTATATACCAGTTGAACTCAAAATAGCTCTTGAAAACACATTTCCTTAATTAAAATGTCTCCTAATTAAACCTTAAATATTTGCAGGTCTTATCAGACTCTAGTATAAATATTAATGAGGGGTAGCTTGTGAATGCACAGAATTTTAGAGAGCAGTTGTGACTTTCATATTACCCAGTGCACTATCTGGTACACAGGATTGATGTACTACCCATCTGCAGACAACCCTCTTGGGTTTGTAAAGTTATTTCTGCCACTGATGAACCTTCCAAGGTTTGGACTGTATGAGCTCTGCAGCTTATGTTATATAAATCTTCCACTTTCTTGCTCAGTCTCACCTTGAGCCCATTACTACAATGAAAGGTTACTGTTCTATCTCGATTACTATTCATGATTTATCAAAGTAAAATGCAAAATCTTGAAGCTAAAGATTACCTAATTACATGTGGGTGAACCTAGCAGCACTTAGCTTAAAATTAAAAACACCCAAATACATAAAATCGCATTCTCTGCATTCATTAATTTGCCAGGTTCCTAGGGCATCTTATATCAACCATCATTTTTCCTACTGTTATAAACATGATAAAGGGAAATAAAATTTAATAAAAGCACAAAAGTCTGGTCTGTGAGAAAGCTCTTCTATTTGAATGCTTTATTTTACCTCCTTTTCCAGGTGCAACTGGGTAAGTCCAACCTAAATATGCAGGTTTATCCGTGTTCACCACATGCAAATAAACTTGCAGTTATGACACCCTCCAAGCACTGCTTTCTAGGGTCTCCTCCACATCTCACTCCCTTAACTTTGCATCCTCTCCTGCAGGGAAGCCTACTGAGCCTCCCTGCGTCCCAGACAAGCTCCTGGTTCCAGCTTGCCAAATTGGTCTCTGCTATCCCTATGTGTAGGTAAAGGAAGGCAAAGTCTTCAGTAATTGAGGACCAACATTGACACATTCACCCCAAGTTTTGGCACCTCAGTTAGAAGGGTCTTTGTAGCCAGCAAAGAGAAACAGGCAGCTCTAGAGGTTAAATTAATCCACCTGATTAAGAGGAAGCCTGAATTTAAACACAGATGAACCATCTGTTCTGTGCAGGAATTTGTCTTTAGACATATGCTATAGGAATGATTAAATAAATTTCTTATAATATCAATTTATTTTTATCCTTAGCCTTAAAAGATTAAAATTTATAATATATAGTTAAATTGTCCTAACAGTTTATTCATGGGGGATTTCTCTGGGATAACACAGTAAGGTACCTAGAGACTGATCTCTGGACTTAAAAAAAAAAAAAAGCATAAAAATGGAAGTGAATGGAAATTGTTGACATGAATGTTAGAATTTAGTACAAAAATGTCCAGTACCCTGCTTTATTTCACACTGTTTAACTCCCAAGCAAGAAGTGATTTATATCTATTTTGTAGAACAGGATGAATCCTGTTATCCTGTACAGAATATAATGCCTACAGTTCACCGTTCAGCACTGTAGAGTGAAAATGACTCTTCAAGCAATTCAGCCAGCAACGTCTACAAACATCCAACCCACAGTAGTATGACAATAGTATGGAGATAATACAAAAAATAAAACCACGTACAAAGTCTGCTGCAAATTTCTAGGACCCTAACATTATTATAAATATATACGTATAAAAAAATACCAATATAGAAGAAATTTGATTTAAAATAATCTCATCTCAAAAGGTTGTAAGATAGTATGAAAATTAAACTCAAATTCACAAAACTCACACTTGTCACAGAAACCGTTTCAGCTGTGGGAACTCTTCATGTTCTATGCCCAAAGCCAAAGCACGGTTACTTGATCTTGTCTAACTTCCTTTGAAAGGCTTTCTCTGCAATTGGAGGTTTTTCCTCCAGACCTCACAATATGCATGCAGAAATACACAGTGGTTAAATGCATGCACAGTAACTTCAGGTTAGGAGGTTAGAAAATAACATAGATCTTTTCATGGCAATTTTGTACTCCTGGTGAAGTTTTTACATCTCCCAGCAGTGGCTAAATTCATAGAATCACGGAATGCTTTGTGTTCAAAGGAATCTTTAAAGGTCACCTAGCCAGGGACAAGGACACCTTCCACTAGACTATGTTTTCCAGGGCCCCATCCAACCTGTCTTTAAACACTTCCTGGGATGGGGAATTCAAAAGGTTCTCTCAGTTTCTTTGATAATCACAGGTTCCCATTGGTCTAAAATAAGAAACCTCAGAAATAGCTCTTCGGCTGCAAACAGCTGCTGGGCACAGTAACATACCTCTCCTTACAGCAGCTGTAATTTCTGTTCAGTACCACCTTCCTTCATACAAGATGTCACCGCTGTCAATGGATATTTCTCCAGAGAAAGGAAAGCTGAAATAATTCAGGTGAGCCAAAAAACAAACCGCAAACAAGTTAAAAAGCAGATACAAATAAGAAATAACCAGCTGTCATTGGACACGGTTCAATTTCTGATGGGGTATCATCTGGTCAGTACTTCAGGCGTAAGTCTACCCAATCTCATTGATGAGAGTGTCTGTAGTGAAGAGGCAGTGGAAAGTGGGGTTTGTTTGAATAAATGTTAAGCCTTCCATACCAGGTGCATCTGTAGCCCAGCTGTGAATGACTAGAAGTGTATTTGCTGCCGTGCAGGGAGAAGGTGATAAATTAGAGCAGCAGCAAATGCAAGGATACCTTTGGCTTTCTAGTTCAAAGCCACATACACACTCATCACTTTTTCTGCCATATTTTCTTCCCCAGGCACAACAAGGCCAAGAAGCTGAGGCAGTCAGAAAACCTGTAATGATTTCCTGGTACCTGTGGACACAGACAATGGCTGCTCTGTGCCTCAGCTCTGCCTGGAATCTGAAGCTGCTGGAGAAGGAAAATGAGGGATTAGGGCAGCAGCCAGTTAAAACAGCTCCACTCAGTGAGCCCAGGGCTTTTCCTTCTTATAAAGGCAGAAGAAAGAGCCTGCAGCAGGTTTTTGATGTTCAGTAGCAAGAAACAAGTATTTTAATAAAAATAGTGTAAAAAGCCTTTTAATACAAATAGCCAAGCAAGTTAACTCAGTACTAGAAGCTCTCAAGGGATGTTCAGAGCAGACCTTATGAAAGCTCCTGCCCTGCCAGACACTCATCCATGCCTGGCAGCAGCTCACCTCTCCCAGGCGACCCCAGTGCTTGGGACCCCTGCCCCATGGCCAGAACCCACAGGGCCTGATGGTGCCAGGGGGCTTTGGCCTGCCTGGGAACCCAGCACAGCAAGGAGATTTAGATTTTACCAAGGGTTTCCCCAATTGCTTACTCTTGGAGACTTGTCTACAGTGCCTAAATCTAAAATGAGAGGGATCGTTTCAGGCTTTTCTCAGTTTCTAGCTAGCCTTTATTCAGAGATGAATTCCTATCAAGGAAATGAATACCAGAGTGAGATGATGAGTTTCCCTGACATTTTCATGATCCAGCAAGAGAGTATCTGAAGATCTTAAATATTAATAACCCTTCAGATCTTCAAACCTGTTTTTTTCCCCTAAAACCTTCATCAGTTCTTTAATGAAACCTATGCAACCTATTAGTGTCTTATTTTAAACTAAATACTATAATAAATACTGTACTTAAATACTGTAGAATGATTGGGAAGCCCCGTGACAGTAATTCCAGAACATGGTGGAGTGTGCAATTACCTTTAAAGATCTCTCATTACTGCACAACATCCATCTGGATTTTACACCACAAGGAATTTTAAAGTGAACTGACTGTATTAACATCAAGAAAGAATTATCAATGAAATAATATAGTGGGTAAATGCAGCCAACAATGGATCTGTGTGCCATCCACAGCCAGGAACACCAACATTTGACTTCCAGAATAACTTTCCCTGCACTCATGCAGACCTGGTCAGGGCAGGTGGTGAACTGGAGTCCTTTTGGCAGTTCTCAGGTGTATAATTCTGTGACCATTAGCACTGATCTCTGAATAGCTGTGCTAAATAACCCTCACAGTAATCCTCTGTATATTCCCCTCCAGACATGTTTTTAGGTTTAAAGAAACTTAAGGAGAATTTTTCCAAAGTGCTGTAAGAGAGGTTTTCACTGAGAGTTGTCTAGCGAAGGGTTAAGTTTTTAATAGGCACCAGACAATATTTCCAAAAGTGTCCGTGCTTCTGACTCCTCAAGATGCCAACGAGAGACAGGCATCCAATGACCTGAGCTTTTGCAAAATGAGACTTGAATTGAACACCGATACTTTCAAACACATTTTGCCCCATTACTCTACTTCAGCCACTAGCCTCCAAATGGCTTCAAAGCACTCCTTGGCACAAGGCATTTGTAAATGTATTTTTTCTAATTAGGTTCCAAAAGGGCAATCGATATAATCTTCTTCTTGGTGACACCTTTGGTAATTAATTCTTTCTCATCTGTAATTTTTCTTGGTGTTTTTTGGCTTGAATCTCTGTGAGTGAAATTTCATTTTCACTGTACTCAATTATAACATTTTCAGTGACTTGTAAACATTAGAATTTCTTCCAGTGTATTTATTTGACACTTGACTCAATCTCAGCTCTGCTTCCCAAGTGCTATCAATGTTTTCAGCTGCTGCACCATGATTATCAGACTGGAAGAAAAGTAGGAGTAAGAGGTGCATAAATCACCACAGTTGTGTCATTTTGAAGAATCACAGGCATATAATCCACGTCTGAACATTACCTGTTTGAAATGGGAAAGCTAGAAGTCAGAGCTGGATCACTGAGGATGTATTTCAAGTTTCCATTCAAAGAGCTGCTTTGCTAGAATTTGCAACAAGGCATTATTTATTTATATAGCCCAGGTGTTTAAGACCACTAATCACACAGGAAGCCTCTATGGTGATAAATGTCATACAAACAAAGATAGAAAAGTGCTGAGATCTAGCCCAAGGACTTTGTAACATGTGACAAGTGATAATATAGAAATATAGATAGTCTGGAGAATAGTAAGAAAAAATAAATCAATATCAGATAGCTTATCAGGCAGTAATGCTGGCATAATGGTAACCTAGAATCCATCGAACACTTCTGTATACATCAAGCACAAGAGAAAATCAAGGAGGAATTTTTAAGTGAATATGGTGTGACTTGATGCAGTGAGCATCCCAAGTACAGGTCACATAGGTAAAGAGTATCATTTGAAAACATAATAAGAATTAAAGAAATTTCTGAATTCTCAGTGAGAGGTAACACAGGAGTGAGGAAGGCCAAAAGTAACCTTGAAATTGTGGTCTAAAATGCCATTTTCTACCTTTGGGTAGGGTCCCTTGTTCAGGAGCTACATTTCAGCTCCAGGTCATTCCCAAGCCCAGTAGGCAGCAGCACGATGCCCCATCTTCACCTTAGAGCTCGGCAACCTGGCAGATACAAATGGTGGGCAACAACATCAAACATGGGAAAAAATATTTTTGCAACAGCATTTCTATGTGTATACAGTCACAGCAAGACTGTGAGTGCAAGAGCAAAAGGAACATTATTGTAGGTGCTGAGAAAGAAGAGCAGGAGACACATTCAGAAAGATTCTGCAAGCAGAGCCTATGATGTGAAATGAAAGTGGGAGTGAGAACCTCAAGTGAGAAAGTGGCTTGGTGCAGTTAGCAAGTAACAGGGCTGTTAGCCATCCACATGTTACCTGAGAAAAGGAGTTATGGAGGAGGAAGACAGAGGCTGATCTTAGCCATGTTGAGCAAAAGATAATAATAGAACTTCCAAAGGACTGATGAAAGACAAACACTGGAGGTGTTAGCTGGGCTCGTGAGACTGGAGAATAGGGCTAGTGATCAGACTACAGGTCAACAACAGAATATAATTTTTATCCAGAAAAATTTCTTGAAAAATGATGTCTCTGCACTAGAAATTCAGCAATTCCTTTTTTTCCCTGGAAGTAAATTAGCTTGCTGGGATTAATTTTCTGTATTGACTGCTCTTTCTTTCTAAGAATAGCAATATACATATTTAAGCAGTTTTTATTCTGATGAAAATGAGATCCTACACTTAAGTGTTGCCAGTTCCTGTCTCAACACTTCCTCGTTTGATCCTCATTTCTTAATTTTCCTAAATTCAGTGAGCAATCAGAGAGGATCAAATGTCCTGTGTTTCATCAGTAGAACTCTGCTCAACAGAAGAAAGTCAGATAATGCCTTGTTTATCAGACTTTGCTTCAAAATGAAAAGCCTTTTTGTACCTTTAGCCTTAATAGGTAGACTGCTGTGGTCTTACTTTCCTTTGAGTTAGTACCTGCATTACATAAGGAAGAAGAATAAAAAAAATCAAAAAAACTTCCCCTCTCATATTCATCCACTTTACAAATAAGAAATACATAGCCATTATTTTCTTCTTTCATTTTAGGAAATCTAATGTTTCACCTAGGCATTTTATACTTAACAATTATATCCAGGGGAAAAATAAATAAATAAAAAGGAAAATCGCTGTATCACTCTACATTACTTCATGTTCTCAAGTGGATGAACAGACACTTGAGTTGTTTTGTTATTCCTATTGAGCAAGCTTTTTACTGGATCCATGCAGTTGCCTCAGAAACATCCATACGCATTTTCTCTATTTCATGAACAGATCAGACTCTATATTTTTAATTGTTAGCATCTGCTAGCAGACAATCACCTTGAAATTTCATTATTAACACACACAAAGCAAGTGGGAAACTGTAACCTGAACCTGCTCTATCTCTCAAAACTCCAAGTAGATAAATATTTTATAGGTAACTATTCACAGTGACAAAATCTGTCTCAGCTAGCAAATGAGGCCAAAGAGTGAGTCTTCCCTAAGAATTTTACCACTTGAGCACTGTGGTCACCTAATAGTGCTACTGAAGTAAATGGCAAATCTCACAATGCCTGCTCCTTTCCAGTCCTTCACAGAACAGCTGACTGAGCCCTTTTCAGCGACATGTTTGTGCTTTGCATCTGTGCATGCTGATGACCAAGTTGGTATGTGATGAGTAACAGAGAGGCTGATTGCTGCCACCGCTCAACTGAGCTGATTAATATGGAGCAGAACTGGATACTGCTGATGCCAGCGGCTTATGACAAACTAAAAGCTGAGTCAAGACAGCTCTGCAGATGGCCATATATGTTTTTGCAACTTACTAGTAATATCAGAGATTGATTTCTAACTGGTATAGCTCTAGGAGTAGCAAAAATGATGAGGAGATGGGTGATTATATAGGTGGGTAGGCATTTAAGACCTCGCTATGCAATAAATCATCAATCACTCAGTGAAATCATTTAGAATATATGCAGCAGTTTCACTGAATGTAAGTCTAGGTGTGAATAAATAAACCATAAAATTACAGAAAGATTAATTTTGGAAGTAGCCTCTCAAGTTAAACAAGTCCAACTGCCTACTTTATGCAGGGACAGCTTCAAAGCTATACTGTGCTGCTCAGGGCCTTGTTCAAGTGAGATCTGCAGGTCTCCAGGTATGGAGATTACACAGCCTCCTCTGTAAACTGTCACAGTGCTAAGCCACTGTAAAGCCCTACTTTCCTCATTCCTGAGCAGGGCTTTCTCTTATTGTAACTCTCTAGCTGTTTCCTTTAGAATATGCAGAGCCAACATCCTCCTTCCAGCAGCAGAAATCTGCAACTAGTTCTCTCCTCAGACCACTCTTTTTCAGACTACACAAACCTATTTCTCTCAGTCTCTTCTTCACACCCATCATATCTCCAGTCCTTGCACAGCTTGATGCTGGACCCCATCCAGTTGCCAACATACAGATGTTCAAAATTCACTGGGGAGCTGGATTCTTGCTGCTGCACTGAAAACCTCTTCTTCTTATTTTCTGTCAGTGGTGTGGTTGTGCCTTTTTCCTTGTAAAGGTGCCTGGATAAAGGGAACATGGGTAGTAACTGTGTTGCTGTTTGTGGCTAGAAGGGTAAAAGTTCTGTAGCAATGAGCTGGCATGAGGCACAGTATTTGTGCCTGCTTCACCACCGTCACTGATGCACTGTGAAAAGTGTGTCCCTCGTCCTCGAATGGTGTCCTAATCACAGCATCCAGCCTACTACTGATTTCACAGTCTGTCATTTACTGAGCACAACAGGTGGCTGATATGAGACAGCCTAGACTCTATATGATGAGACATAACATCCTGTGTCAGCTAAAACTAAATCTAATGCCATTAATACCAAACAGATTAATTCAGTTTAATGATATTCTGATTTTTCTACATCCTCAAGGGAGTGTAAAGTGAATCCAATTATGTTTCCTACACAGGTCAGTTGTACTGACACAGGGTGACTCCTGGTCCAGATGTCTATCTAGGATTTGTAATTTTTTTGAAGAGGGGAGGAGAGGGAAAATATTAACTGCTGATAGAAAAATATACAGAGAGCTATCACATAATTAAGATATTTCAGGTCTTTGAACAAACCAGAAAGGGATTTTTTTTTCCTCTGCTAAGCTTAGCGTAATCATTAAAGCAGACTGATGACAATATGCATCCATCTGCCAGACCTGTGCTCAAAATAAACTCTCTCCTCAAAAAAATTAACATGGGAATTAACCCACAGTGAAATCCAGCTCTGACCATTGTATATCAAGGATACAGAAAAGCTTAAAACCTTCCTGACATGTCTTCCTGGGTTTGCTATGCTTCCTTGTAATTCCCAGAAAATGTGTCCCCATTGTGCAACATGTGAATTGGGTGAAAACTGCACTTCAGCTGGAGAAGCTGATCCTTTATGGATCTGTCCAGCCCCTGTATATGGCACCCACCACACACAACCCATCCTGTGTTCAGATTTTATGTCTAGCACACCCTGGGAGCTGATGCAACAGCCAGAGGTCAGTCAGGACATCCTGCATAACCTTGGCTAGCATTAGGGCACTTCAGTGCAGGCAGCTGAATCTCACCTTGGATCACATACAACTCATGGATCCCAGCATTTACTGTGTGGATATCTACACATCGGTGCCACATGTGAGTGGTTATCCACAGTGATACATCCAGGCAGCCAACACTGGCTCAGGTGTGGCCAATCTGTTGTTCTGTGATTCTGTGAAACTGAGCCCGGAATGTTCCACATTTAGGCAGTTGAAGGCAAATATGGAGAACCTCATTCTGTGTTAGTGCTGGCCATGCCAGAGAGATGTCAGGCCTTGACCCAGCCTCATACTGGACTCCTACAAACCCTTCTGGCAGGGAAGGAGACACTGTCCCCTACACCAGGGCCTGGAAGATACATCACTGTCTGTGTCTCTGTGCCAATGGACACTTGTCAGAGATGACAAGAAATCTGTGACTTGTGCAGAATGAATCTCAGCTAAAGCCAAAGAGAAGAAAAAGTCTGCTGATGTGAATTTTCTGTGACTTCTGATCTTCAGTCAGCTTCAAAACCTGACACTGCCTGAACACGTCTGCTCTGTTGCCAGTATTAAATTGACAGTTCTTGACCTTCTTTAATCCTTTAAGTTTAGCTTTATTTACACTTCATTTAAATTTAATGGCTTGAGGCAACCATGGGCATTCGTGCCTTACTCTTTACAGTTTTTGCTTTGTGCAAGGACTCTCCTTCTCCCATTGTTACCAGACTTCCAGTCCCAAAGGCTGCCCAGGATGATCACAAGTTCTGATTTCAGTCAGAGCTACTCATTTTAACCACAGTCTGGAAAACCACAAAGTAGTGCCAACCAATTGAGCCTGCATGGATCTGCATTTGTTTTTTTTAATGGACTCTCAAGCTTGACTAGTCATCCTTCTCACTGACTACATATGAATAATGCATCTTGCTTGAACTAGGTAAGATGAATTCCCAGCTGCACTCAGTCATCATCTACCTGCTCCATGCCTGTAGAATACAAAAGATGCCCATCTATTTTTAACTATTCAAGACCAGGAATGATAAATATATTCATGTGGAGACTCATGATTCATTTGTTGGGATTGCTTATATTAAAGCAAGAGGGACTGCAACTACTAAATAAAATGTTGCTGGGTGAGAAGAAAGTCATTATCAAAAACATCTTGTGTTGATAGCAAACAAAGTATTCACTCTAAGCTTTTGATCCTTCAGCAAGAGGCTGTGGGCAGAGTTCCCACTCTAAGCCACCCTGGGATGGCAGAGACTTCATCAGCACCAGGGCCTAGGTCCTGGGAAGAAATCCCTTGTGCCACTCCTCAGGCATATCTGATTTTGAGTACTGTCTGCATACCATACTGAACTCCATATTATATATATGTGTATGTATGCAGATAGAGGGATAATCATACAGTGTGTGTGGATCCACAGGATACTGAAGGGACACAAGAGCAATACTAAAAACCATTTTACTCTGACAGACAGAAGAAGGAGCTGCAGTGCATCTGTCTTTTTAGGGAGGGGTAATGGAAACTCAGAAATTGACCATCCTTTCAGCTTCTCTACAGCTTTCTGTTTCTCTCTTTCTTACATAAACAACAAGGGTTTTTTCAGGACAAGAAGGCCTTTTCCTTTATAGGCCTTCTGCATTTTTCCATTACTATTCTGGGTAGCTAGCATTAGATTTACACTATATTTGATCTGACAGCAAATGGACTGGAGACTGTAAAAATATTGTAAAACCTTTGGTTTATCCCAGGGTAAACTTGTCCAGTGCAGCAAATGCGAAAGATGCCAGTAAATCTGCCTTCACAAGGCATCCTTGCAGACCACACAGTGGAGCTGGAGCTTCCTGCAGGTTAGAGGAAAGGAGTGACAGCCTACAGGACCCTGGAGGTTACCAAAACAATGCCAAGAGAAAACTCATAGTTGTCAAAGAGTGGGTCACCTATCTGGTTCAAGTGCTCAAGATTTTTTCCATTTATTTATTTATTTATTCATATTCATATTCATGAACGACGCGTTCTGTGCTGGGCACATCAGAGGAAAACAAAAAGATTATACATGAAGGATTATGATGACAGAGGAGTAAACAAAAGGAATGAATGAATTTTCAGAAAAATGTCTCCCATTTGGGTACAATAAAATCCTGCTGTGGTCACAAGCATCTCTGTGACACAGTTCTACCAGCTCTGGAGAGGGCTTTTCACAGAAATGACAGTGCAAGAGAGGAAAACCAAGGTTGTTGCATTAGAAGTATGAAGATATTTTCATTGTAAGTAGTTTCGAGTTCACAGCACTGTTTCCATGGCACAGCTCTGTTAAGAGCTTCAGGAATCCCACCACATGTGGGATGTTGTGACCACGTGTCACTTTTCTGTGTGGGAATTCAGCAGTCATTGTCTTTGTTGCTCATCCTGGGCTGTATTTGTCCTTGCTAGCTGACAGCCTCAGGGATGAACTGCTGACAGTTCACGTGGAGATAAGATGGAGCGGGATATAAATCAGCCAATTATTTGACATAGACGTCAAAACACTAGTGCCAGTCATGTCTTCTTCAGTTCTGCTCCCAGTGCAGCAAGGCACACCCAGAAGGTGAACCCTACCATCCTTGAGCACTCCGTGCCCTCAGTGTGCTGGACAGCAGTGCTCTTCTGGAATCATACAGCTGGTCCTGCCTATACTAATTTATATCAACATCCTATGTGCTAGCTAATGCTCCTGCTTCACTAACAGACTCCCTTCACCAAGAGGCACTAAGGGGGAAGATGGTGCATTCATGCAAGGAGGGGAGGTTTGCCAAGCAGAACCACAGAGATATTTTCCAGATGGCGGTGATACTAGAAGATATACAAGTTGAATGTCTAACTACCTTACCATTAGAATCCAATCCCTGGCATCACACAGCACCACCCCAAATCCAACCCTACGTCTGAGAGCATTGTCCAGATGCTCCTTGAACTCTGGCCCCTGTGCATCCTGTGCCATGCCCACCGCGCTGTGGTGCAGCACTGTCCCTAACCCCCAGCCGCCCCTCCCCTGACACAGCTCCATGCCGTTCCCTCGGGCCCTGTCGCTGTCACACAGAGCAGAGCTCAGCGCTGCCCCTCCGCTCCCTGGGAGAGCTGCAGCCGCCAGCAGGCCTCCCCTCAGCTCCTCTGCTCTGCGCTCAGCAAACACGGGGGGCTCAGCTGCTCCTCATACAGTCTTCACCATCTCCTTTGGACACTCATTGCTGACCCAACAAGGAGGCAAATTCTGGAACCTCAGTCCCCTGTGAGATGCTACTTGGGTTTTCTGCTCCCCCCTCAGCCTGCCTCCCATTGACTCTGACATGCCCACCTAGCCAAGTGTTTGCAGGGAGGTTCTTTCTACCTACCCTTTGTGCCAACTATTCTCCAAAAGATACTCCACGTTGGAAATCACAGAAGGTGTTGGAGGCATTTGTGTGAACGTTATGGATGGTATAGTTGTTCATTAAGTCCAGACTTGTAATCTCTTTTCTGTGGCTGGATGCAAGTGATCATTATTTTTATAGACTTCGAAGCTTATCTAGCAGCAGAGAGCTCTTTCATCTTTGAAGATCTCATTTTGTTGTATGATCAAAGGTATTTCATCTTCAAATTAAGAACATTCATTACGAACACTCTCTAACTCTAGTCACATAGGTCCAGCAGAGCTTTTTTCAGGGAAAAAAAACTGAATGGTTTATGTATTCTATTGACACACAAGAGGATTCACCCTATGTTAACATGCCTCTAAAACCTCCGCGTCTGACTTATTTGACCTATCTAGATCTAGTTGTGCACACAGAAAAATGTTGTTTTGAGTTATGCTTGCAGGCAATTTCAGTATTGCTGGAGGTTTAATGCACTTGGTGCTGGGAAGTTCTGGCTCTACAAGCATCTAAATTTCAGCATAAATTAATGTGATTTCTACAGTAACAGCTAATGAGATCTGACAAAGCAGAACCAAAGTGAACTGTGAAAGACAGATGACAGGAAAAGAAGTATCCCTGAAGTGAACTTCAGTGCAACATGAACCTGCTCACTCAGCCTTTCAGAAGGGTAATTTGTGCTGCAGTTTGTTCCAGTGGCTAAACTGCTGTACTGGACATAGCTGACACATTACTAGTCTAGCTATCTGTACACTGTACAGCAGCCCTCAAGATGGATAGGTGGATTCATAAAAGAAATTCAGTTAGATATAATTAAATTAAGCGTATTCAGAGTCCTATAAAAATACATATAGGATTATTTTATTAAAAAAGTAATAACCCACAATAAAACAACAACAACAACAAAAACACAAGCAGCATTTGCATTTCCCTTGTACGGTACATTGATGAACTGGTTTCTATACTCTTGTGTGTGAATGTATACCCAGTAAATCTTGTTCAGGAAGCACACATGACTTCTCTCCTTTTCTGAGGGAACATATAATGAGTGATAAAATGCACTTTCGATTATTGCAAGCTCTTATTAGACCTATAGGAAAAAAAGAAAAAAGAAAAAAGAAGAAAAAAAGTAAATTCAGTACTTGCTGAGTAGTAATCTTCAGTTTCTAACTCTGTCACAAGATCAGAAAAGTTTTTGGTTTTTTTTTTCTTAAAAATCAGCAGACAATTATTTTGGCGGAGTGGCAGAGTGTTACCTGTTATAATACAAGCAATGAATATTTCTAATGCTGTCAAGTGTTTTAGCGGAAGAATAGGCAAACTGCTGTTTTTCAGCTTTGTGCTGAAATGTCCTCTGTATAGAAGTCTCACGATGAGCATTTGCCTCACAAAATGGGGACAGTAATTCAGATCATTCAAGTCCTAGTTCAGGCTGTGCCACAGGGTCCCTCCTTGACCCCATCCCAACCTTTACGTCTTGCAGTCTGTCTTCAGTTCACCTCCAGCAGGGATTTCCTCTGGGTTGGAACAGACTCTGACATGTCAGTTCAATGTTCAGCAAAAAGAACAGCTCCTGTTTCCAGCCCCAGGGACCTTGATCAGTTCAAGTATTACAGAAGCACAGCATCATATCTGATGAGGCACACCTTCATACCTGCCTCCACATGCCCTGACAGCCTCCAGACCAGGGCTTACTGCACCCTTCTTCATTCTCCTGACAGACACAAGCTTGCGTTGACACATCTGTTTCCTTTTTTCATTTTGCACAGGAACTAGCAGGTCTCTATGCTCAGGAATCTACTAACATAGCAGGGTTTAGGATCTGCTCATCAGTGCTAAAGGCTTGGGGAGCTTCGGCTTCCATGCAAATTAGCGCTCTCTAATTTAGACACAGCAGAAATGCAGACATTGTTTCCACCAGCTCAAAAACCCCACAGGCAAACAGAAACCTTTGTACTTGCAGGAGCCTTTTAACCCAGATGTGCAAGGAGCCTCAGCTAAGCAGTCTTCATAATTATGCGTCAGTGGTAGGAATGTGGAGCATCTGGGTACTCTGTTTAATTGAAGTTACCCAGGGAAGTAGAGCACCTCTATGGGTACATCTTTCTTCTTAAGTAGTCAAGGAACCACACACTGATTATAGGTACCTCAGCATTTTTTGTAAATATGGTTTGAGAGTAGTCAGCCTAATTTATTACATTTCTACAGCTGCCTTATTAGGAAGCTGTGGATCCATATCTGGCATTCAACTTGAAGCAAAGATGCCTTTATCTTTGTCCCTCGTTAGCCCCAGGAGTAATGCCACAGAAGTCAACTGAACTGCATCTGCATAAAACCAGCATAAGCAAAATCAACCACAGAATGCAAAACAGCCTGACTCACCAAATGAGGGAGCGAGCAGATGAGTCAGGTGTAAAAACTAGTAAGGGACTCAGTGCAATGCAGAAAAACGCAGGCAGGCTGGGATGCTGGGTGCAGCTCCTCCTAGCAGAGCAAATTGGCCAGAAGGGACCTTACTCAAAGCCAGCTGGAAGATCCTCTTACTTGGCACTGTCACAGCACCAGTGTCTAAGGGGAAAGGAGCTTTTCTCTGAGCTGGGATTCAAGGCTTGATTATTATTATTTTTTTGCTCCTTTTTATATATGAATATGGAGTGAATGATAATTTAAAACACACTAGTCTTTAGGGCATGCGTTTTAAAGTATCTGCCAGAGTTTCTTCTGACCTAGAAAGTTTAAAAAAAGAAAAAAGAATAAAGTAGGACTAATAATCCCCACAACACAGGACTATGGTTGGCCTGAAAATTTCTATGTTCTTGGGCATACAGATGAAGATAATAATATGTGGAATAAGGGAAATAGAGAACGCAGATTTTCACATCTATCACTATATGAAGCTCCAACATTTTCTTCAGCTTTTTTAATTATCATTTTTTGAAATATTTATGCTTACCTTTAATGCCAGAGCTGGATTTTGGAATAGAACATTTTCAAATGAATTTGAAATTATCTCATAAAATAAAAATATAGAAATACATAAATTTGAACTCTGCATCTAGCTGATTTTTTATTTTTTTATTTTTTTATTTTTTTATAATTTCAGTAAAAATCACATTTTCTTACAAAATGCAAAATTGGTTTGCTTTTGGAAGGCAGAAATCCTCTCTGCTTATTCAGGAAGTATGTAGAAGCACTTTGACAGTGCATGTGTCCCAGTGATGGATTATGCATCAACACCAGGGCATTATCAGACCAATGGCATTCTGATAATGGATTAGTACTGCAAGTCACTGGTGCTTAAGAGCAGATTTCTCATTATGAAAATGAAGGTGTGATAAATTACTCCAAAATACAGTACCAGGATGTGAAAGTTGCAAGTGAAAGTATGGGAGGAAGAAAGACACTCACACCATGCTGATATCTTCTGATATATATTTAAAGCAAGCTTCCATTTTTAGTAAGTCTCCAGAAGCTGCCAGCTTCCCTGGAGGTACAATTTTAGTACTCCAAAGCTGAGTCAGGGAAGAAACATGTTATGGCCCTGAGCTGGCATTGTTCTCATCTTTTTTATAGCAAAGTAAGGACTTAAGATATAGAACCATTGCCGACATTGCTCCCCATGAAGAGTTAGCACAGAAACATTGTAAAGGAGACCGCTCAGCTGCCCAGAGAGTTGTGTTAGTGGCTGACTAAGACACATAACAAGTTGCTGGGAAATTGTTATCTCATCTAGACATAGCCTGTGTTGGCCTACATGCTGATCTCATGCTGCTGAGGAATAACCTGAGGAACAGTACAGAGAGTTAGGCTCCGGCCTACTTTCTCAAGAAGATAAAAAATATGCCTCTTCAAGGCTCAAGTCTGTCTCTCTTCCTTCATGCTGGAGGTGATTTTCAAGGCACATGTTCCCTGAGGACTGGGACATGGCAAGTGCCTTTATGCTGCGAGGAACCAACAAAAAAAGATGCTAGGATTCCTCACATTTGCAGCAGCTTACTGGCTGATGGCTGGTACGTGGCATTTTTACCAGAGGGAGGATAGGAGAATAATTCAATCACTAACCCCATTTAGCAGCTTACACTGCATGTCCTTGTCTTGTGAGAGTTTTTGCTCTTTGAAAGGCAATAGACCTGCTCCAGGACTCCAAATAATAACTGATTAGTGCTATGTCAGAAGAATACAAAGCAGCTGTGGATTCAGAGTCCAATTTAACTAACGCTTACGATTGGAGGTAAAGTCCAAACTCACAGTCAGCAGAGGTTTCTTCACTGTTGAAGAAAACGTTGCACAGTACATCTATCCAGGCTGCTGGAACATCAGCAGAGAATTGAACCCTGCTTTTGACAACACATGGTTGCTCAAATAAACGGCATGGGAATCCAGAAGGCTTTAGCCAAAGGCGGCTGTGTATCTTCATGCTTGGGCTATAGTGGGTCTTAGACAGAAGATGTTGGAAGCTTTCCCATTGGCTGAATTGAGGAAATAAATAAATAAATAAATAAATATTTTTTTCCATTTTGGATTCTGTACTGAAGAACACCAATGCAGTTACACAGGTGTAAGCACAAAGTGCCTTAGGGAAAAGAGAAGGAACTTCCTTCAGCATCAGCTGCAAGTTTAGGTTTGGGAACTGAATGGATAAAGTCATGTGCAAGGAACCTGGAGGATAAGCAAGAATTGATGGGAGTGCCCAAAGGAGATGGGATGGTGAAGCTCTTCCAAGCAAAGGCTGGCTATGAACTGGGGAGCAAGGAAACCATCCCTGCATTATAGTTATGCTTGAGGGAAAGGATAGTTTTTGCTAACTAATGCATTTCCTCAAAGAAATATCAGACTGCTGTTACCTTCCCAAGATAATTCCCCATGACATATGCACTGAATAACAAAAAAAAAAAAATTAAAAAGCAAGAGCATCATAGAAATTGGTAAAGTTTGTGAATGTTGGCAGATCTAACAATACAAGCTTCTGCTTTTCCTAGACTTGTCTTTGTCTCCACAGCTTCTGAAATCACCAAAGCACCAGCTGCCATGATTACAGGCATACTTAGACCTTTATGCAACTTGACAAAGAGCCACAGTGTCAGGTTTTAGTTTGTATAAATCGACTTCTCTCTATTAAAATTAATGGAGCTGCACCACTTTGCAGCAGCTGAAGATGTAGCCCATTAATTTCAGTTTCTAAACAGAGAGAGCAATGCTGTGATACAAAAACTGTCAGCCACGGGCTTTTTACTTATTGATTTTTAGTATTTTAGGAGAATATAATCAGGAAAAAAAAGTATTTTATAGAATAGCCAGCATTATATCTGTATTCTAGCATTAAACAATGTGATAGTACTAAACAATGTATTTTTTTTTCTTTTTTCACATAGGAATCAAGGTAGCTATCTAAAATTTAAGGAAATAAAATAAGGTTAAGAAGATATGCAAATCCAATTCTACAGTGAAGTCTTTCTTTTTTCTGTTATGGATACATTTTAAAATTAATTACAGAGATGCTTTGTAGCAGTGCAAGGAACAAGTGACAAGAAAACATAGGGATTCTGTGAACTTCTCATTGGAGAGTTACATTTTCAGAACTGTTATTTCTTCAAGCTATATTAGTATCTTCCTTTGTATACTGGCTTTGCAGAGAAAATTTGCTTTGGTGTTGGACCATGGTATACCATGATTCCTGTCTGCACTTTTCTGACTGCAATCCAAAAACTCCTTTAAAACTTGCTAAGTTCCACACACATTCATTCCCCTTATATCGAGAATCGAGAAGATGAACTCCAAGTAAGGAAGAAAGGTATACAAACCCTGAGCACTTGTTATGGGCATTATGAATATGGTCTGATATGATGCAAATATCGTACACATTTTATATTTGGTGGATTTGTGTGTGGAAATTTTAGCTGACAAAGAAGCTGAAGTAATAGATACTTCATGATAAAAAAATAAAAAATAAAGGAAATAATAATAATAGTAACAAAATAAAAATAAAAATATATGGTCACATGTATTTTGAGGATCTTTTTACTATAAAAGTTCAAGATTAGATTTCTGTACAGATTTTGGGTTGTTGTATTAAACAGTTTCTGTCTCCCTACCACCTTTCTACCCTGTTTGAACGCTATCTGATACAATGCTGTAGCTCTTCACAAGAGCTGACTGGACAGGGTGGTATAAATTAGAACTGTGACCCCTTTAGAACGCCTGCGCACTGCTCTTTTTATCCAGATCACTGGAAGAGTCTAATTAATTTGGCAGAATTCTTAGGTCCTCGATTACAACATCTGTTCTGCTGTGGAGTGATCCAGCACAACCATCTGTCTTTCAGCGTGCAAAGCAAGTGGCTGAGGGAAGATTTAATATTTTTCGACAGCAAAGGATAGAAATGAACACAATATCAAATTTAAAGCCATGTTTTTCAGACGATCAAGGTTAACTACTGGAGTTATGCGTAGAGCAGAATACTGGATTAGAGAGACATGGTTTCTGCCAGGACATTATTAAAGAAGGACAACCAGACAATGCGCTCTATTGGAATACACAAGGTTCGTCATAATTTTTGTCTAGACCAGCTAATCAGCATCAATCCCAATATTATGCTGGAGGCATTAATTTTTGTGACTCTCTCAAGCAAAATACAGTCTTGCTGTCTTAAATGCGGTCATCACTGTGAAATTTGCCAACAGCTCAGTATCAATGAAAACAGTGGAAATGGACCATCTTCCTTCTCCTCATCATGACAGCCATGCTGGCAACCCTCCTGGTATATATACAATTACACTGCCAGAAGAGTACTTCTGTCAGATGGAATAACGTTGTTCTAAGAGACAGCTTTGCCCAGGCACCGGTTCTGGGGTCTCTCATGTCTGCCGAGACCACACTACACTGTGGATCTGCATGTCCACTGGCGAGGATGTGGCAAGGAGAAAAGACTGCAGCCTTTCAGAATGGGCTTCTCTTCTGCTCACTTGTCTTCAGGTCCAAGCAGTCAGCTGTTGTGGTGTCAGCACATGTGGCTTAGTAGCTCATGTTTGAGTGAAAGAGGCCTAAATCCTGGTTTTTAGAAGATATCAAGATTTAAGGTTTCCAGCATGAATTAATTGTTTGCTCTCCAACTAGAACATTTCCATTGAAAAATGCCTGGTGCAAAATCCCTCAGTAACTGAGGAAAAAACTGCAATCTGTGGGGCCAACATTTGGATGAAGCCATTCATTTCACTGGTAAAATACTTCCACTATTCAAAGGGTGGCAGCTTAACAGATAGGTCTTATACATTCAACTAATTTCTTACAGCTCCAGTCTGGCACCTATTAGCTTATATAAAGGTCAGCAACCATATGGAAACTGCATCTCCTTCCCCCTGTCCATTAGAAGTGAACATTTGCTTTACTAGTAGTGCTTTAGAATAATAACTGTCTTCTTATTATATAACACTGGTGATAGCCACTGGTCAAGGCATGCCGTGATGCTGAAACAAGAGTTACAGTTGGGTTTAAGGTAAGGCAAAGCGATCTGACATTGTTCATTCCTGCATCAGTATCAAGTAGAAGATAACTGATAAGGGAGGATGGCTTGTGGTGTATTTTATCTGTAGATTCAGTATTGCAATTATTTCCACAAGAATATGTGTCACATATTCTCCTTACATCTTTCTGCTTTCAGGTTTAATTTGCAGTAACTGAAATTTCAGTCTACATGCTTCACTCTGTTTTTCACACATCACATTTTTTGTCCTCTCCCTGTTTCTTGGCTGTATCTGTCTGTATTTTGGTATCTTATGCTGTGAGATTCCTTTGGCTTTGTTGTGGCTGGAGGTTTTCTTTGTTTGCTTGTCCTTTTAAGAGTACTAGCATCTTTCCTCTGTGGCTTGAAGGGAAACAACATGAGAAGATGACAGCAGAAGCCTGACATACTGTGTTCACTGAAAGCCGTTATCTTTTTTTCCTATTCATGTGTCCACTTTTCTGTACGTTGGCCCCAAAACTGCACTTCTAGCAGCCAGCTGCTGCTGCTGCCAAGAATAAAGAGAGAGGCACTGATTGGCATACACTAATCATTTTACAGACATCATCCAAAGCTCACTGAAGTCAGATCCTGCAAACCCTACTGAACTTTTCAGGCACATGAAAAGGTTTTCACACTTGACAACAAGAGATGTTGTACACATGCCCCCTATATACTCAGCCTCACTTTTCTGCTCTCCTTTCCAAAATGAGGAGGGAGACCTGGCAGGCCTTGCTGCTTGTTGTACTATTGGGTTAATGTTCTGCAGTATTTTGGTTGATCCAAAAGGCAGTTACAGTAAATGTGTTAGTGGGAACAGACTGCTTTTGTTCCCTCCCTCCCTCCCTAATGCCTTGGTAAAGCTGTGGTTTGCACAGACTTTAATTAGAGAAGAGGAATTTTGCTTGCTTTCCAGCTGGGATTTCTTGGATTTAATTGTCATTTTAGCTTTTATTTTTATTGATTTTGTAGCAAAACAAATTGGTATAATCCTCCAAGCCAAAATAGATATAATCCTCCAAGCCAGCAGGGAATGTACTAATGGAAAGAGAGTTATGATAAAAATAACCCACTTCACCCCAGAAAATATCTCCATCATTCAATAGTAGCTACCTGCTGTCATCAAGACCAAAATCCCTTATTTCCACAGCACTATTTCATTTTCATGAGTTTCAGAGTTTCCTAAAACTGATTGAATGACTTTTTTTTTTTTTTTTTTTTTCAGAAAAGGTAATAGCACTTGTTCCAGTCCAGACTCCAGGGTCATTGCTGACTGCCATGGGCAACAGCAAGAGCTGAGCTTAGCCACTTTATTTATTCTCAGATATTAAAAATCCCTCTTCTCCCAGATGATCACTGGCCTTGAACATCTGTAGAAGAGGCTGTTGTCTGCCTCAGTGGCCCATTTGGCAAGAATGAATGGTCTTCATTAAGGAGCATTGTCTGACAGGTGACATATCAAAGCCATGACACAGAAATTACTTGAGCCCAACGACAGCTCAAATACGTATCCTCCTCAGGATGGGGGTGATGCGCGTTGACACTTGGCATATGGCAACAAAGCTTCTGCAGTCCCAAGGAAGAAAAGGTGAAAATGAATGTGTCAGCTCAGGACTGCTGGGAGACGATACTGCAATGCTGATAAAAAGGATATAAAACTGTTTTTCTAGTGTGATAAGAAACATCACTTCAGGCTCACAATGTAATTTTCCCCTACAGTGAGCTTTAGGGAAAATTTAGGCACCTGGGCCCCAAGAAGCTTTCCAAAGGGCCCCAAATGCACTCCTTTAATTGCCATTTCTGTGACATGAGCATATACACACACACTCACATACAAAACCACCCATCTATCATTCTGGCCTCAGTATCCTTCCAGCCCTTTCTGCCTGATAGCTGTCTGTATAGATTGCCCACTGTCCCAGCATCCCAAAGTCCAGAGGGTGAACATTTGGGTGTGAGATCAAAGTCTGCTTTGGTTAAGGATAACGGTCATAACATTTCTTCCCTGGATAAATCATGTAGTCACAAGGATATATGCAAAAGATCATTGCTAACACAGATTTTGCATCTTGTCACTTATTCTACTTTCATCAGTTCTGGATGCTGGGAACCTGACTGTCACAGGTGGTCACTCAAGCATGCACACATGCCTGCATATTGGCAAGAAGGGTTTTGGCATCATTGTAGGAAGATACCATTTCTCATAACTGATGGTCAGTGTCTGGATCACTTCCATAAGGTTAGATCTGATGTTCTTGGTATCATGCTACTTGTTACTGCTACCACACTGTGACCTGAATTTGCTTTATTGGTTTATTGACTAGTCAACAGAAGCTCAGTATGTTTGAAAGGGATTTTGTTTTTCCAAGAACAATAAATGACATGTTTAGATATCTGGTGAAGTCATGCATATTATAGGAGTAATGCTGGAGTCAGAGGAGTTTGAATTAGGATTCAGGTTAGTTTAGAGTTAGGGGTGACAGGGCCAGAAAATTTTGCAAGGCCTATGGTGAAGACAGATAGTGGCAATTACAAGTGACATTTGGTTTGTTCCAAGATGTATAAAACTGGAGCTGGTGTTACACCAACATGAGTTTCTGGGCAGCAGAAGTCTGAAGAGAGTTTTAGCAGCAGGCTGGGCCAATGTGATTGAATGACTCAGGTTTTTGGATCTGAGTGTCACTGGTCTCTAATTCTAAGGGTAGGTTTTTATTAGGAACTGCATTCGCCTCTGGGCTGCAGGAACTTACAAGTTAGCAAAGCTGGATTAGCAAAGCTAATGAAAGGTTAGCAAAGCTAGGATGAGGTCTGGTGCAAGAAAATGAAATGGTATTAATAGGAGTCAAGGTCAGAGAGTGCTTTTAGTAGCATGTGTAGTGATAATAGGCTTGAGGTGCTAGAACAGTCTTCTAGTGACAGATGATGTTGGCAAGGAGGTTTCTGTTAGGTTAGTTTAATGAAAGGTCAGGCTCATATCTCTACATTTAAAGTTGAGACTAAAGGGAGAATTTTTAATGGCAAGGGCAAGAGATGAAGAGATGATTTCTGGACTCAACATTGTCCAATAGAATGTCTGGCTGTGATAAAATTTTATGACGTAATGTTACTTTCATTTTTCACAAGAATTACTGGACTGTGATGTTAGAGGGAATGTTAGATTTAGCTTTAAAAGTAGAGGTTTGGGACAGCAGAAATTGAAGAATGCAATTTATAACTCAATCCAGGAGAAGTGATGAAGTGCAGTGAGGATCTTTCAAGGTGAATATGTATCAAAAGAAGTAATCATATGGTGGTAGAAGAGAAGAGTGGTTTTTGGAGAACAAGAGTTGAGAAACAAGATTACTACTGTTACCTAGAGCAGCAGACAATGGAAGGGAAAATGGCATCTATTTAACACTAATGATAGTCACCAGAGTACAGTGTTATAAGTTTGGTTAAGGGTGAAGATTCATCAGAAGAAAGGCTGCTGAAGTCACATGAGTGACATGATGTTCCCAGTTTCACATGGCCAGAGTGAGGGCTCAGCATGGAGCAAAGGCTGGGCAAACCAAAGATGCTGCACTATGATGCTGAGGCATGATTGAAGCAGGGCTTAGGGTGTAGGAAAGAAGAATGTGAAGATCCTGGATTGCCCTCTGTACTAGCAAAATGTGCTCTTAAAATAGAGAATGGCATGTATTTTGATTTGTACTGTATCAAAAGCACCAATATTGGTTAGAGATGCTTAGGCGAAGACTTTATTGATGAGTTTTATTGCTGCATCTGACACGTGGCATGGCTAGGAGGTAGAAAATATCAGAAATTGAGATTTATGGTTAATTTTCTGGTTACTAATGATTGCACATTTATGATACTAGCCTGGAATCCTTCTGCGGGACCAAATTTTCTGAAAAGGCAGACTCATATTTGACCCTGAAGGGCTAGGCACAGCAAAAAGGCTTATGATCATTCAGGAGGTTTTTTTTTTTTTGTCTTCGTCCATACTATGAACAAGCTAAGAGTTAAAAGCACAGTCAAAAATACAGCCAGGCTCAGGGTAAGATTTCTATCCACAACGCAGCAAGAACTATGGGGCAAAACTGGGTGCTATATGTTGATGACAGTGAGATGAATCAACATCTCGAGTCTGAATGAGGCCACTGGATTGTGATATGAAGGCCATGGAGATAAAATGAGTACTAACTCCAGCAGGATCAACAGGTGTAGCAATAATTTTGCACCTGTGGGAGTTGCTGTACTACAGTTTTAACATTAGTTTTAGCATTCAGGAACTAAAAAAAAAAAAGGTTAAATTCAGTTTTATTGTTGGTAGGAGACCCTTGAGTATTCATTGGAGTTAGGAGTTGTCTCATGACAACTGAGATTGAAAAGCAATGTGTTTTAGTGTGTGCTGCACCCCTTAGACCTCATACAGGCTATAATCCCAAATAACACTTCCTGTCTGTCTAATTCTGGGATGTTGCTAATCAAAGTATGCAATCCTTCCCAACTTATTTCTCACTGCAGTCTGGAATCACACTAGATCTTTACTCAGGGTATCCACAGGCTTACCGTAAGACTTAAAGTATTGAAGCTTCTGAAAACATCTTAGTCTGAGAGATTTTTTTATTTGTTTGTTATTTCATTTTTGGCTGAATTCTGAAGGTTGGTTGAGCTATGGTGGTAGCTTATTTTTTTCAGTAGTGTTTCAGAGATAGTGGGCAATAAGCCTTTGGTGATTTATGGGTACATTTCTCAGTTCATCCCACTGATATTCTAGCACTTCTTTTTCTTATTGAAATCATTTGAAACAAGTGCTGCTGTCAGAAGGCATGGGAAATATGTCTGATTTTTGTGGGATTTTGATCAGTATTCCAGTTAAAAGCATTCAAGGAACAATTTCCTTGGTGACTCTCCATAAATTCTGGCAATATAACAAGTAGAAGAGTGTTAGGCTGTAGTTTGTTAGGTAAAACTGAAAGTAGTAATATTGCAAGACTAGAAACTGGGGAAGAAGAGTTAAGTAACATGGTACTTAGGTACATCTGTGTCCTTAGCCTATAGCTGAAGGCTATTGCTAAGAACATACTTCAAGAAAGTACACATAGGAGGTTGTTCAAATTCTGATTGTTCAAAGTTGACCAGCACAGTTAGTTGGTTAGTTTCTATTGTTCATAACAGAAGCACTGTTTTAGGATAAAGAGGGTTTGGTTTGTGAAGGATGCATCAGTAGTTTTTGTGGCATTACCTAGTCCCCTAAGTTAAGATTAAAAGCTAGCATTTGCAAGGATGAACACTGTTTTGATATCCTAGTAATACCTGAAATCCAGTTATGCAGTTAGGTTTTTATTTGAGTCTTAGGCTCAAGATATTGTACCCATCCTTCCTAGCAATATACCACAAAATGCCCTGATAAAGTCTGGAATGCTAACCCTAACCCTGACATTAATTGCTGTCCAGAAGAACTGCCAGTGTGGTCTATTAAAGCAATAATACTTACTCTTCAAATTCCTCTTCCCTTACAGCTTACTCCCTCCCTTCTTGTAAAGAAACCACTCCAGCTCTTATTCCTTCCTATCCTAAATTTAGCTCTTCTCCCAGATCATTATTCAGACACAAGTGCCCTACAGATCCCTGTCTGATAAGGTATCCATCAGCCATTCCTATACCTAACCACACTCTGGCTTTATAAGACTTCCTAAACACATTGGTCATCTGCTACTGTTAAGGTCAACACTAATGACAACCCTAAACCTAAATCCATCTCACATACACAAAAGATCCATGTGTGCTGTGCTGGAAACATCAGGATTTCATAACAAATCTAGATTTTCACAAAAATTCTTTGCTCCTCATTTCTCTCCTTCATCATATGAATGCAGACGGAGAGGAGTCCAGGATGTTCAGATTAGTAATAACACCATGTTTAGAAATAGCCTCAGAGCCTTCTATCTTCTATATAAATTAGAAATCAGAAAAACTCCTGGCCCCCATTTAGGCTCCAGTGCCTTTTTGTTTTGCGCTTAAATCCAAAATGTGAGATACTGCCAGTTTGAATTTCCAGGATGCAAAAACTGGAAGAGAGCTGGTCACATTACTATGGAAACAGCAACCCTTTTTCCATGACAGAAAGGGGAGGGAAGCTTTGAAAGAGAAGCTGTATAAACCTTGCTGCACATTCTGTTCAGATGTAGTAATCCAACCAACATGAGATGTCTGCAGCTGGCAAAGTGGTCTGTGAGTTAATTCATATTCAGGAAGCGGAGAGAATGAAGAGGGAAAAAAGTAATGCTAAATCACATTAAAGATGAGAAGATTTCAGATGAAGACTGGAGCAAAACGTAGACTGGATTCCCTAGAACAATCATCCTTTCCAAAGAGTACATTAAATTTGTTTCTGTATCCCCTTTCAGTAACAGCTGAATCTTAAACACCACTAAAGGTCTGCTGTCTTCTTCTCATTACATCACTTTGAAAACCCTCATTTCTTTACTCTACATGAATAATCAACACCAAAATCATTAATTTCTGTACTACTTTCCCAATACACAATTTACACTACAGAGATCTATCTATACTCTGTCCCCTAGGACCAAAGCAGGAATAGATTTGGGGATTCTGCTGTAAGAATCTTATTATTTAATGGCTTAGAAGTCCCTTTCACTACCAGCTGATGGGGAGTAAGTTCAAAGATTTTAATAAGGTTGTGATGGATTAGTGCTGCTTCAGTTATCTAAACTAGATGCTCATTTCCCAGGTGAATAAGAAGTTGAATCATTGTTCACCTGGCCTAAAGACAGGTGGGAAAAGGCATAGGGTTTCAAATATCCCTCGTAACAAAGAGCTGGTTACTCTAACCTCATGTGAAGAGAGAGTGAAAGAGGCCAAAAATGGTAAGGCAGTTCAATGAACCGTGTGGAAGCTGCTTCCAACAGCAGTGAACCAAGCTGCAGAAGGAAAAATGCCATGCACAGGGTACTTCATTGATGAATATTTCATGAATATGACAAATCAGTAAACATACGGTTTAGTAAAAGAGAACTCTAATTTTCATCTTTTCTATCTAGTCATTTGGGACAAATGACTGCTGCACAGCTGATGTGGATAATAATCAGGGAAAAGCTCTTTACAAGCTCTCACTTTGGACTGAAATACAACTTCTGAAGGCACAATTCCCCTCTGGACTAGAGATGTGGTGGATAGCAACAGCTGGAATGCACTGTACCCTTAAGTATTAAAATACTGTGCATAGTACCAAAAGGAGACTGCTTTGCAGTGTACTGCATCTTTCAAATGACAGCTCTCATTGCAGGCTGCAAATGAAATACAAGGCAGACATCAACTCACGCTCCCATTCGAGGGTTCCAGGTGAATGTCTTTTCTTCCCCAAAGATGCTTTGCACTTTCTTCTTGTTTCTAATATTCAGACTCTGAAGCAACAGCTGCATTTTGTTCTTTGCATTTAACATGGGAGACAATCCTGCTTGCTGAAAAGTGAGCTAGAGGAAATCTCTCTGGAGGACAGGATTTACCCTGCCACGGTGCAATGTGTGTCCACTCCATAGTGGATTCCCCACGCTGGTGCATGTGGATGATAAGACTGTTGCTTGTTGGCAGAAGCCAAAGCCTCACAGAGGTAAAAATCTCTCTATGTGCGACAAAATAACTTCACAGCCAAACTGTAGTGCCTTTTCCTGCTGGTGGTTTTAAACTACTGCACAGCACCTCAGCTACTGTATGGTGGGAAGCCAAATAAATCATTACACAATTAATATAAATCTGACACTCAGGGGAACAACCATGTAATTAATTGTGACTAATGCAACTGTTAGACCACAGAAGAGAAATTAGGGATGTTTTTGCTACTTATTGTAAAGAATTACCAGAAGGCATTATTACCATATTAACTACCGTCATTTAGTCAACAAGTCACAAACTGTCTGCACTCTGGCTTAGACATTTTCCGTTAATGCACCATTCTCACCATGCAGAGGCCAAATTCTGCATTGAAATGACTTAGATGAGATTGACCAAAACTTCACAGATGATGTTAAAATTAAGGACTCCACTCAATATGGTCCTTTTAAGATGATAAAATGTTTCAATGACCTTTTCAATGACTAAGAGAACTCACTGGAGTTCTTATAGTTGACATGTTCAGTACATTTTCTGTGCTTGAGAAGGTATTACACAACCCAGCTTACTGCCAACTCTCCAAGGCAGATGAAGAGAAAAATAAAGAGAGGAAAGTGAAGATTCCTGTAACACTTCACAACACAAATTGAAGCATCGTCATTATAATAAACATGAACACCCCCCCCGCAAAAAGAAACAAAAAAACAAAAAAGCAGCAATAGTGTAATTAGAGTTGTGATGGTTTATGTGTACAGGGAAGTCTTTTTAGACCCATTTTCTTAAAGGCAATTACAATTCAGTTGCATAGATACTTTTAAAAATGTTCTATAAATATTTTTCAAAATCTTAAATACATCTTTACCACTTGCTTTTATGTTGTTACTGGTTGAGTTCCCTGTTGTATCAGGACTTCAATTTTATCATACCCAACATTTCATTCTCTTGTATGCTGCCTCCCTTTCTTACACTGATTTCATAACTTCGTGTTGTTGATGGAAATAATTAAGAAAATTTTCTTGTGCTTGGTTTTACGTATCAGGTATCACTTCCATGAGACACAGAATATGCACTGCATGCTACCAATGAACTGTCAGATCCCTCAAGATCAAAAGCCTTTAATACTTCTTGGAGTTCGTTTAACACCAAATTTACCTTTCAGGAATATTAAAGAGAAAGGAATAGGTGAAATATTTCTCTTTCCATCCTCAAATTAAGTTCATGTAATGACTTTCTGGATTTTTTTTTCAATGAGGTCGATATTTAAACAATTTATTATGCTTAGCACTTAGATGCACAGTAATGTGATGAGCAGTTCATGCAGTTTCCAATATTTGACATTATAAATGAAATTAATGTAAGTTCTTTGATATTACACATGAGTCATTGACAAGCTCATTAATCTAACCCAAATTTTCATAAAGTTTGTTCTTCTCTCTCTGTCTACTTTTCTTTATCCTCTGGGCAAAGATACTTGAAGGTGTTTTCATTGATGTGGCTCTGGGCAGCCTGGCCTAGTGCTTGGCAACTCTGCCCACAGCAGGTTGAAACTAGATGATCTTTGAGGTCCCTTTCAACCCAGGCCATTCTATGATTCTATGATTCTATGCTTCTATGATTCTATGATTCTATGATTCTATGATGTCATTAAAGCTTTTTGCAGGCATAGTTTTATGATGACAAGGACCAGAACTCAAGAAACATTGGCGTTACATCGCACAGCCATTGTCATTTACCATCTTTGCTGTAAGCCTGGTGAAAACAGCTTCTAAAAATGATAGCAGTTGTTGTTACAAAAGTCAATGACATATCCCCCAGGGAACTGCCTAGGAAACTCTCTCTCTGATCCTGTTAATATAAATCAACTCCACGATCAATGTCAAGGATGTCTGTCAACTGCACCCTCCAATCTAAGACAAAGAAAGACTTCTTAGGGGGGAGAAAAGCAGTTGAGATGGCAAATTTAACTAATCTTGATATTATACCTGAGGACAGTTATTGACAGTTTTAAGGTCAAGCATCTCAAGTGGATATTATTGTGAAATGCAACTTCTATTGCTAGTGTCAAAATCTGTCTTCCCTTCAGGCAATAAACAGATTTTCACAGATAAGAGTTAAAACTGCGTGACAGCTGAAAGGTGGGATGTAGCAACATTTTTGTTTACATTACTATGGGTTATTTAGTGCTCTTATTACTAGTTATGTAATAAAACAATGCTATTATATCAATTTATTTATGTTCAGTTGTCAAGGAGAGGGGATTATACTCTCCAAAACAACCAGCATGTCTCCCATCCTTTGTGATTAAAAAAACTAATTACCTTGTTCAAGAGTTGTGCAAGCACCTCACCACCTGCATTACGAAATTCCACTCTGTAAAAAATTCCATTAGGAAACAACTTTCATCAGGAAATACATTCCCTCCCCTGAAGAGATTGCATGGTTGTAATGAATACAGGTTGTAATTTTTGTTCTGTACCTCATGCACTGTTTCTGCTCCAGGAGGTTTTCACTTGTGATACCGTTTATGGCTTGTGAGCTAGATAACTCCACAGCAGCACAGATTAGCCTGCTCCTTTGTCATCTCACTGTACTATAAAAATTAATATCCTTTGATAATAACAAACACAGTTATTTGGTTTGCAATACTGTCGGAGATTTATTGTGTCATCAGTAAACAGTGATTCACGTAGGACAGCTGATATCTTCAAACAAGAAGTCACAACGTGTAAAAAATACAGAGAAAAAATGATGGCATTTTTCACAATGCAGACAATAAACAGAAGGTAAAAGTTTGAACTTTGAAACTTGCATTTCTATGCATTCTGAAATGAAAGAGGTGACGCTGGGTATTTGTCTGTGTTTTCAGATTGTAAGTCTACCTTTTGTGTTGTCATTGTAGAAAACACCAAAAAAATGAGTTATCTGGATTAACCATAACAGGCAATGGTTGCCTGGTATTCCACGCAATTCAGTGAAGAGGAACCTGGAGCCAATATATCTGTAAGTGGTCAGATGCATATTCATTGATGGAAGGCTGAATTGTTGCCGTAGTTCATAATTCTCAATGTTCCTACACATTGAAGTTTTGAAGTTATTTTAATCCCAAAGATTTTAGAATATCACAATAATATCTTGCACAATTATTGTATTTGTTTGTTCCTCACCCCTTCATAACAACAGGGGGGTGAATGAGACTGGAACCATTAGAACAGGTTGGGAGAATCACCTTCAGTTGTACAGTGAAAGTGGACTTCAGCTTTAATTTACTCTTGTATGTCAAGCTTGTAAATCTGAAAATCATAAATGACTGTAAAGTGCCCGAGAAGTTGGTAGAGTAGAGCCCAAAACCCAGTCCTTCCTGAAGAACTCAGGTGAAGAGCCCATTTCAGTGCTTAAAGAATAAAGATGCTGGTGAGGCCTTTGGAGATATTTGCCCTCTATTTTTGTACTACAGCTAAAGAAAGATTCTTCAGGTATGACAAGGCAATTTACTGTCTCTGGTACCCCACGAATTTGGGGCTTTCTTTTGTAATTCTCAGCAACCTGAAATAACCCTTCTTTGGACTATCTTGACAGAGTGCTTGCTCTTTCTTATCATGAGAAGACCTGACTACCCCATCCTCACAGCTGCATTTCCTTAAAGACAGCAGTTCTTATCTGTTAAAGTTTCAATCGATTTAAGTTTTGCACTTTCCAAAAGGTATCAAAAAATCTTGTGACAGAGGTGATCTGGGAAAGGTGGGAACTGGAACACAGAGAGGAAATAACCTCAGCAGGTCTAACAAGGACACACATTAATAGATTCAGAGGCTCCTATGTGCAGCCCTTTGGTCTGATCTCTTGATGACATTTCCTTCATCTTTCTTGATCTGATGTCATCTTAAAAGTGGCCTCTGAGTTCCTTCTTTTCTGAAATTGAAAGCTATCATATCCAACACAAATCAAAATTAAGATAGGAACACAAGACAAAGCTTTCCTGATAACTATTCCTTGTTTTACAGGAAGAATTTTACCCCATAACCAAAGAGTTTTTTTCCTCATTTTTCCACCAATATATTTTTAAACGATATGTAGAACTATTTTAACTATTTATATGAGTAGTGTTGCCTCAACTTATAATGGTATCTGTGCTAACAATGCCAGCACAAATGTGAGCCTTGTAAACCATTTGTGTCCAAATCCTTCTCTAATTTTGCACATAATTATTTGTTCATAAACTGTTCTGTCATTTTATCATATTTTCACACATGTAGTTTATAGTTCATCTGCACTTTTCCCCTAATTTTCATGACCAGAGAGGATTGTACTCATGTCCACGTGACAATAAGTTTATTCTAGAGCCCCTCTTGTCCTACTGTTATCCCCTTTTTCATATTATGAATCTCTGATTTTATATTTATTACCTGACAGCTTACTACAAAACCAGTACTTTGAAAAGGCTTTGAGATATCTGAAGTATGAGTTGTATGCATAAAGATATGGTATTTTTCAGAATTTCACCCAAAGCCATTAAGAAATTGTATAACAATATTTAAATCAGTTTATTTATTTTTGAGGCACTGTTTTAAGATAATTTTAATGCCTTCAGCTACTGGCTTGTTAATATCTCCTGGTATCTGTTATTTCTTCCTGAGCAAGTTATAGACCCTGAAGAAAGGCAATACAATACCGGATTTAATCAATTGTGTAAATACAAATCAGAGGCTGGCAGCCAGTCAATACAAATACTGAAAGACCATTAAAAGCTTCATTACAGATAAGGTCAATTAATTCATGTGTTGGTGGGAAATATGTCTGAATAAAAATTAAACATTTGCTCATCAACTTATCAACAGCAAATTCTAACAACATAATGAATATCAGCACTCTCTTTGTCCCCACCGCATTTGACAGTTGTCATTCAGAAGTGCTTCCCACCCCCCCACCTCCCCACACACACCTTTTGTATTTCTTTCCTGTTCTTTTCCTATCAACCAGACACTGTTTTTAGCAGTGCTTTTAATGGCTCCTTTGAAGTCTCACACTTCTGTTATGACAACTAAATTGGAACCCATTTAACACCCCTATTTCATTTCCACTATAAAAAAAAATTGAGTGTTAAATGCAGACAAGAGGAGGAAGCCATCGTGAATACAGCATCCAGACCCACAGGGAACCAGTTCATTGATGGCTGCTCTGTGAGGTGTCTATCTCGCTCCCACACAGTGAGTAATGGAGACACACTCTGGCCATCTCTATTACCTTTCTGCAACCTCAGCTGCCCTAGATGCTATATTTCTGTTTCATTTTCATCAGTAGTTAAAGTGTTTTCCAATTAAACTTGTTTAATCTCAAATGACTTTGCACATTTCTTGTGACTCCTTCCTTCTCTCATATTGGTTCATATGGCAATGGGGAATGCAACGAAATGTCCTCCCCAAGCAGCTGAGCCTGTATCTCAGTATGACACTGGATACAAACCTGCAATGGCACTGCTGCAGTCCTCTAACATAAAAAAAAAACCCCAAACTAGCCCTTCGATTGACAGGCGTTTTGTGTTCATTTCAAATATTTAATGCACTCAATTTCCCTGTAAATCCCCACTTTAGGAGGAAACTGTTGTTTATAGTGATAGTCTGCATATGGTTGGAGTTGATGATCTTACTGGTCTTTTCCAACCTTAATGTTTCTATGATTCTATAATCAAACAACTACCTCACCCAGAGCATTGTAATGGGATTGTAGGCAGAAGCCACACACAAAAAATATATTGTGGTCATTAATTTCACCAAAAAGTGCTATGAGTCAGAACGTTTATTATTACAGTGTATAAAGAGGAAAAGAAAAAAACCTCACTGAAAAGCTATAAAGATTTTTAAAACAAGAGTAAGTAGATGGATGTTCCTTAGTAGGAGCAAGATCTTGTGAACTCTAGCTCAAAAGAAAAAGCCTGTTTAGCAAAGATTAAACATTGCTTGGCAGCAGCAAACAGCTGACAATAATTCCTAAAGGACAAGTAATTACTAAAGAAAATAAACTTCATGTTTATGAATTTCCAAGTGATAAAAAATCCACTAGAACAACAAAGTCTAATAATTTCCAGGTATCAGCATAAAGGATTCTATTATAATTTTCTCATCCTGTGCCAGGATTAGATGGGATCATTGTGCTGTTATAAACTCATCTACTTAATAAACAATCTTGAATATACATACTCAAGCAGACAATGCACAAGGATGTGGAGGAAATAAGAGCTTGTATTTAGGATGTCTGTATAATACTCTTCTCAAAGTATCATACTTGCCATCCAGGTGCAAAACTTCACAGTACAATGAGAGTGAGAAAAGATGTGAGCCTATTTCAGCAAGACACAGCCAGCCATGCCACACTTTTCTAAATATATTTGAATAAAATTCACTATCTGCTGTTGAAAAATATGTTTCCCCCCCAAAAAAAATGTTGCTGAAGCAACTTGATCTATCAAGTTCCAGCTTGGAAAAAGTAATGGATTTTATATTGTAACGAACGTCATCAAAGTGTAACTAGAATGGGGCATCCCTGATATAAATACACATATTTGAGGCATATGGAGCATATGGAACCTTTGGAAAAGTAAATCTCAATTCCTGTTAGCAGAATAAAAATAAGCAGTATACATGGCATGAGTTCCTGCTTCATTTAAAAGGGAGAACTACTGTTGCACGTTCTTAGATCTACAGATATCAGAGTGACTTTTATGAGATTTGGCTTTTCTGGCTGCTACATCTCCACTGACCCTTGTCAGGGTCATTCCTTTGCTAGGGAGACATCACATGTCATCTGTCCTGCCTTGACAGCTGTGTGTCTAGGAGGCAGTACTTGAAAGCCTTCCAAAAGATGTTTTGAGCTTTCTTGCTTTTCTGATGCAATGGAGAAAACTCAGGTAATATTTGTTTCTGCATGCATCTGTTCTGTTTGTATTCCCTCAGTAATTTCTGCTGACTGCAGTGCTAGAATTTTAATCCAGGAAGAGGAAGCTGCGGTATAATGGCAATTTAAGCAGTGCTAACTGAAAGCAACCAATTATGGTATCAGATTTTGGCATTCTGGATTATAAATCTTGCAGAGAGGTTTGGAAGAGGCCATGCATACGCTCCTAGTACATTCCCAACATACAAAGTCTTCTTACTGCTGCACTGACAAAGGAGAGAGGAGGAGGAAAGCATAAAAAAGCAAGCTTGACACTTGACGGGTTCACCACTCATCTCTGCTGGAGCAGGAAAGCAGAGTACTTTCCCCCAGCATCGTCTCCTCTCAACTTTAAAGGCTTTGGCTTTATGTATCTCTAGGACAGGGGTCCTAGAGACACGTGGCCAGGTGCTATCAGCTCACATGGCTAACTACTCAGTCCTTCCATTGGATGCTCATGGATTTACTTACGGAGGCTGACTCAACCAATCTCTGGCAGTGAGACACCGTAAAAAGCAATCCAGTGCCCAGAGGTCCTCTGCAGAAGACCAGGGCTCCTCAAACCCTGTACCTGCCCTGACTTCTGGCCACTTTCAATCATCTTTTCAGTTTCTCTCCTGTTTTGTTGACCACTGGCCTGCCTCTAAATGCATTTCTACATCTATATTTCAATTCAAAGTACAAAATAAAATAATAAATCCACTATTTTACATTTTGTCAATCAACGCATGTCTGTATCTAGATTCAAGATCTAAAAATAAATTCATTGTTTTATGCTTTGGTACTCAGTGCTGCAGTCAAGCTCTGGCTGGTCTTCCCTTTTGTATTTCAGACAATTTACTCTGAATTGCCTGGCTTGCTAAAGTTTCAGAAGGAGAAAACACACAAGCAGGCATCATTTTTGACCTGCAGATGTGGTTATTTCTAGAAAACACAAACTGAGTAACTACCTTCAGAAACTGGCTTTGGTGTGACCTATGTGGGAGACTTTCTGGTAGTCTGTCATGTGTCTCCCACTGTTATGCATGACCATATGAAAAAAGCACTGGGCTTCTGTAAGCAACAGGCGCCACTTTTGTCCTGACCTTCTTATTTCAGCTTTCTCATTAAAAATAAAATAAAATAAATTAAAAAAAAAAAAAGACTAAGACAATCCAGAATAAGAGAAAAAATGGCAAAATGTAGTCAATATATTAATGTGTTATTAATATGTTTATATAGATATACATTGTTGTTTGTTTTTTTTTTAAGCAGATGTTCTTTTACTCATGTGTTACAGATTATGGGAAAAACAGGCTGGTCTTCTTTGCTTGGCTGACTGTTTTTATATCTGTTTGCAGTTACTGCTTGGAGCCACCTATGTTTGACTAGAACTGTCAAGTAACCATGGCATCCAAATGCATTCAGATAATAGGATGTGCACAGCTTTGCAAATAATGATGTCAAGTTGTCAGAGAGGAGAACATAACCCCTAGAACCACAGTATTGCCCTTTCTCAATGCTTTGATATTTATTTTGCCTTCATGCTTTTATTAAATTCATATGAACTTGGATGATATTTCAATTTGATGAAAACGTAAATTATAAATGAATCCATGCAGCTGGAAAGAAATCAGCTCATATAAGTGTCATGTTTGAGGTATTGAAATAAGGGAATTTGAAGCCCCTCTCAAATGAGACAGAATTACTGAGAGATGTTCAGTAGTATTTGTAATACATACTAATGTGAAGAGGCTGTCTATGACTCAAACCTTTCTTCATATGGTATTTGAACTTGATGCCTTCTCTTCAGATTCCATGTAATGGTTTTTAGTTCCGTCAGTGGAAAGAAAGCATTATGCATGCTCTTGTCCCCTGTGTGCCAGTGATTTTTTAGCCATAAAGTTTTTTCTTCTCATCACTGATTTCTCCATCAGTCTGATCTACTGAGGACACATAAGTCTGGCTGAATTGCCACTGCCACCTTCTGCATGGCCATGGCAGACTTCTTGGTTTCTGTGGTGGAAGAAAAGGGAAGATGCCACAATACTGAACCCATCCCAGAGCACAGCATTCCTGACTACTCTCCCTGCCTGGACCTGGGAGGGCCACACCAGCATAAGCACCTTCTGCCTAGCCATAGAGACACTGGTCATCTGAATCTCCTCCTCGACACCTGAGGCCCTCACACTCATTGAGATACTCTGGTCTTCATGAGACAGGAAAGTGACAGTGACCTGTCCTGAGACAAAGCTCCTACGGGACTGCTCTCTTACTTCAGCAGAGTGACAGGGGGCTGGGTATAGCATCAAATGAGAGAACAGTGGTCATTACTAGAGGGGATGAGGAAAGAGAAACAATAAAATGGATGGATGGATGGATGGTTGGATGGATGGATGGATGGATGGATGACCAGATGGATGGATGGATGACCAGATGGATGGATGACCAGATGGATGGATGGATGACCAGATGGATGACCGGATGGATGACTGGATGGATGGTCAGGCAAGCCTGACCTTTATGCCAATCTGACAGTCTATACTTTAGTTATCCTTCTGCTTCTCAATTTTTCTACAATATTTTTCTTATTTTACCAAAATGAAAAAAAAGAAATCAACCAAAAACCCTAGAGAAGCATTGACTTGCTATTTTTAAAGTGAGTTAATGCAATGTGTGGCAAGTGGACACATTTTTTCTTCTTTCGGGAAGCCACTGGCAAAGATTTTTATATTTTTACCTGTATACAGTTAAGATTCTTTTAAGAATGCCTGCAGTACAGTCTGTGACATGAGAGCTTGGAGTGGTCCAAGATTTTGGAGAAGGTTGAATAGATCTTTCAGTCTGAGTCTCATGGAATGCACAGGACCTGCAGCTGAGGCTGGAGGCCTCTTGCATCTTTACCCCTGCTGTCGAAGGATGGAGATGACTCCCCCATCTCGGTGGGCTCAAGAGGAAACTTCTGGGCTGTTACATTTTATTGTAGATTTGTTTCTATATTACAATACTATTACTAACAATTGACTATGAACCATCTTTCCCTCTGAAGCTTTAAAATGAATTTTTTTTTTGCCTACTCTGTCATCATACGACTCATGCCTTTATTCGGCACTGTCTCATACCTGACAAGTTTACCCTTTCCACAGTGGGCTGAACTTGCCATCTTATGTTCTGCTATGGGTGGGATGGAAAAGAACCTGCAGGATGTTGTTGCCTTGTTTAAGGAAGGAGTCTACACACACACAAAATATCCCTAGTCTGTCTTTATTCATACTGAAAGTAAATGCTATTTCAATGCAGCAACACTGAGCAGTCTCCCCCAAATCATCTTGCAAATGACTACAAGACCAGCACATAGTGTAATATACTGGAATTATTTCTCTGTATGCAGCATTCAAATTGATGTTCATGTTGTGGAAGTGGTCCACTTCTTTTTGCAATGCTCCTGCTATTTAAAAGGGCTTAGAGTCCTGTGGATTCCCACTGTGCTAGATATGCTTTGGAAATAGTATAATGATAGAATTGTTAAGAAATAGATTCTGGTTGGAATGATGTTGTCCAATTGATAAGATTGGAAAAGACCACTAAGATCACTTAGTCCAACTACCAACCCAAGACACCATGACCGCTAACCACGTCCCTCACTGCCACACCTACATGTTTCCTGAAAACCACCAGGGACAGTGACTCCAGCACCTCCCTTGGCAGTTTGTTTCAAGTCACATCAGTACAGGAACAATGTGTGTAATGCTTTTGTGATACATATGGTTGGAAGTTTCTATACGGTACCTGAGGTGTCTGGAATCAGTATGAGATGGAAAACATCGGCTTCAACGCATTTGCAGTTATCATTTCACAAAAAATCCTTTGGAAGATGAAGTTCAAGCAAAATCAGTATTTGAAAAGCAGATGAGAAGTAAAAAATATGTAACAAACGTTTTTCTGCATTGAGTTTCCCAGCAACTCCTGTGATGACTAGTGTGAACCTCTGAGGAAGGTCAGACATTGTGTCCAAAGCCTGTCCAGCCCTACTCTATTATTTTCCTGGGCCATTTTTCCTCTTGGACATTTTTTTCCTCCAGATTTTTTTTCCAGACACATACTTTATCCTGCTATTGCCTGGAGAACTGCCGGTCTTGGCCTGCTTTGTTTGTGACTTGGGGTGCCACAATATATGAAAGACATGAAATGTTTAGCATCCAAAGGAGGGCTACAAAGATGGTGTGGAGGGGAAGACAGATGAGGAGCTGTGAAGGCCCCTGTGTGTGCTGAGCGCAGAGCAGAGGAGCTGAGGGGAGGCCTGCTGGCGGCTGCAGCTCTCCCAGGGAGCGGAGGGGCAGCGCTGAGCTCTGCTCTGTGTGACAGCGACAGGGCCCGAGGGAACGGCATGGAGCTGTGTCAGGGGAGGGGCGGCTGGGGGTTAGGGACAGTGCTGCACCACAGGGCGGTGGGCATGGCACAGGATGCACAGGGCAGGGGGCACGGCCCCGAGTGCCGGAGTTCAAGGAGCGTCTGCACAGCGCTCTCAGACGTAGGGTTGGATCTGGGGTGGTGCTGTGTGGAGCCAGGGGTTGGACACCGTGGTCCTTGTGGGTCCCTTCCAGATTGGGTTATTCTATGATTTCTAAAATCAGGTCCGAAGTTTCACATATTTCAGCTGGACAGTGAAACAATACTTTTTCTAAACTTAGCCAGAAGGACAAATTTAGAGAAATAAGGACAAACAGAAACCAAGGAATGATATTGTTTGCAATGGTCTGTCTTTATGGATGTTGCATAGAAAACCTATATGAATGCCTACACCGTGAAAGAGGAGGACAAGATGATGGGCAGTTACTAAAAAATAAAAATAAAAAAAGCTTCTCTCAAGAAGTAAAAAGCAGCCTGTGGGTAAGGGCATGCTGTGTTCCCAAAAGCTGAAATAGAGCAAAGAAGGGCGCAGTCCAGAAGGTGCATGTGCCTCTGCTAGGTTGTGGGTGGGAGGACAGCTCCTGCCACGTAGGCCCCATGTCCTTCATGTCCCCGTGGCTCACACAAGAGCAGTTCATACCCCCACCCTGCTACATGAAACATTTCTTTTCAGTAGAGCAGAGATGGATTCTTTCCCCTGGAGACTCCTGCTGAGCTCATAAAGACACGAATAACTGCCAGGAAAGCCAGGCTGCTTATCCCCTCCTCATCACCAAGCAACTTGTGGCCCTCAGTGAATTCACTCACCATCAGAAACTCCAGCACTGGTTTTCTAAACTTTCTGACGGATTTTTTGTTTGACAGACAAACAAAAGTTGCAGCAGAGCACTCTCTTTCCCTGCTTGTCACTTCTACTAAATTACCAATATCTCTGCAGTGTGATGCCTTCACACAGACTCTGTTGTGAGCTGTGAGCATTATTTAAAACACAGGTGAAGCTTTCTTGCTTGGCACAAGGAAACTCCTGATGGATGTTGCAAGGGTTCTCTTCATTTGGAGTTTTTAAGCGTTTCCAGCAAAGCAACTCTGTCACTTTTGCCAATGATGCAGGGTACCCCATCTGTGCCAATCTCATCTAATTTAGATAAATCCAGTTAAATAGTATTACTCACTGTCATGCCCTCAAGAGATTTCCCTGGTTCTTCAGCTGTGTCAGAGCACTGAGCAGGACACCCAGCGGCACACCGGGGCTTTTAGCATCACACCAAAGAATAAGCAGGTCTGCATTCATCAGCATCATGGTCATTATTAATTATTAATGGTGCTAATTCACAGCCAAGAAATCCTTGATTTGTGCTGGCAGGCTGCTCAGCATTGTAGTATTATGAGTGCACATGTAAGCCCAGTGCCCATCACTCAGCAGGCTGTTGGGCAGGGATGCTGAGGAGCAGTGGCATGGGCTGCCCAACCTCACTGCTTGGAAACATTTCCACTCCTAAAGTCTTCTCTTTTGTGGCAATAAAATGGCTGTATGCATTAAATATATATAAAGTTTATTTAGATGCATTACCAACAGAGCACAATATAATTTTTATATCATTTATTGAATCGCAATTCTTTTTAAAATTATTCTTTCCCTGTACCATCTGGTTACAAAGCAGATATGTTAGGACAGTTCAGAAGGATTTTCATCACAGAGTTGGACAAATTGCTGCTTTTCTCAACAGCTGCAATTTAGACGCCAGAAGCAATGAACCTCTCCCTGTTCCCAATACACACCTGCCTCCTGAGGGAGGATAAATCACTTCCTTGTAATGTCAGCCTTGTATTTTTAAGCTGATGCCTTTGATCACCTTCAGCATTTGAAGACTGTCATAACTAGCAATTACAGTGAAATTTATGTAAGTTTGAAGCAGACCTATTAGAAAAAAGACCACAGGCAAAACTCTGTCAGGTTTCTGCTGGGCTCTGTGCTCTACACCACCTTCCACCTCTTGAGATATAGACGTGGCCTGCAAATGTGGCACCGCTGCCATTCACTCCTGCCCCCCTCAGCAGCCTGCAGCATGCATGCCAGCCCTGGTGCCACCTCCTCTTCAGCACCACCGTGACTGGGAGTCATTTGAGAAAGGTGCTTAATATTTTTATTCACTTTTTAGATAGCATTAAGTCCTTTGTATTCAATAAACAGAATTATTTTTAAAACATTCCCCAATTCTTCAAAACTACTGTGATATCACCTTTATCCAGCTTTCCACAGGTCTCACTTACACCAATCAAATGTTTTCTCTAATTCAATAACATTTTGACTTCATTGTCCTGCAGCACTATGTCACAGATCATACTGGGAATTATTTATCAGTTTCTCCCACAGCTTCCATCGGTTTGCTGTGAGATTTCAGATGAGTTCTGGATGGAAACCCTAGCATAAGTAACACCAGAACGTATCTGTAGCTTTGAAGAAAATATGTGGCACAGAGGTACGTCTCTAGATAGAGACTTTTCAACCCATTTTCATGTTATAGAAGTCCTTACATTTCCTGGAGGAAAAAAAAATCACGCTTACTCAACAACTTGTAATAAATTCTGATTTACCCTAATCATTAAATGAAACAAGTTGAATTATCACACACTTACAGTTTTGGTCACCAGATCAAAGATGATTGAGATTGCTTTTTGGTAACAAATATGGATAGAACCGCATCATTTTAATGTTTATATCCTTATATGCCTGGAACCAGCTAGAACAGCAGAGTGCACATCTGTGTAGGGTTTTTGAGTGCCTGGATCTCAGCTGTCCGCATGGACCAGGGAGAAAAATGAGAAGTGAAGCAACCACTACCCTAGGGTGAGATACAGTTGGTGCAACAAAAAATGAAGAAAAGATCAGAACTGATGAAACTGACGAACTTACAGGGTTGCAAATGTCTAGAATGGCCTCTGTGCTGTTGGAAGAAACAGAAATTGCAATCATGTTTCCTTTGAGATAGTGACATATATTTCATTAAGGATCAGAGTTTCCTCAGCTAAGAATGAACTTAAAGTACTATCACAGGAAGGTATTTAGATCTGAGAGACCGGATGTCCCCCCATACCATCTTTCAGAGCACACTGAGAAAAGGAAGGACAGGAAGGTTTCATTCCTCCAGGCAGTTCAGTGCAGGCTGTCTTCAAGCGAGAGCATGCACTGCAGGCGTACTTCAAAAACCTGACCTAAAGAGTGACATGTAACGAGTTCAGCTTTTTGTTTTCTTCAGAGTCCAGTCTTTACATCTTTCCCATTCTTGATTGTTCATAGGCATCAACCTATGCAAAACACCAGAATGCTTTATTAGGAGTCTGAAATCCTGTTTTGCTAAAGCATGACTCACATCTAGAAAACTCTATCAAAGAAACATATCATTTGGTAAACAGATAAGGAGCTCCCTCAGTTTCAGCGATGGGAACACTTCAAAAGAACCCTTCAAAAACTGATTGCCTTCTCATAGATTGTAAGCCAGCTATGAGGTTTTCATCTGACAGGTAGCATCTAATCCAACTGGAAGATGACTGCATTCTTCCTTTGTTCTTTGCAAATTCAGATGTGTTTAAAAAAAGAGGACCTGAACCACAGTGTTGAGCAACTCCTGGTGTGGAAAAGAAAGGTGGCTGACATCCAAACAGTTGGGATGAAGGTACGGATACTGAGTCACCAGCACTTGTAAGATGATTTAGCCTGATATACACAATTCATTAAACTATCTTTGACTTGATCTGTAGCTGCTTACAAAATCCAGCTTGATGTCAACCAGCATTATTTCCTAGAGTGACGAGGGGCTGAGGACTGAGAACACATTTTTGCTGAGGAATGGTACCTGATCAGTTAGCAATAGCAAAACGAGATGGCTTCACTTCCGCCTGTTCTGCTGAAACTTTCAGCTCTGACAAACCAGAGGATCATGCATCACACCGCTAATCAGACAGCCCTGCTTCAGATCTTGTGTGTTTCCCATGTGCTGGTGGG